>NC_133127.1:117498379-118165879 GCF_048418815.1 Hemitrygon akajei
CTCCTTAAGGTTATGTTCTGAGTCCCCTTTTCTACTCCCTTTATACCACAGTGCCAACTTGGTCTTTAAATTCACTGGTGATACCATTGTTATTGACTGGACTGGCTACACGATGAGACTGAGTGCAGGAAAGAAATTGCGAACCTTCTAAACCTGGTGTCAGAACAACAGCCTTGCCAGACAAAACAGCTGCTGTGCTGACCATGCAAGGTGAATACAAACCTGTTCCTAGTGAGAGTTGCAGTGGAGAGATGGTCAACAAGTTCTTTGGTATCCAATATCACCAACAACCTCTTCTGGTTTCTTCACACTGACGAGACGATCAAGAAAATACTTAGCATCACACACAAAATGCTGGTGGAACACAGCAGGCCAGGCAGCATCTATAGGAAGAAGCACTGTCAATGTTTCGGGCCGAGACAATTCATCAGGACTAACTGAAAGGAAAGATAGTAAGAGATTTGAAAGTAGGAGGGGGAGGGGGAAAAGCAAAATGATAGGAGAAGACCGGAGGGGGTGGGGTGAAGCTAAGAGCCAGAAAGGTGATTGGCAAAAGGGATACAGAACTGGAGAAGGGAAAGGATCATGGGATGGGAAGCCTAGGGAGAAAGAAAGGGGACAGGGAGCACCAGAAGGAGGTGGAGAACAGGCAGAGTGATAGGCAGAGACAGAAAAAGAAAAGAGGAGGGGGGAGAAAAACTAAATATCAGGGATGGGGTAAGAAGTGGAGGAGGGGCATTAACAGAAGTTAGAGAAGTCCATGTTCATGCCATCAGGTTGGTGGCTACCCAGACAGTATATAAGGTGTTGTTCCTCCAACCTGAGTGTGGCTTCACCTTGACAGTAGAGGAGGCCATGGATAGACGTGGATAAAATACTTAGCATATTTATTTTCATAGACATCCAGAAAGATTCTGCAGGTCCACAGGGATTTCCTCAAATCTCTCCAGATGCTGCATAGAGAGTATCCTGATATGTTGCATTTCACTCTGGTATGGCAACTGCTCTGATTTTGATCAGCAGAAACTGCAGAGAGTGATAAACAGGCCAGTTCATCACAGGCTCCTCTTTCTTCTGTCCAGTCCAACAACATGGTGCATTGTTTCAGGGAGACTCAGAGTGTCATCAAAGATGCCTACCATTCTGTCAACTCTTTTTTCTTTCTTTAACCTTCTAGGAGAAAATTGTTGCACGGAGCAACTGAGGAGAACCCAAGTGCAGGACACCAGCACGTCGACTGAGTTGGGGATGCTGGCATAGGCGTGAACATAGAACAGCAGACCAGAGGAATCTCAACAAGGAGACGGGATTTACAGTGACTATCTTGAAACTGGAGCTGAATTTCAAACTAATGGTTCTAATCAGACAAGGGAACGAAGTATCACACGAGAATATACCAACAAACTGGTAACCTGTGATAGTGACGCCATCGTACTTATTTCACAGTCTCTGGTGAAAACCAGGTGTACTGTGATTAAGTAAACTAGCAACAATTGGAAATCTAATGACTGAAATTAGGGCATAATCAGTGAGAAAGAAGCGTTAAAGGGGAACAGCCAACTGGAACCATGACAGTACTCCTCCTTCAATGGGAGCCTCCAGGTGACCTCCCAGGCTTGTCTGGATGGTCCCGATGGAAATCTCGGATGACAGAAGGATCCAGGAAGAAAGAAAAGGGAATCCAGGAACATTCTTCCAGGCTGTACCCATCCCAATCAACCAGGTACTGGAGACCCCTGCCCCGACGGCGGGCATTCAATAACCGCTGGATGGTGTATGCTGCAAGGTCATTGATGATCCAGGGGGGTGGAAGGGGTTCGGTCAGAGGGCACAAGGGGCTGACAGAAACCGGTTTTAACTGGGAGACGTGAAATGTAGGATGGATCTGCATAGACATAGGTACTTTGAGCCAGATTGCCGTGGGATTGATAATGCTCTCAATCTTGAAGGGTCCCAGGAAGCGGTGGGGGGAGGCTCGTTCTTGAGAGGAATATCTCTAGACAAGAGCCACACCATCTGCCCAGGTCGATACTCAGTAGCAGGGGTACGATGGCGGTCGGCAATTTTTCGGTTACGGTTGGCTGAGCGAAGCAGGACTGTGTGTGTGTCTTCCCAGATTTTTTGGCACCTGTGTGGGCCTGGACTGACGGCACCGCAATCTCCTCTTCTTGGGCAGGAAACAGCGAGGGTTGATACCCAAGAGAGCTTTCTAAAGGAGATTTTCCGGTAGCCGTGCTGACCAGTGAGTTGGGGGCATATTCTACCCATGCGAGATGGTTGCTCCAGGTAGATGGGTTGTTGGCTGTTATACAATGTAATGCCGCCTCCAACTCCTGGCTGACCCGCTCCGTCTGCCCGTTCGTCTGTGGATGAAACCCGGATGACAGGCTAACTGAGGCACCAAGGGCTCAACAAAAGGATCTTCACACTTGCTAAATGAATTGAGGTCCCCGGTTGAAGATGTTACGTAACCTCATAACCAGGTAACTTACCAACAAAGATAGCGGGATCAGCTGAGTCGGATGCTACTATTTTCAAACGTTTTATTCAAAAAGGGGCACAAATGTATGGTTAATACAAAACATTCAGATCATATACATCGTCAAAACTCAATCTAAAACACCGGTGTAATAATAATCAATCAGAAATAAGCTCTATAGTTGTCTAGGGGTAATACTAAGTCCAATTGAAATATAAAGAGTCACTCAGAAGTTTGCAGGCTTTTCCCTTTTGGGAACCGCTGGGGTTTCACGTTGTAGAGAGAGAGAGATGGTTGAGAAAGGATAAACACTTGCCCGTTGTCTTTACAGAGCAAATCCTTGGAATCAGGGGAGCAGGCTTCCCCGTTGTTAGTTAAAAGCGGTCTTCCATTGGTTCTAGCCACAGATTCAAAATTTGGAATCTAACGCACGTGGCTTCCTTCAAAATGCCTTCCCGCTCCCATGGGAATCGGTATCGTGCTTCCTTGGTGTCTCCTTGGTGTGTCTGAGGGTTGTCCCCCCCTCAGACCCTCCTTTATACTTCTTCACGGGATCGCAGGTGTCAATCAGGTTGCAGGTGATGCGATCTCTCTCTCAACCAGCCCACTTTGCCCGAGGGCTTTTCACGTGGTCTCCATGAGACAATAGTCAATGTCGCCTTTATTCTGCTTCTCGGGAGAATGTGGTCTTCCGCACGTCTCCCTCTCTCTCTCCCATTTCCTGTGTCTATTCAGCACGTCTCTCCCCCTCTTGGGTCAGTTGACCCCCCCTTGACTAGGGCTCTTGCGATTCTCACAAAGGAGGGGGCCGAGGTCATAACAAAGACAATATCCGAAGGGATTCCGTGAAGTCGGAAAACGTGGGTGACAAGAAGGTCTGCGGTCTCCTGCGCGGAAGGTAGTTTAGGGAGGGCTACAAAATGCACTGATTTGGAGAAACGGTCCATCACAGTGAGTAAGGCCGTGTTTCCATGTGAAGGGGGTAGACTGGTGATGAAATCTAGAGTGATGTGGGTCCAGGGACAGGTAGGGGATGAAGTAATCCCACAGGTGGCCAATGGGAGGCTTTTCCACAGGCGCAGACGGAACTTGCAGAGACATAGGAACGGGTGTCAGCGTCCATGGAGGGCCACCAGAAATGTCTCTTCAGGAGGGTCAGAGTCCGATCGATTCCGGGATGGCAGGTGAAACGAGAACTGTGCCCGCACTGGAGAACTTGCGATCAAACAGAGACGGGTACAAAGACGCGATTGGGAGGTCTGATGCCTGGGTCCGGTTAGGTCTGTTGGGCCTCTTTGACTCTGGACTCAATCTCCCAGGTGAGGGCAGCCACTACACAGGATGGTGGAAGGATGGTCGCGGGGTTGGGAAGATCCTCCTTGGAAACGTATTGACGAGAAAGAGCATCAGGCTTCCTGTTCTTGGACCCCAGACGATAGGTGAGGGTAAACCTGAACTGGCCAAAAAATAATGCCCAACGGGCCTGGCGGGAATTCAGGCGTTTGGCAGTCTGGATATATTCAAGGTTCTTGTGGTCTGTCCAGACGATGAATGTGTGTTCCGCCCCCTCCATCCAATGCCTCCACTCTTCCAACAGCAGTTTGACTGCCAGTAGCTCCCGGTTCCTCATGTCGTAATTTTGTTCAGTGGGAGACAGTTGACGAGAGAAGAAGGCACAGGGATGTAGTTTCTGATCCGGGCCCGAACGTTGGGACAGTACCGCTCCCACCCCGGAGTCAGAGGCGTCAACCTCCACAGAACTGACAGGAGGGGTCCGGTTGAATCAGAATGGGGGCAGATGTGAAACGCCTCTTCAGTTCGGCGAATGCTGAGTCCGCCTCGGAGTTCCAAAGGAAAGGTGTGGCAGGTGAGGTAAGTCGGGTAAGGGGAGCCGCCACCTGACTGTAGTTTCTGATGAACCGGCAATAGAAGTTCGCAAACCTCAGGAACCGTTAGAGTTGCTTGCGGTCCATGGGTTTAGACCACTCTGCCACAGCCCAGATTTTCTCAGGATCAGCTCTCACCTGTCCCCTCTCGATGATATAACCTAAGAAGCTGATCGAGGGGACATGGGATTCGCATTTCTCTGCCTTTACAAATAATTTCTTCTCCCCCAGCCTCTGCAGACTTGACGAACATGATGAACGTGTTGCTGGGGACTGCTGGAAAAGATTAGGATGTCATCCAGGTAGACAAACACAAAGCGGTTAATAGAGTCTCTTAGTACATTGTTAATCAAGGCTTGAAAGACTGCAGGGCATTGGTGAGGCCAAAAGGCATGACCAGGTACTTGAAGTGGCCGAAAGGGGTATTGGATGCCATCTTCCTCTTGACCCCCTCCCTTATCTGGACCAAATGGTAGGCGCTTCGTAGGTCCAACTTTGAGAAGATGGTGGCTCCGTGAAGTGGTTCGAACATGGAACTTATACGAGGCAGTGGGTACTTGTTCTTTATGATTATATGACTTAGGCCTTGGTAGTCAATTCAGGGACAGAAGGAGTCATCCTTCTTCCCCACAAAGCAGAACCCTGTGCCCACCGGGGAGGATGAGGGTCGGATAATGCCCGCCGTGAATGATTCACTGATGTAACCCTCCATTGCTTCCCTCTCTGGCCGGGTACAGCCGACTGGTGGGTAGAGGAGCTCCGGGGAGAAGGTCGATAGCACAATCGTGTGGTCGGTGTGGAGGCAGAGAAAGGGCATGTTGTTTACTAAACACTTGTCCCAGGTTGTGGTACTCCGCTGGAACCCTGGACAAGTCGGGTGGGGGAGGTTCAACGGCAGATGAGGTCGATGTGGTTCTTATAGGGGAAAGGGCCAACTGTAGATAAATGGAGTGACAAAACAGACTCCAGCTGGCTATCTTCCCGGTGGACCAATCAACGTAAGGATTATGGCGGCTTAACCTGGGGTACCCAAGAACTATCGGAGCTTGAGGAGAGGAAATTAGGTTAAATTGTACCTGCTCCCAATGATTCCCAGAGAGAACCAAACACAGTGGTGGTGTACGGTGAGTGACTTGGGCCAGAAGTCTTCCGTCCTGTGCCTGGGTTTCCAGAGGGGTACTCAACGGCTCCCGAGGAATTCTGGCCTGGGAAGCTAGGTTTTCATCCACAGATTCCCCTCAGCACAGGAGTCTATCAAGGCAGACAGGACAGGGACTGTTGGTTGTAGCTTACAGTAGCTTGGATCTGCATCCAGGTTTGGGGAACAGAAGGGAATGTTGTCTGACTCACCAGGATACCCTTTCTACTGGTGAGCCCTCCCTTTAGGCCTGAAGGGAACAGGTAGCACGAAAATGGCCAGACTGACCACAATAGAGACAATCCCCAGCTCTGAATCTCCGGAGTTGCTCTGTGGGAGAAAGACGGCTCCGTCCCAGCTGCATTGGTTCCTCTCCCGGGGTGGTGGAAACGGCCGGACCGGGTGCTATTCTAGGATCGGGAGGAGGAGAGAGGTTTGGGCTGGGAGTAGATGGTAAAGCGTGCTGTGGGGTGGCCAAAGGAGTAGGATGACCAGTTCTCTCTCTCTGACGTTCTCGAAGTTGGTTGTCCAGCCTGGTGACTAGGGAGATCACTGAATCCAGGCTGTTAGTGTCATCCCTAGCTGCCAGCTCGTCCTTTACCTTGTCACAGAGGCCTTGACAGAATACCTCCTGGAGCCCGACTCGGCGGCTAGCGTCCGGAACTCCACGGAGTATTCGATAACACTGCATGAGCCTTGACGGAGGGCGAGTAAATGCTTAGTGGCATCTTTACCGCGGACGGGATGGTCAAAAGTCCTCCTTATTTCTGAGCTGAAGGTGGAGAAGGAAGAGCAGGTCTCTGGCTGATTATCCCAAATCGCGGTGGCCCATGCTAAGGCATTTCATATATAATCATATAACAATCACAGCACGGAAACAGGCCATCTCGGCCCTCCTAGTCCGCGCCGAACTCTTAATCTCACCTAGTCCCACCTACCCGCACTCAGCCCATAACCCTCCACTCCTTTTCTGTCCATATACCTATCCAATTTTACCTTAAATGACACAACTGAACTGGCCTCTACTACTTCTACAGGAAGCTCAATCCACACAGCTATCACTCTCTGAGTAAAGAAATACCCCCTCGTGTTTCCCTTAAACTTTTGCCCCCTAACTCTCAAATCATGTCCTCTCATTTGAATCTCCCCTACTCTCAATGGAAACAGCCTATTCACCTCAACTCTATCTATCCCTCTCAAAATTTTAAATACCTTGATCAAATCACCCCTCAACCTTCTACGCTCCAATGAATAGAGACCTAACTTGTTCAGCCTTTCTCTGTAACTTAAGTGCTGAAATTCAGGTAACATCCTAGTAAATCGTCTCTGCACTCTCTCTAATTTATTGATATCTTTCCTATAATTCGGTGACCAGAACTGTACACAATATTCCAAATTTGGCCTTACCAATGCCTTGTACAATTTTAACATTACATCCCAACTTCTGTACTCAATGCTCTGATTTATAAAGGCCAGCGTACCAAAAGCCTTCTTCACCACCCTATCTACATGAGACTCCACCTTCAAGGAACTATGCACTGTTATTCCTAGATCTCTCTGTTCCACTGCATTCCTCAATGCCCTACCATTGACCCTGTATGTTCTATTTGGATTATTCCTGCCAAAATGTAGAACCTCACACTTCTCAGCATTAAACTCCATCTGCCAACTTTCAGCCCATTCTTCTAACCGGCATAAATCTCCCTGCAAGCTTTGAAAACCCACCTTATTATCCACAACACCTCCTACCTTAGTATCATCGGCATACTTACTAATCCAATTTACCACCCCATCATCCAGATCATTTATGTATATTACAAACAACATTGGGCCCAAAACAGATCCCTGAGGCACCCCGCAAGTCACCGGCCTCCATCCCGATAAACAATTATCCACCACTACTCTCTGGCATCTCCCATCTAGCCACTGTTGAATCCATTTTATTACTCCAGCATTAATACCTAACGACTGAACCTTCTTAACTAACCTTCCATGTGGAACTTTGTCAAAGGCCTTGCTGAAGTCCATATAGACTACATCCACTGCCTTACCCTCGTCAACATTCCTCGTAACTTCTTCAAAGAATTCAATAAGGTTTGTCAAACATGACCCTCCACGCACAAATCCATGCTGGCTACTCCTAATCAGATCTTGTCTATCCAGATAATTATAACTACTATCTCTAAGAATACTTTCCATTAATTTACCCACCACTGATGTCAAACTGACAGGTCTATAATTGCTAGGCTTACTTCTAGAACCCTTTTTAAACAATGGAACCACATGAGCAATACGCCAATCCTCTGGCACAATCCCCGTTTCTAATGACATCTGAAAGATCTCCGTCAGAGCTCCTGCTATCTCTACACAAACTTCCCTCAAGGTCCTGGGGAATATCCTGACAGGAC
Organism: Hemitrygon akajei; assembly: GCF_048418815.1. NCBI lineage: Eukaryota > Metazoa > Chordata > Chondrichthyes > Myliobatiformes > Dasyatidae > Hemitrygon > Hemitrygon akajei. Next base: position 117,506,291 of record NC_133127.1, read on the forward strand.
CCAGAGATTTATCCACTTTTAAATTTCTTAAAAGTGCCAGTACTTCCACCTCTTTAATTGTCATAGGTTCCATAACTTCCTTACTTGTTTCCCACACCTTACACAATTCAATATCCTTCTCCTTAGTGAATACCGAAGAGAAGAAATCGTTCAAAATCTCTCCCATCTCCCTCGGCTCCACACATAGCTGACCACCCTGATTCTCTAAGGGACCAATTTTATCCCTCACTATCCTCTTGCTTTTAATATAACTGTAGAAACCTTTTGGATTTACTTCCACCTTATTTGCCAAACCAAACTCGTATCTTCTTTTAGCTTTTCTAATCTCTTTCTTAAGATTCCTTTTACATTCTTTATATTCCTCGAGCAATTCCTTTACTCCATGCTGCCTATATCTATTGTAGACATCCCTCTTTTTCCGAACCAAGTTTCTAATATCCCTTGAAAACCATGGCGCTTTCAAACCTTTAACCTTTCCTTTCAACCTAACAGGAACATAAAGATTCTGTACCCTCATAATTTCACCCTTAAATGACCTCCATTTCTCTATTACATCCTTCCCATAAAACAACTTGACCCAATCCACTCACTCTAATTCCCTTTGCATCTCCTCAAAGTTAGCCTTTCTCCAATCAAAAATCTCAACTCTAGGTCCAGTCCTGTCCTTCATAATTATATTGAAGCTAATGCTATTGTGATCACTGGACCCGAAGTGCTCCCCAACACATACATCTGTCAGCTGAGCTATTGCATTCCGTAACAGGAGATCCAACATGGCCCCATCTCTAGTCGGTACTTCTATGGATTGTTGCAAAAACTATCCTGCACACATTTCACAAACTCTAAACCATCCAGCCCTTTTACAGAATGAGCTTCCCAATCTATGTGTGGAAAATTTCTTCACAACCACCACATAATGTAAGCTATTTTTGATCTATCCGTGGCATACGTGGATGGCTACTGCTCGAACACCAAGGAGCATTGCAGTAAATAAGCCCAGCACTTCCCCAGATCTCTGGCATAGGGTTCTGGTTCAGATACGTGTGGCTCTCTAAGCGGACATGTTGTTGATGCATTGGGCATTGCCACTACAGGCTGTCCGGGCTGGTCAGACAGAGTTCCCAGAGTCGACGGGGTAAAATGAGCGGATACTCGGTCCACCTGTTCACTGACCTTTCTTACATCCACTGATAGGGAACGGAGGATTTCCATGACATCCCAGAGCAGCTGATCGTGCAAGCCCAGTAGGGAGCCCTGTCTGGCGAGGGCTTGTTGCAGGGGATTCATGTCTGCTGGATTCATTGTGGCCAGTTCATTCTGTTGCACGGGGTGATTGTGGAGAACCCAAATGCAGGACACCAGCACGTCGACTGAGTTGGGGATGCTGTCGTAGACGTGAACATAGAACAGCAAACCGGAGGAATCTTGACAAGGAGACGGGATATACAGTGACTATCTTGAAACTGGAGCTGAACTTAGAACTAACAGTTCTAATCAGACAAGGGAACGAAGTATCACATGAAAATAGATCAACAAACTGGCAACCTGTGATAGTGACACCATCGTACTTATTTCACAGTCTCTGATGAAAACCAGGTGTACTGTGATTAAGTAAACTAGCAGCAATTGGAAACCTAATGACTGAAATTAGGGCATAATCAGGGAGAAAGGAGCATTAAAGGGGAACAGCCAGCCGGAACCACAACAGAAATATTGGAGCACCTGGACGTTCAAGCTTAAGAGTGGCTTTGTTCCCACTGCTACCAGACTTCTGAACCAATCACCTATTGCTTTCTCTTTTATAGTGATGTTAATACATTTTTGTACTCTCAATTCTACCAGTCTCTGTTATTCCATTACTTTATTATTTCTTTTTGCTCTAACTTCAGGTTTGCACAAGTTTTGGTATATTCTGCTGTCTGACATTGTTTTTATTATTATATTTACTGTTGCATTCATTATTCCCATGTATACTGTTTGCTCTGTGAACTTCATATGAACAAAGAATTTAGTTGCACCTTAGTGTATATGATGAAAAATTAATCAGAATCTGAATGCGGACATTGTTGTCTGCAATTACCCACCAACGAGGGGACCAGGCATGGTTCAGAGATGCATAAAACATGCTGGGAACAGCCTATATATAAAGAATCAACTTGACACAGTGCTGTAATGGATTACTTGCAAAAAGGTGAAAAACACAGGTAAAACTTAGAGCAATGCAAACATATTACCAATAGATTAGTAGACAATGCTGTACTCTTACTAAATCCAAATGAGCATAGCACTAGACAATTGGAACAGGAGACTCCAACTTCAGTCCCATCCTTGTAGATGATGGAGTTCCTCAAAAAATGGAAGTAGCAAGGCTGAAGATTTTATAACAAGCTTTACAATGAGGTAGTTGGTCTTTCCTAGTCTCCTCCAGAGGTCTTCAACATCTCAGAAGACTATGCATATCCAATTGATTTAATTCACGTGGTGTAAAGGAAAGGGATGCAAGCACTTCAGCCTTAATAACAAGTAGTTGTGCCAAGCTGTTCTTGCAAGGCTAAAATACTGATATTCATCTGAGAGCATGGAAAATTGTCAAGGTGTTTGTGCTGTTTGTAATGCAGAATGAAACCAATCAGCTTCATCGGTATATTCTCACTCTTCAGGAAGTGTCATCAGCAGTGTTATCAACTGACACCTTCTCATCAATAATCTGTTCACTGATATTCCAGGACCACTTAATCCAAACATGCCCTGAGATGATGTGGAGCTGAGCAATGGGATAAGATGTATTCAACATTAAGGTGTTATTTGACTAAATGTAGTACCAAGATCACCTGTTAGAACCAGTTAATGACATCTTCTTTCACTGGTTGGAGTTATTTCAGCATAAGGACTGCAGTAGTTCTGAAAGACAGCCCATTAGCTCAAAGACATTAAAAATGGAGCTTAAGTGGTTGCCAGTGATTCTCAGATTCCAGGAATAAGTAAAAAATTACAAGTTTTTTGCAAGTGTAGTCAGTTTCAAGCTAATATCAAAAAATCAGTTCATAATAAATTTCAGAGTGAAAATGCATTTTTTTTCTTTATGAGCAATAGGAAAATGGAAAGTGTTTCTTTGGAAAAACCAACTTTCCGATAACATTGGCATTCTCAGAATTCATGGGTCAATAGGAATATCCTTCCACAACTTCGCTTGCTACTTACTAAACTGGTGAAAAAGAGACAACCTCTTGTGAAATATAATTACTTGCGGATGGGAGAACCAGTAGAGAAAACAACTTGCTTCTTTCTCTAGAATTAGCAATGCCAAATTAAGAGAAGAGGAAATCATGCCAAACATATTGTTCCTTTATTTAACTTAGATACACCATAATACAATAGCAAAGTGAAAGATGAAAATCCAGAAACCTGGAAGTATCAGCAAGGCATTATTAATGTTGCTTCTACAGCTACGCAATGTGACAAACTGCAATCTTGTGCCTTAGGTGTTGTCAGTCTCTTGATTTCCAAAGCATTAATCACCCATACATCACAAAGCTATTCAAGGCAGTTATGTTGCAACAGACACATGTGCAGTCTTGTTGTTCCAGAAGGTATGGGTTACAGGTGTCATTAAGTACTGCGCAGAAGTCTTAGGCACATACATATAGCAATGGTGCCTAAGACTTGCACAATACGAAACTTGTCAATGTGGAACAGAGAGTGAATTTGTGAATCTGGCAGGATCAAAGAATGTTAGCAATGGCAAGGCAAGGGTGGAGTGCCACAGGAGGGGCATGGGACAGGTGACAGCAGAGTGCCACAGGGGTGGAGGTGGTGCAAATGCAGATACACCCAGCTCTGAGACAGTAGACAAGGTTTTATATATATTCATACACACACATACATATGTGGTCCGCAAGTGGCTTTACAATGAAGAAACCCGGCTTCCTTTCCTTATTGGTTGAAAGGCTATCACTTCAATTTGTTTACCCTTATATTTAAAAATTAATCATTCTTAGTTATCCATTAAATGATTTGTAATAGAGACAGAAACTGTCAAGTCTTTGAAGAATCAGGATAAATCAAAGCACTATACTTCAATGGAAAATACTCTTCATTGTAAATTATAAATGTGCTATTGATGGAACTGACGATTTCCTGAGCTGAACAGTAAGGAAGATTGATATCAAGTCAGTGTGGTGCACATTTGCTGCAGATCTTTATTATACATACAGTATGGAATGGATCTACAATGAAGTACCTCGTGCCTTTAGAATCAAAGTTCCCTTTCTTTTGGTGAAATGTTTTCTTTATTTGTTCATAATCAAAATACAGCTGGTAACATCTCTGTACCATTCCATTAATTAGTGAATTGGAATGATGATTAGCTCAGTGAAGGAACTTTTTGCTGGATTGATTTGTACTAATCTCAATGTAAGCCGACCTTTCTATCCTGAATCCTCCAAGCTCTTTAAAGCTTTGTTTTTGTGGTCATTTGCTGTAAATTTCAGCTGAAGAACCATAGTTTGAGAAATGGTAGCACAAGTGTACAGGATAAATCCAAAGTTGTTGAGAAGATTAGTCAAGGAAGATCTTAGAAAGAAAAGACTTAAATTAATTTACAACATGGAATTGATTTTATTTTTGCCAAAGGCAACAACTGAATGTTTACAACACCCCATCTATTTCAGAAGGATCAAAAACCTCGATGGCTCTACAGTAGGGTATAAAGCATGCCCAAGGTGTATTTTTGATAAATATGCATAATGTGTAATGGAACTTAGGCACACCATTCTTTGTCTTGACCAGCGCATTGATGTTCTCTGCAATGGGACTTATTGATCAGAGCAAGGTCAGTTCCTCATTGTCCTGAGCTAGTAAGCCAGGTACCTCATGATTCCAATACTTCATTCTGAAGCTAACCAAGTGTGGCCCTGCTACACTCCTTTACTAGAGGGTAAATGAAAATTAATATTTTTGATTTTCATTACATAATCTTTGTTTAGGTTCATGTTTTAATTAATTTACCATAGTTCAATGCATGTTTAGCTAATTTTATTCTTTTTAATACATGTGCTACTTATTACTTAACCATATCTTAAGCAGGTTCCATATGTCTTTGATGCCAAAGGCTAAGAGCAGTTAGATGATATCAGAGTAGTTATGGACACAGTGCTGTTTATGGACTGATGTGCTGTGCAAATTGTCAATGATATGAGTCCTTAAACAAGCTGAGAGCAGTGCCATCAAAAAAGGTAGGCTCATATCAATGACTAGAGGAGTCAAGGGCCATTTGCACTTATAAATGACATTATTATTGACAAAGAGCATGATAACATCTTAAATGAAGTTAAACTTTTCCAAGAACTTTGTTCTAGTTGGTCCTGAGATGTTTTATTTCAAAATATTTCACATTTATTTCTTCTAGAATTTTCTAAAACTTCAAAAAAGCAGCAGATTTAATGGGAAAAAGTTCCCTAAAAATATTGAAAAGACACATAAGTCTATCGTTATGATAATGACAATTATGCAATGGTTGTCATTGCCTAGACACCAAGAATAAAAACATTTCATGTTCCTGCTCCAGCTTTTGTAACAAACAGTTTCTTAAAGCGGACTTGAAAGCTAAAAATATAAATATATGGATATGAGTTGATAACCATTATATCCATATTGCAATTCTTAAATGGTGTGCATATGACTCGGATTTTACACCGAATAAACTGGATGCTAGATTTAAGGACTGGACAGCTAAAGGAATAACAGTTCTTTGCAACATAATGAAAGAAGGAACACTGTTTAGTTTTGAAATGCTTAAAGAGAAACATTTATTACAAAAACACGATTTTTATCGGTATTTACAGATGCGACAATATGTTAATAGGACGCTTAAAAATGTAACCAAGGCAAGTACATGCTTGATAGAGCTATTTAGAAAAGCATATGATTCAGATAACGGTAGTAGAATCATTTCAAGCATGTATAAGGGTTTGTCAAATCTTAAAACACATTCGACTTCATACATTAAAACAAAATGGGAGAAGGAAGGAGGGATAATTATATCTGAGGAAGAATAGACAATAATATGGAGGTATCAATGGTAGTGTACCAGTTCACAGAAATGGAGGGAGTTCAGATGGAAAAACTTGATAAGATATTTTATTACACCCTCTCAGAAACCCCATTATGATAGTACCCTCCTTGTTTGCTGGAGAAATTGTGGAAATCAAAATGCAAATCATTATCATATTTTTTGGGACTGCCCTGGTATCAAAGACTATTGGAGGGGGATACACAATGCCCTATAAGGGATCTTTAAATGTGAAATACCCTTACAGAGTAAGACCATATATTTTGGGTATATACCTCAAGAATGGTTGAAAAGAGATAAATATTTAATGAATATACTGTTGGTGGCTGGTAAAAAGACTCTTACTAGGAAATGGTTATCACAGGAGAGCCCAACTTTAAATACATGGATGGAAATTACAATGGACATTTACAAAATGGAGAAGATAACAGCATCTGTTAATCATAAGCTGGAAAAATTTGAGTCATACTGGGAAAAATGGTTTAACTACATAATGCCTCATAGGCCTGATTTTATTCTAACAAATCAATGAATATGTTGTAAAAAGGATCACTCCCTACTCGTACATACTTTTTTCCATTTGCTTGTTTTTTCTTTCCACTCTTTTCTATAAGTGTATACCCCGGATAAATACTTTGTGGAGATTTTGTGATATATATGATTATATGATATATATGTACAATGTCTGAAATACATCTTATGGAAATGTTTGTTTGATGATGAACTTTAATAAAAAAATAAATTACAAAAAAATTATTATATATCCATTATTGTGATAAGAGCACAAAGAATTGCCAAATCAATATTAAATGAAGATGTTTCCTAGTTAGTACATTTTGTTTTTGAGTGGAATGAAAACTGAATGATTTGCAACACAGATTAACTTTACAAACTGATGAACACACACAAAATGCTGGAGGAACTCGGCCCGAAACGTCTACTGTACTTTTTTCCATATACGCTGCCTGGCCTGCTGAGTTCCTCCAGCATTTTGTGTGTGTTGCTCGGATTTCCAGCGTCTGCAGACTTTCTCTTGTTTGTGTTACAAACTGATGAGTTTATTTCGGAACAAGAATAGTGATGATTTTATGAATTATCTTTGCAAAGTACTACAATACACTTCCAAAAAACTCATTACATCTCCCCTTCCTCATTATATTCCAAGTAGTGAAATGATATACAAACAGTTTGTAATATAAAGAAGGATGTAAGACAAGAAGTTCCTTAGATTGGAAATCAGATGGATGTGCTAATTGAGAAATTATCCACAATGAGTCCTATTTTGGCAGTCTGGGGAGATGAAGAGCTTTATGAAATTATAGCCTTTATGTAACAGTTACTAGTCTGATCACAATAGCTGGACGGGATTGGAAAGGAGTATTTTTCTTCACAATTAGTCCTAGTTTTGTTTTCTGCTTTCATAACTCTTTCAGGGAATTATTGTTTACAAATTGAATTGTACCTTTTATTGCCCCTTAGTAGTAATTATAGATTGGATCAAAAATGTGAAGTTGTGTAGCGGTGTGCTACACGCAGCGCTGCAATAACGACACGGAGTCGGTGAGCTGCAGTTGCAAAAGAGATTTATTCAAACTTCGTGGCCTCGCTTTAAAGCCTTCCTGATCCTGCCCTCCCCGGGCTTTTCCCCTTGCTGGTGAAGCAGACTTGGCGCCCTCTTTGGAACCGGCCTCTATGCCGGCGCGTGCCGCTTTGTGAGCTGGTTCGAGTGCGCTGGGAAGTGGGTCGCCACATAACCGCCCCCCAGAACCGGTGATACACCCCCCAATGTCCACAGTCTGGGTCGGACTCTGTTTGGGAGGTCTGCCTCTGTGCCGCGGTGCCGGAATCTCGACCGCGGTCCACGTGGGCCGGTTTGAGTCGGTCCACCGTGAAAACCTCTTCTTTCCCCCCAATGTCCAGTACGAATGTGGACCTGTTGTTTCTGATCACCGTAAACGGCCTCTCGTAGGGCCGCTGTAGCAGTGCCCGATGTCCGCCCCGTCATACAAAAACAAACTTACAGTTTTGCAGGTATTTGGGTACGCAGGTTGGGTTCTGCCCATGCTGTGAAGTAGGTATGGGGGCCAGGTTACCGAGCCTCTCGTGTAGTCTGCCCAGGACTGCTGCGGGTTCTTCCTTTTGCTCCCTTGGGGCTGGTATGAACTCCCCTGGGATGACCAGGGGTGTGCTGTACACCAACTCGGCCGATGAGGTGTGCAGATCCTCTTTGGGCACCGTGCGGATTCCGAGCAGGACCCAGGGAAGCTCGTCCACCCAGTTAGGCCCTTTGAGATGGGCCATGAGAGCCAACTTCAGGTGACGGTGGAAATGCTCCAACAGTCCGTTCGACTGTGGGTGGTAGGCAATTGTGTCTCCAAAAGGCTGGCCATAACTGACCACAGGCTGGAGGTGAACTGGACGCCTCTGTCGGAGGTAATGTGGGCCGGTACACCAAAGTGAGATACTCAGGTGGCAATCAGTGCCCGGGCGCAAGATTCGGAGGTGGTGTCGGTAAGCGGGACTGCCTCTGGCCATCTTGTGAACCGGTCCACGGTAGTCAGGAGATGCCGCGCTCCTCGCACCCACGATATCCACATGAATGTGGTCAAAACGTCGGCGGGTGGGGTGGAGCTGCTGCGGCAGGGCTTTGGTGTGCCGCTGCACCTTGGCTGTTTGGCAGTGCATGCACGTTTTGGCCCATTCACTGACCTGCTTGCGGAGTCCGTGCCAAACGAACCTGTTGGCTACCATCCGGACGGTTGTCCTGATGGAGGGGTGCGCTAAGTTATGAATGGAGTCGAAAACGCGTCGCCGCCAGACTGCCAGGCCTGGTCTGGTCTGCTGCTGGGAGCGTGGCCTGGTGATCTGCGTGACGGATGCCCCACTCTCCTTCTTGGCCCCTCCACAGCACGTCCGCCCAGGCCGCCACCCTCCGGGGGTCGCTGAAATCCACATCGGACAGCAGCAGGTGTATGCCCTCGGGCAGCTGCTCCAGGAATGCCTGCTCAAACATGAGGCAGGGCTTGTGACCTCCAGCCAGGGAGAGCATCTCGTTCATCAAAGCCGATGGTGGCCTGTCTCCCAAACCATCCAGGTGCAGTAAGCAGGCAGCTCGCTCGTGCCGTGAGAGTCTGAAAGTCCTTATGAGCAGGGCTTTGAATTCTGTGTATTTGCCGTCCACTGGGGGAGACTGTATGAACTCCTCAACCTGGGCCGCTGTTTCCTGGTCGAGGAAGCTCACCACGTAGTAGTAACATGTGTCATCCGAGGTTATCTGCCGAATGTGGAATTGGGCTTCTGCTTGTTGGAACCATAGGTGAGGTCGCAGCGTCCAGAAGCTTGGCAGTTTTAACGAAACTGCATGAACAGATGCGGCGTCGGTCATCTTCGATCCAAATATCGTTTGGGCCGTCGGGGTCACCAATTGTAGCGGTTTGCTACACGCAGCGCTGCAATAAACAACATGGAGTCGGTGAGCAGCAGTTGCAAAAGAGATTTATTCAAACTTCGCGGCCTCGCTTTAAAGCCTTCCTGATCCCAACCTCCCTGGGTGGGAATGCTGTAGGGGGCGTGTATTCATAGTCCCGTCCCGTGCACGGGCTTTTCCCCTTGCTGGTGAAGCAGACTTGGTGCCCTCTTTGGAACCGGCCTTTATGCCGACGCGCGCCGCTTTGTGAGCCGGTTCGAGTGCGCTGGGAGGTGGTTTGCCACAGTTGGATAAAAATGTAATGTAAAACAGTGTTAGGGTGCAAACTGCCTGAAAGGAAACAGTAAACAAGACTTCCATCATTTCTGACAGATCTTTACTCAGTTCAGGAAAGCTACTGACTCTTGGCTTTACAGCAGGAGAAGGGCGTGAAATAATCAACGAAAAATTCAGAAATGTTTAAGATATTCAGCAGGTCATGCAGCATAAGAAGAGGAAAAACGTTAACTTTTGAGGCTGATGAGCATTCGTCAAAACTTTATTTTCTCCACAAATGCTGTTTGAGCTGATGAATGCTTCCAGATTTTTCTCTTTTATTTCAGATTTTCTTCAATTGGGGTAATTAGCTTTGGTGGTCTATAAATATGTACTCCCCAGGGCTGCTAAACAATCCTGGAAGAAAAGAGCAGATGACTTTCACATTCATTCATAAGGATAGGCATTCCCTGATCAAGGTGCTTGACCTATTCACCAAAACTACCAGAAAAGGGAGTTAGGAAACGGAGGCCACTGTTATTTTTTTCAGGAATGAGACTCAGCACACAACAGAACAAAACCAAAAGAAATTTTATTTCATCCAAAAACAATTCAGTTTTCTGCATACCAATGTTCTGACCTGCACACGGGAAAGGGTGCGGTCTTTTAACTGTGATTTATGAGATTTAAAAATGTGCCATTTAAGTATTTAATCTGAGTTTTGTCTTCTGCTCATCAGTTATCCAGAGGATTAATACCATTCAAATATTTGAAACAAGGAGTAATCTGATCATGTTATAGTCAGTGTACGTCAAATTACAAAAGAGGATGCAAGGGATTTTTAAGCATCACCTGACTGCACTTTCCTGCATATTCAGGAACATCAATAATGGAAAGATTGAAGTGTGGAGAAGCTGAAAATTTGCATCAGAAATCATGATTGTGCTGTTAGATGATGTTGTATATGCTGCGATGGAACACCCTGTGGTTGGTTTAGTCAGGCTCCCTCTCCTTTTGCATCTGCTGCTCTGTTTCAGCCTCAAGACTCGCATTCTGTTAGGAGATGCAGGGGAGGCCCTTTGCTTCAGTATTCACCAGTCACAGGGCACCTAATGGATGTGAGAACAACATAAAACAGGCTGGTATGCTGGAACATGTCGACGTTAAGAAAGAAGATGTGCTGGAGCATTTGAAAAGTTTTAGGATAGCTAAGTCCCAGGACTGGACGGGATGCACACCAGGTTAGTATAGGAAGCAAGCAAAGAGATTCCTGCACCATTGCATCCTCATTGACCTGTGTAGTTTGTGGATTGGAGGGTGACAAACATTATTACATTGTTCAAAAGAGATAACCCTGTGAATTATAAGACCAGTGAGTCTTACTTCAGTGGTGGCCAAAGATTATTAGAGTCAGGATTTACAAGTATTTGGGAAAACATAGTCTGATTTGAGATAATCAGTTTTGGCTTTGTAAGGGGCAGGTCGTGCCTTCATGAGCCTCATTGAATTCTTTGAAGATGTGACAAAACAAGTTGATGAAGGATGTGATTTATATGATATTTTGTAAGACAGGTGGGCTTATTCAGAAAGTCAGGAGACATGGGATCCACGGAAACTTATCTGCTTGGATACCGAATGGGCTTGGCCACGGAAGACAGAGGGTGGTAGTAATTGGAGCACATTCTGCATGGAAGTCTGTGACCAGTGATGTTCCTCAGGGATCTGTTCTGGAAGCCTTGCTGTTTGTGATTTTTTTAAATGACTTGGATGAGGAAGCTGAAGGGTGGATTGGTAAGTCTGCAAATCACATGAAGATTGTTGGTGTTGTGAATAGTGTAGAACATTGTTGTAGATATTGATAGGATGCATAGCAAGGCTGAGAGTGGCAGATGGAGTTCAATCTGGAAATGTGTGTAGAGATACATTTTGGAAGGTGGAACAGTGGACAGTGGAAAAGGTGGACTGTTTCCTAGCAATGTGGAGGAACAGAGGGATCTTGCCCATAGATCCCTCAAAGTGGGCACACAAGTTGATAGGGTAGTTAAGAAGGAAATGAAGTGTTGGCCTTCATTAGTTGGGGAACTGAGTTCAGAGATACTCTTCTACATAGCACTGTTGTAATGAGTGGTCATTTGAGTTACCTTCAGATTCCTGTTGGCTTGAACCAGTCTGGCTATTTTTCTCTGGCCTCTCTCAAAATCAAGACACCAAGGCATTTTTGACCACAGAACTGCCAATCACTGGATTTTTTTTTTTTGTTTTTTGCACATTCTCTGTAAAATCTAGATACTGTTGTGTGTGAATATCCCTGAATATTGGCAATTTCTGAGATTAAAAAAACCACCCCATCAGGCAAGTGGCCATTGTGTGTATCCTTTTGTAAATATAATGCCTAGGTGACTATAAAGATGAAGCAGTGAGCAGTGAGTTGGAATTAGCATGGTCTGTAAGTCATTGTGCTGAACAACTAAACCAAGCTCACTGCAAAATTGTCCAACAAGGTGGTAGCATAGCTTTGGGACTTCTTTTTCCAGTCTTACTTGCCACAATGCTGACCCACAAATAAATTTAGGAGAAATTCAAGATATTATTAAGGAAAAGGCCTGTAAAGTTGACAAAAATGACGACAGGGCCAGGTACTGGGAGCATCTTAGAACTCATCAGCGGAGAGCCAAGTAGCTTATAAAGAAATGTAGACAAAACATCAGAACATGGATGTAGACTGGAGCAGGAAAAGTTGGGAGTGGAGGGCAGGGCGGTGGCAGGGCTTTTCCACTCTCAAAGTTTTCAAGTGTGCTGCCAAGCTGCAACTCTTCCATCACCAAGGCTGTAGCTGAGCACTTAAGACCAATGAGTCTAATACTCTGGAATCAGACCTCTACTATACAGGCAAGAAAAGAACACAGCTGGAGATGGTACAGGCTCCGTGCACAAATACTGACAACTCTAATGTTGATTTGGATGGGCAAAGTGTGAGAATGGAGGTGATAGTGATTTCATTTCTAGTAAATGGTCCATATTGTGACTTCTAGTAATGCAAAACTATTATTTGCACATACATTGAAAAAACACAAGTTAAATAATAATATCTACTTATTTGTTTTTCCCTACATTATTTTTGTAAGAGCAAATTCTACTCCAACTCAAACTTGTCAATTCTGTAAGAGCTAAATTATGTTACCCAATTGGCCATAACATGTGGGTTACCAGCAATTTTGTACATTTAAAAATCAAATGTAGTTGATTTGACAGAACAAGAAGAGACATAAAAAGGTAGGTTAAAGGTAGTTAATTTAAATCTACCTTGCTGTCTCTCTTTCCAGTGCTCATTATGTGTCAAAGAATTGAAATATTGAGCTTGTTTCCTTTTCCATGTATGCTGCAGAGTATTTCTAGTACCACATGAATACTTGCCATCGCGTCATGTTTCGAAAGAAGTACCGGTAAATGCTGCTTTTTGACATCAGCTGAAAACAACGTAATTCCTTTTGCAGTCCATCTTTCTGACACTATTCAGACTGAATCATATCTGAACATTATTATTTGTTATTAGATGGGGCAATTTGGTTAATAATGTCCCTGAATATTCTACTCAGTATAAGACCATAAGACATAGGAGCAGAATTAGGCATTTGGCCCATTGGGTCTGCTCTGACATTCAATCGTGGGTGATTCATTTTTTCCCCTCCTCAGCCTTCTCCCCATAACATATGATACCATGTCCAATCAAGAACCTATCAAATACACTCAACATTGACCTGGCCTCCACAGCTGCCCATGGTAACAAATTCCACAAATTCACCACCATCTAGCTAAAGAAATTTCTCCACATCTCTGTTTTAAATGGACACCCCTCTATACTGAGGCTGTGCCCTCTTATATAACCATATAACAATCACAGCACAGAAACAGGCCATTCCAGTCCTCCTAGTCCGTGCCGAACTCTTAATCTCACCTAGTCCCACCTACCCGCACTCAGCCCATAACCCTCCACTCCTTTCCTGTCCATATACCTATCCAATTTTACCTTAAATGACACAACTGAACTGGCCTCTACTCTTGTTCTAGACTCCCAACCATGGGAAACATCCTTTCCACATCTACTCTGTCTAGGCCATTCAACATTCAACAAGTTTCAATGAGATCCCCCCTCTTCCTTCTAATTCCAGTGAGTACAGACCCAGAGCTATCAAACACTCCTCATATGATAACCCTTTCATTCCTGGAATGATCCTTGTGAACCTCCTCTGGACCCTCTCCAATGTCAGTACATCTTCTCTTGGATGAGGAGCCCAAAACTGTTCACAATACTCAAGGTGAGACCTCACCAGTGCCTTATGAAGCTTCAGTACCACATCTCTGCTCTTGTATTCTAGACTTCTTGAAATGAATGCTAATATTGCATTTGCCTTCCTGACCACTGACTCTACCTGTAAGTTAACCTTTAGGGTGTCTTGCTCAAGCACTCCCAAGACCCTTTGCATCTAGATTTTTGGATTTTCTCCCCATTTAGAAAATAGTCTGCACATTTATTTCTACTACCAAAGTGCACGACCATGCATTTTTCAACACTGGATTTCATTTGCCACTTTCTTGCCCATTCTCCTAAGTCCTTCTGCAGTCTACCTGTTTCCTCAACACTACTTGCCACTCCATCTATCTTCGTATTACCTGCAAACTTGATGCTTTGTAAAGATGGTGCAAATGGCAGTGGGAAGATAGCAGAGAAAGTTTAAATGCAGGGCACTTTTGATCAATGTGATGAAAGATGATTAAGCATGCTTCCACAAGCACAACAGTAAAAAAAATGTTCTTCATTTATTAGCATTTTATATGAGTGCTTACTTGGAGAAGGAATTTTGAAGGAAGCTTTCAGAGAGATGCCTTCGGCTAGATTCAAATGCCGATGAGCCTTCATTTGAGTAAAATGTTTCCTGAGCAATTATAATTCCAATTGATTCTGGCATGAGGCTGTGGGTGGGATGAGTTTCATTCTGACAGGCCTCAAGCACATTTACCTGAGCTCTTTGACTCAAGAAGAATTTCAGCCCTTGTCTGAGTAGTGACAAGTTTAAGGTTTCCAATCTGTCACATGCCTTTTTTAACCATTCAGCTAGAAAACACACTCACACCCAGTCATTAAATACATGATTCATCTTTTATGTCTGCTTAAAATTTAATAAAATGCTTTAGAAAATGCTTTGCAGAAAAGTTTCGATTGGAATGTTTCAACCAGAATTGCTCATCAATCTTACACCAGCTTCACCTTCACCAACTTGTCAAACTTTATCTGTGGTCCGGTTCAGAACAGGTCAGGGCAAAAAACTCGCCTAAATTGGAAGGGACCTGCTTTCGTATCTATCTATGTCAGTGGCAGACGTGGGTGTTTCTGCCCACTTTTAATTCCTAAAACAGGATTTCACTCAAGAAAGAAAAAATACAAATCAATCAGTAATTGTAACGTGAAAATATGCCGTGACCCTTTGATAGAACTAATTTATTACTTCCATTTACTCTTAAAGGAATGATGACATTCAGTTTTTCAAAAAAGTTAACCGACTCGTTTCAACTGTATCACATCAAGTGGAATCTCCCCTAGGTCACCACTCAAAGATAAGAAACCACTATCCCACAGAAGATCATAGTTTCAGTTACTAATAGGTTGACAATGAAGTGACCAGCAGTGCACTACAGCTAGAAACACAATGCATTCTAAGATTTAGTACATTAGTTATAATTGCTGCAAGACTGAGGTGATTATTGTTATCTAAAGAATGTCAAAAACAATACTATTAGTGTAAATGTAGCCCCTTAATTCTGACAGTTTGCAGTGAATGTTTCCTGTCATTTTTAGTTCCTGAGCATGAACAAGGTAGACCACTTTTTTCTGAACGCGATACACACTGCAAAATAAATGCGTCAGAAATACCAAAGAATCATTAATTGACTACTTTATCACCTATGCACAAGATTACCGAACTTCAGTGTGTGTTTTAACTGAGGCACTCCCTTTGGATATTCTGTTCCCTGCATTTGCACAAAAGTATGCTCCTGCAGAGAACAGGAGCAGTGGCAGATCTTAATAGCATGGATCGAATTGCAACAGATTAAACACATTTGGGATCTAATGGTGAAGAAAGATAAATGATTTGCCTTCAGCACAACTAGATATTTAAAAAGAAATCACTGAGGTTGCATGGGATTGGATTAAACGAGAGGCCCCACAGGGTCTGTGTGAATATATGAAACCCTTACATTCAGGCCTTATTAGGGAATAATCGTAGTAAAGCTTGTTTGTTTTCATTAGATCAGCTTTGGCACTCCCAAGCTGAGGTAATCATGTTTACCTCAACCAGTGAACTTTGAGATTTGTTTCCATTTAGTTGTCCCTCCTTCAGAAAGTGGTTAGGATTATTTGCATTTCTTTCCACAAGCCTCAGTCTGTTGATTCTCGTTCCACAGGATAGCTGGTCCTGCTTATTTATTTTGTTCCTCAATAGTGTCATTTTTCACTGTGGATTGTTAATGATCAAACAGTATGTGGCCAAACCACTGCTGACTACAGTTGACCTAAGAGTAAATTATCGGACAATCTCATTAATCACCAAAAAAATGTATGAGTAATAAAACTCTCGTGCATTCATGTTGAGTGTTAATTCCTCCAGTATTTAGGGTGTGTTGCTTAAAGAAAAAGTTTATACTGTACTAAACATTAATTTCTGTAATGTTACTTGAATCAGGATGTTTTATGATATTTTGAAATTTCAACAGGTTTTACAGAGGGGTGGAGCTTAGTCAAGATGGCGCCTAACGGCAACTCCTTTGCTTACATCTTCGGAAACATCTCTATTTTTAGCCTTAGATATCTCTACTTTTCCCTTTCAGGGTTGTTTTGAAGACTCTGACCTGGAGTTACATGATGATTTCAGTTCTTTGCGGGAAGGGGTCTCAGGACTGGCCGCTATTCGATATACCAAGGACGCGGCCTAGAAGACTAGAGAGCCTTCAGGGCTTCAGGATTTCATGGCTGTGGAGGCAGGTGGACTTGCGGTCAGTGCCTCTGCAGGGAATCGGTGTGTCATGGGAGTACACGGAAGATCAAAAGCAGCAAGCTGGTGTAGCACCTGCACACCTTAGGCTCGCTCAGCTCACTGCCGTCTGGGGGGAGCAGCCTTCGGCCCCGCCAAACTGGGTAGCCAGCTTGTGTGGATGCTATGTGATGTCCCCAACCCCACCAATTAACAGACAGTACACCATATGTGATTAAATGATTACACTTTATAGATATTACTAGAACTAAGTGATTAATAACGATACTGTATATAAGAAGGAAAAGAAAATAAAGGTGCCAAACTTATGAAAGTCCAAACCACTTCGTGCACAACCGTTGGGGCTCAATTAATGAAGTCTTCTGGCCACCATTCCATCCCCTCAGACCTCCTCAACTCGTAGCTCAGGACCACCTGACGTGATCAACCAAGCACCCCCGGCACGTCTGTCCTCATCTCCTCTCCTCGCCCAAAACCCTGGCCTCGGACCCCCGCTCAGGGTCCATTCCATCGCCCAGCTTACAGCATCACATCCTCTCTCTCACTCACCCCCTCGCGCCGACTCCCCAAAAGCCTGCCAACACTAGTTTACAGACCAAGAAGAGAGAATAACATTAATCCCAACTGGTTAACAAATTAATACAATTCTTGTTATCAGTAAATTTTAACCCGAACAAACTGTGAGAGAAAGCACTTATCATAACAAAGAAGCATTCCTACTTTTAACAAAACAAAGAAGCCAAAGAAGCCATCAGTCCTGACGAAGGGTCTCGGCCCGAAATGTCGACAGCGCTTCTCCCTATAGATGCTGCCTGGCCTGCTGCGTTCCACCAGCATTTTGTGTGTGTTGCTTGAATTTCCAGCATCTGCATATTTCCTCGTGTTTGCCTTTCAAATTCACTACTGTGAAGTCTCTGCGAGTGATGCCTACTCTGAAGAAGTTTAAATCTTCTTTTCGACGGGAGTTCAGTGAAACCCTCTCTCGCCGCTCCCCATCTATAATTTCTTCGGCCCTTCAATTTTTCGATCATATTTTGACCCAGACATGTTGTTACTGCCATATATCCTTCCTTGGAATGTGTCTCTGCCACCAACTGACTCCAGTTGGCTTCAGGATCTGTTTTCGAGCTTCTCAATTTGGACCTTCTGAGGATCCCAGGTACTCACATTTAATTGACTCTGCCTCCCGTTGTTTCTCCCGTCGAGCTCTGAGGGCGACACTCTCTGCCATGAGAAGGTACCTGGCGTCCCTATCACATTCCCTTCTATGCCTTCGGGACACCTTTTTCTCCGTTTGCAATGGACCTGTCCGTTATTTCATCCTCCGTCGGATCCATGCGTGCAATCACCATTTCTTTGACTTTATCACATCCTGCAAGGATCGCAAGATCTTTCATCTGCAGACCCCAGAGCACGGACTTCGTATTGTGGCCCTGGGCCCAGCCATCGATCTCGGCTGCCCCAGCAACCAAGGGCATGTTCACAACCTGGACTCCAGCACCATCAACGCATGTTCCAATGACCATGGACAGCTTCAAAGTAATTGCGCAACCACCGACTGCGACTCCAGCCTTGAACTCTGGGCCAGGTCTTCATGTGCTGCGATTGTGACTCCCGTCTCTCCCTCCCCCACCACTACTCTGCAATCCCCTCTCTCTCAGATCCCATCATCAGCTCCTGGGCCCTCAGAGGTTCCATCTTCCTCTCACCCCAACCCTCCCCTCTCCACCGACACCACCAGCCTCCCTCCCCCTCAGATCCCATCTCTCATCTGTGCCGGGTCTTTACCATTCCCTCTGACCTTCAACTCTCTGAGGCAGAGCGCTCTGTCCTCAGTAAGGGCCTCACCTTTGTCCCCCTTCGCCCACACCTCAGCGAGTTCCACGTATGCCATGACGCTGAACTCTTCTTCCGCCGTCTCCGAGCTTACCTCTTTGGCAAGGACTCTCCTACCCCCACCGATGACCCCTTCTCCCATCTTCAACCCTCTTCCTCTTCATGGACATCCTGCTCTGGTCTTCTGCCTGCTCTGGATCTCTTTATTACTAATTGCCGACGGGACATCAACCGTCTTGACTTCACCACACCATGTTCCAATTCCAACCAGTCCTGACGAAGGGTCTCGGCCTGAAACGTCGACAGTGCTTCTCCCTATAGACGCTGCCTGGTGTGCTGCATTCCACCAGCATTTTGCGTGTGAAGCCATTTTGATTAACATATGCAGTAACAAAGAAAAAAGAAGAAACCCCCTTACACTGGCTTCTGGCTCTATGCCCAGAGACCCGAGTTCTTTGGGCACAGAGCTCGGAAGAAGCGACGCAACAGACTTTAAACACCATAAATCAGTGAGTTGTTTGTTATGTCTCCCCTCTTGCTGTGAAATGAGGACACCTCTTTTTCCTTTATTAGGGAGAAAGAGAGCCTGTGGTATGTTGCATTACCGGGTGAACGAGCAGTCTTTGGGGGTACTGCAAGTCTGTGTCTTTATTGATGCTTTTTCTGCTGGTGGGGGAGGGGGGATGGTTGCTTTGCTGCTGCTAACACACGGGAGGGAGGAGAGCTGGGGGGACTTTGCGGTTCTAACATTTAACTATTGTTGATTCTTTGGGGACACTCCTCTGTTTTCGTGGATGGTTGCAAAGAGAAAGAATTTCAAGATGATATTGTATACATTTCTTTGACATTAAATGTACCTTTAAACTTTGAAACCTTTGAGGATTTTAAGTAATTTGCAGTATTTAGACATATCAAATTAGAATTTCCTGGGCTGACCCTCCCTGTTGAGCAGTAAGACCAATTCCTCACACAACACTGCACTAGAGGAGGGACTCCCAACCTGGGAGTCCATGGACCACTTGTGACTGGTATTGGTCTATGGCATAAAAAGGCTGGGGACCCCTGTACAAGAGCATTGCAGGGGAACCTGGTTTGTATTGTCTTGTACATTCCCATCACTGCCCATTCCTGTTACAGTATGATTTTAACCACTGAACAAGAATTTTTACCGGATAATTGTCTACCTACATCATTGAGTTACTCCACATTCTCCCCAATATATCTCCAAACCTATAGTTTATCTTCCCCACTAAATGCAAGATCTATCTGATGACCGTTAAATTATCTCTTCTCTCCCTCCCACCATCACTCTGATTCCTCACGTCCTGATTCTTTCAGTCCCACTCCCGATTCCCTCAAGCAAACCACTGGTCTTTGCATTCCTTCTCAACACCTGAACCTCAAGAACCATGCTCCCAATCCCCTAAATCCTCTCAAACTCTAAAAGACAAATCCTCCCCATTCCCACTCCCACCAAATGCTATGCTCAAATTTTCCACAACCATCAGCCACAGCACAGGATGGAGCAGACCGGTGACTGACAAGACTTGCATTTCATCTTGGAAAAGGAGAACAACACTACGAGGGGTTATTGATAAGTTCGTGGCCTAAGGTAGAAGGAGTCAAGTTTAGAAAACCTAGGCACATTTATTTTTCCTACATTTACACACTTAGTCAATTGGTCAGGGAGCATACAGATCCTTTATAGAAATTGGCGTCTTGGACCTCCAGAAGTGGTCCACAGCATGGGGTGATTGATAGGTTTGTGACCTAAGGTAGAAGGAGATGAGTTATTAACTTCAAACTTTCTGCATTTTCATTCAAAGAGTTGAACTGCATGTGCATGTAAGGAGAGCTGTATAACTCATCTCCTGCTACCATAGGCCACAAACTTATCAATCACCCCTGCTGTGGACCACTTCTGGAGGTCCAAGACGTTCTTGTTACATGCACGTGTAGTTCCACTCTTTGAGTGAAAATGCCGGAAGTTTGAAGCTTACCTTAGGCCACAAACTTATCAATCACCCCTGCTGTGGACCGCTTCTACAAAGAAGGGATCCATATGCTCCACGACCACCGGACTGTATACCTGTAGGAGGGGACTATGTTGAAAAATAAATGTGCTAGGTTTTCTAAAATCGACTCCTGTTACCTTAGGCCATGAACTTATCAATCACCCCTCCTAAAGCACGCAGAGCCAAGTGTGTTGTAGCTGAGGTCTGAAGATTGTGGTGCAATGGGCATTTCCAGCAGAAGGCCAACACTTTTGTCATTCCAATGTAGGTACTGAACTTTCTAGGCACTGCTTCCTGCACAACCACTCATAAACATAATCAGTCTTGTTTTAGAAGGGTCATTCTCACTACTGGGTATCATAATTTCAGAGAGATGAATCCGAAGGAATGCCTGTTATGAATATCTTCTGTGGCTAGCCTTGTTGAAATTACTGGCATGGCACCAGAGTAACTTGAAGCAGAATCCAGAGGAAGCAATGCATCTGTTTACTATGAACAGAGCTTGATCTTAGCATTGCCACTTCCACTCGTGCAGAAAGCATTTAAACATCGCAGAAATTCAAAACTCCATTTATTACAGGAATTTTTTTTTACAAAAGAAAAGATTGCCATACCAATAAGTCAACTTTCCCTGGAAAGCAAACTTCAGGATGCAAAGCCTCAAACCTAGTGATATAAACATGTCAGTACAATAAATTACACTTTGAATACGAATTCATTTAATTCTACATTTATCTCACAACTCGAGGGAATAAAAATCTTTGCGTTATGACTCCGTTGCAATGTACAGTAATGTGAATATACAAGTCTAATGGCTTGTAGAAAGAAACTGTTCCGGCTTTCATGCTGCGGTACCATTTTCCAGATGGAAACAGCTGAAACAGTTTATGGTTGGGGTGACTAGTGTCCCCAGTGATCTCCCAGGCATTTTTTTGTTATGCATGTAACTGTCCTCAATGGAGGGAAGTTCTCATCCATAGATGCACTGGGGCTGTCTGTACCACTCTCTGTGGTACCCAGTGATCAAGGTTGGTGCAGTTCCCATACCAGAAGGTGATACACCCAGTCAGGATGCTCTCAACGGTTCCCCTGTAGAAGGTCTTGAGGATTTGGGGGCCCATGTCGAACTTCTTCAGTTGCCTGAGGTGGAAGAGATACTGTTGTGCTTTTTTTTAAAAAAGACAGTCCAGGTGAGATCTTCAGTGCTGTGTATACTGAGGAGTTTGAAACTACTCACCCTCTCAACTGCAGTCCCATTGATGTTGACCGGGCTGATCCTGTTTCTGTTCCTCCTGTAATCCACAATCAGCTTTTTTGTTTTTTGGACCTTAAGAGGAGGTTGTTATCCTGGCTCCACTGTGTCAGGGTGTCAACCTCTCCTCTGTAAATAAGGCCAATAATGTCATGTCATTAGCAGATTGGGGCTGCGTGTGGCAGCACAGTCATGGGTCAAAAGGGAGTAGAAGAAGGGACTCAGGACACAACCCTGGGGGCACCTGTGTTGAGGGTCAGAGGGGCAAAGGTGAGGGAGCCCATCCTTAACACCTGTCGTCGATCTGGTGGAAGATTAGGATCCAGCTGCACAAGGCCAGGTGCAGACCGAGGTCTCTGAGCTTCCTGTCAAGTCTGGAAGGAATTATGGTGTTGAATGCTGAACTATAGTCCAGAACAGCATCCTAACGTATGCATCCCTCTTCTCCAGGTGAGTGAGGATGGTGTGTAGGACTGTGGCTATGACATCATCGGTAGACCGGTTCCATCGGTAGGTGAATTGTAGGGGTCCAGTGTAGGTGGTAGCATGCTGCAGATGTAGTCTTTAACCAGCTTCTCAAAGCCTTTATGTATAATTGAGGTGAGTGTGATAGGACGCCAATCCTTCAGGCATGTTACCTTGGTTTTCTTAGGTACAGGGACAATGATGGATAATTTAAAACAGGAGGGCACTACTCACTGGGAGAGGGAGAGATTAAAAATGTCTGTAAACACACCAGCCTGCTGTTCCACACACTCTTTGAAGACCCGCCCTAGGATGCCTTGCAGCTGAATTAATTTCTTATTAATAGAAGATAATTATTTAAATAATGTCATGCCAATTGTGTGGCTATGGCTAAGTAAATACAACATTGTCTGGAAATGAATAAATGTTCAAACTGGTTGCAGAATTTAAAAAAAATAGATTATTTGATTGTCTACAAGTAATGTATCCCCATCAACATTCTCACTCCATTCAAATGGGACTCATAAAACTCTGAATTTCTGCTGTGTAAGATTAAACCTTCAAGGAAAATGCTGAACAGGGCTGTATCCCATTTGTGCACACTGAAATTTATACCTAAATTATACCTAAAATACCAATTAGATTCCTGCTAAAATAAATTGTTATAATCAGAAAATTTAGAATATTCCAGTAAACTAGCATGTCCAGATGGTGTAAAGATAAAGCCTTTTTTTATTTTCTTTCCCTTAGAAAGTTTTCCTGTTGTATTTAAGAATGTTAAAGCCAGTAAAGGTTTATTAAAGCAGATAAAATTAAATTTATAACTAATGATAAGCAGTCTTAAGTCAGGCGCCTGGATGAGTCCTCTGTCAAACTTAAAATCAATACTAGTGAATTTAAGATTTACTATGTAGAGTATTTGGTTTTTCAATAAATTAGATATTTTTGTGTGTCAATTTGAAGATACTTCCCATAACTAGTGAAAACTTGAAATCACAACTTTGTGTTGTGTTCAGTTTAATGAGCACACTTTGTACAGATAAATTGAATCCTGAACAAATGTAAAAAATGAATTGCAGAACGCACAGCTGTAAATGCTTTGAGCCTGGTACATTCAAATTTATAACCCGCAATCTTTTATCCTGCAGAATTAGTTCTTTTTAAAAACTGACAACATATATTATTAATATAAACAAATCATTTTAGAGTAAAACAAAGATGTAAATCTCCACATAACCATATTAAGAGGTACTGTACGAATAAATTTAGGATCGAATTAATCCTTGCTCTTTTAATTCAAGAGTCTTTCTCTAACACTACTATTTTGCCAGTATTACTAACTTTTGATAAGTTCTGCTTTGACTGCTTACTCAAGCTCAAGTACTGTATGTTGGAGGATATTTTTTAACTTGTAGAAAGGGAGAAAAAGCCTAAAGCTTGTCCTTGTGTAAGCTGTTAATCTCATTATTGCATTGAAGAGTTTGCGTTAATGTGTTAATGACCAGTGGGATTCAATATAGAAATATTAGTTCACTAACTGAACTTCCAAAGTAAGGAAAGCAAATTAATGAAACAAATAATTTATGAACAAAATAGTGATATCTGAAATAATGTCATAGTGAATAAATGTAGATGGAAATGTTAAAGAAGATTTTAATAATCCTGAACAACCACAGTAACCACGACACTATTACAACTCAGGACACACGAGTTCGGAGTTCAATTCCAACATCATTTGGAAGAGTCTGTACATCCACTCTGTGGAATGTGTGTGTTTTCTCCTGCTGCCCTAGTTTCCTCCCACAATCCAAAGATGTACTGGTAGTGAGTTAATTGGTTATTGTGATTAGGCTATAGTTAAACTGGGGTTTGCTGTGTGGCGCCTCTTGTAGCACTAGAAGGCCCATTTGGCACTGTATCTCAATAAATAATTCCATCATTTTAAATTATTTATGCACAAAGTGATTTTTTTTGTTAATCATTTGGAGATGAAGAGAGATTATCCTTTAGTAACAGTTTTTGTTTCTGAAAAGCATGAAATCCACTATTGATGAGATTAGTTCTGGAAAATAATTGCAAGGATATTAATTTTGTAGTCTGAAATGCACTCCTCAGAACATACCAAAGACAATAAATTCTAATGAGAAATTTTGCTATCAAAAATTATGATATCTAAAGCAAAACTAGCTAATGAATTCAAATAAGGGGGAGATATTTGTGTAATTTTAATTACATCATTAAGGAGGTAGGGGTTGATAACTGAAGTAAAGATGTATGAAGTACAGGCCAGTGCAGGGCACTCTGAAGCTGAAAACCGGAGCTCAACAAAGACATTTAGTGAAAAGAGTGAAGTATGCCTTCTCTGTAATGCACCAGGCAAGATTTCCCCAATCACCAGTTCAATTGTTTTTCCCCCCTCTCTTAACATAGGGTAGGTAAATTAAATATTCAACTTCCCAAAGAATGACCTACTAGCAGCAAATTATTTAGTATTTGAACAATTGGATGGATGATGTAGAAAGACTTAAAGTCACGAATTGAAACAAAATAAAACAAACCAATTTGTCAGTTGCTTCTCTACATTGATGACTGCATTGATGCCGCTTCATGCACCCACACTGAGCTTGTCAATTTAATCAATTTTGCCTCTAACTTCCGCGCTTCCCTTAAATTCACTTGGTTAATTTCTGACACCTCTCTCCCCTTTCTCAATCTCTGGAGACAAACTGTCTACCAATATCCCTTATAAAACTACCGATTCCCACAGCTATATTGACTATACTTCTTTCTACATAGTCTCCTGTAGCAATGCCATTCCCTTTTCTCAGTTCCTTTGTCTCTGCCAAATCTGTTCCCAAGATGGGGCTTTCCTTTCCAGGACATCAGAACTTACCTCCTTCTTCAAAGTACAGGGTTTCCCCTCCTCCACCATTGATGCTGCCCTCACCCAAATCCCCTCTATTTCCCAAACATCCCATCATCCCACTGCCTCAACAGGGTTAGAGTTCCTCTTGTCTCACCTACCACTCCATTAGCCACATCATTCTCCACAACTTCTGCCATCTTCAACAGGACCCTACCACCAAATGCATTTTCACCTTCCTCCGCCACCCCCCCCCCCCCCCAACCAACTCTCTACTTTCTGCCGGGATCTTTCCCTCCATGATTCCCTTGTCCGTTTATCCTCACCAAATAATCTTCCTCATAGCTCTTATCCCTGCATGCAGAAGAAATGTTACACCTGCCCATTCACCTTCTCCCCCTCCTCCATTCAGGGTGCAAGCAGTCCTTCAGGGTGAGACAACACTTTGCCTGTGAACCTGTTCTCTTCTGTATCTGGTTCTCCTGATGTGGCTTCCTCTATGTTGGTGAGACCTGACACAGATCAGGGGACTGGTATGTTGAACTCCTTTGTTCCATCCACAAAAAGCAGGATTTCCTGCTGTCCGACCATTTTAATTCCTTTCCCCATTCCAACACGACTGCCTCTTCTGCCATGATGAGGCCACTCTCAGATTGGAGGAGCAACACCTCATTCCATCTGGGTAGCCATCAAAATGAACATCAATTTCTGATCATTTTCCCTTCCCTCTTCAATTCCCCATTCTGGCCCTTCTCTTACCTCTTCTCACTTCCCTACCTGCCTATCACCTGACCCTGGTGCCCCTCCTTCCCCTTCTCCTATGGTCCGCACTCCTCTCCTATCAGATTTTTTTCTTCGGTCCTTTCCTTTTTCCAGCTATCAACTCCCAGCTTTTTTACTTCATCTCTCCCCCATCCACCTGGCTTTTCCTATCACCTTCCAGCTTGTACTGCTCCACTCCCCCACTTTCTTTCCATTACTGATGAAGGGTCTTGGCCTGAAACATCGACTGTTTATTCATTTCCACAGATGCTTCCTCACCTGCTGAGTTCCTCCAGCATTTTTGGGTGTTGCTCTAGATTTCCAGCAGCTACAGAATCTCTTGTGTTTATGATTTGTTAGATTTTTTTTGTGAAAAAGACTGATAAATAAAAATAGATTAAATTAACAAAAATTGTACTATATGTTAGCTAATAATAATGGTAAATCATAGCAACATTCTCATGTTTATGGAAATTATTTTTCCTTATTCCAGTCAGGGTAGCAGACCTGATGACCATTTGGATGTATCAGTCTCCATTTGATCTCTGTGGGGTGCAGATGGCAGGCTTGCTCTCCACTCAATGCTCCCTAATTGAAGCCTGGGCTGTGTGGCTAATATGTTCAGCAGGTTAATGATGCTGCGAATCTCCACTTCCATGCTAGACTAGGTGTGAAAATGTTTCAAGTGCATTGAACACAGTCTCATTGTGACTAGTTAAGATGCTTTAACATAAATCAAAAGTGACATTTAATTAGTTTTGCTGTGACGTTTACAGGATGGATTATATAGAATTCACCAGGCACTGGTTTGATCTTAGAAATATTTAGCAGAAGCATAACAGTACATTAATGTGCTGAATTTGCTATAAACCTGCACCATAGCAATGAAGTACTCTGACTATGTGTCACTGTTGATACAAAAAATGCAAGGAATAAAAGATTAAGTTACACCTGGACCCACTGCAATTTGCCTATCGCCACAATAAGTCAACAGCAAATGCAATCCCAGTGGCTTTTCACACAGCCTTTGACCACCTGGACAACACAAACACCTACATCTGGATGCTGTTCATCAACTATAGCTCAGCTTTTAATACCATCATTCCCACAATCCTGATTGAGAAGTTGCAGAACCTCCCTCTGCAATTAGATCCTTGACTTCCTAACCAGAAGACCACAATTTGTGCGGATTGATGATAACATCTCATCCTCACTGACAATCATCATCGGCACACCTCAGGGGTGTGTCCTTAGCCCTCTTCTCTACTCTCTCGACACCCATGACTGTGTGGCTAGGCATAGCTCAAACACCATCTACAAATTTGCTGATGACACAAACAATGCTGGTAGAATCTCAGATGGAGACGAGAGGGCATACAGGAGTGAGATATGCCAACTAGTGGAGTGGTGTCGCAGCAACAACCTGGCACTCAATGTCAGTAAGATGAAAGAGCTGATTGTGGACTTCAGGAAGGGTAAAACGAAGGAACACATACCAATTCTCATAGAGGGATCAGAAATGGAGAGAGTGAGCATCTTCAAGTTCCTGGGTATCAAGATCTCTGAGGATCTAACCTAGTCCCAACATATCGATGCAGTTATATGAAGGCAGTTATAAAGCAACTATACTTCATTAGGAGTTTGAAGATATTTGGTATGTCAACAAATATGTTCAAAAACTTCTATAGATGTACTGCAGAGAGCATTCTGAACCGGCTGCATCACTGTCTGGTATTGGGGGTGGGGGGGCTACTGTAAATTTAGTGGGCTCCATCTTGGGTACTAGCCTACAAAGTACCTAGGACATCTTCAAGGAGCAGTGTCTCAGAAAGGCAGCGTCCATTAATAAAGACCTCCAGTAACCAGGGCATTCCCTTTTCTCACTGTTACCATCAGGTAGGAGGTACAGAAGCCTGAAGGCACACACTCAATGATTCAGGAACAACTTCTTCCCCTCTGCCATCCATTTACTAAATGAACATTGAACCCATGAAAACAACCTCACTTTTTTAATATATATTATTTCTGTTTTTTTTTTACAATTTTTGATCTATTTGATATATGTATACCATAATTGATTTACATATTTATTTATTTTATTTCTTCTATATTACATATTGCATTGCACTGATGCTGCTAAGTTAACAAATTTCATGGCACATGCCGGTGATAATAAACCTGATTCTGATTTACTATAGCGTATGTGCCCATTTCACCAGTAGCTTTGTTAAAGTTTAAGGCTCTTAGCTTTGTCACCAGTACTTTATTATGCCCTTTGCCCAATGTGTTGGTTTTATACTTCCCTTGAAAAATAATCAAGCAATGTTTTGATACTTCAGCAATTTATTATCAGCTCATTAGGCAACAATGGGACATTTAAAATGTGATACCCAACCCATCCTACACCCCAGAATCTAAACATTGCTATCTCATTCATGCAGCTTGTTTATTTTGCAATGTTTGCCATGTTAGCTGCTGCCAATAAACAAGTTCAAATCTTCACCTCTTTCTGGTTTAGAAATTTAATGTCTAATTCTAATGAGTTTAAAATATTCATAGTATAACAGATAATCGTTAAGTTATGGTCAGTAACAGGCCTTCAGCCGTTAAGTACACATCTGTACTAAACCTTCATTGTAGTCAGTCTGTTCTTGCCATGGTTCTTAAAGTACTCAGCTAAGATTTCTGAAATGCCATGGAGTGTACCTGTGTCCACCACCCTCTCAGCCACACTTTATGTGCTAAATCTCATTTTGGATTATTGTGGGGGAGGTTCATCAAAAAGATTATCCTCTGTTTTGTTCACCTTCCACTCCTGGCTCTGATGGAGTTTTGTTGGAGATTAGACCACCATGCTACTCAAGTTGGATGGGCAATTATTTTAAGGAATGTTTATGCCTCCATCTTCTAATTGTGTTAATGCTGGTCAGATTCCTGGCACCAGGAAAGATAAAAGAGGAGAGAAAGTTTACTTCTATGAGGAAGTTTTACAGTAGTACTTGAGGATCAGTGGGAGGTAGCAACTTGTTTCAGACCATTAAGCCTACCCGCTGATCCGCCCATAGATGGACAAGTCTAAATACCTCTTCAATGAAATTCGTGACGTATTTTCTCCGATTATGGATTGGACCACTTGTAGTTTCTCCCCATAACCTCCCCACCAACAATAATCTCTGCTCCATTCTAGAGCGTCATCTGGGATTCCCCTCCATGGTCATCTTTCACCCATGACCACGCCCACTGAACATACTCCCTCTCATGACCGGCCAATCAGAATCTTCCCCTAACTAGGATCTCCTTTCCTGTCAGGAAATACAACTTGAAAACTTTTAAAATTTCTGTTATGTTAAATTCTGCAGAGAGTCAGGAAAAACTGTCCCAGCAGAGCTTTCTGCTGGCAGTTCTTTCACTGTATTTGCACAGTCCCTGCAAATACTGGGACCATGATATCCACAGTATCACTTGACTGATCTGTGCAGTAAAACACTGGCTACACTAGCCACAAGTCTTTAATGTGCCATTAGCTTTGCTCTACATCGGTGGATCAATAGCCCAACAAATTAAATCTGTCTGACCAATGACCAGAAAAATTCAAATTATAGCATTTATCATCAAGTTGCTACTCTAACACGTTAAACCTCTTCCTGTGACCAAGCAAGCTCCCTCTGAGCTCTTCAGTGTCCCCTCACATTCTAAACAAGTATAGGTTCATAGGTTAATTAACCTCAACTTTCCTCTTGGTTTAGGTGCATGGTAGAATGTGGATGGAAGTGATTAAGAATGAATGAATTGGTTATGGGTGGAATGTAATAGGGAATGGGATTCTTCTGTGAGCCAGCATGGATTCAAATTTCAGAGTTCAAAGTACATTTATTATCGAAGTATGCATACTTTATATACTTGCAGGCAGTCACAAGATGAAGAAACCCAGTAGAAACAGAGGATATGTCAGGGGTAAGTTAGTTGTTGTTTTTTTAAAGAACGCAGAGAGTGGTGAGTGTGTGGAATGGGCTGCTGGCGGCGGTGGTGGAGGCGGAAACAATAGGGTCTTTTAAGAGACTCCTGGACGGCTACATGGAGCTTAGAAAATTAGAGGGCTATGGGTAAAGCCTAGGTAGTTCTAAGGTAGGGATGTGTTCGGCACAGCTTTGTGGGCCGAAGGGCCTGTACTGTGCTATAGGTTTTCTATGATTCTATGTTTCTAAACCATTAAAACAAAATGCCGTTGAACAGCCAATGTGATTGGGAAAAAACGCAATTGTGCAAATAATAAAAGTAAGCAAAATCATGCAGAACTGAAGCCTGACAGTGTGCCCCTTGGTTGCAGGCCACAGCCTCAGTTCAGTGCAGAGTCAAGTAAATCTCACAGAGCAGCAAGCTGAACTGGGCCATCCCTCACTTCCGGCTCAACATCCTGATCTTTTCTATCTGGCCTGGTGCTTAAATTGTCCAGACCTCGGGTCACTCCTTGCTCACTGACCCAGGCCCTGCCTCTTCAATGCACTCTCCGGCATGAGTCTTGCTGCCTTGATTTGGCCCAGAGCTGACCTTTCCAATTCAGCTCAGTGTTTAAATTGATCAAACCTGGGGTCTTTCCTCACTGTCAGAGCTAAGGGTCTAAGGTGGCCAGCTTCTCTGTCATGAACTCCCCCCCCCCCCCCCACACCAGATAACAATCAGTTGGTTAACCACTTACCAAATTACCAAGCTAACTACCTCAATATCTGGGCAAGGTCTTGCTAAAGGAAGCCTGCCAGCTGCAATCACCAGCCAGACTTACCTGGACTAGCTGTGGAAGGCCTGCCTTCCTGAACAAAGTGCTGGGTTCCAGCGGTCTGCTATGACTAGCAGTAAGAAGTTTAATAAAGAAAATTTGCAGCTGGAAACTCTCTGATTGCCCTTGACAGCTGCAAAAATGTGCCAAGTTTTGTATTCATTTTGATCAAAAGCATTTACAATTATTAAAAGTGAAGAAAAAATATTTTAAATATATATGTTTTAAAAAGTCAGCAAAAGCACTTGAAACTCCTAAATGATTTAAGTTATTAAACAAAACTGAAATACAGGTAGTTTAAAAATCTTTACTTCCTGCTGAACTACAAATCTAATTGAAATAGATAGGACAGCAGGAACTGCGTCAGGTCTCACCTGGAATGTGACCTAAGAGCTGAGCCTTGGCATAACTACCTGGTATGGGGTGGAAGAGCTGAACCTTGGTATAACTATCTGCCAATCTCAATTAATAGGTTCTCCAGCAACAAAATGTATTGAAGATATTGTTCACCAGGTTCAGGGTTCATGGTTAGATTTCTTATGCATGGTTGACTCAGAATTGCCTCCATTTGTCGGCAAATTCTGGGTGATCCATAAACTACCACATAACAGAAAATGATGCAAAAGCAAACCATTGAAAACCTAATCTATGCATGGAAATTGCAGGAAACAGCAGAACAGATAGCATCTGTGAAGACAGAATATTTTGATGGAGTCACACAGAACAGGATCAGGCTCAATTCATCAATGCCAACTAAGATGTCAGTCTAAGTTAGCACCCCTATATGCCTGGGTTTGTCCCATTTCAGGCAGAAAAATGAACCTTTAGAAAGGAAGGTCATCAACCCGAAACACCTCCCTCCCTAGACGGTGCATTTTTTTAAGCATTATATGCAGGAGACTGGGTGTGGAACAGGCCAGTGGTATACAAGGACCTGAACAGTTCAATATGTTCAATAGAAATTGTACACATACAGATAGATAAAGAAGGAGCAAACATTTATCTCTCTCTGACCCCATAAAAAGTATTTTCCTTAACTTAAATATTGTGACTTTTAAAAACAGATGGGTGGACACACATAATGATTCATTAAAAGTACAATAGTCTGGATGATCTTAGTTCTCTTGAAGCGCTCAGTGGCACGTGGGGTGAGGGGTCGTCGACAGTCCACCCCAGCATTCCTAGTGGCCAGTGCTAATTATTGTTCTTGTATTAAAATGCTTTAGTGGGATTCTGGTGGGATGTTAACGTTCATTTATTGTTACTCTTTAGCTCAGGTTATACAGTTATTCACTTGTATGCTTGTGGGTCACTCTGACAGTAGCCGGGGAGTGTAATAATCACCTCCCCCCTCTCTATGTGACCGGTGCATGGGCTGGTTGGGAACAGCTACGTCAAGACTGCAAGCTGGGCAAATGCTTCTCCTGGCCAGGACGTGGAGCTGTTCATGCACTGCTGTGACATCTGCGCGTCCCACAAGAGGTCAGGCTGCCAGTCTAGGGTGCTGATGCAGCAGCACATGGTGGGTGCCCCAGTATGGGTTACTGCCCCTCCCAGAAGAGGGGACAATCCCCCAAGTTTGGAAGATGTCGGAAGAGGCCAGGAGAGGTGCTCAACTGCGTCTCTGACGTGGTTTACTGGGTGCAGTTGCCTTGTGGCAGAAGACAGTCATACTGCACCGGGACCGGCTGGCCCCATGTTGGCCCTCGGCCACCACCAACCCAGCAAGGCAGAAGGAAGGAAGTGACGCTCCTTGTGCCCTGCCTCTCACTTCACTAAACAGTGCCTCCCAGTGGGGGGGTGTGGCTACAGACAGCCCTCATCTCCCCAGGGAGCGGTGTCAGCCACCACCGGGACTTTTGAAGTTCGTTGTGGATTCTGGGGCTGTTGGAGATCGCTCACCTCTCAGGAGGGGGCACTGAACAGCCTTGGGGTAGCGTGGTTGACAGCCCACCCCAACATTCCTAGTGGCCAGCGCTATTTATTGTTCTGGTTTTAAAATGTGATCGTGGGATTATGATGGGATGTTCACATTTATTGTTGTATCTTAGCTTGGGTTATACAGTTGTGTGTTTGTGGATCACCCTGATTGTAACCAGGGTGTGTAAAAATCACCTCCCCTGTCTGGCTCTCTCACCTTGTCTGTTTTTATGTTTATCACAATAAAAAATGGCTGTTGAGTTATACAAGCTTTCTTGTCATCATCATGGACCAAACGCTTGCCACAATAATTTAGTTCAAGTTAACCAGAGTCCAATCATATAATTCTGTTTATATATTGACTCACATTTACAGATTCTTCAAAATGGAGCAGTGTAGTGTAGTCTTTCACACCAATACAGGAAACTAATGTTTGTTTCAGGGACTAACAGACCAGAGAGCTTTCTAATTCCAGGTATGAGTGCCAACAAAGTGTCAGGAAACGTAGAGGAGGCTTGACCCAAACAGAGCAGCAGAGCCAATTAAGTGGTGAGTGATAACTTTAAAAATAAACTGCAAAATAACAAGCCATGAGGGGGCACAAAACAAGAGAGAACAGATATTTAGTACAACAACACAACAAGGTAACTGAAGGCTGGAACAACTGGCTGAGGCTGGCTGGTGAACAAGGACTGTGTACAAGAGCTGAGTTTAAATAGGAATAGGTGATGATTAGGGAATGAGTGGCAAGTGCAGGCCTAACACAAAGTACACACTTGTCCATTTAATGGAACATTTCAATTGGTTTTGTGATTTCCATTAAAATCTGAAGAAATTCCTAGAGAAAATTCCAGTTAAAATGAATTACGTTTTTGTCATATACTAAATTAACTCAAATTCTATACTTTGCTGCACTCAAATAGTCTTTTACTCAGCAATCCTGTGATATTCGTTTCTGAATAAATAACTTGATAAATGAGGAACTCCTATTTGAATATCCAGTTGTTTTTGTTGTGTTATAGTTTAACTAGTGTAAAGCAGGGGTTCCCACCCTGTTGTGCTACGAACCAAGGTCATTAAGCAAGGGAGCCGTGGACCCCAAGTTGGGCACACCGATGTAAGGGCAACAATAACATAATGCAAGCATAGGCATAAAATAATAAGCATGTGAGCGGTGGCAATATTATTTCAAGAAATTTGTGTCAAAACCCTGGATCAGGACTGGGTTTTGAAATGAACCATTGACAACTCCTACAAATGCTGTTTGACCCGCTGGACTCCTTCAGCTGATTACCGATCTAAATTCCAACTTCTCCAGGCTCATGTGCCTTAATTTAATTGAGACCCTTGTATGTATAACGTTGATCTTACACCTGTCTCCATCTGAGGCTACCTGCTCAAAAACTTGGTGTCTTTTCTGAACTTGTGTTCTACCCATGTATAATATCAGCCTAACCTCAGCATAGTAGCTATTGAAACACTATGAAGTCCCAAGATACGATCAGAAGCCAGCCATTGGGCCCTTTGCTTTGGTGCTATTATTTAATCATGATTGATTTTTTTTTGCTCAGCCCCATTCTCCAGTCGGAGTTTGGAGTTCACTTTCAAGGGTCTCGGCCCGAAACGTCGACAGCGCTTCTCCCTATAGATGCTGCCTGGCCTGCTGTGTTCCACCAGCATTTTGTGTGTGTTGTTGTTTGAATTTTCAGCATCTGCAGATTTCCTCGTGTTTGCCCTGTGGAATGTCTAGGTTTTCTCCAGATGCTCCAGTTTCCTCCCACAGTCCAAGGATGTACCGAGTAGGGTAATTAGTCATTATAATTTGCCTGTGTTTAGGGTATGTTTAGGGGTGCAGGGTGGCACAGCTTGAAGGGCTGAAGCGGCCTATTCTGCACCACTTCTCCAAGTAAGTAAATGAACAAATGAATAAATCATTGGCATCCTTTATTGATTCCTGACTTGACTAATCCATGCTCTCCTTACTGGCCTCTCACATTGTACACTTTACACCCCCCCCCCCCCCCTAAGCTCTACAGTCCATCTCTCAATCTTCATCAGTTTCTAACTATCACAATGTTGATTGCTGTCATCTGAGAAGAGTTGACTTTCTATCTGAAATTGGACTATGACTACTTCCAGATTGAATTGCATCGTTCTGGAAAGTTGATGGGCACTTTCACCATCAGTGTGCAAAGCCACCACACAGTCACCTCTGTGATACATTAGTTCTCTTGGAATTCTCTTTTGAAGGGTCGACCTAAGAGGCACCAGAGCTGAGAATTCCTAGAGAGATAAAAAAAATTCAGAACACTGCAACAGTTCTATTTAAAGGCACATCTTGAATTTAACCCAGTTGAGAAGAGGGAATCTAACTGATATAGGTCTAATTAATATTTTTGGGAAATTTATTTGGCTTGCAAGGCCTTATCAAACCCAAGGCACGAGCCATCATGATCCCAACCAGCAAACCCAAGCTCTCAATTGAAGTACCTTGCTGTCCCTATCCAGGATCTCCTTGAGTGAGCTGTTTGTTTCTGCCATTCCTCTTCAGCAGCCTCCCTGTCTGCAAACAAAGAAAACATGTAATGAATAACCAGCAGCACAAAATCCCTTGCCAATCTTAATAAACACAAGGTAAACTCTTGGAATTGATTCGTAAATATGAGCATACAAACTTACCAGAACTTAATGCAAAGCTGAGGAGCAAATATCTGACTTAACCTTTATGTACTTAACTGAAAGAAAATTTGAGGCAAATAAAAAAAACACGAAATGCTGGTAGAACTCAGCAGGCCAGACAGCATCTATGGGAGGAGGTAGTGACGACGTTTCAGGCCGAAACCCTTCATCAGGAGTGAAGTAACATGGGATGGTCGAGGGGGGATAAGAAGTGGGGGGAGGGATGAAGTAGAGAGCTGGGAAGTGATAGGCTGGAGGGAAATGAGCTAGGGGGAAGGTGGAGAATTATGGGAAATAAAAGAGAAAGAAAGGTAGGGCTGGGGGGAGAGATTATAGTGAGGGGGGAAAAAGAGAGGGAAAGAGAACCAGACTAAAATAATAGATAGGGAATGGGGTAAGGGTGGGGGGCAGGGGTATCAATGGAGGTCAGTGAGTTGGATGTTCATGCCAGCAGGAAGGAGGCTACCTAGGCGGGAGATAAGGTATTGCTCCATCGATTTGCGTGTGGCCTCATCTGATGGTAGAGGAGGCCATGGACAGACATGTCGGAGTGGGAGTGGTCTGTGGAATTGAAGTGTGTGGCTACAGGGAGATCTCGCCACTGCTGGAGGACTGAGCGCCGGTGTTCGGTGAAACAGTCTCCCAGTCTGCGGCGGGTCTCCCCAATGTATAAATGGCCACATCGGGAGCACCGGATATAGTATATCACCCCAGTTGACTCGCAGGTGAAGTGGTGCCTCACCTGAAAGGACTGTCTGAGGCCTGGGATGGTGGTGCGGGAAGAAGTGTGGGGGCAGGCGTAGCACTTCTTCCGTTTGCAGGGATGAGTGCCTGGAGGGAGGTCGGTGGGGAGGGATGGGGGGATGAGTGGACAAGTGAGTCACATAGGGAGCGATCCCTGCGGAAACCGAGAGTGGGGGGAAAGGGAAGATGTGGTTGGTGGTGGTATCACGTAGGAGGTGGCGGAAGTTACGGAGGATTATGCGTTGGATCTGTAGGCTGGTAGGGTGATAGGTGAGGACCAGGGTCTATCCCTGGTGGGCTGGCGGGGGGATGGAGTGAGGGCAGAGGTGCGTGAAATACGGGAGATGTGATGGAGGGCAGAGTTGATAGTGGACGAAGGGAAGCCCCTTTCTTTAAAAAAGGAAGACATCTCCTTTGTCCTAGAATGAAAGGCCTCATCCTGAGAGCAGATGTGGCCGAGGCGGAGGAATTGAGAGAAAGGGATAGCATTTTTGCAGGAGACAGGGTGGGAGGAGGAATAGTTTAGGTAGCTGTGGGAGTTAGTAGGTTTGTAGTAGACGTCGGTGGATAGGGTGTCTCCAGAGATAGAAACAGAAAGATCAAGAAAGGGGAGGGAGGTGTCGGAAATAGACCAGGTGAATTTGAGGGCAGGGTGAAAGTTGGAGGCGAAGTTAATGAAGTCGACGAGCTCAGCATGTGTGCAGGAAGCAGCACCGATGCAGTCGTCGATATAACGCAAGAAAAGAGGAGGACAGATACCGGTGTAGGCTTGGAACATAGATTGTTCCACATGGCCGACAAAAAGGCAGGCATAGCTAGGACCCATGCGGGTGCCCATGGCTACACCTTTAGTTTGGAGGAAGTGGGAGGAGCCAAAGGAGAAATTGTTAAGGGTGTGGACTAATTCCGCGAGGCGGAGAATTTGAGGCAGTTTGGCAGCTTCCAGAGTAAACAAACTCAATTCACTAATTTATTGTGTTGCTTCAATTAGACATCTCAATGCCCATTTCCCTTGTTCAGTAGTAACTACTGCAGTGTCGCTAATTAGCTTGAGTTAAGGCTGTATAATTGCAGAATAAGATATGACTCATAAAATAGGAGAAAATCTGCAGATGCTGGAAATCTAAGCAACACACACAAAATGCTGGAGGAACTCAGCAGACCAGGCAGCATTCATGGGAAAGAGTAGTGTTGACATTTTGAGCCAAGACTTTTATTCAGGACTGCAAAACAAAAGAGAGAAGTCAGGGTATGAAGTGGAGGAGGGGAGGAAGAATTACATGGTAGCAGGTGACAGGTGAATCCTGAATAGGGAGAGGTAAGAAAGAAAGAGATGGGAAGTTGATTGGTGAAAGAAATGAAGGGCAGGTGAAGGGAAAATCTGATAGGAGGGGTAGAAGACCATGGAAGAAAGAGAAATGGCAGGAGCACCGGAGAGAGGTGATAGGTAGATAAGATGAGAAAGGGAAAGAGGAATGAGGAATCATGAAGGGGTGGGGCAATTCCTGGAATTTCAAGAATTCCATGTTCATGCCATCAGGTTGGAGGCTACCCAGACAGAGTATAAAGTGTTGCTCCTCCAACCTGAGTGTGGCCTCATCACGACAGAAGAGTACGCCATGGACTGACATGTTGGAATGTGAATGGGAAGTAAAATTAAAATGGGTGGCCACAGGGAATTCCTGCTTTTTCTGGTGAACAGAGCTTAGGTGGTCAGCGAAGTGGTCTCCCAATCTATGTCAGGTCTCACTGATACACAAGACGCCACACTGGGAACACCAGATACAGTGGTTGATCCCAACAGACTCACAGGTGAAGTGTCACTTCAGCTGGAAGGACTGTTTGGGGCCTGAATGGTAGTGAGGGAGGAGGTGTAGGGGCAGGTGTAGCATTTGTTACACTTGCAAGGACAAGTGCCAGGGAACAGATCAATGGGGCGGGATGAATGGACAAGGCAGTCGTGTAGGGAGCGATTCCTACAGAAAGTAGGCAGGGGAGGGAAAGATGTGCTTGGTGGTGGGATCCCGTTGGAGGTGGCGTAAGTTACAGAGAATTATGAGCTTGACATGGAAGCTTGTGGGTGGTAGGTGAGGACAGAAGGAACCTTATCCCTTGCTAACTTGAGTAATATTCATGTATCACAGGAATTTCTCAACAGTAATATGACACGGATATTGGTTGTGGAAGACTGGAAAATCGCAATATTATTCCACTCCTTAAGAAAGAAGGCAGGCAAAAAAAAGGAAATTATTAGCCTGTTGGCCTGACTTCAGTGGTGTCCATTATTAAGGAACACAT
Source organism: Hemitrygon akajei (assembly GCF_048418815.1). Classification (NCBI taxonomy): domain Eukaryota; kingdom Metazoa; phylum Chordata; class Chondrichthyes; order Myliobatiformes; family Dasyatidae; genus Hemitrygon; species Hemitrygon akajei. The sequence goes on from NC_133127.1 coordinate 117,544,700, forward strand.
TCAAATGCTGGAGGAACTCAGCAGGCCAGGCAATATCTAGGGAAAATACAGTTGACGTTTCAGGCTGAGACCCTTCAGCAGGACTGGAGGAAAAATAGATGAGGAGTAGAGTTAAAAGGTGGAGGGAGGGGAGGAAGAAACACAAGGTGATAGGTAAAATTGGGAGGGGGCAGGCTGAATTAAAGAGCTGGGAAGTTGATTGGTGAAAGAGATACAGGGCTGGAGAAAGGGGAATCTTATAGGAGAGGGCAGAAGGTCATGGAAGTAAGAAAAGGGGGGAGGAGCACCAGAGGGAGGCAAGGAGATAAGATGAGAGAGGGAAAAGGGGATGGGAATGGTGAAGGGAGGGGGTGTTGCATTACTGGAAATTTGAAAAATCAATGTCCATGCCATCAGATTGGAGGCTACCAAGACGGAATATAAGGTGTTGTTCTTCCAACCAATATACCAATGTCTATCCACGGCCTCCTCTACGGTCGCGATGAGGCTACACTCAGGTCAGAGGAACAACACCTTATATGCCATCTGGGTAGCCTCCAACCTGATGGCATGAATATAGATTTGTTGAAAATCTGTTGGAAGTGTTTAAGGAAATAACAGACAGGATAGATAAATGAGTATCAGTGGATGATACTTACATGGATTTTCAGAAGGATTTTGATAAGGTGCCGTAAAGGAGGTTGCTAAATAAGCTAAGAGCCCATGGTACTTCAGAAAAGATTCCAACATGGATAGAAGATTGGCAGACTGGGAGGAAGCAAAGTGTGGGGATAAATGGGGCCTTTTTTGCTGGCTGCCGGTGACTAGTGATGTACTGCAGGGATCTGAGTTGGGACCCCTTCTTTTCACATGATGCATCAAAGATTTGGATTGATAGAATTAATAGCTTTGTCGCCAAGTCTATGAATGATATAAAGTTAGGTAAAGGGCAGTTAGCGTTAAGGAAATGGAGTCTGCAGAAGGACCAAGCCAAACTAGGAGAATGGGCAAAGAAATGACAGAAGCAATATAGCGTGGGGAAGTATATGACAATGCTCTTTGGTGGAATGAAAAAAGGCGTAGATTATTTTCTAAATGGGGAGAAAATCAGAAGTGCAAAGAGAGTTGGAAGTCCTCGTTTACCTTCCCTAAAGGTTAACTTGCAAATTGAATCAATGGTAATGAAGGAAAGTGCAATGTTAGCATTGCTTTCAAGAGGAATATACAAACATAAAAGGGAAAATGTGATGCTAAAGCTTAAGACATTGTTCAGACTGCACTGGGAGATTTGTCAGCACATTTGGGCCCGTTGTCCTGCAAAAGATGTGCTGGCCACAGAAAAGGTCCATATGAGGTTCAAGAGAAATATACCAGGGATGAAAAGGTTTATATGAGAAAAACATTTGATGGTGCTGGAGCTGTACTTGCTGAAGTTTAAAAGAATGACAGGAACCTCATTGAAACCTTTTGAATATTGAAAGGTCTAGATAGAATGGATCCGGTAGTTGGGGAGTGTAGAACCTAATGGCCAAGCCTCAGACTAAGAAGATATCCCTTTGGAACAGTGATGTGGTGGTGTTCTTTAGCCAGGCGGTGGTGAATCTGTGAAATTCATTGCCACAGTCAGCTGTGGAAGTCAAGTGGTCAGGTATTCTTAAAGCTCAGGATGATAGGCACCTTATTAGTCAGGGCTTCAAATGTTACGGGAAGAAAGCAGGAGAATAGTCTTGAGAGGGGTAATAAATCAGCCATGATGGAATGGTGGAGGAGACTCAATGAGCTGAATAGCCCATTTCTGCTCCTATTTCTTATGATCTAATAATGTAGGTAGGTAGGCAAGATCAGTGTCAAAATACTCAAGTGTGCATAAAAATGAGAAAAAGTAAAATAAGTTGTGGTATCCCACAAATATTGTGTAATAATTGAAAAATTTGACATAATATTTGACTTGAAAAAATGTTCAGCCCCCCACAACTATTTTCACATTTTACTGAATTTTCTAAATATAAAATATGATTTTTAAATAGGATTTTTTGTGCTAATCTACAAAACATTGATCATTATGTCATATCAGAAGGAAAAATTCCAAAACCTGTCAACAATTCACTAAAATTTAAAAAACAAGATTGTGAAGCTGAAAAATTATTCATCCCTTTTGTAATTTTTTAAATTACTGCACAAACTTTCCTCAGTAGCAATATACATTGCCTTACCAGCATGCCTAATTTATCGACGTTGAAAATTGAAGGATGACCTGTTTTCAATGAATTCATTAAAATAAATACCCCCTCTTTCTGTAAGTTCCAGCAGTATGGTAGATTTTTCAACAGGTGAAACCGAAATGGAGACAAAAGTGCATTCAAGACAAGTCAAGGAAATGATAATAGAGAGGCACAAAGCTGGGGAAGGGTAGAAAACCATCTTGAAGCTTAGTACAGTCCATTATGAAAAGGTGAAAAAAATATGAAACCACAGGCAAACTGCTTAGGTCAGTCTGCCACCCCCCCCCCCCCCCACCCTCCCCCCCCAAACTTGTTGCCGCAGAAGGATGGCACTTGCAAGAGAGGCTACTGTGATGCCAACATACACTGAGTGAGTTGCAAAAATCAGTGGCTGCAATGTCCTTGTTGAAGTAAAATGACTGGTAAGGGCACTACAAATGAGATTTTATACACTTCAAATCTAAATTGTTCTTCATACTAAATTTAAAAGTTTGCAATATTTAAGAATTTCCTTTGTACAGATGTAATTGGATATGTTTTTATGTTTTTGCTGGCTGGGAAATATGCTGTACTTGGATATATGTGTGTGTATAGATATACATACATTATATGTATATAATATGTATATAAAAATATAATATTACAAATACCTGCATCATCTCCGCATCTCTGTTAAAGAATTATTCTGTATTCCCCTTCTGGGGCACAAAACTATTTTAATTGTTCACGCTGCTACTGTGTTTTTATAAATGACTTTCCTGTCAGCAATGACTACAGGATATTAATGAAGAAAGCTATGATAATTTTGACCTGGTTCCAACAAATTTTGTGGAAAGTTAGCATGGGCATTTGGGATTGTTTGTTTCTTAAGAAAGTTTAAAGAGTTTGATGTCATGAGCTGTACAACAACTTAATGCCAAGTTTGTTGGTCAATGCCACTATTGACTTACACAACTCAAAAGTAAACTGATCAATCTTTAACACAAACTATCCGCACCGTATGTGAAAGAATTGGAAACTGAGGCCACACAGGTTGACAAATCCAGCTGATTCTAATTCACTTATTCCCTTGTGTAAACATGGTATAAGCAAGAGCTGCAATGAAAACTCATGAAGTCTTGCACTTAAGGTGTAAAACAGCTTAAAATGTTTAAAGCTGCATTCCAGAGTTTTCATAAACTGTGTGAATTAGTAAATTAGTTTGCTGAGTCTATAATATCAAGATAGTATAGAGACCAACCAGATGTATAGTATTTTGTCAAGCAGTCCAAGTAATTTTTTTTGATGAACCACAGCTATTAAAAGTGCTTTGATAAACTATAACTGGGTCATAAATTAGGTTGTGTGCTCTTTAGTGCAATCATTCAAATTCACTTAGTTATGGATTTTTATACAGAGTATGTTGAAATGTTAAGTGCTCAAATATACTGATTTACTTTATCAAAGTTGTTGAGACATAAAACTATACTCAAAAGTGTTCAGACATTTATCAAATGGTTTTCTTAAACTCAGTACTTCACCATGACACACTTTACAATAATAAAAGTTTTTTTTAAATGAGGTTACTATTAAAATAGAGGAAACACAGTGACACAATTACTGATGTAAAAGTCTAACAAACACAAAAAATAATCTTTGAATCCATCACAGAGGGATGAATAAAACCATAAGACCATAAGACATAGGAGCAGAAATAGGCCATTCAGCCCATCAAGGATGCTTTGCCATTTCATCATGGCTGATCCCAGATGCCACTCAACCCCATACACCTGCCTTCTTGCCATGCACTGACCGAACAAGAAATGATCAACTTCCACTTTAAATATATCCATGGACTTGCCTCCACCACAGTCTGTGACAGAGCATTCCACAGATTCTCTACGCTGTGGCTAAAAAAATGAAATTCCTCATTACTTCTGTTCCAAAAGATTTACACACTTAGTCCAGCGGTCATGGAGCATACAGCAGGGGTGATTGATAAGTTTGTGGCCTAAGGTAGAAGGAGATGAGTTATTAATTTCAAATTTTCTGCATAATCTCTCAGAGTTGAACTGCACGTGCATGTAATGACAGCTGTATAACTCATCTCCTTCTATCACAGGCCACAAACGTATAACATATAACCATATAACAATTACAGCATGGAAACAGGCCATCTCAGCCCTTCTAGTCCATGCCGAAAGCTTACTCTCTCCTAGTCCCACTGGCCCGCACTCAGCCCATAACCCTCCATTCTTTTCCTGTCCATATACCTATCCAATTTTACTTTAAATGGCAATACCGAACCTGTCTCTACCACTTCTACTGGACGCTTGTTCCACACAGCTACCACTCTCTGAGTAAAGAAATTCCCTCTTGTGTTACCCTTAAAGTTTTCCCCGCTAACTCTCAACTCATGTCCTCTTGTTTGAATCTCCCCTACTGTCAATGGAAAAAGCCTATCTACGTCAACTCTATCTATCCCCTTCATAATTTTAAATACCTCTATCAAGTCCCCCCTCAACCTTCTACGCTCCAAAGAATAAAGACCTAACTTGTTCAACCTTTCACTGTAACTTAGGTGCTGAAACCCAGGTAACATTCTGGTAAATCTCCTCTGTACTTTCTCTATTTTGTTGACATCTTTCCTATAATTTGGTGACCAGATCTGTACACAATACTCCAAATTCGGCCTTACCAATGCCTTGTACAATTTTAACATTACATCCCAACTCCTATACTCAATGCTCTGATTTATAAAGGCCAGCATACCAAAAGCTTTCTTCACCACCCAATCCACATGAGATTCCACCTTCAGGGAACTATGCACCATTATTCCTAGATCACTCTGTTCTACTGCATTCCTCAATGCCCTACCATTTACCATGTATGTCCTGTTTGGATTATTCCTACCAAAATGTAGCACCTCACACTTATCAACATTAAACTCCATCTGCCATCATTCAGCCCACTCTTCTAACTGGCCTAAATCTCTCTGCAAGCTTTGAAAACCTACTTGCAGAGAGATGCCAAAGCAACCTCGTATCGTCTTTTAGCTTTTCTAATTTCTTTATTAAGATTCTTCTTACATTCTTTATATTCCTCGAGCACCTCATTTACTCCATGCTGCCTATATTTATTGTAGATGTCTCTCTTTTTCCTAACCAAGTTTCCAATATCCCTTGAAAACCATGGCTCTCTCAAACTTTTAACCTTTCCTTTCAACCTAACAGGAACATAAAGATTCTGTACCCTCAAAATTTCATCTTTAAATGACCTCCATTTCTCTATTACATCCTTCCCATAAAACAAGTTTTCCCAATCCACTCCTTCTAAATCCTTTCATATCTCCTCAAATTTAGCCTTTCTCTAATCAAAAATCTCAACCCTGGGTCCAGACCTATCCTTCTCCATAATTATATTGAAACTAATGGCATTGTGATCACTGGACCCGAAGTGCTCCCCAACACATACCTCCGTCACCTGACCTATGTCATCCCCTAACAGAATATCCAACACTGCCCCTTCTCTAGTTGGTACCTCTATGTATTGTTGCAAAAAACTATGCTGCACACATTTTACGAACTCCAAACCATCCAGCCCTTTTACTGTATGGGCTTCCCAGTCTATGTGTGGAAAATTAAAATCTCCCACAATCACAACCCTGTGCTTACTACAAATATCTACTATCTCTTTGTAAATTTGCTCCTCCAATTCTCGCTCCCCATTAGATGGTCTATAATACACCCCTGTAAGTGTTACTACACCTTTCCCATTCCTCAATTCCACCCAAATAGTCTCCTTAGACGAGCCCTCTAATCTATCCTGCCAGAGCACCACTGTAATATATTCTCTGACAAGCAACACAACACCTCCCCCTCTTGTCCCTCCGATTCTATCACACCTGAAGCAATGAAATCCAGGAATATTTAGTTGCCAATCACACCCCTCCTGCAACCATGTTTCACTAATAGCTACAACATCATATTTCCAGGTATCAATCCATGCTCTAAGCTCATCCACCTTTCTTACAATGCTCGTAGCATTAAAATAAATGCATTTAAGAAATTTTCCACCTCTTCCTATCTGTTTATCTCTAACAGTACAAAGAACTTTACTGTCTTCTTTTTCTTCCTTCTCCCATACATCTGTTCCTACACTCTGGTTCCCCTCCCCCCTCGTATCTAATTTAAATCCACTGGAGCCTCTCTAGCAAACCTACCTGCAAGAATATTTGTCCCCCTCCAATTCAGATGTAAACCGTCCCACCAGAACAGGTCCCACCTTCCCTAGAAAACTGCCCAATTATCTATAAATCTGAAGCCCTCCATCCTGCACCATGTCTTCAGCCACATGTTGATCTGCACTATCTTACTATTTCTAAACCCACCTGCACATGGCACCGGTAGCAATCCTGAGATTGCTATCCTGGAGGTCCTGTCCTTTAACTTGGCACATAGCTCCCTAATCTCACCTTTCAGGACCTCCTCACTCTTCCTACCCACGTCATTGGTCCCTGCATGGACCACGACATCCAGCTGCTCACCCTCCCTCTTGAGAATACTGAGAACACGATCTGAGATATCGCGGACCCTGGCACCAGGGAGGCAACAGACCATTCGGGATTCTCAATCTCTTCCACAGAACCTCCTATCTGTCCCCCTAAATATCGAATCCCCTATCACTACTGCTCTCCTCTTTTCCTCCCTTCCCTTCTGAGCTGAGGGTCCAGTCTCGGTGCCAGAGACGCAACCACTGCAACTTGTCCCTGGTAGGTCGTCCCCACCAACAATATCCAAAACGGTATACTTATTGTTGATGGGAACAGCCACAGGGGTGCTCTGCTCTTCCTGTCTATTCCCCTTCCCTCTCCTGACAGTCATCCAACTACCTGTCTCCTGACTCCTAGGGGTGGCTATCTCCCTGAACCTCCTGTCTATTTCTGTCTCTGCCTCCCGAATGATCCGAAGTTCATCCAGCTCCAGTTCCCTAACACAGTTTGTCAGGAGCTGCAGCTGGATGCACCTTTTGCAGGTGTAGTCATCAGGGACAGCTGTGTTCTCCCTGACTTCCCACATACTGCAAACGGAGCACTCAACTGCCCTAACTGCTGCCTCCATTACCTACTCCTAAGCTAATTAGATTAATTAAAGGAGCTTACCCAGCCTTACCTCGCCTGGAGCAAAGCTCGTCCTCAGCCTCTGCTTGCTTTTTAAATTCCCCCGCTGATCTCAGAGGCCGACCTTCACAAGCTTGCGCAGTCGTGCGCTGTTCAAACCTCGCCTCTGCCTATTCTTGCTAAAGCCTGATTGAGCCAAAGCCGTCCCACTTTGCCTCAGTCCACTCCAACGATGGCCATTATGATGATGGCCACTGTATATGGCGGTCTTTCTTTTAAACCTTTGGCGTGCTACGTCACGTGCCTGCGCAGTCTAGCCTCTTTGCCCCGATCAGTTAAAAAAAAGCTTCTCTCCGAGCTTCTTTTACCTCTTCCCTCTCTGCCTCTTGCTTCAATTTAAATCTTATCAATCTTATCAATCACACCTGCTGTGGACCGCTTTCTGGAGGTCCAAGACGCCAACTTCTACAAAGAGATCCATATGCTGTACGACCACTGGACTAAGTGTGTAAGTATAGGAGGGAACTATGTTGAAAAATAAATGTGCTAGCTTTTTAAAAATTGACTCCTTCTACCTCATGCCACAAACTTATCAATCACCCTTCGTAATCTAAGTATGGGCTGACTAGTGTCTTATAAAGGCTCAGCATTATCTCCTTGCTTTTATATTCTAATCCCCTTGAGATAAATGCCAACATTGCATTTGCCTTCTTTTCCACAGACTCAACCTGTGAATTAATCTTCTGGGAGGCTTGAATGAGGACCCTACAGAGGCTTGCATGAGACCCTACAGAGGACAGAGGACAGTAAACATCACTGGGAGGATCACCGGGGTCTCCCTCTCTTTATTTGTGAAATTGATTAGGAAGGTTGTTTACAAAGGGCCTGAAGCATTGCTGAGGATCCTCACCACAACCTCTTTGACCCATTGCCATCAATAAAGGAAAAAGGTACAGGAGCACCAGGACTAGGAGCACCAGACTGGGTAATGCCTTCTTCCCTTGGCCTGTGAGACCAATGAGTTCCTTGCCAGCACTGAGGTCTCGTCACTCGAACTGCATGCTGTTTATTGTGTTACACACAACACGTACTCTGAATTATACTTTATAAACTTATTTGTAGTGATATTATGTCTTATGTGCTGTGTGTGATATACATTTTGTGGATGCTCGTGTTCCAAAGGAATTTTCTCTCATTTGGCTTTATATATGTACAGCCAGATGACAATAAACTTGAGTTTGAACTTGAACTTGAAAAATTCTATAGGGACATTAGGAGTAAAAGGCTAACTAGGACGAGAATAGGTTCACTTAGCGATCAGAGTTTTCATCCCTGTGTGGAGCCGCAGGAGGTAGACAAGATTTTCAGTAAACACTTTCAACTCTATTTATTTTGGACAAGAAAGTGGAAACTAGTAAGTTCAGGAAAAAGAAAAGTGATGTCCAAAGACATCAACATTATGAAAGAGACGTGCCAGCAGTTTGAAGTGTGTGTTTAAGGCAGATGTTGATAGATTCTTGATTAGCCAAGGAATGAAAGGATAAGGGGATTGGGGCTGAGAGGAAAATTGGATCAGCCATGATGAAATGGCAGAGCAGACTTGATGGACCAAATGGCCCAATTCTGATCCTATATCTTATGGTCTTATAAAGCTGAGAAATCCCAATGCTTGACTAAATGTATCCTAGGACTTTGTTGGAAACAAGAGAGAAAAAATTGCTGAGTCTCTGGCAAAGGTATCTGTGTTGTCATGAACAATGTGTGACATATTGGAAGTCTGGAAGAAGATGGATAACTAACATTGTGTCTTTATTTTAAAAGGGCTGCAGGGATGGGCAAGTGACTACAGGCCAATGAGTCCAACATCAGTGGTGAAACATTTATTGATGGGGATTCTGAAGGCCAGGATTTATTTGCATTTGGAAAGACAAGGACTGATTAGAGATAGCTTAGTTTTGTGCATGGGAAATAGTGCCGCACAGATTTAGTAGAGTTTTTTTAAAAAGAGGCCCTCAAGAGGATACATGTGAGCAAGGCAGCATATGTTTTCCACATGGATCTTAATACGGCTTTTGCAAAGGTCCCACCCAGTAGGCTAAACCCTAAGGTAAGATCACAAAGGATCCAAGGTGTCCCAGCCGATGGGGAGAAAATTGGCTTTGAAAATTGGATGGATGAGAAGGTGATTGTTTTATATTGGAGGCCTGTGACCAGTGATGTACCATGAGGATTAGTGCTGGATCATTGTTTTTTAATCAATTTGAGCAATTCGGATATATGTCGGTGACATAATAGCAGATTTGCAGCCGACACCAACATTGGATGGAAGCAGGTTTACTAAAGTTACAGGAAGATATGCATCAACTAGGAAAATTAGCAGAAGAATTTTAATTCCTACAAGCAGATGTTGGGAAGTTAAACCAGAAGAGAATGAATGTCAAGGTTTTGGGGAGTGTTTTGGATCAGAGAGATTAAATGCTGCAAGTACATGGTCCCCAGAAATAATGACACAGGCAAACAAGGTGATGAAAAAGCATTTGGCATCCTTGCCTTTAACAAACGTGGCATTCAGTATAAAAGTTTCGTAGTTCTACATGATGCTTGTGAGATTGCAGCTGTGCACCATACCATAGGAAGAATGTGATTAAGCTGGAGAGTGTGTAGAAAAGATTCACAGCGATGTTGCCAGGACAGGACAACTTGAGTTATAAAAAGAGACTGAATAGGTTTTCTCTGGAGGGTGAGGGATGACTTTATAGATTTTTTTCAAAGTCAAGAAGGGCATAGTTAAGATAAAAGTTCAGAATCATCTTTTTCGAGCATAAGGGAATCAAAATTAAGAGGGTGTGGATTTTATGTAAGAAGGAACAGACTTCTGAGATCTGAGGGTCAAGCATTATCACCCAGAGGGTGATAGGTATGTGAAATGAGTTGCCACAAGAAACAGCAGAGGTAGGTACAATTACTATATTTGAAAGACAGATTTATAGGAAAGGTTTGGAGAGATATGGGCTGAAACTGCATGCAAATAGGGCTAGATCAGGTAGGCTGTATAACTCTATGACTATGTCCTGGAAGCACCATTGCCCTGAGTATTTTGCAAGGCAGCACAGCCTGTGAATCTTGAATAGCCCTCGTGCTGTAGATTCCAAGGTTCCAATGGCAGCTTACAATATTTCTGCTTTAATATTTAAAGTAACAGTGGAAGTGACTTTGGCATGAAGATTGCCACAAGTTGGTGATGACCTAAACTTAGTCATCTTCATATACAGGTAGCTTTTATATTTCAAAGCATGGATGAATAGCATGTCATAAATTTGAATGATTGCTATTTTCTGATAATGACTCAAACCAGTTGGTTTTACATCAGTACCTAAATAATTTGTGACAATATAAAATTTATGAATGTAAGCTGGGTGCAAAGTCTCCGTTATAAAACAAGAGGAATCAGAGAATTTTAAATCATTTGGTTCAGCTTTCAGTGAAATTCCCTTCTGGAGACACTGTATCATTTACTGTAACTGGAGAGTTTGACAAAGTCAAACACCTTAATAGCAAAGCTGCAAAGTCTGAGTGCCATGTTGTGCGAGTGGAGAAAGTTATTTTTTTTAATATTCTTTCCTTTTTATCCCATTATGTTCTTCCATTGCAATGTCTTGTAATTATTTCCTATAATTCAGGCTGGAAGCTTCAGGTTGGAAGTATAAAGTTCAAGAAAACCTCTGTTTTGGCACAGAAGAAATAAATTCTCCTGTGACCAATCCTGATGTAACCAAGGAAGTCAATGAGTGCAGCATGGTACACCTGGTTTATTTGGGGAGACTATGCATGTTAGAAATCTGAATCAACAGACACACAATTATTGAGGAACTCAGTAGATCTATAGACTTCAGTAAAGCCTTTGATAAGGTTCCACATGGTAGGCTACTGTGGAAGGTTAGGTTGCATGTAATCCAGGGAGATCTGGCTAATTGGATACACAATTGGTTTAATGGTAGAACGCAGAGGGGGATAACAGAAGTTTGTTTCTCTGGCTGGAGGCCTGTGACTACCTCAGGTATTAGTCCTGAGTCCATTGTTGCTTGTCATCTATATCAATGATTGGATAAGAATGGACAGGGCATGGTTTGTAAGTTTACAGATGACACTAAGACAGGTGGTTTAGTAGACAATGAAGCACATTATCAGAAGTAACAGGGGATCTTGATCAGCTGAACAAATAGCTGAGAAATGGCAAATGGAGTTTAATTCAAATATATGTGAGATATTGCATTTTGAAAAAAAAATCTAATCTAGGTAGAACTTTCACAGTGAATGGCCAGGCCCTGTGGAGTGTTGTAGGACAGATGGACAAGTACATGGTTCCCAGAAAGTGGAATTACAGATAGACAGAGTGGTGAAGAAGGATGTTTGCATTCTGGTCTTCATAAGTCAAGGCTTTGAATATAATAGTTGGAAAATCATGTTGCAATTGTATAGAACATTGGTGAAGCTGCACGTGGAGTACTGTGTTAAATTTTGGGCACCTGTGATAGGAAAGATTTTATTAAACTGGGAAAAGTACAGTGGTGCTGAGTCTTCCTGAGAGACAGGAAGAATTTGCTCATGTTAGGAGTTTATTCCCTGGGGTATAGAAAAATGAGAGGTGATCTTAAAGAGGTTTATAACATCATAAGGAGCATTGACAGGGTGAATGTACTCAATTTTTTTGCTGGGATACTAAATCAAAAACTAAAGGGCAAAGGTTTAAGGTGAAATGGGAAAGATTTAGCCGGACCTTTAGGGGCAACCTTTTTGTACAAATGGTCGTATGTTTGTGCAATTAGCTGCCAGAGGATGTGATTGATGCTGGTAAAATAACAATTTTTTAAAAGATAATTGGGCAGGTACATGGATTAGAAAAGTTTCAAAGGTTATGAGCCAAACTCTGCCAAATGGAACTGGATTGAATGGAGCATCTTGGTCTACATGAATCACCTGGGCCAAAGGCTCTTTGTGTGATATGATTACATCTGTTCAGACTGAAGAAACTAATGAAAGGAAGCAATGTCAGGGACTTTCCACAATTGAAAGTGGTGTTCCTCCCAATTTACTGTTTAAAAGTCAAATGGACATTATTAAACGATAACACACAACATCAAATAAAGTCAAAGCAGATTATAAGCCAAGTAGCCAAACCAACAAACAAAATTATCCATTTCATCCATGATGAAATCACAAGTTAGATGCTAGTCAGTTCATATTGGCAGCAACATCTCCTGTAATGGTTATTATTCTGTAGCTTTATTGAGTATGCCCACAAGAAATTGAATCTCAGGGTTGTATATGGAGAAATATATATACTATGATAATAAATTTACTTTGAACTTTGAAGTCCAAATGTATTTGGCAGTGACTTCATAGTCTGGAGGCAAATTTCCAAGATGAACTTTCCTTCATATTGATCACATCCATTTCTTATATTATTAGTTGTTCTCCTGCCTCAGGAATTAAAGTTTTCAAATGAGTACAAGTGAAATGAAAAGTAATTTATTCAGAAGGTGGTGCATATATTGTATACAAGATAATAACCTGCCTATTTGTGCTGAACAGAGATTCCGGGAATATGGAAATGCCCAGAAAAACAGGCTGTGTCAGTGAATGAGGATGCCAATCTAGTTCACTAAAATTAACTACAAAAAGCTTCAGAAAATGTTCAGTTTAAGAATCCGTATGATTAGTAGAATATATTCTTGGGAATTGCAGCCATACACTCAACAATATATAAACCATTACATTTCAAGGCATATTTGATTCTCTTTGCCTAACTTACAAATTTCAATATGGATTTATTAAAAACATTGTACTAATTTATTTTACAAATACTCTTTTATCCAGCCAACATTTATTTTGCCTGTTCTAATTAACCAGGCCTTCCATTTCATAAAATGAACAAGCTAAAATGATTTTGGGTTCAAGTATAAAAGCAGAAATCGAATAAAACTTGCATTGTAGGAAAAGGGTGAACTTCATTTCTTGCTATTTGGAATATGTTAATCAAACTTATCACCTGTTTCTATAGTCCAAAAATCTTTGTGATAACCGCAATTTTTGTAAACCACTTGATGAAATGTTTTCTGTAAGATACAAACAGGACTTTATCGTCATTCTCCACTAATTCTGTTATATCCTCAAAAAAATTCTTTCATTTCTTTAGGCCGGTCTTTCATAAGTATGTGATGGCTCAGAGTTATTGCCTTTAGGCTTTTCCAATGTGTCTGAGCTATTTCCTTTACAATAAACTCCAAAGCTTTTCCTGCCATTAACATCAAGCTAATAGAACTGTAATTCCCAGTTTCATATTACAGATCTCCTTTCTCCCACAAACTGGAGTGCTGGAAGTTTTTCAAACATCTGGCAGAAGACCTGCATTTAACGAGCTGCAGAAATTTTGAAGTAGAATTCTTCTGTCGTCCTTTCTTATGTGTTTCTTGGCACACTTCATCCGATTCAGTGCATCATTAGCATATAAAAATCTCCAAATATTTTAGTGACAATATCAATAGATATTGATACTTTTCAGCATAACAGTCTCCTGCACTTTAAGCAAGCAGATATCACAGTGTTTTGTTCTTCATTTACCCTAATGTCCAAATAGAATAGTTAATAATGTTGTTAAGAATTCAGCAATTTTGTTTCTTTATTTTTTAAGTATGGTAAAGTCAAAATTTAATTCCATCCAAAATTTTTCTCCATTAACAATGATCACTTTTTAATCAATTTATTTCATTTTTGACTACCTTGTAACAGTACTATGTGAAAGTCTTAGGCACGTATTTAGCAAGGGTGCCAAAGACTACCATGGTCCGTTCCGAGAAGTCCTCGTTCCAGTTCACAGTCCGGTCCGTGGAGTCCAGACTCCAGGTCTTCTGGCTGTCCATTGTTTCTGTTGGGCTTAATCACAGGCACCTGATTCTCATATTGAAGCTGGAATATAAGTGGCCCTGGGTTCAAGTGTGGTGGCTGGTTTGTCTTGTCAGTATCCTGTCCTTCTTGGGTAAGCCAGGCCATCTCTGCTGTTACCCTGAGGCTGGACTGTTCCCTTCACCATCTTTGCTTAGAATATTTGTGCTGTAATTACTGTATTTGCAGTGATCAAAATGGTCAAGGTGTGGTTAAACTGTGATGATTTGGATGTGCCAGTCGGTTCAAGAACCAAATAGTTCCCGCTGTTGTGGTGCTGTGAGATCTTAGGCTTCCGTATAACGGATGTTGCCTTCCACTATCCTGTTGACACTACCATTTGTTGGGGCATGGGGTGGATGTACCCATGATGTATTGGACTGTGTTTACTGTTCTTTGCAACTTCTGCACTTTCTAATTGCCTTCCCAGACCACGATGCAACCATTCACCTCTGACCTATCTCATTAACAAATGCTTATGCCCACAAAACTGCCGTTAAATGGATGTTTTTTGTTTCTTGTACCATTTTCTGTAAACTCTAGAGACCGCTGTGTGAAAATCCCTTGAATCTCAGTTTCTGAGATACTCAAATCACTCTATCTGTCACCAACAGTCATTCCATGGTCAAAGTCACTTAGATCACATTTCATCCCCATTCTGATGTTTGGTCTGAACAACAACTGAATGTCTTGACCACGTCTGCATGAGTTGCTGCTACATGATCAGCTGATTAGCAATTTGCATTGATGAGCAGGTGTACCTAATAAAGTGGCCACTGAGAGTACACAGTCATATCAACATCCTAGATATAGAATCTGACAGCCAAGAATCCTCACTATCTGGGTCACATCTTCTCGTTACTACCATTGCAGAGCTGGTGCAGCTGACTGAAATCCCACACTTAATACTTTAGGAACCATTTCTGCCATCAGATTGCTGAATGATCCATGAATGCGTAAACACTGCATCTTTGCATTGACTTTTGTCTTTATTTGTTTGCTTGTTTGGTTGGTTAGTTGTTTAGTTTCATGACTTATAATAACTTTTATGTCTCTGATATTTAATTTTTGATTTTCCTGTTAATGAAATAATTTATCCAGTGTAATCTAGAATAAATTCAGATCTGCCTGAAAAAGTCTAAATAATTGCCATCAACAAATTGGTTGTAGTACCAGAGGAAACAACACACTGGACCACTGTTACACTGACATCAAGAGTGCTTACTGTGCTATTCCACAACCTCACTTCCAAATGTCTACTCACCTGGCTGTACTTCTGCTCCCTGAGTATAGGCAGAGACTGAAAAGTGCAGCACCAGTAGTGAGGGCCAAGAAGGTGTGGACAAGGGAAGCACAGGAGTGCTTACAGGACTACTTTGTATCAGTATATTGAACTGTATTCAAGGATTCATCTTCAAATCTGGATGAGTATGTTGCAGTTGTTACCAATGTCATTAAAACCTGTGTGGATGAGTGTGTGCCTACAAAAACTTGCTGTACATTCCCAAATGAAAAGCCGTAGATGAAGCAGGAGGTACGTCATCTGCTGAAGGCTAGATCACTGGCATTCAAGTCTGGCGACCCAGGCCTGTACCAGAAAACCAGGTATGATTTGTGGAGGACTATTTCAAGAGCGAGGAGACAATTCCAAGTGAAGTTGGAGGCAACATTGGATGTACGACAACTCTGGCAGAGTTTTCAAGACATTACTACCTACAAAGCGAAACCCAATAGCATGAACGGCAGCGATACTTAACCTCCAGATGAACTCAACACCTTCTATGCACGCTTTGAAAAGGAGAACACAACTACAGCTATGAAGATCCCTGCTGCACCTGATGGCCCAGTGATCTGTCTCAGAGGCCAATGTTAGGCTTTCTTTAAAGAGAATGAACCTTTGCAGACAAAAGGTCCTGATGGAGTACCGGTAAGGCTCTGAAAACCTGTGCCAACCAATTGGCAGGAGTATTCAAGAACATTTTCAACTTCTCACTGTTACGGGTGGAAGTCCCCACTTGCTTCAAAAAGGCAACAATTATACCAGTGCACAAGAAGAATAATGTGAGCTGCCTTAATGACTATCACCCAGTAGCACTCACATCAACAGTGGTGAAATGCTTTGAGAGGTTGGTCATGACCAGACTGAACTGCTGCCTCAGCAAGGACCTGGACCCATTGCAATTTGCCTATCGGCACAATAGGTCAATAGCAGATGCAATCTCAATGGCTCTTCACATGGCTTTAGATCACTTGGACAACAAACACCTACATCAGGATGCTGTTTGTTGCTCAGCACTTAACACCATCATTCCCACAATCCTATTGATAAGCTACAGAACCTGGGTTCCTGTACCTCCCTCTGCAATTGGTTCCTTGACTTCCTAATCGACAGACCACAATCTGTGCAGGTTGGTGATAACATCTCCTCCTCGCTGACGATGAACACTAGCGCACCTCGGGTGTGTGCTTAGCCCACTGCTCTACTCTCTGTATACACATGACTGTGTGGCTAGGCATAGCTCAAATACCATCTATAAATTTGCTAATGACACAAACATTGTTGGTAGAATCTCAGATGGAGATGAAAGGGTGTACAGGAGTGAGATATGCCAACTAATGGAATGGTGTTGCAGCAACAACCTGGCAGTCAATGTCAGTAAGACAAGAGCTGATTCAGGAAGGGTAAGACGAAGGAACACGTACCAATCCTCATAGAGGGATCAGAAGTGGAGAGGGTGGGCAGTTTCATTTTTCTGAGTGTCAAGATCTAACCTGTTCCCAACATATCAACGCAGCTATAAGGAAGGCAAGACAGCAGCTATACTTCATTGCAGTTGAAGAGATTTGGTTTGTCAACTAAGACACTCAAAAACTATAGATGTACCATGGAGAGCATTCTGAAAGGGTGCATCTCTGTCTGGTTTTGGGGGGTGGGTTGGGTGGTGGTACTGCACAGGATCAAAAGAAGCTACAGAAAGTTGTGAAATTAGTCGGCTCCATCCAGGGTACTAGCCTCCGTCGTATTCGAGACATCTTCAAGGAGCCTCATAAGGTGACGTACATTATTAAGAAGCCCCACCACCCAGGGAATGTCCTCTTCTTATTGTTACTGTCAGGAAGGAGGTACAGAAGCCTGAAGGCACATACTCAGCAATTCAAGAACAGCTTCTTCCCAATGCCATCCGATTCCTGAATGGACATTGAACCCATGAGCACTACCTCACCTTTTTAAAAATATATAATGTCAGTCTTTACACTATTTTTAATCTATTTAATATAGATATAATTACTGTAATTTATTTATTTTCTTTCTATATTATCATGTACTATTAACAAATTTAATGACACATGCCGGTGATTATAAACATGATTCTGATTGTGATCTAACAAAATCCTGCTGATTTGCAACTCCTTCATGAAATGTCTGATTTATTTCCATGAAATGTATTGTTGAAGAGGAACAGATTATTTCAGTTAGATGATCTTTCTGCACTGAAGCTTCGCAGTACCCATCACTGACCCAAAATATAATCTCTGCTTCCCTCACAGTAGATGTTGCCTGACCTGTTAAGCACCTCAAAAGTTTGTTTGATGTCTGATGCGGTTTTACTTTTGCTTTTTGAATTCTGCAAAGAAAGTCTCAAGTCTCAAAACTGGTGTGTTAATGCAGAACTGTGGCATTCACCCACACCAGTTCATGTTGTATCAGCATTGATGCACAGTAGAATTCACAGCATTTTGCAGTTCTTACTCACTATCATCACTTTATACTCCCTCCTTCCTTAAGCAATGTTGAGGTTAATTACATTGACTTTTTTTTCTTATACAAGTGAAATTGCATTTTGTTTGGGACATACTCCATTGATTGTGTTTAATAATAGTCAGTTTACAAAGCTGATCCTAATATGCAAATCTCTCAGGTACAGAGAGAGAATCATCCTTTAAGAATCTGGCAGTTTTGCACCTTTTCATGCAGAGATAGATGCTGCTTTCTCTATGACTGCGGACATGAATACTTGAGTGAGTGGACACAAGAGGTACTGCAGATGCTGGAAATCTCTTCCACCAATCAACTTCTCAGCTCTACACCTTCTCTCCCTCTCCTGGTTTCACCTATCACCTGCCACCTTGCACTTCTTTCCCCTCCCCACCTTGTTCTGCCCTCTTCATCCTTCCTTTCCTGTCCTGATGAAGGGTCTCAGCCAGAAAAGTCAACTGCTTGTGCCCATCCATCAATGATCTGCTGAGCTCCTCCACATTGTGTGTATTACTTCAGTGAGAGATACTGTCAATTCTTGCAGCATCATTTCACCAGGAATATTCAACTTGTCCTCAGCTGATTCCTTAACCAGACTTTAGATACAACATGGAGTCATGTCATCTGCAGAAATTCTCTGGTGATTCAGCAATAGTTTGGTATATAAAAGGAGGATGGGTTGGGGGGGGGGATGAATACAGGGCCCTGGTGGAGGACTTGGTCAAATGGTGCAGGCTGAATCATCTGCAGCTCAACATCAGTAAGACAAAGGAGATGGTGATGGACTTTAGGAAGACTAAGCCTGCACTGCTCCCTGTTACTATTGATGGTGAGGACCTACAAGTACCTGAGTGTGCACCTGGACAACACACTTGAGTGGAGCACCAACACAGACTGTGTATGAGAAGGGCCAGAGTCGCCTCTACTTCCTGAGGAGACTGACGCTCTTTAGAGTATCCAGGCCTCTCCTTCACATGTACTACTAGTCTGTTGATGCCAGTACAATCTTCTATGCAGTGGTGTTATGGAGCAATGGTATCAACATTGGTGATGCCAACACACTCAATAAACTGATTAGAAAGGCTGGCTCTGTTATAGGTCTGTGGTAGAATAATTGGGTTCTACAGAAAATCCTGGCAATTCTGGAAAATTTCTCACCCTTTACATGCCACTTTGGCTGAACAGAGGAGCACTTTTATAATAGACTAAGACAACTGCGCTACTCCAAAGAGCACTGAGGTAATTCGTAGCCATTAGGCTCTATAACAAGTCAATCTATAGCTGGGGACCCCGTCCTGTTAGACTGTTTGTGGTAACTTATTTTTTATTCTTTCTTACTTCTAATATTTGTATATCTGTGCAATTGTAATGTTACTATGACACTGTAATTTCTTTTGGGATCAATAAAGTATCTATTTATCTGTTTATCTAATCAATTGCCTCACCAGAACAATGTGACCAGGTATTCATATCTGTGAAGCTGATCATCACCATCATCATTATATGCCATGGGTATGATGCTGATAATCATGTCTCATGATTGGTCCTGGCAAATTTTTCTACGGAAGTGGTTTACCATTGCCTTCATCTGGGCAGTTACAGGTAACTGCAGCCATTATCAATCCTCTTTGGAAATTGTCTGCCTGGTCTCAGTGGTTGCATAGCCAGGACATGATATGCACCGGCTGCTCATACGACCATCCACCACCTGCTCCCATGGCTTCACATGATGCTGATCGGGGGGCTAAGCAGCTGCCACTCCTTGCCCAAGGGTGGCCTGCAAGCTGGCAGAGGGAAGGAGTGTACCTCCACCCTGCCACCCCTATAAAGCTGAATACTTCGACAATTTAGATGCAGTTAACAGCAATTTCCACATTGCCATGAATTATATCCAGTTGCAGTGGCGTGTGAACCTGGAATAGTGTCTGACTTCTCTCTGTAGGTGAATGACACCTTCAGTGGCACCCTTAGTGCAGAGTTAGGCTGCTTTCACATAATTTACAGTAGGCATTTGATAAGGTCCCACATAGGAGATTGGTGGGTAAAATCAAAACTCAGGGCATTGGGGGGAAGACATTGACATGGATAGAAAACTGGTTAGCAGATAGAAAGCAAAGGCTAGCGGTGAATGGGTGTTTCTCGGAATGGCAGGTGGTGACTAGTGGGGTGCCACAGGGCTCGGTATTGGGACCACAGCTGTTTACAATTTACGTCAACGATTTGGATGAAGGCATTGAAAATAACATCAGCAAATTTGCTGATGATACTAAGCTGGGTGGCAGTGTGACATGTGATGAGGATGTTAGGAGAATTCAGGGTGACTTGGATAGGCTGGGTGAGTGGGCAGATACTTGGCAGATGGTGTTTAATGTGAATAAGTGTGAGGTTATCCACTTTGGGAGTAAGAACAGGAAGGCAGATTATTATCTGAACGGTGTAGAGTTAGGTAAGGGAGAAATACAAAGAGATCTAGGAGTCTTGTTCATCAGTCACTGAAGGTGAATGAGCAAGTGCAGCAGGCAGTGAAGAAGGCTAATGGAATGTTGGCCTTTATTACAAAGGGAATTGAGTACAAGAGCAAGGAAATCCTCTTGCATTTGTACAGAGCCCTGGTGAGACCACACCTGGAGTATTGTGTACAGTTTTGGTCTCCAGGGTTAAGGAAGAACATCCTGGCTGTAGAGGAAGTGCAGTGTAGATTCACGAGGTTAATTCCTGGGATGTCTGGACTGTCTTACGCAGAGAGGTTAGAGAGACTGGGCTTGTACACACTGGAATTAAGGAGATTGAGAGGGGATCTGATTGAAACATATAAGATTATTAAGGGATTGGACAAGATAGAGGCAGGAAATATGTTTCAGATGCTGGGAGAGTCCAGTACCAGAGGGCATGGTTTGAGAATAAGGGGTAGGTCATTTAGGACAGAGTTAAGGAAAAACTTCTTCTCCCAGAGAGTTGTGGGGGTCTGGAATGCACTGCCTCGGAAGGTAGTGGAGGCCAATTCTCTGGATGCTTTCAAGAAGGAGCTAGATAGGTATCTTATGGATAGGGGAATCAAGGGATATGGGGACAAGGCAGGAACCGGGTATTGATAGTAGATGATCAGCCATGATCTCAAAATGGCGGTGCAGGCTCGAAGGGCCGAATGGTCTACTTCTGTACCTATTGTCTATAATACAGCCAATATATTCTTTCTACTTAGAGACACAGCTTGATAATAGGCCCTTTCAGCCCAATGAGCTGAATCACAATTAATTACACTGCCCAATTACAATCATGTGACAATTAGCATGCTAACTCTTACATCTTTAGAATGTATGAAGTATCTTGAGCACCCAGAGGAAATCTACATGGTCACAGGAAGGATGTACAAACTCCTGTCATCCTGAATTGAACCTGGGTCTCTGGTGCTATAATAACACTATGTTACCGTGTCGTCCAACTTTATGATTTTATAGAAATCTAAGGACTAAAACGTATTCCACATGAACCGAGTTTTCTAATATCATTACCCAACATTGAGTTTGCTAGCCCCATCTCAGTAATGTCAGAAGGCAAAGTGTGGTTGTAGACGGGTCATATTCTGCATGGAGATTGGTCACCAGTGGACTGCCTCAGGGATCTGTTCTGGGACCCTTACTCTTCGTGATTTTTATAAATGACCTGGATGAAGAAGTGGAGGGATGGGTTAGTAAATTTGCTGATGACACAAAGGTTGGAGGTGTTGTGGATAATATGGAGGGCTGTCAGAGGTTACAGCAGGACATTGATAAGATGCAAAACTGGGCTGAGAAGTGGCAAATGGAGTTCAACCCAGATAATTGTGAAGTGGTTCATTTTGGTAGGTCAAATATGATGGCAGAATATAGTATTAATGGTAAGATTCTTGGCAGTGTGGAGAATCAGAGGGATCTTGGGGTCCGAGTCCATAGGATGCTCAAAGCAGCTGAGCAGGTTGACTCTGTGGTTAAGAAGGCATATGGTGTATTGGCCTTCATCAATCATGGAATTGAATTTAGGAGCTGAGAGGTAATGTTGCAGCTGTATAGGACCCTGGTCAGACCCCACTTGGAGTACTGTGCTCAGTTCTGGTCGCCTCACTACAGAATTATGTGGAATCCATAGAAGGGGTGCAGAGGAGATTTACAAGGATTGGGGAGCATGCCTTATGAGAATAGGTTGAGTGAACTTGGCCTTTTCTCCTTGGAGCGACGAAGGATGAGAGTTGACCTGATAAGGGTGTATAAGATGATGAGAGGTATTGATCATGTGGATAGTCAGAGGCTTTTTCCCAGGTCTGAAATAGTTGCCACAAGACAACACAGGTTTAAGGTGCTGGGGAGTAGGTACAGAGGAGATGTCAGAGGTAAGTTTTTTATTCAGAGAGTGGTGAGTGCGTGGAATGGACTGCCGGCAACTGTGGTGGAGGTAGATATGATAGGGTCTTTTAAGAGGCATTTAGATAGGTACATGGAGCTTAGTAAAATAGAGGGCTATAGGTAAGCCTAGTAATTTCTAAGGTAGGGACGTGTTCAGCACAACTTTGTGGGCCGAAGGGCATGTATTGTGCTGTAGGTTTTCTCTGTTCCTATGTCAGTTTTGTGTCATCCAAACAAAACCTTTCTTTTCACTGCACCGCTGCTTTTATTGCTATTTTTCTAGGCGCAGCAATGATGTACTTTAGTTCATGAAGCATGAAGTAAATATTCGGAACAATTTCCACCCCACTGTGCTTTGAGAAACCAAGAGGAATCCAGTGAACTTGTAAGCCAGCAATGAAATGAAGGAAGGGAATGGGCTGCCTGCCCTGTGCTCTTGCTGCACATCTACACAGAAGTAACAAACTCAGTTTCACAAAGTCTAACTTTGTAAACATTAATGCTCTTTCTATTTGATAAACCATAGTCTTCCCTATCTAAATATTCTGACGTAATCGTGCTCAATGCATTAGGTTAACATTCCCCTGAATAGCCAGCTGATTAATTCACTGACACAGGGCAAGAGAGAGCAGTTTCACAGACTTACAGCAAAGGAAAATATTATGGAGTCACAGATTACTGTGTACCAAATCAGTCCCTTCTCCCATTGAATCCATGCTGACTGAATCTTCTGCCTAGTCTCACCTACCTTCACCCAGACCTTATCCCTCCAAACCCATCTCATTCATGTACCTACCTCGTAAGTACTGCAATTGAACCAGCAACTACCACCTCCACTGTCAGCTCATTCCACACTCACCACCCTCTGAGTAAAGAAATTTTCCTTCAGATGACCCTTAAATATTTGACCTTTCACTCTAGACCTACTAAATGACCTTTAGTTCTAGCCTCACCCACCCTGAAGGGAAGCCATCTGCATGCATACACCCTTCAAGACTTTCTAAACCCTGGGAATAAAGTCCTAACCTATTCAACCTTTCCCTATGACTCACGTCCTGAAGTCCTGGCACCATTCTTGTAAATTTTCTCTGCACTCTTTCAGGCTTATCAAATCTTCTCTGTAGATACGTGTCTAGAATTAAGAAAAAATAGATAGTGCAATCAAAGAAGGGTCATGCATCATCAAACTGTCTTGAATTGACACGTAGAAAGCTCGAGAAGTGTGTTGTAAAAGGACATAGGGAGACAATAAGTGAACATCGATAGTTTAAGTAATGTACAAGGGTAAATATCTGGGAGTAAGAAGTGCAACAATGTGAAGGTTTTCATTGTGGGGGGGAATTAAAATGTACATTATCTAGAATTTAAAAATCACATTAGAGAGATTGCAGAGCATTGAGGTGCAGATAGATTGTGTGCCCTAGAGCATGATTCATAAATAGCTAGTATGGTATCAGAATGCTTTAGATTAATAGTAGCAACTGGTAAGATAATTAGGGAGGTTATACTTCACTTAGGTGGAATACATATTGGTAAAACTACATCTAGAGTACTATGTATAGTATTGATTGCTTTACTTAGGATAACTGTTAAACATTTTAAACAGTTCAGGGAAACTTTGTCAGACCAATACTGGGGCTAGGTGGGTTGCCTCATGAGGAAAAGTTGGACAGTTAGACATGTATTAACTGAAACTTAGAACAACAGTGATATCATTGAAATTATCTTAAGGGTTTTTGACAGGGTGAGTGTGAAGAGCATGCAGCCTCTTTTAGAGGAATCTAGAGCTAAGATTCAGAACCTGAACTAAAGGTTTTAACTATTTAAGGCAGAAATGATGAGATTTTCTTTTCTCTCAGAGGATTGTGAGTCTTCCTCACAGGCAGTGGAAGTAGAATGGCTGGTTGTTTTTCAGAGATAGGTAGAGAGGAGGGTTACTATTGATAGACGTGAATGTAGAGCTGACACTGCTGTGAGATCGGCCATGAGATTACAGAATGGCAGAGCATGTTTGAGAGTGCTATGTTGAGACTAATTGGAGACTAATTTGAAAGTTCATAAATTCATATTCACAGATGTGTTTTGTGTATGAAAAATGGAGAGGGTCCAGGACAAACTTTGGCAACTTGCAAGGAAACTGTGGGCAGGATTGGTGCCAAGTGCACATGGGAACAAAGTCTTCCCAGTGAATATCAGGAATATCTCTGATCAAAATGAATACCAGTTTAATTTAAATATAAAACATCTAAATCAGAACAAGTCAATATATTATAACATAATATTATTATAATATGTAATTAAATTTAAAGTGGAGTTGCAAGGGAATTGTAAAGCAGATGTGTTTGCCTGTGTAGGCATGGACAGCTTCTTTGAGTAATCACTTGAACAAATTGTGTTCAGAACTAGAGCTAAGTACAAGAATGCTTTGCCATTTAATAACCTCATGGTTGTTGTGAATGTAATCTCAGCTCTGCATTCCCATCTGTCAATTGTTGAAGTTACAGCATTAGTTAAGGGCTAAGAATATATAAGGTTGACATAATCTTTCTGCAAAGTATTTTGCATTCTATAATCTTTGGTAGTCTATTGGAAGTTCTGATGCTATTATTCTGATGCTGATATTATTCAAATGCTCATATTTATGCCACTGTATTTGTAGCATTTTCTAAGGCTTTAAAACAATTCTGGGTAATACTGCTCTCTGAGCCTTCGCGAGTGTTCTCCCACCTGGATGGGTTCAAGGCAAATTCAGAAGACGTGAAAGAGATAATTACTTATATTGTGGATATTGACTCTTTGTCTCAGTATCTCAATTATAAAATAGAAATATTCTAAATTATTTCAGTGGGTGATTTACATGCAGATCAGAAATGCTGTCATAGGAAAGCTGCATCCATCATCAGAAACCCTCACCACCCAGACCACGCTCCTTTCTCACTGCTGCCATCAGGTAGAAGGTACAAGAGCCTCAGGACTCACAGATCCAGGTTTAAGAACAGCTGCTACGCCTCAACCATCGGGCTCTTGAACAAAAGGGGATAGCTACTGTACACTCACTTGCCTATGCATTGAGATGTTCCCACAACCAAGGATCTCACTTCAAGGACTCTTTATCTTGCTATTTCATGTTCCTATTATTTATATTTGCGTTTGCACAGTATGTTGTCTTCTACCACTGTACTTGATCTTCTGCTGATCCTTTTATACTTATTATTCTACAGATTTGCTGAGTATGCCTGCAGGAAAGTGAATCTCATGTACTTTAATAACAAAATTTGATTTGAACTTTGAAAAGAAGAGTTAAACACTTGTAGAGGCCACATCCTTTATTATTAATACAAGAGAATCCGCATTTGCTGGAAATCCAAAATAACACATACAAAATGCTGGAGGAACTCAGCAAGTCAGCTAGCATCTCTGGAAAAGAATAAACAGTTCATGTTTCAGGCCACGATCCCTCATCAGGACTGTAAAGGAAGCGGGAAGAAGCCAGAATAAGAAGGTGGGGAAGGGGAAGGAGTATAAGCTAGAAGGTGATAGGTGAAGACATCTGGGTGGGGGAGGGTGGCTGGAGTAAGAAGCTGCAAGGTGATAGGTGGAAAAGATAAAGGGCTGAATAAGAAGGAATCTGATAGGACAGGACAGTGGACCATGGGATAAAGGGCAGAATGAAGGGCACCAATGGAGCTGATAGTCAGTTAAAGAGAAGAAGTGAGAGAAGAGCTAGAGTGGGGAATGGAAGGGGAGGGGGAAAAATTACTGTAAGTTAGAGAAATCAATATTCATGCCATCAGGTTGGAGGCTGCCCAAATGGAATACGAGGTGTTGCTTCTCCTCACAAAGTGCCTCATTGTGGCAGTAGAGGATGCTGTGATCTACATGTTAGAATGGGAGTAGGGATTAGAGTTAAGATAAATTCCTACTGACAGTCATAGTCATAAAAAACAGCACAGTAACAAGACCTATGGCCCATCTTGTCCATACAACCGTTAAAAATGTCTGGTCTCATTGACCTGTAGCTGGACCATAGCCCTCCATACCCCTCCCATCCATCTAACTATCCAAACTTCTCTTAAATGTTAAAATTGAAATCGTATCCACCACTTGTGCTGGCAGCTAAGTCCACACTCTCATCATCCCCTGAGTGGAGAAGTTTCCCCTGATGTTCCCCTTAAACATTTTACCTTTCACCCTTAACCCATGACCTCGAGTTGTCACCTCAGCCAACCTCAGTGGAAAAAGCCTGCTTGCATTTACCCTCTCTAGACCCCTCATAATTTTGTATGCCTCTTCTGGTTCCATTTTAAACTGTGCTACTGAAGATGCACAACAGTTTACTGGCAAATCATATGGCAGGGCCTTCAACTAACTACATTATTTATGACTTTTTTCTGAAGCAAATTGTGGTGAACTATCCCTGCAGACAGGGAGGAGGCAGGTGGAGGTGAGGTTGGGTCAGGGGATGAGCCATGCTGAGGTAATGCGAGGCACAACGTGTTTGAGTCGGGGTCACAGATGGAGTTCGTATTGCTGTTGGAGATGGAGTGAGTGATTAGGAGAGGAGTCGATGCGGAAGTGTATTGATACCCGCCCAGCTCACCTGGGCGAGGTTGGATCATTCCGAGCGCCGAGCCTATTTGGTGAGATTGAGAATGACTTTGGATGTGTTGCAGCACCTGGATCCTAGTCCTGGAACATGCCACTACTCAGTGCTTGGACAATTTAAATGCCAGCACATTTAGACCAGAAGCCAGAATGTCGGGTATGGAGGTGAGGGTGAGGCTGATTCTGCTTTTCTCGCCTGATTCCTTTCTCCATGGCACCAAAGCTGTGAACTGATCTGGCTGCTGTGCATTCTTGCCCTGCTGGTGTGACCAGCTGGGGACTGAGGCTTGGGCCTACTCCAACTATTGATGTCAGGCTCACCAACCTATAAATTCCTGGAGCTTTATTCTTAGAGCCTTTCTTACACAGCAGAATAACACTGGCTACCCTCCAATCCTCCGGTACCTCATCTGTCACTAAGAATGATTAAAATATATCTGCAATTCCTGCACTTGCCTCCCACAGGGTCTAAGAGAGCATCATGTCGGGCCCTGGAGATTTGTCCACCCTAGTTCACCTTGAAACAGCATACCCCTCTTCCTCGGTAATCTGTACAGGGTCCGTGACCTTACTGCTGCTTTACCTCACTTCTATACACTGTGTCTGTCTCCAGAGGAAATACAGATGCAAAAAAATCCTATTACGACCTCCCCGTCTGTTTTGGCTCCATGCATAGATTACTACTCTGACCATCTAGAGGTCCAATTGTGTCCCTTGCTATCCTTTTATTCTGTCGATCCTCTTAGGGTTCTCCATGTTGTTGGACGGAGCAAAAGGGCTCACTAAAGCAGTCCCCCAATCTACATTGGGTCTCATCGGTGTAGATAACTTCTACTAGTAAGTTGTTTATTCATCTGTATTTTCAGTCTGCCCACACTCCCCTTTCACTAACACAATTTGATTATGTTCATATAAAGTTTGGAGAGTTTCAGATGATCAAATCAACTGTTCCAAAATTGTTGCTAGTGCCTGTTTTTATCCCTTTTACTTTGTGGAAAAGACCATTTGATACAGTGGGATTTACTCTTTATTTTCATGGAACAATGTAAATTAAATCATAGACAGATATAAGGAAACTGGGAGATGGTAAAAGAGATGGTGAGTTTTGAAATCTACCCATTGAAGTAAAATACCAATGAATAATCAATTTAGTAGTCTTTCACTGTTTTATGTTGAATAATGCAAAACAAGTGCAGAACAAACATTTTCCTGTATTTCAACTGTCTTGATTTAAATAACATGGTATAATTGGAACACATTAACATGTTTAGAAGCCTGCATTGAAGCAGTCTTAATTATTATTCCCATATCATTTAATTACTGGTGGATGGTCCTTTCAGAATAATTCTGCATTATCAGCAGCACACATGCAATTTCAGTAAACCATCATATAATATGGTGTAAATATATTGGAAAATAGTTTGCTTTCTCCTTCGATGTTTGGCATGGTTCAGTAACTTTAATAAAATCACATGATTTCAAAAACCCTAATGCAGTTAATAATTCATTTCATTGAGGCACAAGGGGTGTGAATCTGGCTCCACAAATTTGAACTGATCAAAAGACAAATGAAAATGCAAGTGTCAAAAATCCAACACAACACCAGAATAATTTATGTCACTGCCATTATGTTGATAGAAATAAAAATTGGAAATGCTGGAAAACTCTGCAGACCAGGTTGCAGCTGTAAAAGGAAAGTGCTGAAGGTGATGACTTTCACCTTTAGAAGCTCAGGTCCACTAGTGGATGAAATCACTGAATAAGTCCTTTGTGTTGGAATTGGTTGCAGGGGTAGATGGTGATGAGAAGGTTGTTCGGCATGCTTCACATGAGCAGGTGCAGGATCTGAGCATGATCCAAACTATGAAGTAATGCAGGAGAAAGTATTTCACAAAGTATGTGAAGATGAGATATATAGACTAGAAGAGTGAGACCTACGGGTGCATGTGCATAGTTCCTTTAAAGTATGTAGATGGAGTGGCTTGTTTACCTTCATCCAGAATACAGCAGACAGAAATTGGGGCGTCATGTTATAGCCGTACAAGACATTGGTAAGGCCACATTTGGACTACCATGTGCACTTCTGGATGCCATCTACAGGAAGGAAGTCTCTAAACTGGAGAAAAACCTGTGCAAGAAGATTTATAAGGATTTTTTCCAGGACTGGACAGCTTGGGTTGTAGGGAGAGCCTGGTGAGGCTAGGATTTCTTCCTTGGAGTGTAGGAGGCTAAGATGTGACCTTATAGAAGTTTATAAAATCCTGTGGGGCAAAGATAAGGTGAATAGTCAAAGTCTTTTCCCCAGTGTAGGAAAGGCCAAAGCTCAAGACATAGGTTTAAACAAAAAGGATTTAAAAGATTCTTGAGAATAATACTGTACTGTATTTCTTTCAGACAGAAAGTAATGAATAAGCTGCCAAAGGAAGTTATTGAGTAATGTACAATTACTACATTTGAACAACATTTCGTCAGATACATTCAAGGAAAGGTGCAGAGGAATATGGGCCAAAAGTAGGCAAATTGGAGTTATCTGGCAACTTGGTTGGCATGCACAAGTTTTACCATGCAGAATAGCATTGTATACCTAGGACTCTATGGCTTCATGAATGTGGAAATCACATAAAGACAACTATTGTGTATGTAATATTCCAGACATATTTGAGTAATTTTGTATATATATTTTGGTCAACTAAGCATTCTTGTTCACTTAAATAATTCATTACGAGTTATATCTATAAATACATGAATTGCATTCACTATCGCACTACCACGTGATATGCGCTCAACTTGCTTAAAAGTAAACTCAGTTAGCCTTACATTTTCGACTCTCATGTTTTCCTTTGAATTAGTTTAATGCTTTGAAATTACAAAACATAACAGCTTCCATGATGGGAAGCACTGGAGCTTTCAAATTTGTTTAATAGAAATAATTTAGCTTGGTATTATTTGGTAGTTTGGAACAAAAGTAGTGTTTAAAGCATTTGTTCATTTTAACGGTGAATAAAAATCCTGTGATTAAAGTTGAATTCCCATGCAAAACAGACAGAGCACAAAATCAGCAGAGCAATAAGATCCTGCTCAATGAAGATGGGTTAATGCTTCATACATCAGATCTTTACTGAATCCAGAATACCAGAATCATTAGTATCATTGCGGAGAGAGATGAAATTCACCGAGACACAGTAGCTAAAGTATATTAATTCATCAGAATGAAAGGTAATACAGTGACCATAAATGAACTGTAGTTTGATGCCCTTTGACTGGAGGTGAAAGATTAATATCGCCCCATTTGCATAAGGTTGCAGAAAATGAACTAAACACAAAGAAGATTTAATTGTATTGACACTTCCTCAGCCCTTTGGCCTCCGAGTCTAATATTCAATGAATCAAGTGAGTTCCTAAGATACCTGGCTTTGCTTCAGAGAAACCTCCTCTCCCAGCCAATAGCATCCTGATTATTGAGGGAGTAAAGGCCTTTATGCTTCATGAACAGCTTGCAATTCAGATTCTGGGCTTGAGTACAGTCTATATGACTTGAACCTTGAAGATGCCATAAGAGCAGAATTAGGCTATTCAGCCTATTGATTCTGCTGCACCATTTGATCTTGGTATATTTATTTCCCCTCTAAGCCTTATTCTTCTGCCTTATCTTTGAAACCTTTGATGCCCTCCCAATCAAGAACCTATCAACCTCTGCTTGAAATGTACACCTCTCAGAACCTTGTGGTGTAGCCCATCTGGTTCAAGTGATATATCTAGCTTCTAATCGTTCCACTTCCCAGGGACCTTCTGTCCCCTGACACACTCAGATTTCTGGCATGTTGCTGGTGTCTTTCAGTGAAGACTGATGTAAATACTTAAGAGTTCATCTACCAATTCTTTGTTCCCCTTTACTACCTCTCCATTATGACTTTCCAGTATCCACACTTCCTTCTATTTACTCTTTATAGATCTAAAAAATACTTTGGTGTCCTCTTTTATTAGTTTACCTTCATATTTCATATTATCTTCCCTGTTGCTTTTTTAATTGCCTTCTGTTGGGCTTTAAAAGCTCCCAGTCCTCTAGTTTCCCCATTGATTTTTGCAATATTGTTGGCCCTCTGTTGCTTTTATGGACTTCATTTGTCCACCATGTTTGCCTTATCCTTCCTTTAGAATGTTTTTTATTTGAGATGAACCGATTTCTTCCAAAAAATGTATTTATTATTATTTTTATTTATATAGTGATAGTGCACAGAGTTGGCCCTTCCATCCCTCCGAGCCAAGCCATCCCAGTAAATTCACTGGGTTAACCCTAACCTAATCATGGGACAGTTTACAATGACCAATTAACCTACCCAGAGTGTCCCAGGAAAACCCAGGCACTCCACGGGGAGGATGGGCAGAGAGTCTTTACAGAACAGCACTGGCATTGAACTCTGAACTCCCTGAGCTGTAATAGTATCATGAATTACTGCCAGAAACTCCAGCTATTACTGTGCTGCCATCACCTCCACTAGTGTCCCCTTCCAATCAACTTTGGCCAGCTCCTCTCTTACGCCTCCGCAGTTATCTGTACTCAAATGTAATACCAATCCATATAGTGTCTCCTTCTCAAACCACATGATGAATTTGATCATATTATGATCACTGCCTCCTACAATTCCTTTACCTTAAGCTCCCTAATCAAATCTGGTTCAATTCACAACACCCAATCCAGAATTGTAGCTCAACCACAAGATGTTCTGAACAGGGAACTCATCAGGGTTCAGCACTTACCAGATTTTCCTGATCAACCTGCATATCGATACCCCCAGCAACCATAACATTGATCTTTTTCATGCCTTTTCTATCTCCCTTTGTAATTTGTACCTCTTATCCTGGCCATTGTTCGGAGACCTGAATATAACTCACATCAAGCTTTTTTTCCTCTTGTGGCTTCTTTACCAATCGGAATTCTCCATCGTCTGATCGCATGTTGCTTCCTACTTTGCATTTGATACATTATTTTTAAACCAATGAAACCACCTGCCAACCACCTGTCCTTTCAATACCTTGTGTATCCTTGGATGTTAAGCGCCCAGTTGTTATCTTTCAACGACAACTCTGATGGCCACATTGCAATACCTGCCAATTTCTCACTGCATTGATGCATTCAAATATAACACCTTCAGTCTTGTATTCAACATGTTGCCTGAAGTTAAATTGTTAACCCTTCCTGAACTTAATCATATTCTTTATTCTGGAAACTTTAGTAACCTCTACTGCAATCTCCTCCCTTTCACTTTATTCCTGTTTCTCCACCTTCCTCTGGCTACTTAAGTTAAAGCCCTATCCAGTGATGCTAAATCAGAGGAAATCACTCGTCTTTGAGTTCAATGCTTTAATGACCTCTGTGTTGTTACAGTGACCACTGAACCACAGGATATAACATGGATATGGCAATGGAACAGAAGTGCTTCCCTGAGTAACCCTGAGGCTTGAATGCTGAGTGTAAAATTGACTTTGACCTAGACTGGCAGAGTTGTTGGTGGGAGTGTAGAGTTTAATCTGCAGAAAGATATCGGCTTGATAAATCTTAGCCTCTGTCAAAATTGCTGCTCCTTGAACCCTGTAGACACTGCGCAAGATAAAAACTGTAGGACAGCATCTTTCCTTGCACTTGTCTATCATGGTTACTCTTCAGACTCCTGCATTTAAAAGGTGTGTTAAACAACCAATGTCATGCCCAGGGCTAATTCAGTTTGGGAAGGGGGCGAGATGACTTTCTCGGGGGCCATGAAATAACCTGTTATCAGATTCAGAATTAAAATCAGCTTTATTGTCACTGATATACAGTATGTCGTGAAATCTGCTATTCTGCAGCAGCATTTCAGCAGAGACATCAAAATCACGGTATTACAAAAATAAGTAAATACTGTAAAAGATGAAGAACAAGGCCATTTTGATAGCTTCATGAAACATTCAGAAATATGATGGTTGATTGAAAGAAGCTGTTCCTAAAACACTGTGTGGGTCTTCAGGCTCCCATATGCTCCTCTTGAAAGGTAGTAATGTGGAAAAGGGCACGTTCTCTATGGTTGGGATGGTTGTACCCATGATGGGTCCACAGCCCTCCGCAGCCTCTTGTGATCCTGTGCAGTGGAGGCTCCGTACCATCTGTGTTGCAATGCAGTACAGCATATCAGAATAAACTTCTCAGCCAACAAGCTTTAAGATGCAGCGACAGTGAGCAAGGTCAATGAACACAGATGGAAGAAAGCTGAAGTGTCCTTAACCCTGCATTCTGCCTTCAAATTTATGTCTGAGTTTGTGTACTTCCAGATGGAAATCACAATCACAGAGCAGAGAACACAATACACTCAAGCACCGTGCAGGCTGTAGTCAGGGGTATTCGAGATAGATGTCAGGAGGATATTGACACAGATAGGACAATCCGTCCACTTGGCTCAATTTATAAATTCATCTCTTAAGTGGTACATTTATATTTGATTGTGACCATCTAAGCTGCACTCTGAATAATAGAACATTGTATTCATTTTAAGGTTTTTGTTTTTAAAATGGTATTACTAATTATTTTGTCCAGTTAAAGTTCAACAGGTTCAGGTTCCAATAACATTTGAACCATTTCTACAAAAACATATGGATGTGTTTATAGGAATACTTATTAATTATAAAGCTTTAGTGTATCTGGCAGTAAGCCCCTCAGGCACAGCTGTGCGCTGCTGTTTAGCCCGAAAAGGCCTTGTCTCGGTGAGATCAGAAAGTGGTAATCACTTCGTCAATGTGATATGCTCAATAGCAACAGTTTTTTTGTGTGTACTAAATTGATGCTAGCTGGTACTGATATCGGTGTTTCCAAATTCAGGAGTAAACAGCACAATTTATCAGGTTAGAATTTCTTTCTCTATTTTAGTGGTTGTAAAATCATTTTCCTTCATTCACTTCACAAAAGGAGTTTACTAAATTACAAAGATTGTTGGGATAACCCAAAATAATAAACAAATGCCCATTCAACAGCAACATTTAACTATTGCTTTGAAAAATAAAAATCCAGTAAATGTTTTTATATACAAATTGGTAGTTTGGGGAATAAATCAAAAAAATCCTTTGAATATTGGCAGGTAGGAATCTTGATTACAAGTTTTATTTCTGCAAACATTGAATGGAATTTATGAAATTACACCCACTCTTTTTTGCATAATTAAATACAATAAAATGAATTAATAGCTGTATAAGAATTACACATACAGAGAAATTGTAATAACAATAAATTATCTATACTTGACCTCCATCAGCTAGAAGTTCTTCTTTAAAAAGACTAGAACTAATCTCCTGGAGAATTGTTTATCAAAAATCTGAAGTGCAGTTCTGAAGTTCAGCTGTTGATATTAAGCAGTGTTTAAAACTCAAGTACTAGCTAGAGAAATGGTTCAAATAGCAACCACTTGGGAGTTAGATTCATGTCACCTAGGTCAATGAGAGGGCAATTGCAACTGCTTGAAAATGCATTGCTAAAATACAAGGAAACTAACATGACTTTTTCCTATGATATATGACTTTAGGAGTAATGGATTTACAGTGTATGTATTAGAAGTTTAAAACAAAGTAAATATGTAAACTGTACAACATGATATGAAGTGCACTCAAGTAGTGGAGCGATTATTTTAAAGAAACAAAACTATTTAATGTTATTGTTATTTGAGAGAAAGAATAGAGCTCACACTGGAATTGTACTGGTCTAAGCCTTGCAGCACGTCTTAGATACAGAAAAACAAATTAACATTTCTAAAGCCAAAACGTGCAAAGCACAGGAGTGCTCGTTTCCAGAGTTCGAATCTGAGCCAGACAAGGGAGTTCATTGTTTTCACAGCTCTATTGGGATCATTTTTTCTTGATGTTCCTTTCCATTCTTCACTAGATGTGAAAGCTATACGAAAAAAAAATTCTTCCAGACTCTAGAAACTATGGGAATAGGGCATGTGACGTCAGTAAATGTCTGGTGGGACCTGCACTGTGTTTTGTCTAAATTCCCACAGGATGCTCCTTCAGTGATGGTTAAATTACCACAAATCCAACAGAGACAAGACACTTCCTTATTTATTCCACATTTCTCAATTCATTGATTGAAATTATTATTTCTTCAAAATTTCTTCAAATTTCTTTAAATTTGCTGCATCATGTTACTGATTTAAAATTGTTCTCGAATGCAATCAAAGGTCTCTGCACTCCATTCCAATCATGAGGTCAAAGCAATTTGGAAATATTGTTACCATCTTTCAAACTACATGAATTGAGTGACTAATTTGAGGAATGCACCTGAATTCATCCATTGATAAAGACTGTTCAGTAGAGGAAGATTCTCACTCTCCAAACATTAATTTCTTGCTTGCAAAGTATGTAAATGATTGAGAAGAATCTAATGGTTTTCTCTTTAACTTTAAATCAATTTTCCAACCAGTTTTTAAATGAGCTTCCTTCCTATTTTCCTGTCCAAAGACGAAGAGAGGCTGCCTAAACAGGAACATTGAGACTCTACACCCACATGCCAGTCTACGTCCAATTGTAATCTACCAGTGGACCAAACAGGAACATTGAGACTCTACACCCATGTGCCAGTCTATGTCCAAATGTAACGTATTAGTGGGCCAAACAGGAATATCTAGACTCTACACCCATGTGCCAGTCTAGGTCCAAATTTAATGTAGTAGTGGGCCAAGCATGTTGGTTTTGCATTTCCTTCCTTATGGAATGTTAAGTGGCTTTAAGGACTGCTTTATGTCACTCAGACAAAGTTAACTTCCCTCCCGATTTAGGGCTTTTAACGCACACCTTTTTAACTAGTGTCTGTTAAAATGGTGCTGTATGATGAGTGAAATAGTAAGGGTCTGTGTGGTTTATACATGAAAGTGAGCCACTGTAGTTTATCACTAAACTTAGTGACCAGAAAATTGTAAGACAAGAAAATCTGCCAACGCTGGAAATCCAGGCAACACACACAAATTGCTGGAGGATCTCAGCAGGCCAGGCAGCATCTATGGAATTGAGTAAACAGTCAGGACTGGAAATAAAAAGAGATGAGTAGTCAGAGAAAGAAAGTGGGGAGGGGTGGAAGAAGTACAAGGTAGTAGGTGATAGGTGAAACCGAGAGAGGGGGAAGGGTAGAGTAAAGAGCTGGGGAGGGGGGGTCGATTGGTAAAAGAGATAAAGGGCTGGGGAAAGGGGAATCTGACAGAAGAGGGTAGAAGACATGGAAGAAAGGGAAGGAGAGGAGCACCAGATGGAGGTGATGAGCAGGTAAGGAGATAAGGTGAGAGAGGGAACAGGAATGGTAATGGTGAGGGGTGGCAGTTACTGAAAGTTGGAGAAATCGATGTTCAGGCTATCAGGTTGGAGGCTGCCCAGACAGAATATAAGGTCTTGCTCTTCCAACTTGAGCGTGACCTCATCACGGCAGTAGAGGAGGCCATGGGCTGACATCGGAATGGGAATGGGAAGCGGAATTGAAAAGTGGGAGCTCCAGGAGATCCTGCATTTTCTGCTGGATGGAGCATAGGTGCGCAGTGAAGCAGTCTCCCAATCTACGTCGGGTCTCACCGACATACAGTGGGTCACACCAGGAGCACTGGATACTGTAGATGACCCCAACAGACTCACAGGTAAAGTGTTGCCTCATTTGGAATGACTGTTTGGGGCCCTGAATGGTTGTGAGGGTTGTGGTGTAGGGGCAAGTATGACACTTTTCCACTTGCAAGGAAAGGTACCAGGAGAAAGATCAGTAGAGAGGGAGGAACAAACAAGGGAGTCACAGAGGGAGCGATCCCTATGGAAAGCAGAAAGTGGGGGGAAGAGGGAAAGATGTGTTGGTGGTGGGATCCCATTGGAGATGTCGGAAGTTATGGAGATTTATGTGCAGGACATGGAGGCTGGTGTGGTGGTAGGTGAGGACAAAAGCAACCCTATTCTTGGGGAGCATGGGGGAGGATGGGGTGAGAGCAGCATTAATGGTGGAGGAAGGGAAGCCCCTGTCTTTAAAGAAGGAGGACATCTTATTAGCTCTGGAATGAAAACCCTCATCCTGAGAGCAGATGTGGTGGAGACAGAGGAATTGAGAGAAGGGAATGACATTTTTACAAGTGACGGGGTGCAGGGAGAATCTGGGTTTATAAAGGTGTTTATCTATTAATATGTCTCCAGAGATAGACAGGGAGATTGAGAAAGTGGAGGGATGTGTCGGGAATGGACCAGGTAAATTGAAGGGCAGGGTGTAAGTTGGAGGCAAGTTTATGAAGTTGACGAGTTCAGCATGAGTGCAGGAAGCCCTCCTCTGCACTCTGGTCCTAGACGCCCCAACTACAGGCATTATCCTCTCCACATCCATTCTATCTAGGCCTTCAAATATTCGATAGGTTTCCATGAGATCCTCCTTCATTCTTCTAAACTCAAGCAAGTACAGGCCCAGAGTTCCAAATGTTAAGCCTTTCATTCCTGGGATCATTCTTTTAATATGGGACTCAAAATTGCTCACAATACTCCATTGGCTTAATGTATGTAACTGACTAAGAATCCAATGGTTTTCTCAGGCACATTTAATTCTCCTATATCAATTTCTGACCAACTTTTTAAAAAAAGTTTCCTCTTCTGACCAATACATTATGAAGCCTCAGCATTACATTCTTACTTTGATATTCTAGTCCTCTCGAAATGAATGTTAACATTGCATTCACCTTCACTACAATTGACTCAGCCTACAAGTTAACCTTTTGGGAGTGCAGCATTTGGACTCCAAGGTCCTTTTTTAGATAGATAGATACTTTATTGATTCCAAAGGAAATTACAGTGTCACAGTAGCATTACAAGTGCACAGATATAAATATTAGAAGAGAAGTAGAACAAATAAAAAAAAAGTTACCACGAACAGTCTAACAGGAGGGGGTCATCTCGTCCCTGGCTATAGGTTAACTCATTATAGAGCCTAATGGCAGAGGGTAAGAATGATCTCATATAGCGCTCTTTAGAGAAATGCAGTTGTCTTAGTCAATCAGAGTTGTATCTCTGATTTCTGAACTTTCTCCTTGTTTAGAAAATAGCCTACACCACTATTCCTTTTACTAAAGTGCATGATAATACACTTCCCTAAACTATATTCCATCCATCACTTGTTTGCTTATTCTCCTAATTTATCCAAGATATTCAGAAAACTCCCTGCTTCCTCAATATTACCCGTCCCTTCACCTATTTTTGTATCGTCACACACAATCAATTCCATCATCGAGAGCATGAACATATAACATGAAACATAGTGACCAAACACCAACTACTTAGGAACAGCACTGCTAAAGTGAAATAAAGTGCGTGTATGTCACCATATACAACCCTGAGATTCATCGCCTTGCCAGTAATCACAGTAAATTCAAGAAACACAACAGAATCAATGAAAGACCATAAGATTTAGGAGCAGAAGTAGGCCATTCAGCCCATCAAGTCTGTTCCACCGTACCTTACAGGACAGACAACAACCAATGCACAAAACATACCCAAGAAACTGTGCAAATATAAAAACTGAGAGAAAAAGTAATAATACTAAGGAAATAAGCAATAGATTTCGAGGACACGAGATGAAGAGTCCTTGAAAGGGAGGCTAGTTCAGTGATGGCGCGAGCGAAGTTATCCCTTCTGGTTCAGCAGCCTGATGGTTGAGGGGTAGTAACTGTTCCTGAACCTGGTGCTATGAATCCTGAGGCTCTTGTACCTTCTTTATGATAGTAGCAGAGAGAAGAGAGCATGGTTGGAGTCCTTGATGATGGGTGCTGCATTTTTGCAACAGCACTATGATTTATTGGCATTTGTGAACATTGTAGCATTTTCTATCTTCTAACATTGGCTATACTTCTATAAGCATTTTATTAGCATTAATTCATTTTGGGACATCTTGATCCTGAAAAAAACCATGAAATGAACACAAGTGCTCATGATACACATGAAAGAGAACAGGATTTTGGTGGATATTCTTTATTATTGGTATGATTAATGTTTCCTCTAACTTTCCCCCCCACAGCTGTGCTGATCCACAATTGCCCCGAGCAGGTATTTTTTTTTTTAATACACTCTGTGAAAACTGCACACATTTTAATTTTTTCTGTAATGTATACCATTAATATTTAGAATGAAAATTGAAAAATCACATATTTTAGATTTTATTTGTTAATTGAAGGGTATAATGAAGTACAATACAACAAAAGAAATCTTTCCTGTTACGTAAACTTCTGTCATCTGTCTTTATTACAAATCCATTGTCTATAAACACTGTCCAGATTAATATTGCATTGAGATGAAAGATACATCACAATCCTTAGTAGATCATCTAAATGTTCCTCTTCTAGTCTATTTCTGGATTTACATTTGATTGAGTTCTAAGACAAATTCACACTCACAACCATCACTATAAGCTTGAAACGCTCCAATGTTGTCAACAAGAATTGCCAGTTCTTGAAGTTCTTCATTTCTAAGCATGTAGTTTATCATATCAGTGAATATCTTAATTGAACCAGTCTTAACTTCCTCAGAAACGACAAATTTGAAATTATAGTTCTTAATAGTAGTTGAATATTTTACTGTCAGTCGTACAACATTTTCTTTTCCAAATTCAAAATTAGTTTAATTTGCAACAGCAACAGGATCAAAAGCTTGCCATTCTCTTAACTCATCATCACAGAATCTATTATCCAAGTGATTACACACACGTTGAATGAATTGAATAATAAGCACAGTATCGACGTCAGAACTTGTCATTTTGTCACTCTAATAAACGGTATCGCCAAGATACTGTGACTGTAACTTGTTAATTTTTGCTTTTGCATTCTGCAATGCTTCAATTGTATTCAAACAGCTTTTCTGATGGAATTTACAATGAGATGCTGGATCTTCTAAAACATCGTCAAGGACAGTTAGTGCTATTCGATATTGTGGATTGGTCAAAATCTTCAGGTAGTAGTTGCTGATCGGATTGTTACAATCATTAACTTGCTCTTTGCAAAACTGGATCAAAATTTCATAATTCCTCATTAAAGCAGTAATGGCAAAATGTCATGACAGTATCTGACTTCGTTCAGTGGTCTGCATGCCACATCACATTCTGTGATACTTTTGAAGGTTCAATTAACTTGTGTGAAATTCCACATTTCTAATTGGTAACGGCATTGATACAAATTCTCTAGTTAAGATGATGTTTTAAGTAGTCTAACTTTTATTCTCAATATTTCTTTCCACTACTGAACAACCTTTGCTCCCATACAAATGGTGCCAGTCTCTTGATATGCAAAAATATTTCCAACTTTTATTTGGAAGTTGGTCTCAGCCCGAAACATCGACTGTACTTTTTCCTGTAGATGCTGCCTGGCCTGCTGTTTTCCATCAGCACTTTGGGTGTGTTGCTCCAACTTTTATTTCTTGTTTTTGATGTGAAGACAGCAGTTCAGTACCTACAAGTGGTAAAAGCCATTCTACCTTGAATAAGCTTTGTTCTTCAAACACTTTTCCCTCTTGGCCCAGGCCCCACTGCTTCAACCTGGCCCAAGTCCATTCCATCTAAGGCCACCATGGTCATGCCTGCGTCCTTCAGGATAAAGCAGAAACACCAGGTCATACAGACGGTTCAAAAGCACAACCCCCAAAGGGAAACTACAGGTTGTGGATTGCACTGATCGTAGTCCAGAAAAAAATATGATTAACAGAACAGTTACTAGTTTTGTTTGCTGGCTCTGGAGCTTCACCGTGTCCTGCCAGCTCAATCTTTACTGGTAACTAGGTTACATAGTCAGCCAGAAACAGAATAGCGTTGATTTATTTATCAGATGTACATCAAAACATATGCCGAAATGCAGAATTCACCTCAACAACCATCACAACCCAAGGATGTACTGGGAGCAAGGCAGCCCACAAGGGTCACCACCCATTCTACCACCAACATAGCATGTCCACCATGTTGATACCAGGAACGAACGAACGAACGAACACACACACACCTCCACCTCCACCTCCAGGACAGGCTATCCTCAAGTGAATTTGCAGATTTGATGACACTGGACTTTCAACTTCTCTAGTGGATGCAGACTCATTGATCCAGGACTCCGGCCATTGGGCTCGAGTTCAAGATTGACCTTCAATTAATCCTGGCACCCACTGAAAATTTACTGTGGTAGTTAGTTAAAATGTTTGCTCCGTTAAAGTAATACTCCTCTGAATGGATTATATCTTACATATGCAAGAAGGTATTCTGCAATTACAGCATCAAGAAAGCTGTCAGCACTGACAAGACTTGGATGTACAGTAGTTGTGAGGCAAAATGTTATTTTAATTGTTTAATACTTTTGAAGGAAAGGTGCAGGATCTTTTGATTCAGATATAGGTAGGGCTGGCAGAAGCCAGTTAGTCCGTAAGTAATAAGCATAGTTTAATAAAGTGTTAATATACACAGTCTTTTTCAGTCTAATGATGGGACAACTGACTCTGATCATGTGCTCATTAAATGCTCATGTATATTAACTTACAGGCATCAGTACATAGAGATAAGGTATTGTAACCCAGAGTATCACCCTACACTGATTTGTATTGGGAATCACAATATTTCAGCTACCTTGCAAGCTATCAGTGTTGCTTTAAAACCTTACTAGGGATTTGATTTGTGACAACATCCAAGAGGTGGAGCTACGAGATTCCATTTCTTCTTCTTAACGTTGCTCAGATGCTTCGTTATAATTAATGCAACTGATATTTAAGAAGATGGCTTAACATACCAGCTGCCTTGTTATTGCAGGAGGAAAATATTAGAAGATAACACAGGGAAGGAATGAAGGAATGTTAAATAGGTGATATTACTTTCAAAACAGAAAATCTGTTCCATGGAAACAAAGCTGTTGATAAGTGTGAATATGTATGTTGTGCAGGTACAATTAGTTAGTGGGCCAACTTCGATTTTTATTGAACCAAGCTATTTGTTAAAACTTGGCACCATTGACTGAAATATCAAAAAAAACCAGCATGAAATATTGATTGTATGAAGGATTTTCTGGAGTTTTACCGACACATGTAGGAGAATATTCAGAGTCTTGCCCCAGTTGTTAGGTCACACACGTTTATTCTTCAAAACAGAAGCTAGTGAGAGAAAATCATTGCCAAGTCAAACAACAAGGGACTTATAACAGCAAGTTCTGTTAGTTGGCTGCTTTCAATGAGTCCTGAACAGTTTGAAAGTGGAAAGTTACTTAATTTTTTAAAAGAATAGATGTAATTGTTTCTCACACAGCATTTTCACGTGCAAACAGCCCCAAGTCTTATTCTCAAACTGTTTATCTTAAAACAATGCAATCCATTTACTTGAAGCGGGTGTAGAGGAAATTCTCATATGGGAACAGTGAGCTGTCTGCCAAGCTTAAGGCATTAAAGTACACAAGTTCGTCAACTAACAAGTGTGGGAAAGGAGATTGGCATGGTTGTTTTTATTTCTAACTAAACAGGTACACAGGGCAGATTCTGAATTGATAAAAATCTACTTCAACTCAATTTATATAGGCAGTTACCAAACTATTTATTGACAGATACATTGCTAAATCTGTCAGCAAGAAACATTGTGCAACTTAGACATTAAGATATTTTGAGACATTACTCTGGCTTTGGCTCTGCGCAAATGGAATTTCACTTGCAACATATACACATATCTAACCCCACACACCAGCACACTCTCTAACATCAAAATTTATATTTCTTCCACAAGCAAACTGATGCAAGTATGATAGCTGATCTCTTAGTACAGAGATTTCTGACGTTTGTGGTATACTGATATTTTACATACTAATTGTTTTCATGGGAATATGGTTTCAGAATATTGATGAAGTCCTGTTGATATGGTGGCGTTCTCCCTTACAAGAGAAATTGACCCTCAGAAAACATGGTCTTGATAATGAACCAGTTATTCAACTTCATCATGATTCCAGTTTTTGATAAAAAAAAAGTCACTTCAAATTCTTTGTCTTAGCTCAAGAGTCAAGAACAGCAATGAGAAGCAGCAAACTTAATTCTTGGAAAAATAGCATGCGCAGCAGAGATCGTCCAACAGCTGTTTTAGCAACCTTTGAACATAGTAGATGAAGCAAGTCTCTTAACCATTATGTTACTAGGGATCAAACTAATACTTTTCGACCAAGTGTATAACTGATAATGTTGTGATCATTGATGCAATATTGTCAGCTCAAAACATTTCTGTGCTGCACCTTCATTGAATTCAACAAGCATTTAAAAATCTTCAATAAAAACACAAAATGCTGGCAGAACTCAGCAGGCCAGACAGCATCTATGGGAGGAGGTAGTGACGTTTTGGGCCGAAACCCTTCATCAGGAGTGAAGTAACATGGGATGGTCGAGGGGGGATAAGAAGTGGGGGGAGGGATAAAGTAGAGAGCTGGGAAGTGATAGGCTGGAGGGAAATGGGCTAGGGGGAGTGGCAAGCGGTGCCTCACCTGAAAGGACTGTCTGGGGCCTAGGATGGCGGTGAGGGAAGAAGTGTGGGGGCAGGTGTAGCACTTCTTCCGTTTGCAGGGATGAGTGCCCGGAGGGAGGTCGGTGGGGAGGGATGGGGGGGATGAATGGACAAGGGAGTCGCATAGGGAGCGATCCCTGCGGAAAGCCGAGAGTGGGGGTGGAGGGGAAGATGTGGCTGGTGGTGGGATCACGTAGGAGGTGGCGGAAGTTACGGAGGATTATATTTTGGACCTGTAGGCTGGTAGGGTGATAGGTGAGGACCAGGGGGACTCTATCCCCGGTGGGCTGGCGGGGGGATGGGGTGAGGGCAGAGGTGCGTGAACATTTAAAAATCTTCCTTCAGTTTCCAGTTTCCTGCTAAAAATTTGTGTAAATCTCTGAGGCAATTACCATGTGTGACTTTAGAGAAATAATCCTAATAATACTTGGGTAAAATGTACACCTGACTGAAATCTTGTGAAAAATGTATCATATTCAAAAGTTTTAAAGCTGATAAAAACTTTTCAAAATGCTTTCCTCCCAGCCTCTCATTTCCAGTGTTTTCATGGTAACACTTCTTTAAAGATATTAGCTCGTAATAAGCTCTTTTTTTGAACACAGTAAACTGAAACAGCTTGATTCCACATCTGAAACAACTCCCCTCCCCTTCTTATTATACTTTTCAGTACAATGGGAGGGAACTTCCTTAGCGATTTATCAGCTCACAACACAGGCCAGGCATGATTCCTGCTGCACAAACTAAACCACAAGAACATTTAATCTTCATGTTCGAATCCATTTAATCAGTGAATATTTCTCAAATTGTTTCAGCATCTTTTCAGATTGGGCCTTAATAACGATCATGATGTCAGCCTTTGGAGCTAAAAATATATTTTTGTAGCTGTTTCTTTGCACACAATGTGGCTGTCAATACATCAAAGATTTGGTGCTCACACAAAGCAATTACTGTTTTATCCTCCCACAATATGCAATGTAAACAGTAAGAGTGAAACAAATCTGCTTAATCTTGGTTGAAATATCCGTACAGTTTTCTTGGCCTGAGGGTGGGTTGTGGGGGTGGGGGGGGGGGGGGTAGTTGTTGGTGCTCATTGTATTGAAATTGTTGAAACAAATGCAGCTGCACTGTACTGATCAACAAAATTGTGTTGTGGTAGAGTGATGAAGCTTACTTTCTCAAAGTTTCAGTGATCTGACTTCATCGCTGACTTTGCTGACATCAGAGTGGCGCTTGTTTGTTCTCCCTGCATCCGTGTGCGTTTTCTCAAAGTCTCCTGCTTTCCTCTAACATCCTAGTTATTAAGTTAATTGTACATTGTCCCTCATATGTAGGGAAGCGGAAGAATTTGGAGATGACTGAGAGGAAATGGTCCTCTGGGATTGCTCAGGAAGG
Source organism: Hemitrygon akajei (assembly GCF_048418815.1). Lineage (NCBI taxonomy): Eukaryota > Metazoa > Chordata > Chondrichthyes > Myliobatiformes > Dasyatidae > Hemitrygon > Hemitrygon akajei. Next base: position 117,589,587 of record NC_133127.1, read on the forward strand.
TGGGATAGACTCACTGGCCTTCAATGTGATAAGGATCTAGATAAATGAATTCACAGAACAGAAGAGTGTGCATCTCCTGAAATGGTTGGTTTGTCTCACTGATCTACAGATCTCATTACATTTTACTTTACAAAGCGATAGGAGGGCTAACACCTCAGGTCAAGACCCAGCTGTATATCTACACCTAATGGACAAGGGACCACTCCTTTGATGATAACAAAGTGCACAGGGAAGACAGATGGTTTGAAGGAAACAGAGAAAACCTACAGCACAATACAGACCCTTCAGCCCACAAAGTTGTACTGAACATGTCTCTACCTTAGAAATTACTAGACTTCCCCATAGCCCTCTATTATTCCAAGCTCCATGTACCTATCCAAAAGACTCTTAAAAGACCCTATTGTATTCGCCTCCACCACAATTGCTGGCAGCCCAATCCATTCACTCACCACTCTGAGTGAAAAACTTACCCCTGACATCTCCTCTGTACCTACTCTCCAGCACCTTAAATTTGTGTCCTCTTGTGGCAACCATTTCAGCCCTGGGAAAAAGCCTCTGGCTATCCACATGATCAATGCCTCTCATCATCTTATACATCTCCATCAGGTCACCGCTCATCCTCCGTCGCTCCAAGGAGAAAAGGCCGAGATTACTCAACCTTTTTTCATAAGGCATGCTCCCCAATCCAGGCAACATCCTTGTAAATCTCCACTGCACCCTTTCTATGGCTTCCACATCCTTCCTGTAGTGAGGCGACCAGAACTGAGCACAGTACTCCAAGTGGGGTCTGACCAGGATCCTATATATCTGCAACATTACCTCTCAGTTCCAAAATTCAATTCCACAATTAATGAAGGCCAATACACCGTACACCTTCTTAACCACACAGTCAACCTGCACAGTTGCTTTGAGCGTCGTATCGACTCGGACCCCAAAGATCCCTCTGATCCTCCACACTGCCAAGAGTCTTACTAATACTATATTCTGCCATCATATTTGACCTACCAAAATGAACCACTTCACACTTATCTGGGTTGAACTCCATCTGCCACTTCTCAGCCCAGATTTGCATCCTATCACTGTCCTGCTGTAACCTCTGACAGCCCTCAACACTATCCACAGCGCCTCCAACCTTTGTGTCTTCACCAAACTTACTAACACATCCCTCCACTTCCTCATCCAGGTCATTTATAAAAATCACGAAGAGTAAGGGTCCCTGAGACACCCCACTGGTAATCGACCTCCATGCAGAATATGACCCGTCTACAATTACTCTTTGCCTTCTGTGGGCAAGCCAGTTCTAGATCCACAAAGCAATGTCCCCGTGGATCCCATGCCTCCTTACTTTATCAACAGGCCTTGCATAGGGTACCTAATCAAATGCCTTGCTGAAATCCATATACACTACATCTACTGCTCTTCCTTCATCAATGTAGTTAGTCACATCCTCAAAAAATTCAATCGGGCTCATAAGGCACAATCTGCCCATGACAAAGTCATGCTGACTATTCCTAATCATATTGTATCTCTCCAAATGTTCATAAATCCTGCCTCTCAGGATCTTCTCATTCAACTTACCAACCACTGAAGTAAGACTCACTGGTCTATAATTTCCTGGACTATCTCTACTCCCTTTCTTGAATAAAGGAACAATATCCGCAACCCTCCAATCCTTCAGAACCTCTCCCATCCCCAATTATGATGCAAAGATCATCGCCAATGGCTCAGCAATGTCCTCCCTTGCCTCCCACAGTAGCCTGGGGTACATCTCATCCGGTCCTGACGACTTATCCAACTTGATGCTTTCAAAAGTTCCAGCACATCCTATTTCCTCATATCTATGTGCTCAAGCTTTTCAGTCTGCGGCAGGTTGTCACTACAATCACCAAGATCCTTTTCCATAGTGAATACTGAAGTATTCATTAAGTACCCCTACTATTTCCTCCAGTTCCATACACATTTTCTCACTGTCGTACTTGATAGGTCCTATTCGTTCACTTCTTATCCTCTTGCTCTTCACATACTTGTTAAATGCCTTGGGGTTTTCCTTAATCCTGCCCACCTGCCCTTCTCATGGCCCCTTCTGACTCTCCTAATTTCCATCTTAAGTAGTTTCCTATTAGCCTTATAATCTTCACGATCTCTCACATTACTTAGCTCTCTGAACCTTTTGCAAGCTTTTCGTTTCTTGACTAGATTTATTACAGCCTTTGTACACCACAGTTCTTGTACCCTACCATAACTTCCCTGTCTCATTGGAATGTACCAATGCAGAACTCCACACAAATATCCCCTGAACATTTGCCACATTTCTTCCTTACTTTTCCCTGAGAACATCTGTTCCCAATTTAAGCTTCTAATTTCCTGCCTGATAGCCTCATAATTCCCTTTACTCCAATTAAACGCTTTTCTAACTTGTCTGTTCCTATCTCTCTCCAATGTTATTGTAAAGGAGATAGAATTATGATTACTATCTCCAAAATGCTCTCCCTCTATGAGATCTGACACCTGACCAGGTTCATTTCCCAATACCAAATCAAGTACAGTCTCTCCTCTTGTAGGCTTACCTACATATTGTATCAAGAAACCTTCCTGAACACACCTAACAAACTCCACCCCATCTAAACCCCTTGCTCTAGGGAGATGCCAATCGATATTTGGGAAATTAATATCTCCCATCATGACAACTCTGTTATTATTACACCTTTCCAGGATCTGTTTCCCTACCTGCTCTTGATATCCCTGTTACTATTGGGCGGCCTATAAAAACCACCCAGTAAAGTTATTGACACCTTCCTGTTCCTAACCTCCACCCACAGAAACTCCAGACAGTCTCTCCATGGCGTCCACCTTTTCTGCAGCCGTGAACACTATCTCTGATCAACAGTGCCACACCCCCACCTCTTTTGCCTCCCTCCCTGTCCTTTCTGAAACATCTAAAACCTGGCACTTGAAGTAACCATTCCTGCCCCTGAGCCATCCAAGTCTCTGAAATGGTGACCACATCTTATCTCCAAGTACTCTAAGCTCATCCGCTTTGTTCACAATACTCATTGTGTTAAAGTAGACACATCTCAAACCGTCCATCTGAGCGTGTCCCTTCTCTATCACCTGCCTATACTCCCTCACACACTGCTTCCTAGTTTTCTCTATTTGTGAGCCAACCTCCTCTTCCCCAGTCACTTCAGTTCAGTTCCCACCCCACAACAATTCTAGTTTGAACTCTCCCCAGTAGCCTTAGCAAACCTGCCTGCCAGGATATTGGTCCCGCTGGGATTCAAGTGCCACCCGTCCTTTTTGTACAGGCCACACCTGCCTCAAAAGAGGTCCCAATGATCCAGAAATCTGAATCCCTGCCCCCTGCTTCAATGCCTCAGCCACGCATTTATCCTCCACCTCATCTTATTCCTATTCTCACTGTGGCGTGTCACAGGTAGCAATCCCGAGATTACTACCTTTGCTGTCCTGCTTCTCAACTTCCTTCCTAATTCCCTGTAGTCTTTTTTCAGGACCTCTTCCCTTTTCCTACCTATGTCATTGGTAGCAATGTGTACCACCGCCAAAGCCCGTTGAGCCTAAGCCCTCTCACTCTGCTGCCTGCTGTATATGGCGGTCTCAAATGCAGAGGGGTTAAAGAAGCCATCTTGCCAAACTGAACAGAGGTGGTGAGTAAGACACCACCTCAGCTACTTACAATGCAGTCCTTACATCTCTACACCGGCGTCCCCACAACAGTTCACACCTCCATTCATGCAAAGATAAGACTAATGACCCTTTCATTACCTCTACGACTCTTAACGACCCTCATGTGATTGCTATACCTTTGAACAACTCACAGAGTTTATAAGCCAGAAAACTACCCACCGTGGATCAGAACAGTAGAAGCCTCTCGGATGAGTGGCCAAACATCTTCTAGATAACACAGCAAGTCCAGTCGCCTTGATTTACTACTGCCTGATATACAATGACCTGGATGACAGAACCTTCAGAGACTCAATAGGCCATTGTAAATTGTCCGGTGGTTAGGTTAGGGTGAAGTCAGTGGGTTGCTGGCTCTTTAAACCAGAAGGGATTATTTCACACCGTTTCTCTAAGTAAATATGAATCTGCTGTTGCCAACCAAACCAAGTATAATTCTGGGTCCACAACTTGGATAGCTCTTAACTCCTGCAGAAGACCATTCAGTTCAAAGACCAATGACAATGTCAAACAGATGAATGATGGTCCACAGTCCCTTCTCTCTACAACATTTCTGAAATTAGAATCAGAATTATTTACAAAATATAAGGAGGCTATTTGGTCATTGTTCATAACCAGCTAAAAATGGACCAAGTTTATCTTGCTTCTCAGCTTTTGGTTTTCTGGCTTTCAATAGTTTATGCATCCATCCAGGTACACTTAATTTAATTTGGTGAGAGTTTCTGCCGAGACCATTACTGTTCTTGACTGAATTATAAATGTCTTCAACTCTTCCCATATTTGAACAATTAACTTAACTCTGAGTCCCCATGTTATTGTTGCCTTTGGTAACTGATATAATCCTTCATTATCACCCTGCTCTGGCTTCTCATAATCCTGTGCACCTCATTGATATTTCTCTTCAGACTCCTTAGTTCTAAAGAGAATCAATCCAGCCCTAGTAAGCCTTTCCACTTAAATTTTTCTAATGTTTGATTTAATTGGTTATGCATTAGCACAGCATATTTTTGTAATTACCTGAATCTGCATTATAGTGACTGGTGTGAAAGTGATTTTATTCCAACATAATGACCAACGATATGCACTTCCCAGGCAATACATGCATTACTTTCAGACGTGAAAGTTTTGCAGGACTTATTTCTCTTGGAGCTGAAGGAAAAGTGGAACCTGAACCCCTTGGTTAGTTGATGGCAAAGATGAAGCACATGAACAAGATATATCAATTAACAGAAACAGTATAATGTTTGCTCAAAAGCTATTCAAACGGCTGCAAGTCTTCCTTGGAGTATTAATTACCAGCCTTTAATCTCACAGAAAATCTCAATTATATTTTTAATCAGTCTATTGACATGCAACATTGAAACCTTAACTCTTGGATTCATCCTCAAAATTGATAGTGTCTACTTTGGCATTCTAGTCAGTCTCCTTTCCACCCAGTGCTTATTCATGTTTTGATAACCCTGTCATTTGACTTTACTTAAAATTGTTTATTTCAACACTTTCCATATCTATTATCGGAAAGTGAAATGCAATGTACAGACAGAAATGCATAGATGAATCATCTGTGATATGATGTTCAAGGAATCATCTGTGGATCTGAATGAATACACCATTGGTTGTCACAAACTTTATTAAAATAGTTGCAGACTAGTGTGTGCCCACAAAATCATTCAGAATCTTCACCGATCAGAAGCCTTGGATGAACCATGAGATCCACGATCTAATGAGGGCCAGGTCTGGTGACCAAGAAAGTTATAAGAGATCCAGGTATGATTTCCAGAAAGCTATCGTATGGGTGAAGTAACACACACAAAATGCTAGTGGAATTCAGCAGGCCAGGCAGCATCTATAGGGAGAAGCACTGTCGACGTTTTGAGCTGAGACACTTTGTCAGGATGAAGTGTCTCAGCCCAAAACGTCAACAGTGATTCTCCCTATAGATGCTGACTGGCCTGCTGCATTCCACCAGCATTTTGTGTGTATTGCTTGAATTTCCAGCATCTGCAGATTTCCTCGTGTTATGGGTGAAGTGGCAATTCTGGACCAAACTCGAATTATGGAAGGTCTTGAATGCTATCACCGCTTATAAAGAAAGATCAAGTGACATTGGAGACAGCAAGATGAACACAATGCCCACGTTGACCATCAAAACATAGAGGGACCATCACAAACTTTCACAGCCCCCAATGATCCAGTGATTTCTGTCTCTGAGGCCAATGAGGCTGAATCCATGAAAAGTATCTGATCCGGACAGGGTACCTGGTCAAGTACTAAACACCTGTACTGATCCACTGCCAGGAGCATTCACTGAGATCTCAACCTCTCGCTTTGGCAGTCTGCTTCTATACCTGTGCCCAAGAACATGGTAACCTGCCTCAATGACTATAGTCCATTAGCACTTACAGTATATCCACAGTGGTGAAGTGTTTTGAGAGGTTAGTGGATGAAACATATCAATTTCTGCTTGAGAAGCGACTTGGATCCACTCCAGTTTGCTTACTGTCACAACAGGTCCACAGCAGATGCCATTTTATTGGCTCTTCACTCAATCCTGGAACTTCTGGACATCAAAGATGCATACATTAGGATGCTTTTTGTCAACTACAGCTTGACATCAACACCACCATCCCCTCAAAACTATCAATAAGCTTCAAGAGCTTGACCTCAATACCTTCTTGTGCAATTGAATCCTCAATTTCCTCACTTGCAGATCCCCATCAGTCTGGATGGGCAACAATTTCTCCTCCATGATCTCCATCAGCACACCTGCACCACAAGGCTGTGTGCTTAGCCCCCACCTCTTCTGGCTTTACACTTATGACTGTGTGGCTAAGCACAGCTTTCTGATGACAACAAAAGTGGTGAAAAATAAGCATATAGGAGGGAGATTGAAAATCTGGCTGAGCACTTCCTCAACAAACTCTTACTTAATGACAGGAAGACCAATCAGCTAATCATTGACTTTTCAGGGAGGAGAAAACCAGAGATTCATGAACCAATCAGTGGTTCAGAGGGCCTGCAACTTTAAATTCCTCTGTATTATCATTTCTGAGGACCTGGCCTGGGCCAAGCGATTAAGTGGAATTACGAAGACTACACAGCAGTGCCCCGAGTTCCTTAGGAGTTTGTGAAGACTTGGCAGCTTCTAAAACTTTGACAAACTTCTACAGATGTGTGGTGGTGGGTATAGTGACTGGCTGCATCACAGCTAGGTATGGGAACATCAATGCCCTTGAAAGGAAAGTCCTACAAGAAGTAGTGGATACAGACCAGTCCTTCACTCTCCACCATTGAGCAAATCTACATGAAGTATTGTCATGGGAATGCAACGTCCATCATGAAGGATCCCCACCACCCAGATCATGCTCTCTTCCTGCTGCTGCCATTAGGAAGGTAGAGGGACCTCAGGACTCACACCCAGGTTTAGGAACAGTTATTACCCCTCAACCATCAGGCTCTGGAACCAGAGGGGATAAATTCACTCAACTTCATGTGCCCCATCATTGAAATGTTCTCACAACCTATAGACTCACTTTCAAGGATTCTCATCTCATGTTCTTGATACTTATTGCTTATATGTACTATAATCATTTCTTTGCACAGTTGGTTGTCTTTTGTAGTGGTTGCAAGCCCAGTTGGTGCGGTCTTTCATTTTATATGTTATGATTATTGGAGTCATTGAGCATGCCTACAAGAAGATGAATCTCATACATTATTAGGGAAGAAAGAGGAATCCATCTTCTACCAAAGCAAGGACTTTATATGGAGATATTTCAAGTTCAGGTTTATTGTCATTCACCATACACTATACAACTAATCAAAAGAACATTCCTCTGGGACCAAGGTACAAAACACAGTACAACTATCATATACAGCACATAAAATAGTAACAATAATATTAACAGATAATAAAAATATTCTGCAGATGTACAAGCTGACGAAGTGTATACTGTATATGACAGCATAATGCTACTGGCTCTGTTATTAATAATGCGCACTGGGGGGTAGCAAGGTGTTCAGAAGTCTCACCGCCTGGGGGGGGGGGGCGGGTAGAAGCTGTCACCCACCCTTACAGTCCTTGTTCTTTTACTGTGGTACCTTCTGCTTGACAGTAGAAGGGGTCAAATTGATTGTGGGATGGGTTGGAGGGGTCTTTGACAATGCTGGGGGCTCAGTGAACACAGCCTTTCTGTTGTATGTCCTGACTGGGGGGGGAAGGGGGAGGTGGAGAAAGACGCTGTGTTCACACTCCATTGCAGGGTCTCGCGATCAGATGCCTTGCAATTCCCATACCAGATGTTGATACAGCAGGTCAGGACTCTCTCAATGGTGCTCCGGTAGAAGGTGGTTAGAATTACAGGACCACAAGACATAGGGGCAGATTTAGGCCATTTGGCCCATTGAGTCTGCTCTGCCATTCCATCATGGCTGATCCATTTTTCCTCTCAGACTCCATCTCCTGCCTTCTCCCCTGACCAATCAAGAATCTATCAACCTCAGCCTTAATTATGCATACAGACTTGGCCTCCACAGCTGCCTGTGGCAATGAATTCCACAGATTCATCTGGCTAAAGAAATTCCTCCTTATCTCCATTCTAAAAGGACACCCCTCTATTCTGAGGCCATGTCCTCTGGTCTTAGACTCTCCCACCATAGGAAACACCCTCTCTATATCTTCTCTATCTAGGCCTTTCACCATTCGATAGGTTTCAATGAGATCACCCCTCATTCTTCCAAATTCCAGTGAATACAGACCCAGATCCATCAAAAACTCTTCATAGGACAAGCTATTACAAGCTGCAATCATTTTTGTGAACCTCTTTGAACCCGCTCCACTTGCAGCATATCCTCATTGTGGGGAGGGAGCCTTGCTTACCTCAATCTCCTCAGTAAGTTGAGCTGCTGCTGTGTTTTCTTGACTAAATAGTTGATGTTGAGGGACCAGGTGAGATCATCTGTGATGAGCACTCCAAAAACTCTGGTGTTGCTGACTCCCCTCATGGAGGAGCCAGGGCGCGGTCAGTCTGCACCTTCACAAAGACCAGTTATCTCCTTAGCGTTACGTTGAGACTCGACTCGAGCTGCTGTGCTCGCAACAGTCCACAAGCTGCTCGACCTGCCCTCTGCATGGCCATTCATCATTGTTGTACCACTGTCATGTCATCAGCAAATTTAATGATGTGGTTAGAGCTGGATCTTGCTGTAAAATCATGCGTCAATGTGAAGAGCAGATGGGCGCTCATCCATTACGTTTGAAAATAGAGCACCTTTCAGTGTCAGTTACAGCTGACACTCCCAGCGTGTAGCGGCTGCTGGAGCAGAATTTGCTTCTATTGAGTCACAAGCAGAGGCCATCGAAATTCATAATTCAATGGCACCTTGGGGCATTTCAAACCAAGCTTCCAGCCAGTATCATACTGCTGCCTGTAAAAGCAGAGAGATGAAAAATGCCAGTGTACAGTTGCAATCACAATGCTGCCATGCAAGTTTCTGATCCTCTGGTTCCATATTTATTTGCAACATAGGAGGCCAAGTAATTTTCTTTATAGCTTTTTATCTCCACATTCTCATCAATTCACTTCAAACTCTTAACACTATTCTGAGCACCTGGTCATTACATTGACCAATTAACCTAGCCACCCACAGGTGAGACGAAAGCAGAATATCACATGCTCAATGGGACAAGCAGGAAACTCCTCACAGGTAGCACAAGTGGTCAGGATTGAACTCAGGTTACTGCAGCTATGAGATAGCCACTATGCCAGCTGTGCCACTGTGCTGTCTGTAGGCTGGGAATGATGGAAGCAGCTGTGTGATCCGTAATATCAGATACACTGCCTGCCCATTTTAATTAAATATGCAGGTGCGATAACTAAGGACATTTCAGAATGATGAAGCACTCTATGTTGCAATCACCTTTCTATCATATTTATTATTTACTTGCGCAAAAACAAATGCATTATGGAAGTACCGCATTACACAATGTATGGAAATCCCAGAAGGTCCTTTTACAAATTGTTGCGAGCATAAAGTAAACTTTCTGGGGGGTTTGTGTAATGCAAACATTGCAAGGAACATTACATTCGTCAGTCATTCACATTATCTCTTTAAATCAGTCCCACTCTTTAATCATTTTGGTGAAGGATACTAGTGTTGCAGGACTTCCCAGTGGAAGATCAGATGCTGACAATAACAGAATGAAATGCCATAGAAGAGGGCATGAAGATCATTAGGAATTAGCCATATCTATCACAGAAAATTAAATCAATTGAATAAGTAAGGCAGTTATCTCACTCATGTTGTGCTAAGCACACTCCTTCAGAATCAATTCAATGACAAGTTTTTATGTTCACACAAATAATGTAAGTGATCTCATGGCCAAAATGCTACAATTGCACATTCCGTTTTCCAAACTTTGACATTTGAAATACATATTTCATGTGCACAGGCAACGTTCCAATCAATGATTACCCTGCATGTAGGAAGTACATAAGAATACTGTATGCCTTAAGAATGGTTTAGATATGCCACTACCTCCATTCCTAGCACTGGTAAAGGTTAGGGTTTTGACTACTGTTCTGCACATAATTAGCTTTGTGATATTGTGTATGATACAATAACAGTTACTTGTCAAGGCCAAGAATTAGGACAAAGTTTCATAAGTGATTCCTCTAGAATTGGCATTGCATACCACATAGCTGGTCAAATATTCCGACAATGCAGCTACCGAATGCTGTTATTTAGCTGAGAGTTACACAGCAGAAACACTTTCCTACAGTACTGAGATGCACAACTATGAGAATGAGAATCAAATATGGTGTGTTTGATTTGATAGAGTGGAGTGTTCCAAATTTAATTGAAAGATTTTTCTGGTTCAATGATTCTCATGAACAGTTGCTAATGATAAATCTATTTCCAAGCTAATAAATTTTCAAGTCCAGTCTCGGTGCAGTAGTCGCTTCTCTGGCACCAAGACTGGACTCTCAGCTCAGAAAGGAAGGAGGGAAAAGAGGAGAGCAGTAGTGATAGGGGATTCGATAGTTAGGGGACAGATAAGAGATTCTTTGGGAGAGATCCAGAATCCCGGATGGTCTGTTGCCTCCTTGGTGCAAGGGTCCGCGATATCTCGGATCGAGTTTTCAGTATTCTCAAGAGGGAGGATGAGCAGCCAGATGTCGTGGTCCATGTAGGGGCCAACGACATAGATAGGAAGAAGGAGGAGGTCCTGCAAAGAGAGTTTAGGGAGTTAGGTGCAAAGTTGAAGGACAGGACCTCCAGGTTTGAAATCTCAGTATTGCTACCCATGCCACGTCCCAGTGAGGCTAGAAATAGGAAGATAATGCAGCTAAATACATGGCTAAGGAGTTGGTGCAGGAGGGAGGGCTTCATGTTTCTGGACAATTGGGCCTTGTTCCAAGAAAGGTGGGACCTGTTCCAATGGGATGGGTTACACCTGAACTGGAGGGGGACTAACATCCTTGCAGGAAGGTTTGCTAGTGCTGCTCCAGGGGGTTTAAACTAGATTTGCAGGAGGAGGGGAACCAGAGTGTTAGAGCAGATAGTGAGGTGGAGGATAAAGGTCATGCGAGAACTGCAAGTATTGTGCATAGTATAAAGCCAGATCTAACATATAAAGAGGCTTTGAGGAAAGAAGCAGAATAAAGGGTGTAAAGGTAGTAAGGCAGAAGGGCTACAGTGTGTGTACTTCAATGCAAGAAGCATCAGGAGCAAAGGTGATGAACTGAGAGCTTGGATACATACATGGAATTATGATGTAGTGGCCATTACAGAGACTTGGCTGGCACCAGGGCAGGAATGGATTCTCAATATTCTTAGATTTCAGTGCTGTAAAAGGGATAGAGAGAGGGGAAAAAGGGGAGGAGGGGTAGCATTACTGGTCAGGGATATTATTAAAGCTACAGAAAGGGTGGGTAATGTAGCAGGATCCTCTTTTGAGACAGTATGGGTGGAAGTCAGGAACAGGAAAGGAGCAGTTACTCTATTGGGAGTATAGGCTTCCAGGTAGCATCAGAGATACCGAGGAGCAGATTGGGAGGCAGAGTTTGGAAAGGTGCAAAAATAACAGGGTCATTATCATGGGTGACTTTAACTTCCCTAATATTGATTGGCACCTGATTAGTTCCAAGGGTTTAGATGGGGCAGAGTTTGTTAAGTGTGTCCAGGATGGGTTCCTGTCACAGTATGTTGCCAGGCCGACTAGGGGGAATGCCATACTAGATCTAGTATTAGGTAACGAACCGGGTCAGGTCACAGATCTGTCAGTGGGTGAGCATCTGGGGGACAGTGATCACCGCTCCCTGGCCTTTAGCATTATCACAGAAAAGGGTAGAATCAGAGACGACAGAAAAATTTTTAATTGGGGAAGGGCAAATTATGAGGCTATAAGGCTAGAACTTGCGAGTGTGAATTGGGATGACAATTTTGCAGGGAAATGTACTGTGGACATGTGGTAAATATTTAGGGATCTCTTGCAGGATGTTAGGGATAAATTTGTCCCGGTTACGAAGATAAAGAATGGTAGGGTGAAGGAACCATGGGTGACAAGTGAGGTGGATAGTCCAGTCAGGTGGAAGAAGGCAGCATATATGAGATTTAGGAAGCAAGGATCAGATGGGTCTATTAAGGAATATAGGGTAGCAAGAAAGGAGCTTAAGTAGGGGCTGAGGAGAGCAAGAAGGGGGCATGAGAAGGCTTTGGTGAGTGGGGTAAAGGAAACCCCAAGGGCATTCTTCAATTATGTGAAGAACAAAAGGATGACAGGAGTGAAGGCAGGACCAATTAGAGATAAAGGTGGGAAGATGTGCCTGGAGGCTGTGGAAGTGAGCGAGGTCCTCAATGAAGACATCTCTTTGGTATTCACCAATGAGAGGGAACTTGATGACGGTGAGGACAATATGAGTGAGGTTGATGTTCTGGAGCATGTTGATATCAAGGGAGAGGAGGTGCTGGAGTTGTTAAAATATACTCGGATGGATAAGTCCCCGGGGCCTGACGGAATATTCCCCAGGCTACTCCACGAGGCGAGGGAAAAGATCGCTGAGCCTCTGGCTAGGATCTTTATGTCCTCGTTGTCCACAGGAATGGTACTGGAGGATTGGAGGGAGGCGAATGTTGTCCCCTTTTTCAAAAAAGGTAGTAGGGATAGTCCAGATAATTATAGACCAGTGAGCCTTACATCTGTGGTGGGAAAGCTGTTGGAAAAGATTCTTAGAGATAGGATCTATGGGCATTTAGAGAATCATGGTCTGATCAGGGACAGTCAGCATGGCTTTGTGAAGGGCAGATTGTGACTAACAAGTCTGATAGAATTCTTTGAGGAGGTGACCAGGCATATAGATGAGGGTAGTGCAGTGGACGTGATCTACATGGATTTTAGTAAGGCATTTGATAAGGTTTTACATGGTAGGCTTATTCAGAAAGTCAGAAGGCATGGGTTCCGGGGAAGTTTGGCCATGTGCATTCAGAATTGGCTTGCCTGCAGAAAGCAGAGGGTCATGGTGGAGGGAGTACATTCGGATTGGAGGGTTGTGACTAGTGGTGTCCCACAAGGATCTGTCTGGGATCTCTACTTTTTGTGATTCTTATTAACGACCTGGGTGTGGGGGTAGAAGGGTGGGTTGGCAAATTTGCAGATGACACAAAGGTTGGTGGTATTGTGGATAGTGTAGAGGATTGTGGAAGATTGCAGAGAGACATTGATAGGATGCAGAAGTGGGCTGAGAAGTGGCAGTTCAACCTGGAGAAGTGTGAGGTGGTACACTGTGGAAGGACAAACTCCAAGGCAGAGTACAAAGTAAATGGCAGGATACTTGGTAGTGTGGAGGAGCAGAGGGTTTCTTGGTAAGTGTCCACAGATCCCCAAAAGTTGCTTCACAGGTAGATGGGGTAGTTAAGAGAGCTTATGGGGTGTTAGCTTTCATAAGTCAAGAGACAGAGTTTAAGAGTCACGAGATAATGATGCAGCTCTATAAAGCTCTGGTTAGGCCACACTTGGAGTACTGTGTCCAGTTCTGGTCGCCTCACTATAGGAAGGATGTGGAAGCATTGGAAAGGGTACAGAGGAGATTTACCAGGATGCTGCATGGTTTGGAAAGTATGCATTATGAGCAGAGATTAAGGGAGCTAGGGCTTTACTCTTTGGAGAGAAGGAGGATGAGAGGAGACATGATAGAGGTATATAAGATATTAAGAGGAATAGACAGAGTGGACAGCCAGCACCTCTTCCCCAGGGCATCACTGTTCAATACAAGAGGACATGGATTAAAGGTAAGGGGTGGGAAGTTCAAGGGGGATATTAGAGGAAGGTTTTTCACTCAGAGAGTGGTTGGTGCATGGAATACACTGCCTGAGTTTATGGTGGAGGCAGATACACTTGAAATTTAAGAGACGACTAGACAGGTATCTGGAGGAAGTTAAGGTAAGGGTTTATATGGGAGGCAGGGTTTAAGGGTCGGCACAACATTGTGGGCCGAAGGGCCTATACTGTGCTGTGCTATTCTATGTTCTATGTTCCAACTTTTATTATCTAAGAACTTTTTTATCTAAGTGCAGTTGATCTGATTAAGAGAGAGACTTATTTTCAAGGTAAGGAAATGATGCCTTCTCTGTTGCGAGCTGAGGAAGACTGTCCTTTTGTAAAGCTGGTCAATGCTCATCTCTAGCCTTATGCAAACATGTTGCAGCTTTGACGGCAAACATTAGATCTGCCTTTCAGAAATGATATTGACGATGGCTCCTGCAAATGAATGGAATATATGGAATCATGCAATAACTTCTTGGCAATGATCTTTAATAAATGAATAACAAAGACAGATGGTGCAGGAGAGCCTATATTTCCATACATTAGGTCCTTACCTGGCTCCTGAACTGTAGAAGTGTTGTTCTCCAAAAATTAGCAGGTTGTGAGTTGACTCCATCTGACAACATCCATCTCCTTTTCTTTCATTCTTCCATTTGTTTTCTCATCTGATTCCTCCTATCACCTACTAGCTTCTGTCTCATCCATCTCCTTATTTCTCTATAGTGCCCATCTGTCCTTTTGTCTTCAGTTCTAAATCAGGGTCAAAATGCAAAATCCCATTGATTGACTTATTGCAGTAGTTTTGTTTTGTGCTCCAAATCCCAGCATTTTGTGCATCCTTCTATTCCTCCTGCTCGACTATCTCCTCTTTCTTTGACTCATACCTCCTCCATTTTCATTTCTTCATCCTCCCAAAAGTCTTTCGTAACTCAATGGAGAGGTAATGGAAAATACGACATTGCATTTGCAAAATTAAATACAACAACATCAAAATTCAATCATATGGTGCTGATGCATGCCACTTAAGTCTTAGTCAAGTAAACTAAGTATTTAAAGATGAAATAGCCAACAAATATTGGAGTTACATAAATTTTACTTTTAGTTTTTTTAAAAAAAGTCATAGATTCATAGAACACTATAGCACAGAAACAGGCCCTATGGCCCAGTTGCACACCCACCAGTTGCAATGGCAGCTCATTCTACCCTCATTCTGCAAAGTAGACACCCGGGTCTAATGAGCAGCTCTGAAAACCTACTTTTCTAAAAGCCAGGCATAAATGAGGATGCTACACACATGAAGACATTGTTCCTTCATGTCTTATTCGTATTATGCTTTAAGTCACCTAAACTAATCAGACTGAATTGAAAACAAAAGGTGTAAATCACATTAGAATTTTGCACTGCTCATTCAAGAATAGCTTCAGACAGAGTCACACTGAATAACATTGAAATCTGTACTGTCTGCTTTCTCATACCTTTCTGTGTTTAGTCATGACAGAAATATTAAATTCATTAATAAATAACAGCAATCTGGTCAAGTCTCAATCAGTTCAAGTGAACTATAACTGTCAACAGATGGTTGAAACTACGAAAGATTCCACACTAAAACAATAAAACACTGCAGAAATAAACCTTTTTTCCTAAAGATGAAAATCTAACTGCTAATTCAACAAAGCTGTAATGGAAAGGATACTTCTGGAAAATAATGGGGTGGGGAGGGAGTAAAATAAAATGGTCTCTGAAGCTTAATGCTATGTTCGGTATTAAGCTCTCTATGAAATCAACTCCAATAAGACATGATACTAACATCTCTGACCATCCCAATGATGTTGGCAATAGCCCCAGTGCCATCAGTGACAACACCACCATTGTATCAGTCCAAGGCTGAAGGCTTTGTGTATTCCCTTCCCTCTTTCAATTACATTCCAAAGGCAGGATCAGATTTGCTCATGGGACTTTGAAAATAACTTTGACATACCTTTCTCCACAGTGCAAGGTAGCATTCAAGGATGTCTTTCTGTAATTTGGATCGAGAAAAGATCTGATAAAGCTACACACTAAGCTTAGCTGGTTGTCAAATGCTGTTAGTACTTCTGGTTGTCCCTTAGAGTAATAGGAGTAGAGCAGAAGCTGTGGACAATGACTAGAATCTGAGGGAAATTAAGTTATACATTCACTAAAAACATCTACAAGGAAAGACCCGTTCACCCAGTTAACAGTCACAGCAAAATATATTAATCCCATACCTGATCTGAAGCTATGTAATCTTCAGGGAAATGTGGGGAAACAGAAAATCTCAAGCAATTGCTGCATGGGTTAGTTTATGTTGGCAAGGATACAGAATCTTGATTTTTTTTCTCTCTCCAATGCCCTGTCAAAGCCAGCCAATGAGATTAATTATATGCAGTGCCTAGTTTTTATGCAAGGGTACTTGCCATCAGAGATTGGCTGACTCATACTTGAAAGAATCCATCTAATCAGTGGCTACAAGAGCCAGCAGCCATTCTCTGGGAAAAGAACAACCTACTGACATCTTGTCTAGACTGAACTTGATTCAACTTTATTTTGGGTCTGTTGGCCCTATTTAATTGCAATACACTGTCAACATCTAGCCAATCTGTTTCTTTCATCATATCATAAATAGTTTTCACATACTCTGTGAACTAAAACTTCTCTTATGTGTAGAGTCCCAGTTCTTCTATGCTACCTTAATACCTTATCTTGATTTGTGAAATACTGGTCAAGACTTGATATATTGCAATACATTTTCATGTCTGAAATTGTGTGAGTTAATAATTTTGTGCAAGTGACAAATGGTATGTGGGTTTACAATCTTTAAGCGCTTAGGGCAAGTTCCAAATATGGAATGCAGTCCCTCAACAGGAAAAAGTTATAGTCAATGGGTCTTATATTATGGCTCCACAAACCATAAACATCATAAAATTCTATTCATGAAAGGTTTGCCTGGTGAAAAATGTGTTGAGGCTGATAAGGAACATTCAGCTTGTCTAATCCTGAATAAATTTCAAAGAAGTAAACTGGCTAGAACAAGTTCAAACAGTACCATGCTCTGGTGGACTTCCAAGGAATGTTGTCAAAGTCACTTTTGTATTCTGTCGAGAGCTAAATTTAATATCATAATCATGTAAAACTTTGGAAAACTTTTATAAATGCGTAGTGGAGAGTAATATTGACAGGCTGCATCATGGCCAGGTATAGAAACACCAATACCCTTAAACAGAAAATCCCACAAAATGTAGTGGCTATGACCAGTTCATCACCAGTAAAGCCCTCCCCATCATTGAGCATATCCATCATCAAGGACCCCTTCCACCCAGGCATGCTCTCTTCTTGCTGCTGCCATTAAGGTGGTGCAGGACCCTCAGGACCCATACCACCAGGTTCAGGAACAGTTGTTATTCTTCAGCTATCAGGTTCTTGAACCAGAGTGAACTTCACTCACCCCATCACAGAACTGTTCACACAAATTACGGACTCACGTTCAAGGATTCTTTATCTCATGACCTCAGTATTTATTACTTACTTATTTATTTTATTCTTTTTGTATTTGCACAGTTTATTGCCTTTTGCACATTGGTTGTTTGCCCACCCTGTCTTTCAATGATTCTATTGTGTTTCATGGATGTACTACAAATGCCTGCAAGAAAATGCATCTCAGGGTCATATATAGTAACAAATATGCACATTAATAATAAACTTCATTTAAACTACTTTGTACTTCATTATTTGCTTGTTAGAGGATCATAGCTGTTGATCTTGCAGTGAGTTTATATATAAACTTCTGCTGCAATATGCACAAAGTTGATGGCAGTTTATTAAGACAGTCTGATAACAATCCCTTTGATACCATAACATTTCATAAGATCATACATGCATGCAAACAGGTCCATTAGCCCACCAAAACTGTGCCGAGCATTTTGAATTCATCCCTTTTACTCCCCCAAGATGTTCATTATTTCATGACTTCACGTCATTCTGAAGATCTGCATGTTCCACGAGTGCTTTTGAAGCTTCTGAAGCCTAGGCATGAAGGCAATAGAGGAATTGTGTCCTTAATGTCATACACTGTAAAACCCCACAAACCGGATCATAATTATCCATGGTGCTCATGTTATCTAGGACATTAGGAAGAATTTCTCACACTTATTTGAAATTAGACTGAGATTTCCAGCAACCAATTGAGAGGGCAGGTGTGCACAAATAAACCTTTGTCAATAAGGCCTGAATTCCCAGTACAGTAGTAACAATGCATTATACTCACTTCTGAAATTCAGTTCAATGGAACTAAATTTTGGAAATACAAACAACCATCACTTTGTATACCCATTTTACAAAGGAAGCAGAGGATAAATATCTAATCATCGGGTCTCGATTTAAGGACCTTTTCAAAAGAGAGCAGCTCTAATGGTTCCACATTACTACACTGGAAGGATAACCTAGAATTTGTGTCTGGTACAGGATTGAAAGACAAGAGTTCTTTTGCTGAGCTCACATCCCCTTTTAAATCTATAGCATTCAGCAATGAGATCGCTCAAAGTTGACACCATAAACTCTTGTTATTTAGTTATTTTCTAATATTAGATTTTGCTCTGCCTTTATTTTGGAAGCAAAATAATATTAACATCTGAAATCTGCCTGACATCAGTTTGAAACTACAAGTCATTTCAAAGGTACATTTAATGTCAGAGAAATGTATACAATATATAAAATCTTTGATCTCATGCATCCTGAGATGGTTTTTCTTCACAACCATCCACAAAAACAGAGGAGTGAATGACAGTTAAATGTTAGAACCCCAAATGTCCCCCTCCCCAGCTTTCCTCCCTCCCATAAGCAGCAGTAAGCAACAATCCCCTCCTCCCCCACCAGCAAAAAAGCATCAGCACCCACCACTGAGCACTCAAGCGTGAGCAAGGCAAGAGCAAAGACACAGGCTTGCAGTTACCCCAGAGACTATATTGTTAACCTGCTATTCGACATACCACAGGCTCCCTCCCTGATAAGGGAGAAAGACGTGCCTCCATTTCACAGCAAGAGGGGAGACATAACAAACAACTTGCTGGTTTACAATGTTGAAAGTCCATTTGTCCAAGCCCTGTACCCAGAGATCTCAGGTCTCAGGGCACACAGCCAAAGATCTTCCATCTCCAACAAGACATCAGTCTCCTGCAGAGGCACTGAGCTCCAATCTCCCCATCTCCAGAGCCACAAGATCCCAGGCTCTGAAGGCAAGCAGAGTTCTTAGGCCAAGCCACCTTGATGAAAATTCTGTTATCTAAAGCCACTAATTAGGTGGCTTACCTAGTGCCAATTGAAAGGAAATAAGCTGAAATCACTATCATCAAATGCACAAATTTATGTTGATTTAGAAGTACAACAGGCCCTTCAAGCTGCAGAGCACAGCAGCCTCCAATTTTAATCTTAACCTAATCACAGGACAATTTAAAATGGCCAATTAACTTACTAATTAGTGCTCCTTTGGACTGTGGGAGGAATCCTGGAGAAAACCCTTGCATTCCATGGGGAGCACGTACAAACTCCTTAAAGAGGACACCAGGATTGAACTCTGAACTCTGACACCTCAAGCTGTCATAGTGTTGCTTTAACTACCTGGCTACCATGACACCCTGGATTCATTATCATCGATGCAAACTAACCGGTGACGCTTCCGTTATTAAAGCCCTTTCATTCCAATGCCAAGTGGCTTCAGTGGTGCACTGTGACATGAAGTTGGTAAAACAGCACAACTTCTAACCAGACAAGAGCAAGGAAGGACTTTGGGTGACATTTAAACAGCATGATCAAGTCAATTGTTCTTTATACAGTTTCCTTATTTTCCTTTTTATTAAAGTAAATGTTGGGAAGCTGAAGCTGTGGAAAATTGAATCTGGGAGAACTCCTGCCAAAATAAGGTGGACTCATTATTATTTGCAGGTTAGTGTCAGTTGAGTTCTGTTGTCATGACCCCCACCATCCAGACCATGTCCTCACCTTACTACAGGGTACAAAGACCAACAACTGCAGACTGCCCAGTGGCAATGACGTCAATCATCATGAAGTGTTTTAAATGGCTGATAATGGCAGAAATCAAAAACTCCATTCCAGACACATTGGACACTCACCAATATGCTTGCTGACTGAACGACTCGACGACAGATGCCGTAGCATTGGTCATGCCCCTGGCCCTGACACACCGAGAAAACAAGGACACTGATGCTGGAATGCTTCTTCTGAGTTTCAATTTGGCCCTCAACACTATTCTCCCACAGACCTTGCTGAGCAAGTTCCTCCTCCTCCATATAAGCACAGCTCTGTGATTTTGGACATCCTAACAGACAGACCTCAGGTAGTCAATGTGCACAACTGCTCTTTCCTCCCCGTCACCCTCACCACGGGTGACCCCCGGTGCTGTCTCTTGATCCCATTGTTGTTCACTCTGCTCACACACGACTGCACGGCCTAACATCCGAGCAATCGCATCAATTTGCTGATGACATGAAAGCGGTGGAATTCATCACCAACAATGCTGACATGGCCTACTGAGAGGAGGCAGAAGAGCTCAAGTCCTGATGTCAGGGAAATAACCTCTTCCCTAATATCAGTAAGTAATATGATTATCGACTTCAGGAGAACTTATACCAGTCACATTGGTGGCACAGCAGTGAAAACTACAAGCAGTGTCAAATTTCTCGGAGTGCACATCCTACACTGTCAAGAGAGCTCACCAATGCCTTTACCTTCTGAGGAGACTGCAGAGAGCTGGACTTCGCACACACATACTCATCTGAATCTACAGATGAGCAGTAGTGAGCACCCTGACAAGCTGCACCACTGCTTGATACAGAAACTGCACTGTGACCGGCAGGATGGCTCTACAACGGGTAGTCAAAACTGCCCAGTGCATCACAGGCACCAGCCTACCCACCATCAAGCACAGACAAAAATGCCAGAAACGGTCCAGTAACATCATGAAGGATCTCACCCACCCTGCTCCTGGACTGTTTGTCCCGCTCCCAACAGGGAGAAGGCTACATAGCATCCATGCCAGGACCACCAGATTCAAAAACAGTTTATTTCCCCAAGCAGTGAGGCTGATCAACACCTCCACCCACTAACTCCACCAATACTTTATTATTTCCTGTCAGTCACCTTGTATACAGTCACTTTATGGTCATACAACCAATCTATGTATTTAAGCTATCTTATGTGTTTATATTTATTGTGTTCTTTTTCTTTTGTGAGCTTTTTTGTGCTGCTTTGGATCTGCTTAACAATTATTTTGTTCTTTTTTACACTTGTGTATAGGAAATGAGATCAAACAACTTTGGATCTTGCAAGGACAGTTATTACCCACAACCATCAGGCTCCTGTACTGGCCTTCATTCACCAATACTCTGAACTGATTTTATGAGCTACAGATTCACTGTCTAGGACTGATTGCAACTCATGTATTCAGAATTATTTTTCATTTACTTGCACAGTTTGTCTTCTTTTGCATTTTGATTGCTGGTCAGTCTCTGTCTATGTAGAGATTTTAAAAAATTTATTGCATTTCTATTTTTCCTTGTGAATGCCTACTAGAAAATAACCCCAGAGGTGGAATATGGTAAAATATATGTGTTTCGTATGATCTTGATAAAAAACTAACTTTGCGAAGGTTTTTAAATGTTAGCACATTCACTAAAGGGATTATTAAGTCATCACAGAGATGAATTGAGAGAAGTTGAGTGAATGAGGAACTGTATTTTCTTATTACAATTGAACTTAATGTAAATATCTTTGTTGGAAAGTATTATTGTGTCTCCAGGTTTATGAGGACATAGTATTGTCTTTGGTCTTTCTTTAAAGGAGGAAGATATATTATTATGTGTGCACATAATAAAGAACTGCAGTTCCCAGTGTGCAATGTGGGCAGTTCACCCGAAGCCAGAAATGACATTGGTGAAGTGATTACACTTGCTCCTGTTGTGCTGAAGCCATTTTACTGTAAATAAATGTGTTAGTTTTACCCATGCAAGTTTGTTTTGTATCAAGAACAAGCATAACACTTACTGATACATTAAATAAAGTTAGTTTGGTGATCTGGAGTCCAACATCAAATACAGAAGTACAAATAGCCTTTTGTACTGCTATCTGTTTTCATAGATGTCTTGTTTTCACTTACTGAATTAATATCAGTAACCTCTTGGGAACTCTGATCTATGTGTTAATTTCTTTCACATCCTGTTCGTCTCTGTTCTTGTTCATGCTGTGTGACCATAATTCACTCCACATGCCTCATAATGGACTACATCCATGCGATTGGTGAGTCTTTGCACAAGTTCTAACTGAGTCTGTCTCAACTCACAGAGCTCCTTCTGTTGGCCATGTATCATGGATAGTGACTCTGCCTGTTGGTTTGTGTTGCTGCTGTTCTGACCTTTAGTTCTGGTGCTCTCCCGATCTTCCTTTTTATTTTTCCTCTTCAACTTTGGAGAGGATTGTAGAAATATTTGTGATCTCCTGTCTTTAACTGGAAGTCGATGAGAGACAGAATTTGAACGAAAGCTGCATGATGTGGAAGCAAAACCAGTGACTTCATCACGATCACTCCATTCAGCACTGGCATCCTGACTGACATGCTGGTGTAGCAGGTACGGATGTCTCTGGATGGTGGAGCTCTTGTGCTTCTCTTGAAGAGCCTCTCTGGAGCTCTCATGGATGCTGCTACTTTTCTTGAGTTACATTGGGTAAGCATCTGAGCTCCTCAAAGACATCAGGGTACTCTTTATTGAGTGTTGCCTGGTCACTATTTGTCTGTGAAGCCACAACAAAAACTCTTTCCATCAGACTGAGCTTTTTACATGCTCTCAGACCTAATATCGGCTGTACTCAGTTTTCAACAATCAGTGGCTGTGCTTTTAGGTGCCGTCTCTTGTTCTTGAAGCTCCTTTCTGGAACATTCTCTCCAGTATAGCCTGTCACTATTAATTTATCTGGATAAATCTTGCTTTTAACTTTGGGAGTCTCATAATCATCCATAGACAACACATTCCCTTGAGCACTGGTGTCAATCTTGAATGAATTACTGTCTCATTCACAGTCACTGGAACAATCCATCCTGTCTTGGCAGAGAATTTATAAAACGTTGTTCAATTTCCTCATCAACAGTGTGCACCTTCCTCTTGGTAGCCCCAGCTTTGCAGCACTGTGCAAAATGATTCTTCTTCCCACAATTATTGCAGGACTTTCCATAAGCAGGATGTGTCTTTGGGAAGTGTTTACCTCCACAGCTCCTGCATTTGAACCTATCTTCTTGCTATACTGTTGCTTTGGGAAATGCCTTGTGATCTGCCCATAGGTTTTCACAGCATGCACTGTTGCTTCTGTTCTGTGCAGCTCCTTTGCTTATGCTCATGTGGTCTCCACAAACCTGCATATACTCACAGCCTTATCCAGAGTCATGAAGTGAACATTCTCTTGGCCTATTATCTGGAATTCCACAAACTATCTTCTCTCTGGCTAGTGAGTCTCTCAAATGTTCAAATTCATAGGACTTACTCAGTGTGAGAAGCTCAGCTAAGCATAGGTCAAAGCTAACACTTTGTTTCTGTTCATAGGAAAAGAATTTACAGTATATTTTTCATATATGATGTTTTTACTTGAGACAAAATACTCCTCACATTTTGTCGTCAGAGTGCCCAAGGCTATCTCATCAATTTGGAAGATTTTGTGGACATCCAAAGCACTCCACTATTTGCATATAGAAACATAGGTGCTTTAATTTTTTTCCTCCACCCAGCTGGCTCTGCTGACTACTAAATATGTATTGAATCGCTATGTGAAGTGTTTCCAATATCAGCTCGATTGCCGATAAACTGCATGGGTGCAGGAGGACTTGGGTTGTCCATTGAGGGGATACTTAAGCTCTCACCTCAATTTCTTGGTGAACTTTGAGTCAGCATGTTCTCTTGGCAGCAGCTTCTTTCCATTAGAACCTAGCGTCTCTTTCTTAGTCACTCGCGATATTCAAATATGCTTCATATTTAGACCTCACGCTGACTTCAAACACCGTGTTATGTTTGCTCTTGATAAAAGACAAACGATGTATAGGTTTTCAAACACTAGCACATTTGTTAACAATCACGCTTCTACTCCACACTTCAGCACACCCTCCCAGTTCACCAACATCCCTTGAACTGCTCGCATTGCGCACTGAGAACTGAAATTATTTATTATGTACACACGTAATAAACATGTACTTTCATAATGAATTTACTTCAGCCTTTGAACTGTTTTCTCCATGTAACTACTACAAATTCGTTAAACTGATCACAAACTATGTACAAGTCAGAATGAGGCCAGATTGTTCGGTCTCTATACTCCCACAGATCTAAGCCATCATGGTGCATTTGGTATCAGTCTTTTAAGGCATTATGTGAGGCCGTGGTAACATGGTAAATCCACAGTAGTGAGAGCCGAGCATTGAAGTACACGTGAGGGAATAATGATTTTTATTATTGAGTTCAGTTTGATACACTTTCGCCTTTCCTTCTGACAATTCTGTCTTTCCAGTTTTCTCCATTTGTAACCAACAGTTTTCTTTTCCCTCTGTTTGCACTTTTTTTTCCTTTTTTTTACCAGGTATAAAAATACAAAAACAATAGGAGTAGAAGTGGGTCAAGTACTCCAGACTTCTCACTGCATTAGCAAACCAATTGTCATAGAAATTCCGAAGCACTGAAAAACGTGAAAGTTCACAATGTTACAGAATTCACCCAGAACTGCCTTGGGATCTACTGTACCTGTTAAACCAGTTAGTAGAGGGTAGTTTTGCAAATGTTACAAAGCTCTGCAGATTGTTGACAGTAGTTGTTGAATGCAATTTACTTCTACATTCAGTGCTTGCACACAAGAGTTGTGTCCAATCATTTTCAGCATACATTTGTTGTTACTTACAGCAATTTCCATCATGTATCAGTGGCTTTCACAACTTACAGTATGTGGACAAGCTTGGCCAAGTCCACGGGCACTAACTTGGGATGTTTGGAATGTACTCACCCTCTATTGTGGGTCTGCTTCAGTGTCCTACCACCTTAAACTGGTTTGAGTGCACTCCAGCACAAATGTAACCCCACAACTATTCGACTGTAACCCAAGCATCCTCAATCAGCATTTAATATTCTCTTATGGAGTCTACATGTGATTAAACCTATTAAATCCTGATTAATAATCTCTATACATATTGATTTACATTAATTTTCTCTTCATTTTATTTTTCATGCCTTTACTCAATTATTTTTCAACCTTACTAAAATGTTTCAATTCTTGACTCTGATGCAGGAATATACATGAAATATCAATAGTCTGATTTGTCCCTTATCTCCAAGAGGACCACAGCCTTGTCGTGTTTGGAGGTTTGTGTGCCTCAGTGACCCAGAGAGCTGTGTTGTCTGGAGTCAGGGCTTTATGCTTTGGCTCTTGGTGGGTTCACCCATGCCAAACAGGTCAAATGTAAGAGCCTAGACTAAGAGTGGTTCTCCAGTCCTCCAGGTTCAGGGGTTCAGCTCAGGGCGAACAACCCTGACTGGTCAAATAAAACTTGTTACAGAAACAGCAATGAAGGTTCCTTCTACATCTGTGTGGGATAGTATTCCTGCATCTTCACCTAGAACTTCCATGACTGACAGCAGTGTAAACTGAGCTGCTGACATGATGACAGAAGCCCTGAACCCTGCCAGGGATGGAGGACTTTCACTGCTGCCCTGAATACTAGCGGCGTAACAGGCAATAGAGAGGGATTTGCCCCTTCAAAAAGATTCATGTTTTTATTTCACACTTCCACAATCTGTGACCTTCATTATTAAACTGTAGCCTAATTTGGCAATCAAGTGCCAAATTTATACATTACGATGATGTAAAAAAGCTTTCACTCTCTGCAGAAATGTGGATCCATTAAGTTAAAAATCAGCCCCATCCACTCCCTGTGTAAAACAATTCACTTTCCTCTCAGTTATGCAGAACTGCTGATGCAATTAAAATGTAAAAGTGTATAATCATGATCCATGCACAATAAATTCTTCACTTATCTGTGTTATATTGTTCAGCATACATTAAGTTGTCAGTTCAACTGATGTCACTCAGCGTTTACAAATTAATAATTTCATGAAAGAGGCTGTTGCGGGATATAACAAGAATTTGTAAAAATGCATACGATGAGATGAGACAAACTGAGCTAATGTGCAAATTATTCATGCTCTGATAATCACTTGAATTCACAAGACATCAGAATAATTGGCAATATAATGAATTTCAGCTAATCATGAATTGTGACGTTTTTATCTTATGATGTGACCCAATGATTAAATGTGGCTAGTTAGAGAGCTTCAAAATAGCAGCTATCAATCAACTGCATACAGCAGTTTGAAGGTAGAATTTGTACATTCATCAAGACTCGTTCTAAAAAGAAATATAAGTAAATTGCAGTAGTTAAGTAGATTCTAAATAGTCATTTTGCACTTACAGTATATACTTTAGAGCATCACCACAACTCAAAGGGGATTCTGTGCTCAAGCACTTCCTAACATATGGCAGGAAATGCATTAGAATTAAGTATGATCAATTAAAAGGGAAAATGTGGTACTGAGTAATTTGTCGATCAGAGTAAGAAGACGACAGATTGTTGTAAAAGCTCAACTGGTGTAACAAAGAAACAAACCTATAACATCTATCTTGTACAGGCCAAAACATAATGAGAGTCCTACACAATCTGGCGCATTCTTATTCCTAGAAAATGAATAGAGCAAAATATGAAATCCATAGACTCATTACAGCTGCTCATCTTTATTTTTGTACAGGCATTAATATATTATCATCTTCCACAGTTTTAATTTGAGGTCAGTGATACCAGGGTGCTCAAGTTAAACATTACTGCAATATCATAGGGACAGTATTGAAGAATGGTGAGGAGGTGAGAATTATTCCATCGCTTATTCTGTTTGAAATGAGCTCAGCAAGGATTTCTATACCACTGACATAACCATCAAAATATTTTCAGAAATTCCAGACTGTGAAATGTATTTTTGCAGTTTTTACTAAAAATTTTCTACCAGAATTAAGATAAATGAATAGCAAAATCCCCATTAAATTTCCTCACAATGCTTTAATTGAGTTTTCATAGCAATTGGTGAAGAAACAGACAGGAGGAACAGACACATATTTCTATAATGAAGTTTTGCATCTTAGCCAGCACAACTGCATTGCCCAAAGCAAAGTTTAGAGTTCAAAGTAAATTTCATTATCTAAGTACATATACTGTATGCCGCCATTTACAATCGTGAGATTGATTTTTCTGCGGGCATACTCAGCAAATCTATAGAATAATAACTATAACAGGATCATTGAAAGATCAACCAGAGTGCAGAAGAGAACAAGCTGTGCAAATACAAATATAAACAAATAGTAATAAATAATGAGAGCATGAGATAATGAAGTAATGAGTCGTTAAAATGAGATCATTGGTTGTGGGAACACTTCAATAATGGGACAGCTATCACTGTCTTAAGCAAAGTAGAAAAATAATATTTCAAGACCTTAACTGAAATTTAATGAAGGGTCATTTCTTCAATCATAGTAGAAGAGCTCAACTCCTCTGATGCCTTTCAGGTGTTTAAGATAGGGTCTGCTGAGTCTCTAGAATGGAAGGTTATTTTATTTATAAGCCCTGTGATTGAATCTGTCACACCTTATTTGTTTTGAAAAGTAATTGTAAAGCAAGATAAATCATCTGCAACTATTAAAGCAGATTTTCAGAGGAAGTGTTCCTGTATTTTTCTTACAGGTGTCTAAGTACTATTTGGTATAATTGATCCCTGCTTTTGCAGGATTCTTTTTGCCTCAATAATGAACTACAGGCTTACTGTAAGGAATAAATTAAGGATTTTACCACTTGTGTAGATCAGGCTTTATACAGAGTGCAATGCATGTGTTGGGAAGATTTTAATAAAGTACCTTCTCTGAGATATGGACCCTACACAGAGGATAGTTAAAACTGCTGAGAAGGTCACCAGGGTCTCCCTTCTCCCTATTTGTGACAGTGACCAGGAAGGGACAGAAGCGTTGTTGAGGATCCCAACCACCCATCCCACAATCTCTTTGACACACTGCCATCAGGAAGGAGGTACAGGAGCATCAGGACTAGGACTAACAGACTGGGTAACAACTTCTTCCCTCAGGCTGTGAGACTAATGAATACCCTGTCACCACCGAGGTCTCGTCACTAAGTCATCATACTGTTCACTGTTTACCATTTACCTGTGCTGCATGCATTTTGAATTATATTTTATTAACTTACCTGTGGTAGTATTTTGTTCATTGTGCTGTATGTGATGTATGTTCTGTGGGAGCACCATGGTCTGAAGGAACATTCAGATGACAGTACGGTCAGATGGCAGTAAACTTGAACTTGGTAAATGGGTCTAGTTTAGGCTGGCCATCTTGATCTCCCTTGTTGAGATAGGCCAAAGGGTGTGTTTCCATTCTTATGGTGCTATGGCTAGTTAACTGTGGAACTGGAGATGGCATCAGAGGAGTCTGAGGCAAGTAGGATGGCCTCTGTGCATCTACGCCTCCGTGGGGCATGTATCTAGAGGTGTATGACTAAAGAAGTACTTGAATCTAGCCAGGAAGTACTTCCAATCAAGGGTCTGTCTTACTTGTTTTCTTAGCACATTGTTCTGAGCAGTTTGAACAAGCTTAAGGAAAATGGGGAAGTATTGGAAATACAAGTCATGTGGCAAAAAGAGAGAAGAAACAAGCTTTAATATTCTGGGGAAAAAATGGTGAGGAGAAGAGATAAATGGGTAAACCTTTAAAAAGGTTTAAGGTAGAAAAAATGCAAGAGGGACCTTGGAGCAAGCTGAAAGATGGCAAGAGAATAAAGGGTGACTCTGGAATGATGTAAATAGGAAAACAGAAAATTCTGAAGTTATCAGCAGATGGTAATGTGAATGTTGGAAACTGGAAATAAAAATCATGGAAACGTGGCTTAGATGCATAGTGTTTGAATTTGGATTTGTCAGGATTGGTCTCAGGAGAAGATGAGATATTATTCCACAGTTTACACTGTTCAAACAGCACAGGGAGCCAAGAGCAGAGAGATGAGAGTGGGAGTAAGATGGAGCATTGAAGTGATGTTCTTGACTACGATGACGGTGATGGAACAGAGGAGTCGATCTCCTCAGTGTACGTGCAGCCAAATTGTAAGCACTGAATACAGAACATTATAGTCTTCCGTTGCAGTACAGCATACTAAGTTCAAATAAACAAAAGTACAGCAAGTTACAGTTTATGTATGAAGGGCGTTTGGAGCCCTGGTCAGTGGGTGGAGGAAATAAAATAGCAACTGTTGCATCTGTTAGTAACATACAATGGGAGAGAGTGAAATTGTCGGAGGTGGAAGAAAAGGAGCATTGACACCGAAATGCTCAAAACAGGAGGAAAGGAGAAGATCCAAATGGTAATAACATCATGTTGGAAGTGTCAAAAATCTGCAGTCTGATCCAGTGAATATCAGAAGGGGGTTATAAAGAGGAATCTAGGAACATAACAAGCTGATTGAGTAGGCAAAAACTTGGCAATTGGAATATAAAGTGTTCCCTTTGGTTCTTATATAAGAAAACCAGAGTATTTAATGAGTGCAAAGGTGCATTGTGCTGATGTTCAGCATGCTCGAAGTGTGCTTGGACATCAGTCAGTGAAGGAGGGGGAAACCTGGGTGGTATGTGCCTCCCAGGCTCTAGGCACAGGGACACCTCAGATCGGGCCCATGGCATTAAAAAGGGGGAGGGTGAGCAGCCAGGAATCATGGTACCAACTGGCACATGTAAGAACAGGAAGGAGGTCCTGAAGAGAGAATTTTAGGAGTTAGGTGGAAAGCTGAGAAGCAGGACCTCCAGGGTGGTGATCTCTGGATGGCTGCCTGTGTCATGTGCCAGCGAGGGTAAGAATAGTATGATTTAGCTAATGAATGTGTGGTTGATCATTGGGATCTCTTATGGGGAAAGTATGACCTGTACAAAAGGGAGAGGTTACACCTGAGCCCAAGGGGGAACCAGTACCCTTTTGGGCAGGTTTACTAGAGCTTTTGGAGAGGGTTGAATCTAATTTGGCAGTGGGATGTGAACCAGGGTGAATGGGCCGAAGTATTCAACTAGATACAGTGTGTAGTGAGACTACCAGGAACGACAGGCAGACGATGGGGCAAAATTGCACTTAGCGGGATGAGGGACAGTGTAACATTGGGGCAAAATTGACAGCAGTGATGAAGGTGTTATATTTGAATGTGTGCAGTATACAAAATCAAGTGGATGATCTTGCAGCGTAGTTTGAGATTGGTATGTATGACATTGTGGGCTCATTGAGTCGTGGCTGAAAGAAAATCATAGTTGGGAGCTTAATGTAACACCTGTGTAGTTCCAGTCTTATCGCATGTGGCTGGTCCTGCACTCTTTGAGGAAATCAAGTTACACTAGGTGCTAGTAGGCCATCAGAAGGTTCTATCTATCAGAGGGAGGCAAAGAATAGAAATCACACACTTCTAGAAACAAGGTTTTGTTAATAAGAAAAAAAACAATATGTACAAAATATTTACACGAGCAAGAACAATTCAAAGTTCCAACATTCTGTTTAAATTCCAAATCTTAGATATCAAACCACAACAAATTCCTTTTTAATTAGAAGCAGTGAGATTCCTTTATTACTCTAATCTCTCTAACTAATTAGATCTAGTGTTATTCCCTATTTAAAAGTTTACAGACTAATACTTATCGCTAGTTAGTTAGAAAACCAGATATAATTTCTATTCCCAAGTATTATAGTTAACTTCAGTTTCAGTTCCAGGCAGTATATCTACAAGTTTAAATTCAAATTCAAAAATTATATATACACAGTTCAATTCCTTTCACAATAATTCTCCAACATAACTTTTAAACAAAGTAAATCTCATTCAGTAATTTATCGAAGTCTTTACAAAAATAATCATTTCTCGCAAAAAACCAAATTTTGATTCTTCGAATGAAAATAACTTGTACATCCAGCCATATTAAATCCTCTGCATCATTACACATATCATTCCCATGCTGGTTCTTCATCTTGGGTGACTCACGATCTTCATTCTTGGTTCGTTGGATGAAGCAGTTGATCATCCATGGCAAGTCAATTCATAAACTTGTACAAAACTTGACCAAATCCCTTGGTATGATTTTGCGGGACTAATTCCCAACTACACAGTAGGGATTTTGGACACTTATCTGTACCAATATTGTCTCATTAAAGTTGTTGCATGTTATAGCCATAGCTTCAATAAATCTTCTATCATTATTGTCTCTTCTCCAGGGATTTCACCCCGAGGGCTTCAAGTTAGCATGGTAAAGATACTCACTACTAATTCCACTCTTAACAGTTCAGGTCTTCAGCTTCTGATTGTTGCTGCATTTCTCTTTGTCTGTCCTGCATCAGCCACGCCTCTTCTTGCATAACGCTTTTTTTTCCAGATTCTCATTTTTTAAATATTTTTATTTTTTTAAATAAACCGGTAAACCTCGTTCTCACCTCTCCGCAGGTGGAGCTTTCTAATATTACATCTATGGGTTTGATTAACCAGTGTTACATTAACATCCAAGGAAACACATTGTATTGAAATGACAAGCAGGTGCACAGAGGCAGTGGGGTGGCTCTGTTGGTAAAATATGAAATCAGATCTTTAGAAAGAGGTGACATAGGATCAGAAAATGTTGAATCCTTGTGGGTAGAGTTAAGAAACTGAAAAGGAAAAAGACACTGATAGGAGTTACATACAGGCCTCTGAACAGTAGCCAAGATGTGGGCTACAAATTACAACTGGAGATAGAGAAAGCATGTCAAAAGGGCAATGTTACAATAGTCATGGGGGGGGGGGGGTGTTCAATACGCAGGTAGATTGAGAAAATTAGGTTGGTGGAAGATTCCAAGAGAGGGCATTTGTAGAATGCCTATGAGATTGCTTTTCAGAGAAGCTTGTGGTCATACTCACTGAGGAAAGGTGGTTCTGGATTGGGTGCTGTGTAATAAAATGGATTTGATTAGGGAACTTAGGGTAAGGGAACCCTTAGGATGGAGTGATCATAATATGATAAGATTCACCCTGCAATTTGAGAGGGAGAAGCTAAAGTCAGATGTATCAGTATTATAATGGAGTAAAGGGAATTACAGAGGCATGAGAGAGGTGCTGGCATTGTCATAAAGGGACAGGAGGCTGGACCCAAGTGCAGGACACAGGCACTGAAGTACTAGGGGCAGGACAGGAACAACTAAACAATAGACAAGATGTGTTGACCGTGGTGTGGGTGAAGGACATGACATTCAAGGTGATTCTGGGGTTCCGGGAGAGTCTTAGAGTTCAGGTAAGGCAGCATCCCAGAGTTCAGGCAAGGCCGCATAACTCAAAGGCAGGGCCCAGACCTCCCAGACAGGAACATGGGGCCCTGAGCAGGTCATGGGGCATCTGGATAGGTTGCAAGGCACAACGCATCAGCAGCAAGGGATGGAAAGGGGCAGAGTTCCCCACCAGGCAACAGCAGTCCAGCCAGGCTTGCCCAACAGAGGCCAGGGATAGGAAGGGAACTAGGTCCAGGGTGACTACCAGACTTACTCAAAGAACTCATCTTTAAGAACAAGAACTCCAAGCCAGGACAACCCCCAACTCCACTCAGTCCCAGAGCCCCCTATATACACCGCCAGCCGATGGGCATCAGGTGCGCCTCCCTGAGCCCCAACAAGCCACGATGATCCATAGGTGTGACTAATTGGGCTCAAGGGTGAAAGGAGGGATGGCTACAAGACCCAGAGTCTAGAGTCTGCGGACCGGATCAAGACCCGAAATGTGGACTCCAGACCGGACCATAACAGACATAGCTGATTGGAAGGCAATGCGAGCAGGGATGACAGCAGAGCAGCAATGGTTGGAGTTTCTGCAAGCAATTCGGAAGGCACAGGATAGATTTTTCTCAAAGAAGTTTTCTAAAGACAGGATGAGTCAACCGTGGCTGACAAGGGAAGTCAAAGCCGACATAAAAGCAAAAGAAAGGATGTATAATAGAGCAAAAACTAGTGTGTTGCTACAGAAAGCAACTAAAAAGCAATAAGGAGGGAAAAGATGAAATATGAAGGTAAGCTACCTAATAATATCAACTAGGATACCAGAAGTTTTTTTATCAGATATATAAAGAGTAGAAAAGAGGCAAAAGCAGATACTGGACTGCTGGATAACAACACTGGAGAGCTAGTAGGAGGACAAGGAAATGGCAGACAAACTGAATAAGTCTTTTTCATCAGTCTTCACTGTGGAAGACACTAGCAGTTTGACAGAAGTTCAAGAGTATCAGGGGGAAAATGAGTGCAGTTGCTAATACTGTTGAGAAGGTGCTTGGGAAGCTGAACGGTCTGAAGGTAGATCAGTCACGTGACCCAGATGGATTACACCCCAGGATTATGCAAGTGATAGCTGAAGAGATTATAGAGCAATTAATAATGATCTTTTTACAATCACTAGATTCTGGAGTGGTTCCTGAGGACAAGAAAATTGCAAATGTTGCTCCAATCTTTAAAAAGGGAGGGAGGCAGAGGAAACAAAATTATAGACCAGCTATCCTGACTTCCATGGTTGGAGTCTATTTTTAAGGATAAAAGTCTATTCTTTGGGGTACTTGGAGGCTCATGATAAAATAGACCAAAGTCAGCATCTCATCTCATTGATTGGAAAACCTGACATCTTCCCCTTAAGGGGAAAACTTGCCAGACTAATCTATTAGAATTCTTTGAGGAAATACCAGACAGGATAGACAAAGGAGAGTCAGTGGATGTTTTTTATTTGAATTTTCAAAAGCCTTTGACAAGGTGCCAAACATGAGGCTGTTTAACAAGGTAAGAGCCCGTGTTATTACAGGAAAGGTGTTAGCATGAATAGAAGATTGGCTGACTGGCAGGAGGCAAAGAGTGGGAATAAATGGGGCATTTTCTCTTTGGCTGCTGGTGCCTAGTGGTTGTTCCACAGGGGTCAGTGTCGGGACCACTTATTTTCATGTGATATGTCAATGATTTGGATTATGGAATTGATGGTTTTGTGTGTGGCCAAGTTTGAAGATGATATGAAGATTGGCGGTAGGGAAGGTAGTGTTGAGGATGCAGAGAGACTGTCTAAGAGCTTAGACAGATTAAAAGAGTTGGTAAAGAAGTAGATGGTGGAAAACAGTCTGAAAATGTGTATGGTCATGCACTTTGGTAGAAGGTATAGAAGAACTGACTATCTTCTAAATGGGGGAAAGTCCAAAAATCTGAGTGGCAAAGGGAATTAGGAGTTCTTGTGCAGATTTCCCTAAAGTTTAACTAGCAGATTGAGGACATGAGGAAAGAAAATGCAATGTTAGCATTTATTTCAAGAGGACTAGAATATAAAAGCTAAGATGTGATGCTGAGGCTTTATAAGGGACTGGTGAGGCCTCACTTGGAATATTGTGAGCAGTTTTGGGCCCTTATCTGAAGACACTAGAGAGGTGAGAGGAGGTTCACGAGAATGATTCCGGGAATGAAAGCACATGAGGAGCACCTGATGGCTCTGGACCTGTACTCACTGGTATTTAGAAGAATGAGGGGTGATCTCATTGAGACCTATTGAATGTTGAAAGGCCTAGGCAGAGTGGATGTTGAGAGGATGTTTCCTAGAGTGGATCAGTCTAGGGCAAGAGGGCAGAGCCTCAGAATAGAGGAACATCCATTTAGAATGATTCTAGGAATGAAAGGATTATTATATAAGCAGTGATTGAGGGCTCTGGGCCTGCACTCGATGGAATCTCATTGAAATCAAAGGTTCAAAGGTCATTTATTATCAAAGAATACAACTCTGAAATCCTTCTTTTCCATGAAACCAAGAAAGAAAAGAATGGCAGCACAGTTAGCAACCCTCAAATCCCTCCTCCCCTCACAAAAAAGTGAACAAAAATGGAACAGACGCATTGACCACCAAACAACCCCCAACCATAAAAAAATAAGAAAAATCAGATGAAAACACAGAATATAAAACCTCTATAAGACCGAGAAAAAAAATAATCTGGAGTCCAAGTCCATATCCAAAACACAGAAAACCTCCGACACCCCTTTCCCTCTCTGGCAACAGTGATCCCACCAGCAATCAAAAAGCAGTCTCCCCTCTCTGATAGTCAAATGCTCCCACCACAATCAAAAAGCAGATCTCCCTCTCCAACAGCAGAGCGATCCCCCCAGCGATCAAAAGGCAGTCTCCCCTCTCCGTAGCAAAGCAACCTCACCAGCGATAAAAAGGTAGTCTCCCCTCTCCGACAACGGTGCGATCCCTCAGTGACACAGAAGTCAGGCAGCTGGCTTTCACCTTCCACATTGGCCTCGATGGTTCAGTCTCCCTCAATGCTTTAATCGGAGAACAATTCAAGCTTTAATCGATGAAAAGGAATTAAACATCAGCTCGCACCCCACAGCCTTCTCACCACGAGATTTACACAAGTTGCCTCTGCCCCCCGAATCCTCTCAGAGACTGCAGACATCTGAAACACCCAAAACGATCTCCAAACTGCAAATCACAGGCTCAAGCAATTCCAGAATCACAAACAAACGTAAATAAACAACAAACAATAAACAAACGTAAAAGGCATAAAAGAAATGAAATATATGGTTCATGATCTATCCAGAAGATACCAACCGAAGGAGTATTGTACACAGGCGCCATCTTGACCGGAAAACTATGAAATGTTGAAAGGTCTAGAGAGAGTGGATGTGAACAGGATGTTTCCTTTGGTGAGTAAGTCTAGGACCAGGGGGCACAGCCTCAGAACAAAGAAGCGATCCATGCAGAACGGAGATAAGAATGTCCTTCACCAGATGGTGGTTAATCGATGGAATTCATTGCCACAGGCAGTTGTGGAGGCCAGGTCAGTGGGTGTTTTTAAGGTGGAGGTTGATTAGTTAGGGTGTGAAATGTTATGCAGAGAAGACAGGGGGATGGGATTGACTGGGAATGCATCAGCCATGATGAAATGGCAGAGCAGACTTGATGGGCTGAATGGTCTAATTCTGCTCCTATGTCTTGTGGTCTTATGGATTTATACAGTTTGGGGGAATTGGGAAAGAAGTGGCAGATGTAATATAGTGAAGGAAAGTGTAAAGTCATACTCTTTGGCAGAAGGAATAAAGACATGGATTATCTTCTAAATATGGAGAAAAGGTGCAAAGGGAATTGGGAGTCCTCATGCAGGATTCCCTGAAGGTTAACTTGCAGGCTGAGTCAGTGGTGAGGAAGGCAAATGCAATGTTAGCATTCATTTCAAGAGGACCGTGATTCAAAAGCAAGGCTGTAATACTGAGAATGACGAGGCATTGGTCAGACAGTACTGTGAGTTTTGTGAGCAGTCTTGGCCCCTTATCTAAGAGAAGGAGAGTGTCCAGAGGTGGTTAATGAGAATGATCCCAGAAATGAAAGGGTTAACACATGACAAGAACCCACACAAAATGCTGGTGGAACGCAGCAGGTCAGGCAGCATCTATAGGGAGAAGTATGTACAGTCGACGTATCGGGCCGAGACCCTTCGTCAGGACTAACTGAAAGAAGAGATAGTATGAGACTTGACAGTGGGGGGGGGGGGGAGATCTGAAATGATAGGAGAAGACAGGAGGGGGAGGGATGAAGCTGAAAGCTGGAAAGTTGATTGCGATCCAGAGCAGGCAGAAGATCAGAGCGGGGTGTCAATGAAGAGGAGGAGGGTTGAAGACGGGAGAAGGGATCATTGGTGGGGGTGGGAGAGTCCTTGCCGAAGAAGTAGTCTCGAAGACGGAGCCGGCAGAAGAAGAGTTCAGCGTCATGGCGCACACAGAACTCGCTGAGGTGTGGGCGAAGTGGGACAGAGGTAAGACCCTTACTGAGGACAGAGCGCTCTGCCTCATAGAGTTGAAGGTCGGAGGGGATGGTAAAGACCCGGCACAGATGAGAGCTGGGATCAGAAGAGGGAGAGAGGCTGGTAGTGTCAGTGGAGAGGGGAGGGTTGGGGTGAGAGGAAGATGGAGCCTCTAAGGGTCCAGGAGCTGACGATGGGATCTGAGGGAGAGGAGATTGCAGAGTGGTGGTGGGGGAAGGGGAGACGGGAGTCACAATCGCAGCACATGAAGACAAGACCTGGAGTTCAAGGCTGGAGTCGCAGCGCAATTGCTTTGAAGGTGTCCGTGGGAATGTTTCATGTTTAACACATGAGGAATGTTTGATGGCTCTCGGCCTGTACTCACTGGAGTTTAGAAGAATGAGGGAGACTTCATCGAAACCTATCGAATATTGAAAGGCTTAGTTAGAGTAGATGTGGGGAAAATGTAGTAGCAGAGTCTAGGACTAAAGGGCACAGCTCAGAATAGAGGACCGTCCATTTAGAACAGATTTGAGGAAAAATGTATTTACTCAGACGGTGTGGAATTTATTGTGTTATGAACCCCAGTTACAGCACCTGGAATGTTACGTGATGTACTGGGAATCTGTGACTTTGTTTCTGTGAGTGTCACACGAGGACCTACCCCAGCAGTATAAAAGGAGCAGCACAGATTGCTCCAAAGACACACTTTGGTGGAGAGTCATTGTGTTTGGACAGCAAAGTCGCTAGGAGTGCAAGCTTCGATCGAACCCAAAATGGAATGGGTAGTCGATAACACTATGCGTTTCGGAGGTGACTGACATTTCATAATCCAAATGTGGATTTTTGGCACGCACTTTGGTAAACCCCTGCAAAGCCTTGGGTGTGTGGTGACCAGTCCTGGAAAAGGGACGTCTCCTGCCAATTACGTGGTGAAATTCTCACTCTTCATAGACTCTTCGAAACAGACCGCATCGTGAACTCGCTTCCACTGTAAAGGTACAGTGGCCGTTTTGTGAGATCAGTGTTGGAGAGGTACTGTGTGTCTGCCGAATCGCCTTCGGAAAGGTACGGTGGCCGTTTCTGGTGTATCGCTGCGAGACTCGCTTCTTTACTGTATTTTTGAATCTCCATCTTTAAGATCATCTCTTCGCTACACTTCGAATCTAAAAGTCCTTCCTATCAATTCCCCCGTGCATCCCTGAAACTTTCTGAACTGACATTCTGAGACTGTGCTCCAGTGAGACTCTGTTAAGAATTGTTTCTAAGTTTAACCGTTTGGGAGCTATAGATGCATAGCACTGTTAACTTCGTTTTAAGTTAGTTGCTTGTTTAATTTTCTATGTTTCTGCTTGAGTGTTAATAAATCCTGTTGTTTTCCGATAATATCCTGACTCCATTCCACATCTATTATTGCTGGTTCCATGTAACAATTGACACAGATGGCTTTGCAGGCCAAGTCATTGTTTATACAGTATTTAAGGTGGATTAAGGTGTATTGATAGGTTCTTGATTAGTCAGGGCATCAAAAGTTACGGGGGAGAAGGCAGGAAAACAGGTTGAGAATGATAATATATCAGCCACGGTGGAATGGCAGAGGAGACGCAATGGGCTGAATAGCCTAATTCTGCTCCTATGTCTTATAGTCCATAAATGATCTTTCCCTAACCATTCTCAAATCAAAATAATAGAGAGATACAGAAGGGAAATGGGTCCTTCAATGCATTAAATCTTTGCTGATAGTTAATTACTAGCTTTAATGATAAATTATCAAAAGATGCTACTTCCCCCCCACAGAGATGATTAAATGCCCAACCTACCGATTTTTCCCATCAGCTATTGTTATTATTTTTAATGAGTTATATCGACAACATTTTGGATTTTTCAGTTTTATTGAACACTTCAGTGTTATTCAGTGTAACAGCAAGACACTACTGTGATCAGAATCTGAAATTTACTTCTCTAAACAATTCGAGGGAGCACAATGAAAACCATTATTAGACAGGCTAGATCGGCGTTATTAAGCATTTTAATTGCAAGCATAAGAGTGCTTAAGACAAAGTGGAAGCATTCATCATCATGTTCAACCAGAACTGCTGAGGAGATTACCAGACTCCGCTTCCTCAGAGACTCATGATCTTACAAAACAGTTTTAAACCCATTCAATTCACTCAAGTGATAGCAAGAAATGGCTGAAAATGGAGGATGGGACAGACAACTACAACTTCAAAGTTCAAAGTAAATTTATTAACAAAATACATACATGTACCATATACAACCCTGAGGTTCGTTTCTTGTAGGTATGCTGAATAAATCTAATAATCATAATAGAATCAATGAAAGACTACATCAACTGGGCATTGAACCAGGGTACAAAAGATAACAATCTGTGCAAATACAAACAATAAATATTGAGAACTTAGATGACTGCCCTTGAAAGTGAGGCTATAGGTTGTGGGAACATATCAATGAAGTGACAAGTGAACTTGAGTGAAGTTATCTCTTTGGTTCAAGAGCCTGATATTAAGGGATAATAACTGTTCCTGAACTTGATGGTGCGAGTCGTGAAGCTCCTGTACCTTCCTCCTGATGGCAATAGCAAGAAGAGATTTGCCCTGGGTGGTGAGGGTCCCTGATGCTGGATGCTGCTTTCCTGTGACAATGCTTAGTGGTGGGGAGGGCTTTGCCAATGATAGACTGGGCCGTATCCACTACTTTTTGTAGGATTTTCTCTTCTGTAACACAGCATTCTAAATTGAAATAAATGGAAGGTTGAAATGAGATTGGGTGGCTTTGTCATGTAACAAGCACTTGATTGAATCTAATGCTTTTGTAAACTTTTTCCTTTGACAAATCACAGGTCAAAGGGAAGGGACTCCAGTGGTTTGATATCTTGTATAAAGGACGACGGTTGTGTCCACATCATTCCAACTGCAGTCCTCAGAGCACTGTAGTAGTCCAACCATACTCAGCTGCTTCAACGAAGACCTTCCTGCCAAAATAAGGTCAGGAGTAGGGATATTCTCAGCAAATTGCACAGTCTCCATTTTAATTCTCAACTCCTCAGGTATGCAGCTGTCCATGTTTGCATGCAAGACATAGACAACACTCAGACATTGACTGATAACCAGCAAGTATCATTTGCATCATAAAATTATCAGGCAATCACTATTTTTAAAAGTTCAAAGCAGATTTATTATCAAAGTATATATATGTCACTCTATATAAACCTGAGATTCATTTTATTGTGCACATACTCAATAAACCCATACTAACCGTAATAGAATCAATGAAAGACCACACCAACTTGGGCATCTAACCAGTGTGCAAGGACAACAAACTGTGCAAATACAGAAGTTTAGAAATAATAATAATAAACCTGGTGGTGTGAGTCCTGATGGCAACAGCAAGAAGAGAGGATGACCTGGGTGGTGGGATCCCTGTGTGGGGGTTGCTGCTATTTTTAGCAGGAGTCAAGTATCCTGCCCTTGGCATTCGATGACATTGCCATCAGTGAGGCCCCCATAATAGATATTCTGTGGGTTACCATGGACCCTTTGACCAGAAACTCATTTGGAGTACTCATGCAAATATAATGTCTGCAAGAGCAGTTCAGGGGCCTGTGCCAAATGACTCACCTCCTGATTCTCCAAAGCACTTCCACCATCTACAATGCACCTATCAATAGTGTGATAGAACACCCTCCATTTGCTTCAATGTATAAAACGATAACTCCCGGGAGCCCACCCAGGATCAGATACCACTGCACCATTGGTGCTCAGGGACCACCTGCAAAATGCAGTTACTCATTTAGCTCATTCCAACAGCACCTTCTAAACACACAGACTTACCTTCTGATCTGACACACTAGCAGAATTGCTACATTTTCTTCTAAATTGCTGAAGAGACTTGAGTTCAATCCTAACTTCCTCTGTACAGTAGAAAAGAGCTGGAAAAGCTCAGCTGGTCAAACAGCATCTGTGGAAAAGGGAACAGTTGACATTTCAGGGCTGATACACTCTTTGTCACCTGATATTGTCTGTGTAGAGTTTACACATTCTCTCTGCGATGTTTTCAAAGATTCTCACAGGTGGTCTGGTTCCCCCAGCCACCCTCCAGCACCACCATGCCAAAAATGTACGAGTGAACTCGTCATAATAAGTTGTTCCTCGTGTGTGAATGAGTTTTAGTATCTGGTGGGATTGATGGGACTGAGGGGAAATAAAATGGAACTAGTGTTGATTTGGCATAAATACAATCCCTGTTGCAACTTCTGTGGGTTTCTATCCAGTATTTTTCTAGGACTTTATAACACCACAGAGGACAGAGCACTGGAACAACATCTTAACCAAATCAAACATTATCCTAGTTTTGAAATACTTTGAAAGCAGTAAGTGATTGTTGGGTCTAAATCCAAGAGCTCCCTCCCCAACAACAGTATGGGAATAACTTCACTAGAAAGGGAGTAATAGTTCAAAAATCTGGCTCACATCACCTTATCATGGGCAATAAAGTGTGGGCAATAACTGCTGTCTCAATGATGCTCAAATCCCAAAGAATGAATAACAGAAAAATCATACAAAATGACAGCTGTAATTCCAGTTGTTTATTCAGCCACTGAAAAGGGAGTTTGGACTTTTTCTTAAACACAAAGTACACTGCAGATGCTGTAGTCAAAGCAACAAGTACATCAAGCTGGAGGAACTCAGCAGGTCGGTCAGCATCCGTGGAAAGGAGCAGTCAACGTTTCGGGCCGAGGCCCTTCATCAGGACTGAAGAAGGAGGGGGCAGGGGTCCTATAAAGAAGGTGCGGGAGGAAGGGTGGGAAGGAGAAGGCTGGTTGGTGTCAGATGAAAAACCAATCAGAGGAAAGATCAAGGGGTGGGGGAGGGGAAGCAGGGAGGGGTTGGCAGGAGAGGTGAAGAAGGAATGTAAGGGGAAAGCACTATGGGTAGTAGAAGAAAGCAGAATCATGAGAGAGGTGATAGACAGCTGGAAGAGGAGGCAGAATGAAAGTGGGATGGGGAAGGGAGAGGAAGGGAATTACCGGAAGTTGGAGAACTCGATGTTCATACCAAGGGGCTGGAGACTACCCAGATGGTATATGAGGTGTTGCTCCTCCAAACTGAGTTTGGCCTCATCATGGCAGTAGAGGAGGCCATGTATGGACATATCCGAATGGAGTCCTCTCTCCATGATTCTGCTTTCTTCTACTACCCATAGTGCTTTCCCCTTACATTCCTTCTTCACCTCTCCTGCCAACCCCTCCCTGCTTCCCCTCCCCCACCCCTTGATCTTTCCTCTGATTGGTTTTTCACCTGGCACCAACCAGCCTTCTCCTTCCCACCCTCCCTCCCCCACCTTCTTTATAGGGCCCCAGCCCCCTCCTTCTTCAGTCCTGATGAAGGGTCTCAGCCCGAAATGTTGACTGCTCGTTTCTATGGATGCTGCCTGACCTGTTGAGTTCCTCCAGCTTGTTGTACGTGGACTTTTTCTTGCCATGATTCAGAGAGAACATGAATGTTTCTGTTAGCATCACAGTGCTCTGACCAAGCACCCACTGGGCACAGTGTCCTCCTCCTCCTCCTAGGAGTTCCCCAATTCTTGCCAATGACACATGTGGCTCAAAAGGAGTTTCTTCAGTAAAGGGAGGTGCCTTTGGGAGCAGAACAGGCTCCAGCTATGACAACTGGCAGATTATCCTCATCATATTTAACCAGTTACTTGGATATGTATGCAGGAGGCAGCAGTGTTGTAGACAGAAGCATCAGGATGGTGGTCACACCAAAGGTTCAGTCAGATAAACGAATGACTGCTGGAAGAGGAAGGCAGGATTCTCTGGTAGCTATTCCCTCTCAGACAAGTATGCTATTTTAGTATAATGTTGGGGGAATAGCCCCTAAGGGGAAAATGTCAGCAGCAGCCAGACCAGGGACACCATGATTGGCTCTGATACACAGCAGGGAAGGGTGACATCGAAAGATGACTCCATTGTCGATGGGACAAGCGGGTGATCCAATGGCCATGAAAGAGACTTCAGGATGATATGTTCCCTCCTACATGCCAGAATGCAGGATGTCTCTGAGACAGTGCAGAACATTTTCAACGGGGAGAGGAGCAACCAGAGGTAGTTGTGCGTGACTATTCCAGCACTCCAGTTTGAAAAAGGGGAGAGGTCCTTCAGAGTGAATGCAGGGAGTTAGGCAGAAAGTTTAAAAACAGGATTTCAAGGTTCCAGTTTCCTGATTACTCCAAATGAGGGTAAGAATATGAGGACAGGTCAAATGAATTGTGGTTGGTGCAGCAGGGAGGCATTAAGGTTCTAGCCCCATTGGGGTCTCTACTGGGGCAGGGTAACCTGTACAATAGGGGTAGCTTGCATCTCGATTGGTGGGTGACCAATACCTCGGTAGCGAATTTTGTGAGTTTCTGCAAAGATGTATAACTATAAGTGATACATAAATCTGACTATAACTGAGATATATCTATAATTGGGTTTCCCAATGATGTTTCCCAATGACCTGTTCAGTAATTGTCTACACTATCCACCATCACATAGAGAGAGTGGACAGCTGGTGTCTTTCAAACACGAGAGGTTCTGCAGATGCTGGAAATCCAGAACAACACACACAACTGGAAGAACTCAGCAGGTCAGGCAGCATTTAAGGAGGGGTAATAAACATTCGATGTTTCAGACTGAGACCCCTCATTGGGACTTGGAAAGAATGGGGAAGAGGCCAGAAAAGGATGGAGGGCAGGAGATAGGTGAAACCGGGTGAGAGAGAAGATGGGATGGCAAGGGCAGGGCAGGGGATGAAGTGAAAAGCTGGGAGAAGAATAGATGGGAAAGGTAAAGGGCTGACAAAGAAGTAATCTGTTAGGAGAGGAGAATGGACTGGTAGCCTCCAACCTAATGCCATTAACATTGATTTCTCTAACTTCTGGCCATTTCATCCCCTTCCTCCTCGCTTTATCCATTTGGGTTCTGGTTTCCTTCTTTTTCTTCTGAAGTCTATCTCCGCTACTGGAGTATAAGCCGCCAACAGCAGCCCTCACCAGGGGCATCTATCCCAGGCCAGTCTTTCAAGTTGTCCCCAGATATAATCCATCTTCTAGATTCTTCCTCGCCCAGGGATGAGGTCTTTGGAGCTTCTATTGGTGTTTCTGTAGTGCTGGGTTTTCCAGAATGGCCAACCCTCCTCCTTTTGCATCCAGGCTTGGGACCATCCATGGTCCCATTTTACCCCTGTCTTCCCATCACCTCCTTCTGGTGCCCCTTCTCTTTCCCCTCCCTCCATGGTCCATGCTCTGGATATGAACCGTGTGCAGGTAGAAGGGATTAGCTTAATTACTTTGGCACAGCACTATGGCCCAGGGTCCTATTCCTTTTCTATACTGATCTAAATGCTTCATTCTAAGGATGGGTGTGGTCTACAAGTTAAAGTTCTAAATTAGATCAAGGCTCATTTTGACAGCATGTGATAAGAGCTTGTAAAGTTGGACTGGTAGAG
The DNA here is from genome assembly GCF_048418815.1 of Hemitrygon akajei. Lineage (NCBI taxonomy): Eukaryota > Metazoa > Chordata > Chondrichthyes > Myliobatiformes > Dasyatidae > Hemitrygon > Hemitrygon akajei. The sequence goes on from NC_133127.1 coordinate 117,634,073, forward strand.
ACCATTAGCAGGAAAAGGAACTTATTGTCAGTGAAAGGCTTTGAAAAGAGATGGAGAGAGAATTCAGGGTGAGCATATTCCTGTCAGAGTGAAAGGCAAGACTGGCAGGATTAGGAAACCCTGGCTGATGTGGGCTGTTGATGCTCTAGTAAGGAAAAAGAAGGAGGCATGTGTCATGTACCACGAGAATCCTGTAAGAATAATAAGGGATGATTGGCTACACATGAGAGGGAAATGAGGAATGTGATCGCTATGAGCCTTTATTGTGTACAGTTCTGGTTACCTCACTCTAGGAAGGCTGTCACTAACCTGGAAAATATTCATAAAGACGTTACTAGGACTGAAGAGCTTGAGTTAAGGAGAACCAGGATAGGCCGAGGCGCTCATACCTAGAGTAGAGAAGGCTGGGAGGCAAGATTATATTTTTGAGGTCCTCTGTCGGTCGGGGTCAACGATGGATGTTGTGTCTCAGTTGTCTATGCGAAACAGAAACCAGAGCACAAGCCAGGGCAGTACAACGTGGAGAGCAAGCTGTCTTCAATCTTCTCTCCTGCTGGTAGGTGACAGAGAGGCACTGAGGGTGGTGGATATGTGGAATGAGCTGTCAAAGGAAGTGGTAGGAACAGGTGAAATTACAGTCTTTAAAATACATTTAGACATGTCCATGGAGAGGAAAGGTTTAGTTTGCCAAACAGAGGCAAATGGGTCTAGCTCAGATAGCACAGAGGATTTGGGCAAAAGGGCCTGTTTTCAGTGACACTGAAGCCTGTGGCTCCATCTGTTCTGACAGGTCAATCTTCCTCCTTCCTTGTCCTACCTCATGCTTCAACATTGGCTGAAGCAAATCTTCAGGTCGGTAAATGTCTGTATCAACATACAAAACAATTTGTTGTTTGCAATTTGTGACAGCAGATCAATGCTAGTGGTAACAGAAAATCACCTATGAAAGACATAAATGGCAGCCAGTCTTGCCATTGAAATAACGATTCTTGCCTTTACTTAAACATTCTTAATTTGAAGTGTAGAAAGTTATTGAGTGACTAGCTTCAATTAATAATTTCATTGTCAGGGAGGTGATGCAGAAGTAATATTCCCTATAATCTTGATGAAATAGAGCTTATCAGTACCCTAAAATTGCAGTATTTCGATATATCTGACTGAATCTTGTCCTCAATTAAAGACTCACATTAGTCAGATGTATTGACATTGTTTCTAGTCTGACAGAAAATATTTCACCCTTCTTTAATTTCACTTTAAAGGTTTGTGGTTCAATATGATGAAGTCTAAATCAATAGAAAATGATGAGAGATGATGATGAATAATAAGAAAAAAAGACATTTATTGTCATTAATTTCATGGTACTCTATGCCATCATTCAGTTAATGCTTGCTTTAGGTCAACTAAGAAAGAACATTACAGAGAGAAGGCAGGAGAGTGGGTTTGAGAGGGAAAATAAATCAACCATGATCAAGTACCAGAACAAAATCGATGGGCTGATAGGCCTAATTCTAGTCCTCTCTCTTATTAAGGGCACAGTAAGAATTATTTAAATCTGCCTCAATGAAAGCAATATAAATATTGTAAAAGGAGAACTGACTTATAAACCATTTACTAAATTGCAATTTAATGATAAAATAAATCATAAGCACAAAAATTCTGCAGATACTAGAAAACCAAAGAAACACACACAAAATGCTGGAGGAACTCAGCAGGTCCGGCAGCATCTATAGAAATGATGTCTCGGGTCAAGATCCTCCTTCGGGACTGAGAAGGAAGGGGGAAGATGCCGAAATAAAAAGGTAGAGGGCAGGAGAAGGAGACTGGCTGGAAGGTGATAATTGAAGCCTGGTGGCTGGGAACGGTCAAGGGCAGGAGAAGGAATCTGATAGGAGAGGAGAGTGGGAAGGAGGAGGGGACCCAAAGGGTAATAGTAGGCAGATTAGGGGCCCTAAAATAAAATAATTAATTTAGAAATACATTTACAGTAGGTGCAGAAAATTCACATTTTTCTAAAGTAGGTTAAATTTAGAGCTTATCAGCACCCATGATTTATAAACCATGGAAAATACAGGAAATATTGAGTAGACTAATTAGTATCAACTAAGAGAAATAGCTAAAGCACTTCAGATCAAGAATCTTTTATAAGAATATGGTTTATCTATCATCTATCATAGTTCAAAGAGTAACTCAACCAATGTCACAAATTTGCTTAGAAAAAACTAAATCTGATGAAAATTTATGTATAACCCATACAAAGCAATGAAATATCAAAAAAAAATATTGTACGGATTCCTCAAAGGAATCTTTAACTCATTTTGTTAAAGAAAACTAAACTACTTGAACAGAACTGTAATGTAAAAATTCAGCTCAATAGTTTTAAATGTACTTCAAATACATCCTGAGAAATTTAAAACTGGGCCATGTTTAGCATCACACCTCATTTCCTAACCTATTTACAATCTAAAGTTTCTTAGTGAGTTTTAGCTACCTTTGATTAAAAACTTGCATCAGCTTTTTTAACCAAAATTGCAGAATAAATTTGTGACATGTGAAATCCAGGTCAAATGAAATTTCAGAGCAGTGGTTTGGATCTGAAGTTAAAGATGAGGAGGAGATATCAAACAGATAATGATACTTTTAAGTGAAATTAATCACATAACCCCACCCCCCTGCCCAAGACCTTAATTTTTACATTGTTCCATCTTATTGTGGCAATGTTGACCTGCATGACCTCTTTTCCAGTTCTATCTTGTGTAGGTGCCTGTTACATAGCTTGGATTTTCCTTCCAATAATATGACTTCTGACTTGTGAATAACGAGCCAACTTAGGGCTTTCAAGTTGGTAGAATGGAATTATTAATTGTTTTAGAAAAAAGAGATTATAGTTGTTACTAAATGGTAACAATAATAATGGACCAGATTATGCCAAACCAAGCTAAGTATCCACAATTATTCCCTTGCCCATTCTTACAGTAGAGTATATTTTGCTTCCCCTCCAGGTCTTGAATGCTGCTGGGGTGGTTGAGACTGAGCAAGGCTTCAGACAGCATAGTGTGCATCATGAATCACAACTGACAAAAAGCAAGTTTGAAAGAGGAACTTAGACTGCTGTTAAAGCTGTCAATGTATTTGACATGTTGTTAATATGCAATTCAGAGACTTGTAATACAGTTCTGAAATTGAAATTATTAAGAAGCTAAAAAAACCTAAATCATTTTAGAATGTTAATTTATCATAAAAGCTCTTAGAAATGATAATAAAATTAAACTTGAGCAAATTAAATTTAACAAGTATTTTGTCTTCCTAATGGCTTCCTAACTTTAACTTCCACTGCTGAGAACATAATGACAGGGAATCCGTGCCATTTCTCAAGTTTTAACCTGCCATTCAAGCTGTGCTCTCTTTTGAGGTCATGACTCAGATATGGTTGTTTTTATTAGTTTCATGGGGGGGAGGGCTTTAGGGACAGAGGAGAATTAGGGGTCAGGTTAGGGTTTAACAATAAGGATGAGGCGAGTTAGAGGTCAGGCTGGAGTCTAGGCCTCCGCTCTGTGCTCTGCTTTTGATGGCAGCGACAAGGTGGATGAAGAATGTCACAGACAAAGGTTGGGGCAGTAAAGGACGTGGACAAGGACCACTGAGGACGAGGCGTCTGTGCTGTACACCTACCTCCCCCACCCCTGCCAACTCAGTGAGTACATACGGACAGGAAGCAAGTGGGCCAGTGATCCCCTTACACAGTATGTGAGTCAGCTAGTTCCGTCACTATGTCATTGAAGTTCGAATCTGTTCTAGAGGGTCCCATCATTGGCATGAGCTGGCGTTGATAGCAATGATCGAAGCCTGGTGAGTCTGGGAGTTGAGGTCTGATGAGTGGCTTGTGGATGGTGGAAAGGGGCTTGTTTAGATGGTTTTGTTGTTTAGTTCCACTGTACATTGTGGACATGATATATTGCTGCCATAATGTGTGGCAACACTTGTGGGCTGCCCCCAGCACATTCTTAAGCTGTGTTGATTGTTACTGCAAATGACGTTTTACTATGTCTTGTTGTATATGTGATAAATAAATTAATCTGAATCTGAATCTGTCCAGTGAAGGCTTGGTGAGTGCAGATTAGTAGCATAGCAGTCTAGATATGAGATCTGGGAAAGGAGGGGACATGAGCGATACCACAAAACATAGAACACAGAACAGAACCTTTAGTACACGATGTTGCGCAAACCAGTTAAATTAGCAGTTAACACTTAAGTAAGAAGCTCCCAAATCTCTTCTCACTGCGTAGTGTCAATATCACTCAATTCTGTGCACATTCATCTAAGAAATTCAAACATTTGAATCCTATTTGTATCGACTACCAGCCCTGCCAGCACATTCCTGGCAAAAACCAATCTCTGTGTAAAAATTTTACCCTGTACTACTCTGGTCTCCAGTAGATTGTGGATATCATGGTTCATCTGGTTCTGGTTGGGGAAGACTCTGAATGACAACAAGATCTGGATAACCATGGGCGTCAAGATCTCTGAGGACCTAACCTGGTCCCAACATATCAATGCAGTTACAAAGAAGGCAAGACAGTGGCTATACTTCATGAGGAGTTTGAAAAGATTTGGTATGTCACAAATACACTCAAAAACTTCTATAGATGTACCATGGAGAGCATTCTGACGGGCTGTATCACTGTCTGGTATGGGGGGGTGTTGCTATTGCACAGGACCGAAAGAAGCTGCAGAGGGGTGTAAAATTAGTCAGCTCCATCTTGGGGCACTAGGCTACTAAGTACCCAGGACATCTTCAAGGAGCGGTGTCTCAGAAAGGCAGCATCCATTATTAAGGACACCCACACCCAGCTTCCAGGGCGTGTCCTATTGTCATTGTTACCTCCAGGTGGGAGGTACAGAAGCCTGAAAAACACACACACACACACACACACACGCACGCACGCACGCACGCACGCACACACACACACACACACACACACACACACACACACACACACACACACACACACACACACACGAACAGCACTTCACTCTCTTTGCAATTTTTGTTCATTTTTTTCTCAATTCCTGCTAAAACATTGTTTACATTGCTTACATTTACATCATTTATTATTATATTGTAATTTGCCCTTTAATGTGCTTATTGTCTTGTTTATTAATTATTGTACTGTCTTGCTCTGTTTTGTGCACTTTATGTAGTCCCGTGTAGGTCTGAAGTCTATTGTAGTTTTGTGTTGTTTCACGTAGCACCATGGTCCTGGAGGAATGTTGTTCCATTTTTACTGTGTACCAACAGTTATGATTGAAATGACAATAAAAGCAACTTGACTTGATTTGAAGGTAGACACTCAACAATTCAGGAACAGCTTCTTCCCCTCTGCCATCTGATTCCTAAATGGATATTGAACCCATGAACACTATCTCAATTTTTTAATATATATTATTTCTTTTTATTGCATAATTTTTAATATATGTATACTGTGACAGATTAATTAATTAATTATTATTGTTAATTTATTATTTTCCTCTCCCTCTATATTATGTACTGCATTGAACAGCTGCTGTTAAGTTAACAAACTTCACAACACACACTGGTGATAATAAACCTGATTCTGATTCTGATAACATTGTGGGGACACACTCATCTACAAATATTTTTATAAAAGCCGTGATAATTGTGGTGTAATAGCTCAGATCCTCTAATGAGTCCTTGAACACGACCCAGCCCACTGACTCGAAGCAATCCCGTAGCTGTTCTTCTGCCTCCTGTGATCACCTCTTTGTTGCCCTTATCTCTGGAGCCTTGCTCCTTAGCCTCTGCCTGAATGCACGTAGCAGAAGAACAGCCAGGGAATGAAATGAGGTCCAGGCATGGACTGGTAGGCATTTTTAATCATAGTATAGCAGTAGTCGAGTGTGCTGGGACCCCTGATGATAATAGAGCATAGATTTCTTCAAACGAGTCTGACTGAAGTCCCTGACAATAACTTGAAAGGCTCCGGGGAGGATCTTTCTTGTTTGCTGATGGAAGCACTCACTGAGTGCATGCTTATCAGGATCACAGAGGAGAACTCTCTCAGTAAGCAGAATGGTCGGCACTTAATCATTAGATGTCCCAAGTTGGGGGAACAAGAGTTTGAGAAGACTGCTGAATCCAATCATCACAAGCACAGACCCCCACCTTTTGCCTTCTCTGAATCAGCAGTCTGGTCTATGCTATGTTTTGAAAAGCCCTCAGGTCTTACCAACGAATCCAGTGCATCCAGAGCGAGCCATGTCTCTGTGAAATAGGGAACGCAGCAATTCCACATTTCTCTCTGATATAGCAATCTAGCCCATTGGTCCTCAATCTTGTTCTCCAGCAACTGTACATTTGCTCACAAGATGCTGGGTCACATCTACTGAACCGTTCGGTAATCTTGTGCTACATCCACAATGTTGTCAACCTATGTATAACCTGCAAACCCATGATTTCATCCAAGTTATTTATATAAATACCACAAACAGCAGAGATCTCAGTATGGAGCCTGTGGACCACCACTAGTCATGGATCTCCACCCAGAATAAGACTCATCAACCATTGTATGGGCCTGTCAAATCTGAGTCAGAGCTATACTGAATATTCCTAATTAGTCTACACTTTTCCAAATGCTCACAAATCCTATGCTTTCCAATATCTTCCCTACCTATGACTTTAGCTTCCAGGAGATGAAAATCCAGTTATGCATTTTCCTGTTCTTGAACAGTGGAACAATATTAACTCCTTGAATATTCTCCAAGCCCTCATTTGTAGCTAGAGAACAAAAATATTTTGCTTAAGACCCCAGTGATCTCATCTCATCTTTTGCTTTTCTCAGTAACATTGGTTATATCCATCAGACCCTCATGACTTATTTACTTGAAGGGGATCCACAAATCAGATGCAGAGAAGTTCAAAACTAGAATGGCAATGAACTTGATTGACCAAATTTCATGGAATGTTAATTCTGTTTTGTGTAGTGGTTGAAGTCACATTTTTCACCTTGCACCATCATCACTTTTACTTCTTAGCCTTCCCTTCCATCTATCCAATCACAGAACTTCCCCTTCATTTTCTGCTTCCTTCCCATCTTTCTTTGTAGCTTAAAACCTGTAGGAATAAATATTCCTATTTGTGAAGCATGATCATTGATTGGAAACCTGATCCATTACTCACAGTCCACAGATACTGTCTGGGTGGGAGAGTGATATGAGCATTTTCTGTTTCATTTTGTTACACATTTCAAACTCTATTGCATTTAGAGATCTGTTTATAGACCACATAAATATGTATAATAATTTCCAGACCTTTATCAAACCATTATACATTATCATTTTGCTGCATGCATACCTGCTGTTGTTTTCCTTGCAATACCATAAGACCACCAGACGTGGGGGCAGAATTAGGCCAGTTAGCCCATTGAGTCTGCTCTACCATTCCATCATGGCTGATTTAATTTCCCTCTCAAACCCATTCTCCTGCCTTCTCCCATGACCTTTGACACCCCGACTAAAAAATAACCTATCAACCTCCACTTTAAATATACTCAACGGATTTGTTAGGCATGATTTTCCCTTAAAGGAACCATGCTGAGTTTGGCCTATTTTATCATGTGCCTCCAAGTGCACTGAAACTTCATAGTTAATAATGGGCTCCAACATCTTCCCAGTCATTGAAGTCAAGCTAACTGGCCTATAGTTTCCTTTTTTCTGCCTCACTCACTTTTTAAAGAGTGGAGTGACATTTGTAATTGTTGCAGTCCTCTGTAATCATTCCAGAATTTAGTGATTCTTGAAGATCATTACTAATGCCTCCATAATCTCTTCATTCGTCTCTTTCTGAAATCTGGGTGTAGTCCATCTAGTCCAGGTAACTTATCTGTGTTCAGATCTTTCAGCTTCCCAAGCACCTTCTCCATAGTAATAGCAACTACACTCATTTCTGTCCCCTGACACTCAAATTTCTGGCATACAGCAAAGATTGATGCAAAATACTTATTAAGTTAATCCACCATTTCTTTGTCCTCATTACTACCTTTCCAGTGTCGTTTTCCAAAAGTCTGATATCTATTCTCACCTCTCTTTTTATATATCTGAAAAATGTTTGCTATCCTCTTTGATATTTTTGGCTAGGTTACCTTTATATTTCATCTTTTTGCTCGTTATGTATTTTTCTGGTTAACTTGTATTGATTTTTAAAAGCTCCCCAATCCTCTAACATCTCACTATTTTATTTGCTTTATTAGATGCTCTTGTACGGTAATATAACGGTGACAGATGACACATATTGTTTATAATGGAACCTGTTGTACATAACTCACAAACTCCATCGTTGAGTTGTGTTCACTTGCAGACAGTGTTTGAGGTAAGGTGTCAATGCAAGAGACGGTGTCTCATGTAACGTGTCAGTGTAAGAGACGGTGTCTGACGTAAGGTGTCAATGTAAGAGATGGTGTCTGATGTAACATGTCAATGTAAGAGATGGTGTCTGATGTAACGTGTCAACATAAGAGAGGGAGTCTGATGTAACGTGTCAGCGTAAGAGACGGTGTCTGATGTAACGTGTCAACATAAGAGAGGGAGTCTGATGGTACGTGTCAGTGTAAGAAACAGTGTCTGACGGTATAAGTCAATGTAAGAGACAGTGTTTGATGTAACATGACAGTGTAAGAGACGGTGTCTGACGGTACAAGTCAATGTAGAAACGGTGTCTGATATAACATGTCAGTGTAGGAGACGGTGTCTGATGGTACGTGTGAACATAACAGGCAGTGTCTGACGGTACATGTCTATGTCAGAGATGGTGTCTGACGGTAACATGTCAGTGTAAGATACGGAGTCTGATGTAATGTGTCAGTGTAAGAGACGGTGTCTGATGGTACGTGTCAGTGTAAGAGACTGTGCCTGATGGTACGTGTCAGTGTAAGAGACAGAGTCTGATGTAACGTGTCAGTGTAAGAGACTGTGTCTGATGGTATGTGTCAGTGTAAGAGACTGTGCCTGATGGTATGTGTCAGTGTAAGAGACAGAGTCTGATGTAACATGTCAGTGTAAGAGACTGTGTCTGATGTAACGTGTCAGTGTAAGAGACTGTGTCTGATGTAACATGTCAGTGTAAGAGACTGTGTCTGATGTAACGTGTCAGTGTAAGAGACTGTGCCTGATGGTACGTGTCAGTGTAAGAGACAGAGTCTGATGTAACGTGTCAGTGTAAGAGACGGTGTCTGATGGTACGTGTCAGTGTAAGAGACTGTGCCTGATGGTACGTGTCAGTGTAAGAGACAGAGTCTGATGTAACGTGTCAGTGTAAGAGACTGTGCCTGATGGTATGTGTCAGTGTAAGAGACTGTGTCTGATGTAACGTGTCAGTGTAAGAAACGGAGTCTGATGTAACGTGTCAGTGTAAGAGACTGTGTCTGATGGTACGTGTCAGTGTAAGAGACAGAGTCTGATGTAACGTGTCAGTGTAAGAGACGGTGTCTGATGGTATGTGTCAGTGTAAGAGACAGAGTCTGATGTAATGTGTCAGTGTAAGAGACTGTGTCTGATGGTATGTGTCAGTGTAAGAGACGGAGTCTGATGTAATGTGTCAGTGTAAGAGACTGTGTCTGATGGTATGTGTCAGTGTAAGAGACAGAGTCTGATGTAACGTGTCAGTGTAAGAGACGGTGTCTGATGGTATGTGTTAGTGTAAGAGATGGAGTCTGATGTAATGTGTCAGTGTAAGAGACTGTGTCCGATGTAACGTGTCAGTGTAAGAGACTGTGTCTGATGGTATGTGTCAGTGTAAGAGACAGAGTCTGATGTAACGTGTCAGTGTAAGAGACTGTGCCTGATGGTACGTGTCAGTGTAAGAGACAGAGTCTGATGTAACGTGTCAGTGTAAGAGACTGTGTCTGATGTAACGTGTCAGTGTAAGAAACGGAGTCTGATGTAACGTGTCAGTGTAAGAGACTGTGTCTGATGGTACGTGTCAGTGTAAGAGACGGAGTCTGATGTAACGTGTCAGTGTAAGAGACTGTGTCTGATGGTACGTGTCAGTGTAAGAGACTGTGTCTGATGGTATGTGTCAGTGTAAGAGACAGAGTCTGATGTAACATGTCAGTGTAAGAGACTGTGTCTGATGGTACGTGTCAGTGTAAGAGATGGAGTCTGATGTAACGTGTCAGTGTAAGAGACGGTGTCTGATGGTACGTGTCAGTGTAAGAGACAGAGTCTGATGTAACGTGTCAGTGTAAGAGACGGTGTCTGATGTAATGTGTCAGTGTAAGAGACGGAGTCTGATGTAACATGTCAATGTAAGAGACGGTGTCTGATGTAATGTGTCAGTGTAAGAGACTGTGTCCGATGTAACGTGTCAGTGTAAGAGACTGTGTCTGACCATACGTGTCAGTGTAAGAGACAGAGTCTGATGGTACGTGTCAGTGTAAGAGACGGTGTCTGATGTAATGTGTCAGTGTAAGAGACGGAGTCTGATGTAACATGTCAATGTAAGAGATGGTGTCTGACCATACGTGTCAGTGTAAGAGATGGAGTCTGATGTAACGTGTCAGTGTAAGAGACGGTGTCTGATGTAATGTGTCAGTGTAAGAGACGGAGTCTGATGTAACATGTCAATGTAAGAGATGGTGTCTGACCATACGTGTCAGCTTAAGAGACGGTGTCTGATGGTACGTGTCAGTGTAAGAGACGGAGTCTGATGTAACATGTCAACATAAGAGAGGGAGTCTGACGGTACGTGTCAGTGTAAGAGATGGTGTCTGATGGTACAAGTCAGTGTAAGAGACAGTGTCTGACGATATTTGTCAATGTAAGAGATGGTGTCTGACGGTACTTGTCAATGTAAGAGACGGTGTCTGATGTAACATGTCAGTGTAAGAGACGGTGTCTGATGGTACCTATCAGTTTAAGAGACAGTGTCTGATGGTACCTATCAGTTTAAGAGACGGTGTCTGATGTAACGTGTCAGTGTAAGAGACGGTGTCTGACGGTACTTGTCAATGTAAGAGACAGTGTCTGATGGTACCTATCAGTGTAAGAGACAGTGTCTGATGTAACGTGTCAATGTAAGAGACGGTGTCTGATGTAACATGTCAGTGTAAGAGACGGTGTCTGATGGTATGTGTCAATGTAAGGTGACTGTTTTTGTTTGTTTGTAATGGAAGTAAAGACCTGTGGGTTTTGTAAAGCACATAAAATGACTCTTGCATGTTTTGTTCATAAAAACCTACACCCTATCTTTTGCTTTTATGCTGATTTTTATTGATGTTACAGCAGTAAAAATATGTCTTTGTGTGGCGGCCTGCACACGTGGGACTCGTACCGCCATCGGGAGCCGCGGGCAGACACACGGTAGTGCGTTTGGAACTACCTGCTCGGGGCAGACCTTCCGGGGACAGTCCTCCCCTACTTACTGGGGCTGAAAGGGGGTGAAATATGAAGTGAAAGAGGAAGAAATCAAATGTCAGAAACTTCATGGGAAATCTGTGCTCTGTGGGTTCTCTTATTTCCTACCATATTGTGTCAGAAGAATGGGAACTCGCCTACAAAATTGCCCCTTTCAGCAGGGTTGGAATGGTGAGCTGTCTAAAATATCTCTGCTTATTACTCACAAAATCATCTCCTTAGGTCTAGTCAGCAACCAGATAGGGAGAGGCAGCATTTCGGCTTCAGTTTATGTACGTCATATGGTGACTGTTACCTACAGGTGTCCCTCCAGCAAATAGCATAACACTGTATCTAATTATTTAATGCAGCAAACCCCTTGAAGTCACTTTCAAGATGGCTTGCAAATGCTGGCAGTTTCTGACGATAAGCTGAGCCAGCATATGCTGGCTGCTAATCATGTAGGCGCACTGCATGTGCAAGCCAGTAATCAGCTGGTCCTTTCCTCTTCTTCTCGATTATCAAACATGGCATCACACACTCAAAGCCTACAACTGCAACTTGTGAAAGCGCATTCTTAAATCTAGATGTTTTTTTGTTGGCACCAGAATAAAAAAGGCTAGTAAATTTAAGAGAAAGAAATATCAGAGAAGAGAAAGTGTTGATAGAATTAATGGGACTAAAAGCTGATTAATATTCTTTAGTTAATGACCAGCATGTGTCAAAAGCATGAATTATATTCTTTCCAAATTCTCTGGATCCTTGAACAGTCATTGTGAACTGGAAGGCAGCAAATATTAGCACTGACATTCTAAAAGCAGGGGAGAGAATGTGGAAAACATCAGATGAATTAACTTGACCTGATGAAGGGTCTCGCCCTGAAAGATCGACTGTTGTTTACTCTATTCCATAGATGCTGCCTGACCTGCTGAGTTCCTCCAGCATTTCATGTGTGTGTTGCTTTGATTTCCAGCATCTGCAGATTTTCTGGTGTTTGAGATGAATTAACTTCTTCATCAGTAATCAAAAGATGTTGGGATTTATGAATAAGAATTAGTGATAGAACACTGAGAAAAGTCTGATTATGGTTAAGCAGATTAAACGATTCTATGAATGGAAAATTGTTGTTGATAAATGTAACAAAATCTTTGTGTATACTGACACAAGAGGAGCAAGACTGTTACCCAAACCCAACAATCTGGGAGAGAGAGAGAGAGAGAGAGAAAGAGATAAAAGCTCAGGAGATCAAAGAGGCAGCAAACATTCAAAACACTTTAAATTTGGAGTTATAAATGGCACCTCTGTTGTCAATTATTTGTGACATTTCTACAGATCACTGGTGTGTCAATCTTTGGCTGCAACATACTGACTGCAGTGTACATATAGTGCATTAGAGAAATATCCATCATATAAATCGAGCTTCAGTTGATCATTGGTCCACGTGTTTACATGATAAAGTAGTATAGAGCTGGTGTTAGGTCTCCTCTCTGGATGAATCCATGTTACCTTATCAAATTTCACGTTCTTACTGGTTTGCATCAGGCATGCACACCCATTTGAGTGTATTGTTAGTTTTGTCTGTCATTTTACACTGATAAAAAGGGCTGTGCGATTCATTCTCAGTAGTTTTTGGAATAAAGGCTACTGAACTGACAGCTTGTTCTCTCCTATGTCTAGAACTGTTTATGTAAGTTAATACTTCTCACCATGACCGCTCTGCTGCCTGTGTGTTGCAGATCACTTTGATGATGCCTGAGGTGTTCTTGCTCAGTATCTACTCGTCCTCCTGGGATTTCATTGCCATCATACTTAACTTCTGATTAAGGAGCAGCCTTAAGTGAGGTCACACAGCACAGAGCCACAGCTACACAGTGGAGTTAACAAACATTCACCTGCAGGGACCCAATAATCCGCTTCGTTATGGAGTTTCACATTTCACAAATATTAAATAGGCATAGAAAAACTGGATTTTATTTTCAGGGAAGGAAATGTGCTATCATTACCTCATCAGGTCTATATTTCACTCCATTATTTTTATTCATTTATACTAGTCATGCAGTATAACTGTCTCTTGAATTTGGTCTTTGGACTGAATTAGTCCAGGGATGACATCGTCTGGGTATCCAGCCACAATCTTCAGTAAATTAGAATAAACAGTTAGTGTGTTGTTTGCTCTAATCCCCACTAGTCACTGGCAGCCAACCAGAAAAGGCCACCTTTTTCCCCACTCGCTGCCTCCAGCCTGTCAGCCATCCCTCTATCGATGCCAGTATCATTGCTGTAATGCCATAGGATTTTATCTTGTTAAGCAGCCACATGTGAGGCACTTTATCAATCGCCTTCTGAAAATCTAATTCAATAACATCCACTATCTCTCATTTGCCCATCCTGCTTGTTATTTCCTTTAAGAATTCCAGCAGATTTGTCAGGCAAGTTTTCCCTTAACAGAAACCATGCTAACTTTGTCTTATTTTATCATTAGTCTCCAAGTACACCGAAACCCCGTCCTTAATAATGGACTCCAACACTTTCCCAGCCATTGAGGTTAGGCTAACTAATCTATAATTTCCTCTTTTTTGTCTTCCTCCCTTCCTGTAGAGTGGAGAGACATTTGCAGTTTTCCAGTCCTCTGGGACCATGCCAGAATCAAGTGATTCTTGAAAGATTTTGACCAATGCATCCATTATCTTTTCAGCAACATTTTTCAGCACTCTGGGACATAGTCCATCGGGCCCAGGTGACTTATCCACCTTAAGACCTTTGAGTCTGCCTAGCACTTTTTCCTTTGTAACAGCAATGGCACTCACTCCTGCTCCCTGACACTCACGGACCTCTGTGAAGACAGATGCAAAGTACCCATTAAGTTCATCTGCCATTTTTTGCCCCCATTTCTACCTCACCAGCATCATTTTCCATGATCAACTTTTACCTCTCCTTTACTCTTTATATAACTGAAAAAAACTTTTAGTATCCTTTAAATTATCGGCTAGTTTGCCCTCATATTTCATCTTTTCTCTTCTTATAGTTTTTGTAGTTGCCTTTAGTTGGATTTTAAAAGCTTCCTACTCATCCAAATTCCCTCTCACTTTTGCTACCTTATATGCCCTTTCCTTGACTCTTATGCAGTCCTTAACTTTCCTTGTCAGCCACTGTTGCCTACTCTTGCTATTTGAGAACTTCTTCCTCTATGGGACATATCTATCCTGTGCATTGTGAACTATCCCCAGAAACTTCAGCCATCATTGCTCTGCTGTCATCCCTGCCAGTATCTTCCTCCAATCCACCTGGGCAAGCTCCTCTCTCATGCCTCTGTAATTCCATTTATTCCATTGAGATACTGATACATGTGACTTACTCTTCTCCATTTCAAACTGCAGTGTGAATGCAGTCAAATTATGATCACTGCCTCCTGAGGTTTCCTTTACATTAAGCTGACTAATAAGATCTGAGTTATTACACAACACCCAGTCTATAACAGCCTTTCCCCGAGTCAGCCTGAGCACAAGATGCTCTAAAAAGCCATCTTGCAGGCATTCAACAAATTCCCTCTCATATGATCCAACACCAACCTGATTTTCCCAATCCCCTTGCATATTGAAGTCCCCCATTACCATTGTGTCATTACCCTTATTATATGCCCTTTCCAGCGCCCTTTGCAATTTCAACCGCACATCTTGGCTACTATTTGGAGGTCTATATATGATTCTCATAATGTTTATTTTTTACCCCTGCAATTTCCTAACTCCACCCACAAAATTCAACATTCTCTGCCCCTATGTCACCTCTTGTAATTCCCTCCCTTACCAACAGAGCCACACCACCGCCTATGCCTTCCTGCCTGTCCTTTCAACACAAAGTGTACTGTATCCTTTGGTGTTAAGCTCCCAACTATGGCCTTCTTTCAGCCACGACTCAGTGATGCCCACAACGTCATTCTGACCAATCTCTAACTGCACCATGAGTTTGTCCACCTTATTCCAAATGCTACGTGCATTTAAAAACAGCACTTTCAGTCCTGCATTCTTTGCCCTTTTGAATTTTGCCTCTGTGGTATGATTGAACTCTTTGCTCTATCTGTATTTGCTCACAATCATTGGATTATCCTCCCTTGCATTCATATTACATCATCTACTTGTAAACCTGCTGGCTCGGCCTCAGATGTATCATACTGATTCCATCCTGCTGCTATATTTGTTTAAATCACTCCCAACAGCTCTAGCAAACCTGCCTGCAAGGATATTGGACTCCTTTGGATTCAAGTGCAACCCATCCCTTTTGTACAGGTCACACCTGCCCCATGTTTAATTCCTAACAAGGAAATTTATAGAGTAACATTTTGGGATCTGTTCCAATTGAGGATTTTCAAAACCAGTTGAAAGAGTAGCTAGCTCTTCAGGACCGATCTTGCTAATGTCGTTCCTTTATCATCAAGATTTCAATATTTTAGTAGCTTTCTTTTGAGGACAGTTTGCAACTGGGTAAGGGCCACATCAATGAGGTAAAATTTGGGGTGAGGTAAAATTTGGGGTAAGGCAAAGGGTGAATTTAACTTCTGGACCTGAGGAGCAGGTAGTTCAAATTCCAAAGTAAATTTATTATCATACTTTTAGTGGTACCATATCCTCTGCCGAGATTCATTTTCTTGCAGGCATTTACAGTAAAAAGGAATACAACATAATTTTCCAAAAAACTATATGTAAATAGACAGAGGATAACAAACAACCAATGTGCCACAGAAAACAATCTGTCTACTAATACTGAGAACATGAACCGTAAAGAGTCCTTGCAAGTGAGACTGTTGATCGGAGAATTAGTGCAGGATAGTGGTGAATGAAGTTATCCACATCAGTTCAGAAGCCTGATGTTTCTAGGGTAGTAGCTATTCATGAACCTGGAGCAGTAGGACCTAAGGTTGCTGTCCCTCCTACCCAATGGTATTAGCAAAAAGAGGGCATTGCAGAATTTTGATGGATGCTGCTCTCCACGTAAATGTACTCAGTGGTGGAGAGCATTTTGTCTGTGATGGACTGAACTGCATTTACCAATTCTATTGACTGATCCATTCCCAGGCATTGGTTTCTCCACACCAGGCATGATGTACCCTACACACTGCTTTTATATATGGTGGCATGCTGAATCTGTGCAAATTTCTAGTAAAGTCAGAATCAGGTTTATTGTCGCTGATATAAATTGTAAGATCTGTTGTTTTGTGGCAGCAGTTCAGTGCTAAACATAAAAATTACTGTAACAATAATTAATATATAAAATAAACAAATAAAGCCACACCACCACCTATGCCTTCCTGTCTGTCCTTTTGATTTAAAGTATATCCTTTGATGTTAAACTCCCAACTACTACCTTCTTCCAGCCATGACTCAGTTAATGCCAAGAATTTAAAGCAATTGACTCTTTACATCTCTCTTCCTCTAATGAGGACAGGCTCATGAACCTTTAGCTTCTTCCTCTTGTAGTTGATCATCAGCTCCTTGGTTTTGCTGATATTGAATGAGAGGTTGTTGCTGAGGCACAATTCAGCCAGGTTTTCAGTTTCCATCCTATGTGTCAATGAGTCGACCAACATCAGTGGTGCTTTTGTGAGAATAGAAGGGCAGATTTAGTGGGAGATTTCAGTTTTTCTGGTATCAGCTGGGCCATCCTGATTACAAAATCTTGGGAAACTCTACTTAAGAGCTAAGGAATAAATGGTTTTTAAATATCATGAGCCTGGGGTCAGTATGGTCCTGTTAGGCTGATAGATAGACATACAGTACCAAGTTCAGGAATCCTGATGAGAAAGTTCAAGGCTCTGGTCAGGAAGAAATAGAAAGCCAATAATGCTTTTAAACAGTTGTGTACAAAAGAATCCCTCGATTAATATAAAAAGATTAAGGACAGGCTTAGGTTGGAAATCAGGAAGGGCAAAAAAGGGTATGAAATGGACATGGCAAAATCATTCCAAGAGGTTCTTCTGTGATATTAGCAGTAAGCAAACTTTGACAAGGTCCTTCCTGCATGACAGACTGATCTGGGAAGTTACGTTGCATGGGATTCAGGGGGAGCTAGCGAGATGGATTCAGAATTGGCTGAATGACAGGAAGCAGAGGGCGACGATTGAAAGATAATTCTCCTCCTTCGGGCCTACGTCCAGTGGACCTCTGTTGTTCATTAATATTGTAAATGATATGGACGTGAATGTACCTGGTGCCCTTAGCAACTTTGCAGATGATACTGAATGTGGGGGTCTTGTTGATGTGCACCAGGTCATCATGAATTGCTAGAAGTGTTGTTAGCAGATGGGCTAAGGAATGGCAAATGGGTTTCAATTTAGAGAAGAGTGAGCTAATGCATCTTGGACATTCAAACCAGGCAAGGACTTATACAGTGAATGGCAGGGCACTGATGTGTGCTGTGAAACAGGCAGACCTGGAAGTACAAGTACATAGTTCACCAGAAGCAAATAGACAGGGATTCCAGTTTAGGAGTAGGGACATCATATTGCAATTAAAGGTTGAAGAGCAAAGATAAAGGTTAAAGTTTAGGCTATTTGTCACATGTATATTGAAATATCAAAACATACAGTGAAATGTGCTGTTTGTGTCAATGTCCAACAAAGTCCAAAGATGTGCTGGGGGCAGCCTGCAAGTGTTGCCAAGTTTTCAGTGCTGACGTGGCACGATCACAACAAGTTAACCCTAACTCTTACGCCTTTGAAACATGGGAGGAAACCTGAGCATCCAGAGGAAGCCCATAAGATCATGGGGAGAACATGTAAACTCTCAGCAGACAGCAGCGAGATCTTCCGATCACTCGTGCTATAAAGTGTTATGCTAATCTCTATTCTACCAAGCTACCCTTACGTAAGTCATTTAAATCACTGGGAAGATCACACTTGGAGTATGATCACCCTGTTGTAGGAAAGACCTTGACAAGCTGGGTGGGGGGGGGGGGGGGGGTGGGGTGGGCAGAAGAGATTTACAAGGATGTTGACTGGACTCGAGATCCTGAACTATCAAGAGAGATTGGCCACACTGGGTCGTTGTTTGCTGGAGCGAAGGAGAATGAGAGGTGTCTTCAGAGATATATTTTTTAAATCATGTGGGATATGGATAAATTGGACAGTCATAGTCTTTTCTTCAGGTCAGGAAAGCAGACCAGAGAGGTAACTTCATTACACAATGGATAGAAAGTACCTGGAATGAGCTGCATAGCAAGTGGTCAGGGCCGGTAAAATTGCAACACTGAGCAGGAATTTGGAGAGGCCCGTTAAGGGGAAAGGCTTGTAAGGTTATGAGCTGAACTCAGACTGCTGGAACTAGCGGGCAGGTTGCTGTGGTCAGCATGGACGAGTCGTGTTGGGGGGTCTCTTTCTGTGCTGTGTTATTCTCTGACCCCAGAACTGTGATTCCATGACTTGCAGCAGGAAGTAGACACCATCAATCCAAGGAAAAGGCACTTGAAATTTGAATTCCACTAGCATCTAGGGAACTTAAACACTGGTAAATAATATCAATTATGTATGTTCAATATAAAGCTACAATGTTGTCATTAAAACCAATTTGTTTAGATAATGCCCTTCAGGAAATGAAATCTGCTATTGTTACTTGTTCAGGTTCTTGCGTTACTCTAATATGATTTGCCCTTAACTGATTCCTCAGTTTGTGACAATTAGATTAGACCATAAATAACTTCAACTGCAGTGATGTTTATGTCCTGTATATAAATTCATTTAACTAAACTATAGCTATCATTTTTCATTTCCGGTAGAAATGAACTAGTGTTCTGTTTATTTTTGATAACTGCAGTAAAAAAAAAGGTAATGCAATTAGACATTGATAGTGAATAACATCTTGGTTTTTCAGTAAATGTCTGAACTGAACCAGTAAAAGGAAAGAAAGTATATAATCAGCTGCATTATCTGGCACAATTCAGGTATGCACAAATCGTAAATCTTATGTGAGAAGCAGAGTTAACTCGAAGCTCAAAATAAATTTATTAACAAGAACACATATGTACAACCCTGAGATTCATTTTCTTGCAGGCATGAACAGTTAATCCAAGAAACACAACAGAATCAACTGAAAGACTGCACCCAACAGGATGGACACACATCCAATGTGCAAAGTCAGCAAACTGTACAATTATAAAAGAGAAGAAAAAAAAATATTTAAGCAATAAATATTGAGAACATGAGATGAGGAGTCCTTGAAAGTGAGCCCATTGCTTGTGGAAACAGTCAGTGAAAAGTGAGTGGAGTTGAGTGAAGTTAGCCCCTCAGGTTCAAAGGCTGAGTGGTTGAGGGGTAATAACTGTTCCTGAACCATTGGCGTATATCCTGTGGCTCTTTGCACCTTCCTCCTGACAGCAGCAGAGAGAGGAGAACATGAGTGGTGGGGGTCCTTAATGATGGATGATGCTTTCCAGCAACAATGCTCCATGTTGAATTGCTCAATGGTGGGGAGGGCTTTACCCCTGATGAACTGGGTAGGATCCACTTCCATCTCCTGATACCAACGGCACTGGCCTCACTCATATCCCCATGTAGTACTCACTCCTCACACACCTAAAAGCAATCTGGCTGATTGGCCTACCCTTACTCCTGTTTCTGATGCTTGGGATGTGGATCTTTCATTCAGCTGCTCCACACAAGTACACATTTACCAATATTCTGAACCATGGCACAAGTACACATTTATCAATATTCTGACCTTCATGACACACCTTACAGGTTCCCTGAAGACACTGATGTGCTTCTCCCTTTCTTTCAGGAACACCACCATTAACAGTGAGCTGATGGAAGATCAACATACTCCTGACAACTCAATCTCTCCACCCCACCCACCGAGGGACATGGTGGCAGCCAGTACTGGATTGAATGACCAAGAGTGAACAGCTGCAGTACTGGAACATTGAAGACATTGTATTCTTTTCTCAACCTGGGAACTGGGGAATTTAAGTATAACTAAATGCTCTCGATAATGTGGCAGTAGCTGTGCAAGTGGACAATGGTGAAGTTAGCACTCTGTTACCTTCCAGCCATCAAATGACAATTGGTATTCTATGTATTGTAGAAAAATAACTGGAAAATAGAGTAAAGTTGTTCAGTAGATTGTCAGGCCTGCTTGAACGCTATGTAAAATATCGGAGTCTGTAGAAGTCTGGCTGCAAACCCACACATGGAAATACTGTCCGTGCGGCTTGGAGCTCCAGTGTAGAAGTCATAGTTACCTTCATGTTGGTATTTGCAGCCCCTCGCATCATGCAACATCTGCTAGATAGCACTGAATTTCCATTGAGTTACTAACACTTGGCAAGATCTGCACTCCCACTACAACTGAAGCCATCCAACCTGTAATAATGACTTACTTCTTGTAAATTGAAGAGAGTCTTTGGGGAGTCAGGGGTTAAGCCACTTGCTGTAGGATGCCCAGTCCCTCACTCAAGTTAGCCACAGCAATAGTGTAGCTGGTTCAGACTCTGTTTAATAGTGACTCCCAAAATGTTGATAGTGAGGATTTCAATGATCAAAGTATTGTTGCATGTCAAGGGAAAATCTTAAACTTTCTCTTGTCAGGGGTGACTATTGTTTGGCACTTGCATTGTCTGTCCATTACCTGGTGTTACGCTGTCCAAGTCTCACTGATGTCCTGGTCTTGCTGCATGCAGATACAAACTGATGACTTTGATTCCATTCAATCTTCTCCTCACTGAAGACACAACACCATCAGTCTGCCCTGTTGAGGTAGAAAGAATTCCCTTACATTCCTGCTTCCCTCCACCCCCTCAGTCATCTCAGGTTCACTTGTTGCTGATGAGGACCAAACTCACATAACTTCTAATCTGTAAAAGGTGCAAACTACTATAAATTTTGAGGTACCCACCATGCGCTGTATAGCAAAATTCCCCCTGATTGGTCCAGGCAAGAAAATTGTTCTTTAAGGTCCCCAATTGTCTGCTCAGCTATAATTTGATTTTCATTGTGTGTGCATTAATCTCCTGTGGCTGAGCTGTAGATTGATTCAGGTGAGCTTCAATCTGAACTCCTTGCTGACAATCAATACAGACACACCTCAAAAATGAGTGCCTAGTCCACTGATCTAATCTCTCCAGTGTGGCTAGGCACAGCTCAGTCACCATCTATATTCACCAATGACACAACTGTTGTGAGTGGAATCTCAGGTTGTGTTGTGGGGGAATACAGAAGTGAAACAGATAGGCTGACAGAGAGCTATCACAACAGTCTTGAACATAGTGTCAGCAAGACCAAGAAATTTATTGTGGACTTTAGGAATGGGTATTTGGGAGAACAGTTCTCATTGAGGGGTCAGCAGACGAAGGGGTGAGCAGCTTCAAGTTCCTGGGCATCATCAGCTACTGTATCCTGGACCCATCCCATTGATGCAATGACTAAGAAGGCATGCTAGTGGCTCTGCTTCTGTTAGGAACTTAAGGAGATGCTGTATGTAACCAAAGGTTCTTACAAATTTCTATAGCTGTATAGTAGAGAGCATTCTGACAGGTTGCACCAGTGGAGGCTGCACAATTGGACGTGGAGGCTCCAATGTCCAGGATCGCAATCGACTACCAAGGGTTGGGGTCTCAGCCAGCCCCATCACAGGCACAGCCCTCACCATCATTTTAAGAGGAGATACCTCAAGAAGATGGCATTCATCTCTAAAAGCCTTGCTTACTTCCATCAGAGCAGAAGTACGGAAGCCTGAAGACCCAAACTTAATGAATCAGAAATAGCTCCATCCCCTCTGCCATCAGATTTCTGAACCGTTCATGACCTCATTCCTTTTATTTAGCACTATTCAGTTAATATGGGATTTTAATGCAATATTATGTCTTTGTGCTGTACTGCTGCTGTTTTCTGTCCGTGATGGTAAACCCGGTTCTGATTCTGGATTTGATGAAGCAAGTATTGATGCACATCAACGCTTTTGATGCTGTGAATGTTCACAAATCGAAGGTTAAGTAAACAGACAGTGTATTGTGAAACTAAATACAATATATTTTATAAGTGAAGGAACAGAGTCATGAAAAGAATTGCTCTCGGTTGTCTTAAACGTGTAGCAGATACACTCATGCCCTTCAGGGTACATGAACTGTACACTCACGCCTGTTCAAAGGTGAGCCAGGCTATTCAGACTACTCTGTATATGACTCAAATACTCAAGTTTTCTTGAATTTTACTGTACCCTGAAGTGGCCCACTCGGTTCTGAAAAAAAATTATGCAGGACAGATTCATTAATAACTGTAGTGGTTCAAGGAGAGATCTTGCTGTTACCTTCTACAGGCAACTGGGAATGGTTAATGAATGCACTGCCACATTCTGAGATCAAAATAAGAAAGAAATCAAGTGCATTCGTGACTACTAACAGTCCTTGGACAATCTTAGAAACACTATTTACTGGGCAAGATACCACTTTCAATTCCATTTTGAATTTGTTTAAATGAATACTGGATTCTCTGAATTCCAACCCAGCAATTGGTGCTAGCATTCTTTTTCAACATTCATTTTAATTCTTTCCTTGATAGGTGGGTGAAAAATCTATGGGGCTGTGTTCAGATTTAGGCTGGCTGCACAAATCCACCTTTATTTGATTGTTGCTTAGATTTTGCAGGTGCATGTTTGCTGCAGGTTTTCTATGCAATGTCTGCACACTTACTTCTGGCAAAATTTACACCATCCACCTCTTTGGAATGGGCACGAGGTCAAGTAAATCTACAAGTATGCAGGAGTAGGCACATTGTGACCTCAATCTTCTTCATGCCACATTCATCTGATTCCACTGCTAACAAATGGCTGTACAAGAGCAGTGCAGTCACGTGATCAGCTTAGGCAGAGAATCCAATGGTCAGCAAAGGGAAGGTTCTCTGCCAAGAGTACTATTCATTTAGATGTTTATTGGTGAGTAATTTATGAATGAAACTATGGAGTAATCTTATTCTGGACCTGGACTGCAGTTCTAATGATTCTTAGTCATTTCTGGATATTGTAAGGGTCTCTACAAACCTTTCAGTTTGGAGCACGTTGTTGTTTTAAGAAGGCCATGGATGTTCACTACTTCTCAAGAACATTTTTTTGCATCAATCCGCTGCGCCCCTACCTTTGAGCTACAATGGCAGACCAAAGACAACTGCTATAAGACAGAGCCTTACTCCAGTCTACTATGTCCTAATTTCAATGCAGAACCCATGAAGAAGAACAGAGATGTCTGCAATCAGAGCCATGTTGCCACATGCAGGTTCTATAAGCAGACCACTGATACAGTCACGCAACATGGAACAAACTGTTAGGAGGCTGAACTACACAGCATTATAGGTCTCCAAGGTATAAGCTCAGCTGCCTTATCCTCCGCAACCCCACAAAGATGAGGGTTAAACCCTTATGAGTGGAAAAAGAGAAGCAGGAGGGGGAATGGGGAGAAACCACTACTCTATCAGGCTGACTAATCAGTGTGCGCTTTCAGTGATCAAAATCCCAATTCGTCATAATATCATAATTCCCATTTCATCTTCCCTCTTTTTGCAGATCATCATATGGTCAAAAGATATCTCTATAGAATAAGTCCAAAGATATATCTCAAAGCATGACACGAAACATAGAAATATCAATTTGATTGTCTATGTTTGCTGTGCCCATCTTCCTGGCCCTAGACAACACTTTCACTATGTGGCTGTAACAGAGCTGGCAGAAAGCTGTTGGCATGATGGATCATACAATTACATTGATTGAGTATGCGAATTGTTGAACCTTTTAAGGAATGCTTTGTGAGTCCAGTTAATAGAGCAGAAGGTGTTACATAAGACTGTTAAAGCACGAGGTGAGTTCAATAACATTGAGCATGAGTGCGTTGTGACTAAATGTTTTGCAGAACTATATTAGGGTGCTTGGGTTGGCACACCCACTGTTAATCTTGAGAGGTGCCTCCTCCAACTGTTTCATCATGTGTCTGGAATGCCTCTCGTATTCCAAAGTTTCCACTGTTATGTCTGAAAATATTGGTGATTAATCTTGGCCATGTTCAGCCATTGTCTCCAACTAGCTGGAATGACTTCCACAATCAGTTGCCGACTCATGACTCCCCATAAAATGGTGCGTGATGTCAATGGACACTAGCAGATGCCTTGAGCAGCTGTTAGCTGCTGATTATATTGACTCCTGTGGTGATGAATTAAGGTAATCAGCAGCACTTTTGACTGACTGGCCATTGATATTATTATAATAAGCCAGCCACACAAACTACAGTGGGTCACGTGAGTGGGTGTCAATTTTCATTCATTATCCTGGCACTCATTTCCTTTCCAATGGCATTTAGTTTGTCATGTGTTTATTGGCCAGGTTGAGTGAGTGATATGAAATATTGAGCCCTCTTCCATATTTCCCAATTTTATATTTATTGCAGAATGTCCAAGTTATTTGCAAAAATGTATTCAAGCTTTAACTATTATTTTCTGTTACTTTTATTGTTAGAATTCGTGCTATGCTTTGTGAAATTTATTGAGACTTGGAAATGTAATATTTTAGAATTTCAGGCTTACATTAGAATAAGAGAAATCAAATCTAAAGTAAGCTCTCGCAGCCCCTCAAACTTGTACCTCCTTTCAAAAAGATAACAGTTGGTCCTCAACCATAGATTAACTTCCCCACTACACTGGCTTATCTCTAGGTTCCTCTGGTGTACAAAATCAGTTCATATCAGATTCTGAAGCCTCTCCTGGGATGACATTTTTAAGATAATGAGGTTATTTACATAGAATATAAAGCATAGGACAGCACAGCAGCACGCATTTCGGCTCATAATGTTGTGCCGAACAAATTAAATTAGCAATCAAATGTCCAACTAAACTAATATCTCCTGCCTACACAATGTTCATATCTGCACACTTAGGTACCTACCTAAGAGGTTATTGAATGTCTCTATCCACAAATGTGCCTAACAGCATATTCCAGACAGCCAACATTCTCTGTGTAAAAAAACAAATTTGCCCTGGGCATCTCCTATGAGGCTACCACCTCTCACCTTAAATGCAAGCCCTCCAGTATTAGACGTTTCAACTCTGGGTAAAAGATATTGGCTACCTACCCTATCTATGCCTCTCTTAATCTAATAAACTTTGATTAAGTCTCCCAGCAGTCTTACTCTTCCATTGGAAACAGCCCAGGTTTATCCAACCTCTCCCTATAGCACATGCCCTCTAATCCAGGTGGCATCCTGGTAAACCTCTTCTGCCCCCTCTCCAAAGCCTCAATATCCTTCCTCTAATGGGGTGATGACAACTGAATGCAATAATTCATCTGTAGCCTAAACAGAGTTAAATAATCTGCAACATAACTTCCTGACACTTGAACTGAATGCCTCAACTAATATAAGCAAGCATGGCACGTGCGATCTTTGTTACCCAGTCAGCCTGTGCAATCACTTTCAGGAAGCTATGGACTTGCACTCTAACATTTCTCTTACATGAACACATTTCAGGATTTTGCCACTAACTGCAGACTGCCCCTTTTACATTTGATCTCCCTAAGTACAACTCTTAACTTTTGGTCATATCAAACTCCTTTTGCTATGTTTTGCTCACTTCTGCAAATGATCTTTATCGTGCTGTCTCATTTGCAGTCTTTTAGATGAGCTACAATGTTATCAATCTTTGTATCATCCACAAACTTACTAACTCATTTTTTTTTATCCAAGTACATCACAAACAGCTGAAGTCCTAGGATGGATCCTTGTGTAACACGACTAGTAACGGACTTTCACCAGAATAAATTCCATTGACGTCAACCCTCTATTTTTCATGGGCAAGTCAATTCTGAACCCAGATGGCTACTATGGATTCCATGCATCTTAATATTCTGGATGACCTTACTACAGGGGCCTTTTCCACAATCTTTACTAAAATCCAAGTAGATACTTGTATTTAGTTTTGTTTTATTTTCCCACACTCTAATCCATTTTGACTTTGTAGTTTCATATTCTTACAACTCTTTTTGTTAAAAACAATTCTCCCAATATTTGCAACACACACAAAATGCTGGAGGAACTTAGCAGGCCAGGCAGCATCTATGGAAAAAAGTACAGTTGACGTTTCAGGTTGAAACTCTTCAGCAGGACTGGAGAATTTTTATTTTCTTTGTTTTCTTAGATTTATGCCTTTTACTTACCAATATTAACTAATGGGAATAATAACATCTTATAAACCCCCTTTCCGATGTAGCACCTCCTAAAGCCATGATGTCAACCATGAAGAAGGACAAGGGCAGCAGGTTCATGAAAACATCACTGAGGATGTACTCCGAGTCACACAGGTATATAGTTTTTCTACTTTTGTTACTGAATCTAAACCTTGGACCTTCATTATCTTTATCAAGCCAACTATGGTTCAAAAGGCAGCCCGATGATAGCTTGTCAAAGGCAGTCAGGAATGTGCTACAAAGATTAGCATTACCACCAATACCGACATCCAGTAAATGGGTAAAAACGTAATTGCATATAATTACCCATACCTAGATTTCAATTGGATACTCCAGGTAGGTAGAGAAACCTTGATACTACCATTTACGATGGAAATTATGACCTGAACAAATAATCTGTGTAGATTTGGAATGAGCACCTTGTATTAATTCCCTGTCCTATTGGTTTTCAAATTCTACTACCTGCTTAATGCTAACCAGTGGAATCTCAAAGCGGGGAAGATCTACCATTGACACTATCCTTACAAAATGCAACAGATTTACCAGCAGGACAAGCAAACTCAAATTAGGACAGCCCTGGTCAATACCTCATCACTGAGGCTCTGTTTATACTCTGTCACATGTCTAGGACCAGACTTTCTAAGCAGGAACTCTGTTTGAAGTCTTGTCATGAGAAGGGTCTAGAGGGTATGCTTCAAGGAGTGTCTTGAAGTCTCCTTTGAAAAAAAAAAGCATCCCCATGAATTCATGTGTATTTCTTGCCTTTTATGGTTGTTAGGGTCCGGTCCGGAGCCCGCCTTCCGGGTCTTGCTCCGGTCCACAGACTCCGGACTCCGGGCCTTGCAGACAGCCCTCCTGTCACCCGGAGCCATTAGAAAGTAGAAATAAGAAAAAAAATGAAGTAATCTTGACATAGAGTATGGAACTTGTGATATTAGATCAGCTGCCCAGAGTCCAGGTTTTATTTTCTGGATTTGAATGAGGTAAAGATGGTGTTGAATAACACACTGCTGACCCAATCTTATTAATTTTATGCTATTCCAAGTAGTATTTATTTGTTTATTTATTGACACAGCACAGAATAACCCCTTCTGGCCCTTTGAGCTGTGCCACCCAGCAATCCCCTAATTTGATCCTAGCCTAACCAATCAACCTACAAGCAGGTACAGTACACCTTTGGACTGTGGGAGGAAACTGCAGCACCTGGAGGAAACCCATGCAGTCACAGAGAGAATGTACAAACTTCTCACAGGCAGTGGTGGGAATTGAACCCCTCTGTAAAGCGTTGTGCTAATCGCAATACCACCATGCCGCCCAGAGCATGAATTTTAGTACTGCTCATCTGCAAAAATTACTTGACATTTTGTTTTCTCTTGCTTTTATAAGCTCTTTGCTTTTAGTCTGCATTTAAAAGTAACGAGAAAACATTTGCAATGGGCTGGCTTTGCTATAATACACTCAGATTTAAGTACTGTTAATTCTATCAAATGGAAAAGTGAGGCTTTAGTTTCTCAAAAAATCAAAGCAGCTTTTGTTTTATTTTAATAAGTATCCTTCATAAATATGACTGTAAATTATATTACAGGTTACTAGATAGTCAACACAACTAATTGAGGTACATGTCAGATGGTGGTGATTACAAAACTCATCAAACAACAAAGAAATATCACAGAATTGTTGCAGTAAACTCACATAGCATTTTGAGGCCTTTGATTTTTTTAATTTTGATTTAATTAACATCAATACAGATATGCATATATTCAGTTGAGTTCTGATTTAATGTTCTATTTTAAATTATTACTCTTAGATTTTCATCTGTTGATTGTATTTTGTGTGAACATTTTTATCAAACATGTGGACTGTGCTGTCAGCAAAGTAGAGTTACACAAAGCAAGATAGATGGAATGATCTAAGATTCTATTTTCCCTTTCTGAAGAATGTCAAAAGTCTCACAGTCAGAACTGAATTATACCAAATAATTCATCCCTCGTATACTAGTCAAAAGTTATCTTTCAACCTCAAGCTAAAGTTAAAGGGTGATCTGGGCAAATGATACATTTGCAGAAATTTCCCATGTGCAATTTGGGTGTCTGGTTCGCTGCAACACAGCTAATACTTCAGCTGTAGGCATTATGGGATGCCAGAGGTCTTGAAAGGGTTTTTTAATGAAATGTTTTTTTTCTTTCTCAGGTTTAGCTTGTTCCTTTATATTTATTGTGGGACGACTCAAACTGGGCACAAGGTCCTTTCCAAACTTCGCAGGAGCCAATGAAAAGAAGCTAGGCTTAAGGAGGGCAGCCATTGTGAGAATGGGGGGCTGAAGTCTTAACTCAAGAGGCTTCAGTGACAAGAGTGGAGGCTAAGGTCAGCTTCTGACAACTTTATTTCTCTCTTTCTTTCTTATTCCACAGTTAGAGCAGTGGAAATGTTAGTCAGGGTAGAGAGTGCCCCTCTTACGGAATGTGGGATAGCAGGGAAATCCTGACAACTGAGAGCTGGAGCTTGATTAATCTCTGGATCCATAGGCGAGTTGAAGGGATGATTGACAGGCGATACAGGGAGGTAGGTACACCTAAGGCACAAGATGCAAGTGACTATCAGGAGAGAGAAAGGGAATAGGCTTCCACTGCACAATATCCCTGTAGCTGCTGCTGAAGTTGTATACAATAGTGGTGAGGCCAAATTTGGAGTATTGTGCTGGTCACCAACCTACAAGAAATAGCAGAAAGATTGAAGGAGTATAGAGGAAAATTTACAAGGACAAATGCCGAGTCCTGAGTACCCAAGTTATAGGGACAGGTTAAAAATTTTGGTTGGAGTGATGGAGAATGGCAGGAGATTTTAGAGATGTACAATTATGAGGGTTATAGATGGCGTAAATGCAAGCAGTTGTAGTCTTACCCAAATGAGGTTTGGCTCGTAGGTAAAGGGTGAAAGGTGAGATATTTAAGGAGAACCTGAGAGGGAGCTTCTTCACTTGGAGAGTGGTGTGAGTGTGGAAAGTGCTGCCAGCTGAAGTGGTGGATGCAGTTTTACTTACAGCATTTAAGATAAGTTTTTAGTTCTTACCATGCCTTTCAAATCATTCAATTATCTGGAACCAGATGTCATGAATGCTCTGAAGGCAGAATTATTTAGAAAGTTGATCTTTGTTGTTTATGAAGAGCACAGAAAGACTGGGATGAATTGTTCTTGGCTGCCAAGAAACTCCCTACATCCTAATAAAATACAAATACAAGGAACTCTGAAAGGAAAACCAACTGTGTATGAAAGGGCCAAGAGAAGGAGAAAACACATTGTTAGAGATGTCACCAGTCCAAACATTCTTGGGAATGGGATGCCTTAGAATATTAGGGCAATCTCTGGTAAATGGAGGGGATGTTAGAAAAAAAGGCAAAGAAATAAAGTAAAATAGCTAAGGAATAATTTCCACATTTTCGTAAAAGGGTTCTGTACTAACATCAACCCAAATCCATGTTTTTCAATCCATATAGATTTTGAAATTAGTATTCAAAAGCTTCTTGATATTTTAAAATCCTATGAGTCACACGATATGATTCCTATGTTTTGGCAGAGACCATGGAGAACAGTTCTGGTTTATCACCATTAAGCAACTTGAGCAGACTGCTAAACAACTTGAGTAAACACAATAGCTATATTACAAAAGAGTAGCAAATCCAACACAGACAACTGCATCCCCTCAATCTAACAACAAAATCACACAGTTATAATGATAGAAACTTCTTTTAGAGGTACTCTGGAGAGCAATAACTTCACTAAAATCACCATGGGGACCAAGTTAAATAGCCCTTGAAAACAGGATGTTGGATTGCACGTGCAATAACCTAAGGCTGTCTAGGTCATTCATGTCGTAATCCCACTAACATAGTATTAGCAATCAACCAACTATATAAGATGCAATCCATTTTCACTGCCCCCATCTGCCAGTATGAACTAATCATTGATTACATCTCTTAAAATGAAGGTCATGGCTGAAGATATTCAAAAGACATTGGCAGATGTAGCTGTCGACAACTGAAGGTAATGTAATGAGTCAAAGCCACAGGGACATAGAAGCACTATTCCATTTCAGCCTTACTGAAACCAGAAGCTGTAGATGAACAATGAGACTCACAGTCTACCGTGGGCTAATCTGTGACATTCAAAATGCTGAACCAGAGCTCAACTAGGTACAACCTATGAAAGGCTATCTTAAGAGCAAATAAGTAATTCTGAATGAAGATAGGGACAGAATCGAATGCACATCAGCTTTGGTAAGGTTTGCAGGCTGTTACTTCCTACAAAGCAAAACCTAGAGTCTCAAATGCCTGTGATGCTTCGCTCCCCGATGTCTTTTGTGAATGAGAGTGCCTTCTGTGCACGTTTTGTAAGGGAGAATAGAACAACAGCTGTGCGAATCTCAGCAGCATCTTGCAGTCTCAGAGGTCACCATCATATATCTTTCAAGAGGACGAACACTTGCAAGGTATCAGGCTCCAATGGAGTACCTGGAAGCAACCAATTGGTTGGAGTATTCAAGGACATCTTCAATCTCTCACGGCTGTAGTCAATGTTCAAGAAGAGTAGGGTGAGCTGCCTCAATGACTATCACCCAGTAGCCCTCACATCCACTGTGATGAAGTGCTTTGAGAGGTTGATCAATGCTGGAATTAACTCCCGTCTAAGCAAGGACCTGGACCCACTACAATACTGCCGCAATAGATCAACAGTGGATGCAACTTCAATGGCTCTCCACTTAACCTCGGACAACCTGGACAACAACACTTCCAACATCAGTAGCAGGAGCAGGCTACAGTGATGTGGTTTTTTGCAGGTCCGCAACGTTTGTTTAGAAGTACAGAAGGGACATGCAGGTTGGCCGTTGTTGGGAGTTGGCCAGTGGTGAGAGTAGGAGTGTCAGGCTCTGACTCAAAGGAGGCCAGGCTTCTGCTCGAAAGAGCCGTTTGCTCTGGGTTCGTTTCTGTTAAGATTCCCTTTTTTTTCCTCTTACTGTTCCTTGTGTAGTAAATGGCTGTTGTGAGTTCCTCATGCTGGATGTTGGAGTCCTGGGAGATCCAGAGTCTTCCAGGGAACTACATCTGCATGAAGTGCACCCAGCTGCAGCTCCTTGAAGACCGTGTTAGGGATCTGGAGCAGCAGCTGGATAACCTTCGGCTTGTACAGGAGAGTGAGGAGGTAATCCATCTGAGTTACAGGGAAGTAGTCACCCTGAAGTTGCAGGAGGTGAGTGTCGGAAGATACAGAAAAGTAAACGGGCAGATAGCACAGAGCATCCCTGTGGCCTTTTCTCTCAATAATAAGTATACCATTTTGGATGCTGTCTTGGAGATAACCTCTCAGGAGAATTCCACGGGTTACTGGTACTGAGCGTGGGTCCGTGGAGGGGAAGGGAAAGAGGGAGAAGAGGGGAGCGATAGTGATAGGGGACTCAATAGTCAGAGGAACAGACAGGGGAGTCAGTGGATGTGAATGGGATGCCCAGATGGTATGTTGCCTCCCAGGTGCCAGGATCAGGGACATCTCAGATCGCGTCCACAACATTTTGGAGAAGGAGAGAGATCAGCCTCATGTCTTGGTACATATTGGTACCAACGACATAGGAGGGAAAAGTGAAGCAGTCCTGAAGAGAGAATTTAGAGAGCAAGGCAGAAAGCTGAGAAGCAGGACCTTCCGAGTAGAAATTTCTGAATTGTTGCCTGTGCCACACACTAGTGAGGGTAGAAACAGGATGATTTGGCAGATAAATTGCGTGGCTCAGAAGCTGGTGCAGTGGGAGGGCTTCAGGTTCTTGGATCATTGGGATCTCTTGTGGGGGAGGCATGACCCGCACCTGAACCCGAGGGAACCAATATTCTTGTGGGCAGTTTTGTTAGAGCTGTTGGGGAGGATTTAAACTAATTTGGCAGGGGGGTAGAAACTGGAGTGAAGGAACTCAGGATAGGACAGATGGTAAAAAAGCAAAGATAGAGTACAGTCAGACTGTCAAGAAGGGCAGGCAGATGATAGGACATAACTGCAGCAGCAGAGTGCGTGTCAGTGCATTAGGGATGCAGAATCATAAAGGGTAGCAAATACAGTGCTCAAAGTGTTATATCTCAATGTACGGAGTATAAGAAATAAGGTGGATAATCTTGTTGCACTATTACAGATTGCCGGGTATGATGCTATGGCCATCACTGACTCATGGCTGAAGGATGGTTGTAATTGGGAGCTGAATGTCAAAGGTTACACATTGTATCAGAGGGATAGGAAGGTAGGCGAGGGGGTGGTGTGGCTCTGCTGGAAAAGATTAACATCAAATCAGTGGAAAGATATGACATTGGATCAGAAAATGTTGAACCCTTGTGGTTTGAGTTAAGAAACTGTAAGGGTAAAAGGACCCTGATGGCAGTTATATACAGGCCTCCCAGCAGTAGCTGGGATGTAGACAATAGATTACAACAGGAAATAGAAAAGGTATGTCAAATGGGCAATGTTATGATAGTCATGGGAGATTTTAACATGCAGGTTGATTGGGAAAATCAGGTTGGTAATGGATCTCAAGAGAGTGAATTTGTTGAATGCCTACGAGATGACTTTTTAGAGCAGTTTGTTGTTGAGCCTACTAGGGGATCAGCTATACTGAATTGGGTTTTATGCAATGAACCAGAGGCGATTAGAGAGCTTAAGGTAAAGGAACCCTCACGAGTCAGTGATCACAATATGATTGGGTTCTACTTGAAATTTGATAGGGAGAAAGTAAAGTCTGACATAGCAGTATTTCAGTGAGTAAAGGAAATTACAGTCGTATGAGAGAAGAATTGGCCAATGTAAATTGGAAGGAGATGCTTATTGGGATGACAGCAAAGCAGAAATAGCATGGGTTTCTGGGAAAAATGAGGAAGGTGCAGGATAGGTGTGCTTCAAAAACAATTAAATACTCAAATGGCAAAATAATACAAACTGGATGACAAGGGTTGCCAAACATAATGTGAAAGCAAAAGACAGGACATAAACAATGCAAAATTAGTGGGAAGATAGAGGATTGGGAAGCTTTTAAAACCTACAGAGTGCAACTAAAAGAATCATTAGAAGGGAAAAGATGAAATACGAAAGCAAGCTAACAATTAATATCAAAGTGGATACTAAAAGCTTCTCAAGTATGTAAAAAATAAAAGAGAGATTAGAGTGGATATTGGACCACTAGAAAATGAGGCTGAAGAAATAGTAATAGGGACAAGGATATGGCAGATGAACTAAATGAGTATTTTGCATCAGTCTTCACTGTGGAAGACACTAGCAGTGTGCCAGATGTTGAAGGGTGTGAGGAAAGAGAAGTGAGTGCAGTTACTATTATAAGGGAGAAGGTGGTCAAAAAGCTGGAAGTCCTAAAGGTGCATAAGTCACCCAGACCAGATGAACTGCTCCGTAGAGTTCGGAAGGTGTAGTGGTAGAGATTGTGGAAGCATTAGTAATGATCTTTCAAAAATCATTTGACTCTGGCATGGTGCCAAAGGACTGAAGAGTTGCAAATGTCACTCCACTCTTTAAGAGAGGAGGAGGGCAACAGACAGAAAGGAAATTATAGGCCAGCAGTTGAGAAGATGTTAGAGTCAATTGTTAATAATGAGATCATGGAGTACTTGATGATGCAGGACAAAGTCAGCATGGTTTCCTTAACAGAAAATCTCACCTGACAAACCTGTTGGAATTCTTTGAGGAGATTACACATAGGATAGATAAAGGGGCTGTAGTGGATGTTGTATATTTGGACTTTTAGAATTAGAATTTGAATTTATTTAAATCTTACATCTGCCTTACGTGATGTAGAAATGTTTGCATTATGACACCATTGTGAATTTAGAAGTCTAGTGGCTTGTAGAAAGAAACTGTCCCTTAGCATGTTGGTCCTGGCTTTAATGCTGCTGTACCATTTGCCAGATGGAAGCAGCTGGAACAGATTATGATTGGGGTGACTGGTGTCCCCAATGATCTTCTGGGCCTTCTTTACACACCTGCTGCTGTAAATGTCCTCAGTGGAGTGAAGTTCCCATCCACAGATATGCTGGGCTGTCTGTACCACTCTCCGCAGTGGCCAGCGATCAAGGTTGGTGCAGTTCCTGTATCAGGTGGTGATACAGCCAGTCAGGATGCTGTCAGTGGTGTCCCTGAGAAAGTCTTGAGGATTTGGGGGCTATGCCAAACTTCTTCCACTGCCTGTGGTGTAAGAGATGCTGCTCTGCTTTTTTTGCACACAGCTTATGTATACAGTCCAGGTGAGATCATCGGTGATGTATATACCAAGGAACCTGAAACTACTCACCCTCTCAACTGCATTCTCATTGATGGTGATTGGGCTGAATTATCTCAGTTCCTCCTGTAATCCATGAACAGCTCTTTTGTTTTTTGGACATTGAGGGGGAGGTTGTTGTCTTGGCACCACTGTGTCAGGGTGTTAACCTCTCCTCTGTAGGCTGTCTCATCACTGCTAGAAATAAGGCCAGTCAGAGTCATGTAATCTGAAAATTTGATCAGCAGATTGGGGCTGCGTGTGGCAGCACAGTCCTGGGTGTAAAGGGAGTAGAGAAGGGGGCTCAGGACACATCCATGGGTACCTGTGTTGAGGGTCAGAGGGGCAGAGGTGAGCGAGCACATCCTTACTAGCTGCCAGTGATATGACAGGAATTCCAGGATCCAGCTGCACAGGGCAGGGTGAAGGCCGAGGTCTCTGAGTTTCCTGTCAAGTCTGGAGGGAATAATGGTGTTGAATGCTGAACTGTAGCCCAGAACAGCATTCTAACGTATGCATCCCTCTTCTCCAGGTGAGTGAGGATGGTGTGTAGGACTGTGGCTATGATGTCATCGGTAGACCAGTTCCGTCGGTAGGTGAAATGTAGGGGTCCGATGTGGGTGGTAGCATGCTGCAGATGTAGTCTTTGACCAGCATCTCAAAGCATTTGCTTATAATTGAGGTGAGTGTGACAGGGTGCCCATCGTTCAGGCATGTTAACTTGGTTTTCTTGGGTACAGGGACAATAATGGATGATTTGAAACAGGAGGGCACTACACACTGAGAGAGGGAGAGATTAAAAATGTCCATAAACATACCAGCCAGCTGTTACGCACACACTTTGAGGACCCACGTTAGGATGCTGTCTGGCTCTGCTGCCTTACGGCTGTTGACACGTTGGAAAGTTCTATGTACCTCAGCCTCAGAGATGACCAAGGAGCAGGTCTTGTCAGTGGCTCTTCTCAGGGGTTCAGTCTTATCAACCTCGAATTGAGGGTATAAAGCATTTAGCTCATCAAGGAGTGAGGTGGCACTGCTGCGTTTCCTCTTGAAGTCCGCGAAGGTGTGCAGTCCTTGCCATTGTGTCATTGTCGCAGAGTAGACTGGATTTTGTCCCCGTGTTGCCATTTTGCCACCATCATGGCTCTACATAAATCATTGTTGCATCTCTTGAGCTCCTGTTCGTCTCTGGAGGCGAAAGCTTTATTCCTTGTGCTGAGAGCAACACTCACTAAACTATTTATCCAAGTCAACATGAGTGAATCTGCAGAAGCTGGAAATAAATAAAAACACAAAATGCTGGCAGAACTCAGCAGGCCAGACAGCATCTATGGGAGGAGGTAGTGACGACGTTTCGAGCCGAAACCCTTCATCAGGAGTTTCGGCCCGAAACATTGTCACTACCTTCTCCCATAGATGCTGTCTGGCCTGCTGAGTTCTGCCAGCATTTTGTGTTTTTATTTATCCAAGTCTTCTGGTTTGGGTAGACCCAGACCAATTTTTCGGGAATAATGTCTTTGATAATGTGCCACACATGAGGCCGCTTCTTAAGTTAAGATCCCATGGCATTACAGGAAAGTTACTGGCATGGTTAGAGCATTGGCTGATCGATAGGAAGGCAGTGATTGGGAATAAAAGGATCCTTTTCTGGTTGTCTGCCAGTAACAAGTGCTGTTCCACAGGGGTTAGTGTTGGGAGCACTTTTTTAAGCTGTATATCAATGATTTAGATAATGGAATATATGGCTTTGTTGCTAAGTTTACAGATGATACGAAGATGAGTGGAGGGGCAGGTAGTGTCGAGGAAACAGGTAGGCTGAAGAAGAATTAGGAGAATGGGCAAGAAAGTGGCAAGTGAAATACAATGTTGGAAAATGCATGGTCATGCTCTTTGGTGGTAGAAATAAATGTGCAGACTATTGGGGAAAAATGGGGAGAAAATCCAAAAATTTGAGATGCAAAGGGATTTGGGTGTCTTTATGCTGAACACCCTAAAGGTTAACTTACAGGTAGAGTCAGTGGTGAGCAAGGCAAATACAATGTTAGCATTCAAGGATGTGTTGCTGAGGATTTATAAGGCACTGGTATGGCCTCGCCTTGAATATTGTGTACAGTTCTGGGCTCCTCATCTAGGAAAGGATGTGCTGGCATTGGAGAGAGGTTCACAAGGATGATTCCAGGAATGAAAGGGTTATTATACAAGGAATGTTTGATAGCTGTGTGTCTGTACTCACTGGAATTTAAGAGGATGAGGGCGAATCTCATTGAAACCTTTCAAATGTTGAAAGACCTAGACAGAATAGATGTGGAAAGGATGTTTCCCATGGTGGGGGAGTCTAGGACAAGAGGGCACAGCTTCAGGATAGAGATGTGTCCATTTAAAACAGAAATGCAGAGAAATTTCTTTAGCCAGAGGGTGGTTTACCACAGGCAGTTGTGGAGGCCAGGTCATTGGGTGTATTTAAGTCTTGATAGGTTCTTGATTGGACACGGCATCAAAGGTTACAGGAAGAAGGCTGAGGAGTGGAGCTGAGGAGGGGAAAAAGGATCAGCCATGATTGAATGGCGGAGCAGACCCCATGGGCCAAATGACCTAATTTTTCTGCTATGTCTTGTGGTCTTATGGTCTCTAATTCATACATCAGGCTGGTGTTTGTTGATTACAGCTCAGTGTTAGCACCATCATCCCCTCAGTACTGATTAACAAGCTTCAAAACCTGAGCCACTGTACCTCCCTCTCCAACTGGATCCTTGTCTTCTTTATCGTAAGACCACATTTAATGTGGATCAGAAAGAATATCTCCTCCTCGCTCTGATAATCCAATCAGGTGCATCTCAAGCATGTGTGCTTAGCTCACTCCACGACTGTGTGGTCAGGCACAGCTCAAACACCAGCTATAAATTTGCTGGTGATACAACCGTTGTCAGGAGAATCTCAGATGGCGATGAGGAGACATATAGGAGCGTGATAGATCAGCTGATAGCGATGTCACAACAACAACCTTGCACTCTGTGTCAGTAAGACAAATGAAAAGGTTGTGGACCTCAGGAAGGGAGGACATGAGAACACATACCAGTCCTCAGTTTGGTGTCAGTGGTGGATAGCACGAGCAGCTTCAACTTCCTGTGCGTCAACATCTCTGATGATCTGTCTGGAGCCTACACTACTGAAAGGCAATACAAGGAAGAAATGCCAGCAGCTATACTTCAATTGGTGTTTGAGGATATTTGGTACGTCACAAAAGACTCCAGCAATTTCCATGGATGTTCTGTGGAGAGCATTCTGATTGTTGCATCTTGGTCTGGTACGCACAGAGCTGGAAGAGTTACAGAGGGTTGTAAACTCAGCCAGATCCATCATGATCACTAAGCTATTCATCTTCAAAAGGCAGTGCTTCAAGCAAGTGGTATCCATCATTAAGGACCCTCACCATCCAGAACATGCCCTCTTCTCATTTGAGTCATCAGCGAGGCAGTACAGGAGCCCAAAGACACACACTCAGTGTTTTAAGAACAGCTTCTTCCCTTCTGCCATCAGATTCCTGAATGAGCCATGTACCCATGACCATCACCTCACTATTTTTTGCTCTCTTTTTGCATTACTTACTTACTTTTTCTGTATCTTATTGTAACTTAGAGTATTCTTAATGTATTCTGGTGTACTGCTACTGCAAGACAACAAATTTCACAATATATGCTGATGATAATATATCTGATGAAGGGTCTTGGCTTGAAACTTCAACTCTTTATTCCTTTCCATAAATGCTGTCTGACCTGCTGTGCTCCTCTAGCATTGTGCCTGTGCTGTTCTAGATTTCCAGCTCCTGAAGAATCTCTTGCATTGTTAATAAACCAAATTCTGATTCTTATTACAGGCAGGGTCTGATCACAAGATCAATCAATGAAGCATCAAATTGGACTTCACATGTTCTTTCATTCAAAATGTTCTAATTGCATGCCTGCTGATTATTTTCATGAATCAGGATG
The DNA here is from genome assembly GCF_048418815.1 of Hemitrygon akajei. Taxonomy (NCBI): domain Eukaryota; kingdom Metazoa; phylum Chordata; class Chondrichthyes; order Myliobatiformes; family Dasyatidae; genus Hemitrygon; species Hemitrygon akajei. The sequence continues at coordinate 117,672,952 of NC_133127.1, forward strand.
CTGGAATAATATTGAAAAACATCAATGTACCCTCTCACTGGTACCACAACTCCAAGCCTCAGCTCCATCTCTCACAATGATGACTCGTTGCTGACTATTCAACCAAATTGCAAGGCATTCATTCATAAAATAAAGTTGCACAAAATGAAGACCAAAGGGTTTGTTCAGCACCAGCATTCACCACCCCAGATGACAGACTGTGTCCTGTTACTAGAGTACTCCAAGCAGAGTGTATGACCTGTGTTTGTTTGCTAACAAGTAATCATTTTTCTCACAGCCTCCCTCTCCTTCACCCACACAATCTCTACTGATCTACATGCTGAAAATATGCAGGCAAATGGAGCCTTGTTACTCTCTTTTAGTACCAGTAATCCTATTCCCTTTTAAACAGCTAAGAACCTCTGTCTGAGGATGAGGAGAGCATCTCACCACTTGATAGGCTCACTCCGTCACACATATTGACATACTGTAGAACTTAGTGCGAGGTTAGATGTGCGCACCATTTGATATTGAATAGTGTCCTTGAGAATACAGAGGGAAAGGCTGACTGAAGCACCAAATGGAGAGCCAGTACACAAGTTCTGCTCCAGCAGATCTAGATGAGGACATTGCTAGGGCAGATCACAAAACAATGTTAATATATATGTACAAAGAAATACTTTGAAAATTATTTAATGCATGAAATGTCATGAAACATGCAGAATCTAGATCCAAGCTTCCACAGAGCTTTGTGTGGAGCCTGACTGCTGTAGTTTTCATCTTTGGTCAACATTTGTACAGCCAGATATTATACATGATAGCTAATATCTCAGGTTCCAATGCAGCCAAGCTGAAATCACCCATCAGATGTTGTAAAGAAACTTAGACTAAGAAAATCTGAAACTCAGCAACCGAAAGTCCTCCCGTTAAGGCTCTGGATGCCAAAATTCAATGGAGTTTTGAGGAAATCAAGTTCCTTTGAGGAACTCAGTATCCTTGGAATTTTTTTATTGTGCACTTTTAATAGCACTGGTTGCACCAAACATAATATTGCATAATATGTCTGAAGCTCTCTACTGTGCTATGAGAAAGGGTTTGCATATTTTGCATTGACTTTACAATATCTAAAAAAGTCTGCTTGTTTATTTTCATTACTTCTTCAACTATCTGTTCAGATTTTCAGCACTTTCTGCTTACATTGTTGTATGCATGATAGTGCAGATATGAAGGCAACTTAGCCTTGCAGAATATTAAATAATTGTGGTAAATGATTTAGGTGAGTGGCTGTAAATTCTCCAGGGTCTGATGTTTTGGGGGCGGGGAGGTGTCATTGTTCTGTTTTATCGATGCAGGGCATGGAATTAAGGGATCAAACAACAATTTCTAGATTTGCCATTGATACCAAACTTGACAGCATTATAGTGAACAGGATAGTGATGGACTGAAGCTAGACATAAATAGATTGGTGGAATAAGCTGATGCACGGCAGATGAAGTTTAATGCAGGAAAATATGATGTGATTCCTTTTAATTTCTTTCACCAAAGTGCTACAAAGTATTCTATTTCAAATATCTATCCAATTCCCTTTCAAAACTCCTGATTTTTCCTTAATACTCATAGGCTGAGTTCCAGATCATAACCTATCTGTTTATAAAAAAAGCTTTTACTTGCATTCCCACTGTCTCCTTTGAAATGGCAGATGCTGGAAACTGAAATAAAAACACAAAGTTCTGGGAATACTCAAAGGATCATAAAAAGCAGAACAGAGAAAAACCGAGTTTATGTTTCAAGCGATAAACTTTCATCAAAACTAATATAGCCAAAGGAGCATATTTTACAGCAAATGAATCACCTTCTGATGTTGAATTTTCAAGGAACTCAACTTGAATACTTTGAATAATTACAATCCAAACATACTGAAGAAAATTCTCATCATACCAGAATGAGTACAATTTCAACCACACTGGAGGACTGTGTTTAGGATTTGATTACATTTAGGATTGGGTGTATGGGGTGTCCACGAAGGGTAGACCCTCAGCTGAAGGGGCTTGTCGTGTCCATTCCAAGACAGCGCACTCACCTTTGGTCCGCACCAGACACTTAGCTCTCACCTGTGGCTCTAAGTAAATGTTTATATGTAACAACTTTGACAGGCAAGCTAAACCAGGAGGCGTCAGCTGACAGCCTCATACCCCATTGAGTTGGGGACATTCCTGTCCGAGCATGTGGAGTCAGATCCGGCTTTCTGGCTGGATGAGATCTACAGTGAAATCCAAAGGCCAGGAAGATGGTTCTGCAATGCTTCATGGAGAGGAAAGGGCATGACAAGGCACAGAAGACATCATGGTCATCCACTGAAACCAAGACCCCAGCTGTAATGCTTGTCTATAACATTGGACCCAGATTTCTGAGGTTGAGAGAGTAGACCTGCCCCGTGCAACTGCTTTTGCACTTTAGAAACTCTCTTGTAGAGATTTCATGTCATCATCAGACATGAAGGGCTATCACAATCATACTTAGGATTAAACAGTTTGCTTTAATTACACCCACACATGTCTCACATTTCCCGCAACACACACAGAATGCTGGAGGAACTCAGTACGCCAGGCAGCATCTGTGGTGGAGAGTGTAGTCAACGTTTCAGGCTGAGACCCTTTGTCAGGACCAGAGAAAAACGATGAGGAGTCAGAGTCAGATGTGAAGGGAGGGGAGGAAGAAACACAATGTGATAGGTGAAACTGGGAGGTTGTGGAGGTTGATTGGTGAAAGAGATACAAGGCTGGAGAAGGAGGAATCTGATAGGACAGAAGGCCATGGAAGAAAGAAAAGGAGGAGGAACCCCAGAGGGAGGTGAGAAGGTAAGGAGATAAGGTGAGAGAGGGAAAAGGGGATGGGGAATGGTGAAAGAAGGGGTGGCATTACTAAAAGTTCAAGAGATCATTGTTCATGCCATCAGAAATGTCAGCTGTACTCTTTTCCATAGATGCTGCCTGGCCTGCTGAGTTCCTCCAGCATCTTGTCTGTGTTGTTTTGGATTTCCAGCAACTACAGATTTTCACTTGTTTGTGATCACATCTCCTGCAATCTGTGTCCAATCCTGACCTCTGTGACTGCCTGTCTGGAGCTTACATGTTCACATGTTTTACCTCGTCCCTACCTCCTATCCCCAGGGTGCTGTGGGTAGGGTATCTCGTACATGTCAAAGATGTGCTGGATGCTAGTTTCAATAGATATTTTAAAACGGCTGTTTTTTAGGTAAGTGGTGGAATCTGGGGAGAGTTGATGGGAACAATAGTTTACAGGGAAATTAGAGAGACACTTGGATGGCTTTGAGAGTTGGTATGTATTCAGTAAGCCAAAATGGCCTCCTTCTGTGTTAAGGCAATATGTCATATAGTATTCAGAACCAACATGGCTGCCACCACCATGCTTGCAGAGTGACTGCTCCAAAGAGTGGATGACATCAACTTCCCAAAGGATTGGATAACTTTTACCTCTACCAGTCAGAGGATATCCACATGTGCATCCTACAACATGCTTGCTCAGAGATTTGACAATATACTTCCAAGGCATGATCGACATACTGCAGTCTCCTGCACGAGATCCCTTCAGCAAAGCACAACAGTAAGACAAGACAGATCGCCATTATTTTCTCAAGGACACCTCAGAGGCCGTCTGGGCGAACTGCCTGATAGAAATGTAGCAAGACCATCGTCAAGGTTAACAAATTGTGCTTCACTGAGCTTCTACTGGTCTTGTTACTGTCTGTTGAGGCAAACATGATGCAATTAAAGTTCCTTAGATTAGAATCCAGAGGCAACATGAAACAGTTTGAGGTCCCACTTCAGTTTGATTTGGGTAGCTCTGCCATGTGATGAATGGAAGCTGAAAACTGAGCAGTCAGATGCTGCAGGTCACCGTATGCAAAGTGACACCAACTGCCACTTCCAAATAGTGTTTTCTTATTTTTCATTTACTTCTGTTCATTACATATGCGAGGTCACTTCTCAGAACTGTCTGTGATGCGCAGAGGCCTGGTATCGGCTGTGAACCTTCTTGTGAAATTCTCCATTTGTAAAGTCATGTCAGCACTCAAAAAACTTCCGGATTTCGGAGGTTTTTTTGGAGGTTCTGGAATTTTGGATAAAGGGATCATGACCTGAAATCCCATGTACCCAATGGTCCATATCCTTCTGTGTCTCCTCTTTCCTTTCAGTTAGTCCTGACGAAGGGTCTCGGCCCGATACGTCGACAGTGCTTCTCCTTATAGATGCTGCCTGGTCTGCTGTGTTCCACCAGCATTTTGTGTGTGTTGTTTGAATTTCCAGCATCTGCAGATTTTCTCGTGTTTGCTCCTTCTGTGTCTTGCCTACTCAACTGCTTGTCTAAATAACATATCTCTTAAACGCAGTGATTGTGTGATTCCACCTCATTTTTGGCAGAGAATTTCAGATATCAATTACTCTCCATAAACATAACTTTCTCCTCAAATCCCCTTTAAAACTCCTTCCTCTCATCTTAAACTATTGAGGGATCAGAAGTACAGAGAGTGAGCAGTTTCAATTTCCTGGGTGTCAAGATCTCTAAGGATCTGACCTGGTCCCAACATATCAATGCAGTTATAAAGAAGGCAATGCAGTGTCTATATTTCATTAGGAGTTTGAAGAGATTTGGTATATCAACAAGTACACTCAAAAGCTTCTATAGATGTACAATGGAGAGCATTCTGACAGGCTGCATCACTGTCTGGTATGAGGGGACTATTGCACAGGACCAAAAGAAGCTGCAGAGTGTTGTAAATCTATTCAGCTCCATCTTGGGCACTAGCCTACAAAGTACCCAGGACGTCTTCAAGGAGCGGTGTCTCAGAAAGGCAGCATCCATTATTAAGGACCTCCAGCACCCAGGGCATGCCCTTTTCTTACTGTTACCATCAGGTAGGAGGTACAGAAGCCTGAAGGCACACACTCAGTGACTCAGGAACAGCTTGTTCCCTTCTGCCATCTGATTCCTAAATGGATATTGAATCCTTGGACACAACCTCACTTTTTTAATATATAGTATTTCTGTATTTTGCACAATTTTTAATCTATTCAATATACATATAATGCAATTGATTGATTATTATTATTATTTTATTTTGTGTTTTTTTTCTAGATTATGTATTGCATTGAACTGTTGCTGCTAAGTTAACAAATTTCACATCATATGCCGGTGATAATAAACCTGATTCTGATTCTGATTTTGGCTTTGTGTCTTTGATACCACAACCATCAGAAAGAGATTCAGGTTTTCTACTGACTTGTTTTCTTTTTCCACAGATGTTATCTAACCTTCTTAGTGTTTGTAGCATTTTCTATTCCTATCAATCACTTGTTATTTTATATATATTTATCTTAAATATTAAACAAATTAGAGCAATATGAAATATTGTAATGAGCACACCAGACAGTAGTAAAAAGCAAGTGGATGGTGGAAATAGAACATGGAATTTCATTGTAAAATATTTTCCCCCTCTAAAATGTGAAGGCAATTAGCATACAAGAACCTGTAGCTGTTGATCATTTCAAAGTGCAAAGTAAGTTTATTATCAAAATTCATAAATGTCACCATATACAACCCTGAGATTTATTTTCCTGCGTGCATACTCAGCAAATCTCTAGGATTGTAACTATAACAGGATCAATGAAAGATTAACCAGAGTGCAGAAGACAACAAACTGTGCAAATGCAAATATAAATAAATAGCAATAAATAACAAGACCATGAGATAACAAGTCCTTAAAGTGAGATCACTGGCTATGAGAACATCTCAATGGACGGGGCAAATGAGTGTAGTTATCCAATTTTTTTCAAGAGCCTGATGATTAAGTGATAGTAACTGTTGTTGAACCTGGTGGTGTAAGTCCTGAGGCTCTTGTACCTTCTAACTGATAGTATCAGCGAGAAAAGAGCATAGCCTGAGTGCTAGGGATCTCTGATGATGGATGCTGCTTTCTTATGACAGTGTTTCATGTAGACCTGCTCAATGGTTGGGAGGGCTTTACCTGGAGATATACTGGGCCAAATTCACTTCCTTTTCTAGGATTTTCCATTCAAAGTCATTGGTGTTTCCACACTAGGCTGTGATGCAGCCAGCCAATGTACCCTCCACTACACATTAATAGAAGTTTGTCAAAGTTTTAGATGTCATGCCAAAACTCCACAGACTCATAAGGAAGTAGACATGCTGATCTGCTTTCTTTGTGATCCAGGACAGATGCTCTAAAATAGTAACACCCTGGAAATTAAAGTTGCTGACCCTCTCCAGCTCTGAATCTCTGATGAGGACTGGCTCATGGACCTCTGGTTTCCTCCTCCTGAAGTCTATAATCAGTTCCTTGGTCTTGCTGACATTGAGTGAGAGGCTGTTGTTATGACACCACTCAGCCAAATGTTCAATCTCCTTCCTGTACACTGATTCATCACCACCTTTGATTGGTAATGGAGTTGTGCTTAGCTGCACAGACACAGATGTAAAGTAAGTAGAGCCGGGGGCCAAGAATGCAGCCAGTGCTGATGGAAATCATGGAGGAGATGTTGCTGCCAATCCGAACTGACTAGGGTCTACAACTGAGGAAATTCAGGATCCAATTGCAAAAAGAGGTATTGAAGCTAAGTTCTTGGAGCTCATTGATTAGTTTTGAGGGGTTGAGATATTGAATGCTGACCTTTTGCTGATAAAGAGTATCCTGATGTATGCATCTTTGCTGTCCAGATGTTCCAGGATTCCAGCTAATGAGATGGCATCTGCTGTGGACCTGTTGCTCCAGTAGGCAAATTGGAGCAAATCCAAGCTACTTCTTAGGCAGGAGCTGATTTGTTCATCACCAGCCTTTCAGAACAATTCATCACTATGGATGCAAGTGCAACTGGCCAGTAGTCATTCAGGCCGGTCACCATGCTCTTCTTGAGTACCAATATAACTGAAGCCTGCTTGAAGCACACAGACAAAGCAAGAGGTTAAAGATATCAGCGGACACCTCAGCTAGTTGGTCAGTGCAGGTCTTTAGTACATGGCCATGACAACGAGACAACAAACTCAACTCTGACTCTGACTTTGACAAGGAAAATTATAATAGTGAGGAGACAGGTGAAAGACGTAGAAGAATCTCATTCTCTTTCTGCCTGGTTCACTAAGACATTAAGAGGAAATTCTTGTACCTACAAATTTGCCAAATGGTGAAATGACTTTCAATAGTGATGGATGGCAATGGGAGTCTCCCCCATCCTGGGTGATGGCAATAATCTTGCACTAATATTACAAAGCATGTTCCTAGTGGGATTCGAGTTTCTGATTCAGCTCTGGGTGAAAATATCATCACTTATTATAACAAAACCAGGAGAATGTTGTCCTTCTCCCAAAGGATGCTGCTGTTGATTCTTTTTATTCTGCACAATCAATTGGCACTTTTACCAGAATACTGGATATCATTTGCATTTCATAATTGACATGTTTTCTTCAATTGGTTGAGTCAGTTATGTCAATATAATTTGATGCAGCAAGAATGCAGAGATAAGTACAATTAATTAATTTGACAACCAAAACTGCTCCTGTTGACAGGTGTATATATGAAAAGGGAAATAAGAGAGAAAATTAGAACTATCTTTGTGAGAGTTGGGACTTCCCTTCCAGATAGCTTAATCACAATATTTCTGCTGCCTGCTCTTGATCTTAATTTTTACAAACTTAATGTAGTTTGGCTAATTCAAACTTCTTATAGATTAAAATATATTAGGCCAAATGTAATTTAGTTTTGCTACCAGTTTTGCATACTTCACTTGAGAAAACACATACTGGATTCAGATTTGCAAAAGGTCAAGTATGAAACCAGGCATGTTACTCAGGCTTGAAGATTTCTGATTTTAGAAATTTAAGGGGAAACTGATATTTAATTGTTGGAAGCATTCTAACCACTGAGAAAAAAACTGAGGAGGCATATCCACTAGTTGGTGGATCATAGAAGGATCATTATCTTTAAAATTGGAACTTCGTTCTCTGAAATGAAAACTGTTGCTCAGGAGCACAGCTTCAGTGATTAGGGTTCAATCCTGAAATCTGGTCCTGTCTCTGTGGGCAAGGTGCCTGGAAGTGTTATGAGGGTAGAAGTACAATCTACCAGTTTGGTGGAGTACATGATACTTTTATATAAACACATGAATATGAAGAAAATGGAGGAATATGGTTGATAGACAGGAGGAGGAGATTTAATGTAAGTTGGCATCAAAATTGACACAGCATTTTGTGCCAAATGGCCTGTTCAATGCTGTACTATTCTATGTTCCATATTCTGTCAAGGATCCACTCCAGAGAGAGGTCGAGGGTTTGTTTGAATTATGGCATTTATAGAAGGGCTGTAGCAAATAAATAGCAGTCTAATATAGGTGTCTTTGTAGTCCAAATGCTCCAGAGAAGAGCATAGAGCTAGAGAGATGGATTCTGTCATGGTCCTGACTGTGGTAGGCAGATTACAGGGTCAAGTTTGTCCAGGAGGCTAGAGTAGATGTGTGCCATAGCAATCCTGTCAAAGCACTTCAGGGTGGTTGATGTCAGAGTCATTAGGCACTAGTCATTAAAGAACACTACCTCATGTTCCTTTGGCACTGAGATGATAATGGTCTTCTTAAAGCAGGTGGGAATCTCCGACTGGAGTAGGGAGACAATAATAATGTCTGCAAATATTCCCACTAGCTGTTCTTTGCAGGATCTATGGATACGGATGATAAGGTTATACTGTATAATAACTATATGCCTGACTTTGGCTAATAACTTTCCAATTTTAAAATGATAATAAATGAACTATAATTCTAGTATGCCTCATATTTAGTCTGTTTGTGCTCTTAAGAACAGTAAATGACAAGTTGGATAAAGATTCTGCTCTCGCTTCCTCGGATCATTTTGACGATCTTTCCCGTGACTGGCAGGAAGAAAGCTGCGCCACACCTTGTATTGAAGTCACCACTGAGAAGGTAATGACGGTATTGATCTGTAAACACAAGATGATGGGGAAATAGGAATTAGAATTCATTAGGATATGTGAAGCAGAGAAACTTAGTTTAGTAGAAACAAGGATACAGCAGATCAGCTGGGTAAGAAATGTGGGAGGCACCCAGAGGAAGGCCACATAGTCACAAGGAGAATGTGCAGACTCCTTACAGACAGTGGCAGGAATTGGATCCCAGTTGCCCGTTCTGTCAAGCATTAAGCTAACTGCCACACTACCAAATGGTCCCAGCTGAAGCGAAAATTTTAAGTGCTACCCATATTTATCCTGACCCATGCTTTCAATTGACAGCCTGAAACAGAAACAGATAGATAGATAGATAGATAGATAGATAGATAGATAGATAGATAGATACTTTATTCATCCCCATGGGGAAATTCAACTTTTTTCCAATGTCCCATACACTTGTTGTAGCAAAACTAATTACATACAATACTTAACTCAGTAAAAAATATGATATGCATCTAAATCACTATCTCAAAAAGCATTAATAATAGCTTTTAAAAAGTTCTTAAGTCCTGGCGGTAGAATTGTAAAGCCTAATGGCATTGGGGAGTATTGACCTCTTCATCCTGTCTGAGGAGCATTGCATCGATAGTAACTTGTCGCTGAAACTGCTTCTCTGTCTCTGGATGGTGCTATGTAGAGGATGTTCAGAGTTTTCCATAATTGACCGTAGCCTACTCAGCGCCCTTCGCTCAGCTACCGATGTTAAACTCTCCAGTACTTTGCCCACGACAGAGCCCGCCTTCCTTACCAGCTTATTAAGACGTGAGGCGTCCCTCTTCTTAATGCTTCCTCCCCAACATGCCACCACAAAGAAGAGGGTGCTCTCCACAACTGACCTATAGAACATCTTCAGCATCTCACTACAGACATTGAATGACGCCAACCTTCTAAGGAAGTACAGTCGACTCTGTGCCTTCCTGCACAAGGCATCTGTGTTGGCAGTCCAGTCTAGCTTCTCGTCTAACTGTACTCCCAGATACTTGTAGGTCTTAACCTGCTCCACACATTCTCCATTAATGATCACTGGCTCCATATGAGGCCTAGATCTCCTAAAGTCCACCACCATCTCCTTGGTCTTGGTGATATTGAGACGCAGGTAGTTTGAGTTGCACCATATCACAAAGTCCTGTATCAGTTTCCTATACTCCTCCTCCTGTCCATTCCTGACACACCCCACTATGGCCATGCCATCAGCGAACTTCTGCACATGGCAGGACTCCGAGTTATATTGGAAGTCTGATGTGTACAGGGTGAACAGGACCGGAGAGAGTATGGTTCCCTACGTGACTTTATAAATTCTATGACACCAAGAAAAGAACAATGTAAGTATAGAGTATGAGGAATGGATCTAGTTTATGAAGCCCAGTTGCAGCTCGTGGATTTGGTTAGGAGGAGGTGAGCATGGTGTGGTGCTGAAAGGGGAAGAGAGACTCAAGATTGCTTCGGGAGTAGGGTAGAACTTAGGGATAGTGAACCCAGGTATTATGCCAAGACATCAAAGAAAGTGTGTTATGATGATCCTCAGAAACGGCCAAGATAAAGTGGGCAAGAGTTTGAGATAAGGTGGTGGTGGAGGAGAAGAGTTATGAGAAAGTACTGAGGCTGAGTTTGCAATAGTGGAGACTCCAGAGAGTACTACCAGTGAGGGAAAAGGCTTTTGCTAAAGCAAAACACCTGATGCTTAATGTCTGTATTTCTTGTGAATGTTGCTTGTAAGGTGCCTGTGATGCTGCCAATAGAAAGTTTTTCACTTTACCTATACATACGTGTGCAGTACTTGAGCATATGAAAATAACTCAACTTTGACATTGACTTTGATGATTTACCATCACCTGAAACAAGCAAATTTATTTCAGATTTTGATAATAGGAAACGTATGAGGTTTAAATATGTTCTTTAGCTGTCCTGTAGAAAGATAGAAACATAGAAAACCTACAGCACAATACATGCCCTTTGGCCCACAAAGATGTGCCAAACATGTCCCTTTCTTAGAAATTACTAGGCTTACCTATAGCCCACTATTTTTCGAAGCTCCATGTACCTATCTAAAGTCTCTTAAAAGATTGTATCGTATCCACCTCCACCACCATTGCCAGCAGCCCATTCCACACACTCACCACTCTCTGACTAAAAAACTTACCCCTGACATCTCCTCTGTACCTACTCCCCAGCACCTTAAACCTGTGTCCTCTTGTGGCAACCATTTCAGCCCTGGGAAAAAGCCTCTGATTATCCACACCATCAATGCTTCTTATCATCTTATACACCTCCATCAGGTCACCTCTCATCTTCCTTTGCTCCAAGGAGAAAAGGCCGAGTCCACTCAACCTGTTCTCATAAGGCATGTTCCCCAATCCAGACAACATCCTCTGCACCCTTTCTATGGCTTCCACATCCTTCCTGTACTGAGGCGACCAGAACTGAGCACAGAACTCCAAGTGGGGTCTGACCAGGGTCCTATATAGCTGTAACATTACCTTTCGGCTCCTATATTCAAATTCCACGATTAATGAAGGCCAATGCACCATACGCCTTCTTAACCACAGAGTCAACCTGCGCAGCTGCTTTGAGCATCCTATGGACTCGGACCCCAAGATCCTTCTGATCCTCCATACTGTCAAGAGTCTTACCACTAATACTATATTCTGCCATCATATTTGACATACCAAAATGAACCACATCACGCTTATCTGAGTTGAACTCCATCTGCCACTTCTCAGCCCAGTTTTGCATCCTATCAATGTCCCACTGTAACCTCTGACAGCCCTCAACACTATCCACAACACCTCCAACCTTTGTGTTCACAGCAAACTTACTAACCCATCACCCACTTCCTCACCCAGGTCATTTATAAAAATCATGAAGGGTCCCAGAACAGATCCCTGAATCACTCCACTGGTGACCAACCTCCATGCAGAATATGACCCATCTACAACCACTCTTTGCCTTCTGTGGGCAAGCCAGATCTGCATCCAGAAAGGAATGTCCCCTTGGATCCCGTGCCTCCTTACTTTTTCAATAAGCCTTGCATGGGGTACCTTATCAAATGCCTTGCTGAAATTCATATACACTACATCTACTGCTCTTCCTTCATCAATATCTTTAGTCACATTCTCAAAAAACTCAACCAGACTCATAAGGCACAACCTGCCCCTGACAAAGCCATGCTGACTACTCCTAATCATATTATACCTCTCCAAATGTTCATAAATCCTGCTTCTCAGGATCTTCTCCATCAACTTACCAACCACTGAGGTAAGACTCACTGGTCTATAATATCCTGGGCTATCTCTGCTCCCTTTCTTGAATAAAGGAACAACATTCGCAACCCTCCAATCCTCCAGAACCTCTCCTGTCCCCATTGGTGATGCCAAGATCATCGCCAGAGGCTCAGCAATCTCCTCCCTCACCTCCCACTGTTGCCTGGGGTACATCTCATTCAGTCCCGGCACCTTATCCAACTTGATGCTTTCCAAAAGCTCCAGCACATCCTTTTTCTTAATATCTACACGCTCAAGCTTTTCAGTCTGTTTCAAGTCATCACTAGAATCACCAAGATCCTTTTCCATAGTGAATACTGAAGTAAAGTATTCATTAAGTACCTCTGCTATTTCCTCTGGTTCTAAACCCACTTTCCCACTGTCACTCTTGATAGGTCCTATTCTTTCACGTCTTATCCTCCTGCTGTTCACATACTTGAAGAATGCCTTGGGATTTTCCTTAATCCTGCCCACCAAGGCCTTGTCACAGCCCCTTCTGGCTCTCCTAATTTCCTTCTTAAGTAGTTTCCTATTAGCCTTATAATCTTCAAGATCTCTAACATTACCTAGCTCTCTGAACCTTTTGTAAGTTTTTCTTTTCTTCTTGACTAGATTTATTACAGCCTTTGTACACCATGGTTCCTGTACCCTACCATTACTTCCCTGTCTCACTGGAATGTACCAATGTAGAACTCCACACAAATATCCCCTGAACATTTGCATCATTTCTTCCGTACTTTTCCTTGAGAATATATGTTTCCAATTTAAGCTTCCAATTTCCTGCCTGATAGCCTCATAATTCCCCTTACTCCAATTAAACGGTTTCTGATTTGTCTGTTCCTATCTCTCTCCAATGCTATTGTAATGGAGATAGAATTATGATCACTATCTCCAAAATGCTCTCCCACTGAGAGATCTGCCACCTGACCAGGTTCATTTCCCAATACCAAATTGTCAGGAACGCAGCCAGATGGACCCAAATGCAGGACGCAGACACTGGAGTACTAGGGGGAGGACAGGATGGGGATGCCATGGCATTTAAGGGTAGAGCTGGGGTTCAGGTCGATAAAGTGTCAGGCAGGCAGAGCGGAGCGGGCTCCCGGTGTCCAGGCAGGCAGAGCGGAGCGGGCTCCCGGTGTCCAGGCAGGCAGAGCGGAGCGGGCTCCTGGAGTTCAGGCAGAGCGGAGCGGAGTGGGCTCCTGGGGTTTAGGCAGGCAGAGCGGAGCGGGCTCCCGGGGTTCAGGCAAGCAGGTCCCCGGGGTTCAGGCAGGCAGAGCGGAACGGACTCCTGGGGTTCAGGCAGGCAGAGCGGAGTGGGCTCCCGGAGTTCAGGCAGGCAGAGCGGAGCGGGCTCCCGGAGTTCAGGCAGTCAGAGCGGAGCGGACTCCTGGGGTTCAGGCAGGCAGAGCGGAGCGGGCTCCCGGAGTTCAGGCAGGCAGAGCGGAGCGGGCTCCCGGAGTTCAGGCAGTCAGAGCGGAGCGGACTCCTGGGGTTCAGGCAGGCAGAGCGGAGCGGGCTCCCGGAGTTCAGGCAGGCAGAGCGGAGCGGGCTCCCGGAGTTCAGGCAGTCAGAGCGGAGCGGACTCCTGGGGTTCAGGCAGGCAGAGCGGAGCGGGCTCCCGGGGTTCAGGCAGGCAGAGTGGTGTGAGATCCTGGAGTTCAGGCAGGTAGAGCGGAGCGGGCTCCCGGAGTTCAGGCAGGCAGAGCGGAGCGGACTCCTGGGGTTCAGGCAGGCAGAGCGGAGCGGACTCCTGGGGTTCAGGCAGGCAGAGCGGAGCGGGCTCCCGGAGTTCAGGCAGGCAGAGCGGAGCGGACTCCTGGGGTTCAGGCAGGCAGAGCGGAGCGGGCTCCCGGGGTTCAGGCAGGCAGAGCGGAGCGGGCTCCCGGAGTTCAGGCAGGCAGGTCCCCGGGGATCAGGCAGGCAGATCCCCGAAGTTCAGGCAGGCAGAGCAGAGCGGACTCCCGGGGTTCAGGCATGCAGAGCGGAGCGGGCTCCCGGAGTTCAGGCAGGCAGAGTGGAGCGGGCTCCCGGAGTTCAGGCAGGCAGAGCAGAGCGGACTCCCGGGGTTCAGGCATGCAGAGCGGAGCGGGCTCCCAGAGTTCAGGCAGGCGGAGCGGAGCGGGCTCCCGGGGTTCAGGCAGGCAGAGCGGAGCGGGCTCCCGGAGTTCAGGCAGGCAGAGCGGAGCGGACTCCTGGGGTTCAGGTAGGCAGGTCCCCGGGGTTCAGGCAGACAGGTCCCCTGGGTTCAGGCAGGCAGGCAGACAGGTCCCCGGGGGTTCAGGCAGGCAGGTAGACAGGTCCCCGGGGGTTCAGGCAGGCAGGCAGGTAGACAGGTCCCCGTGGCTAGATAAACTGGCGGAGAGCCCTCCCTGGGCAGGCCACATATATCCTGGGTAGGGTCGCCTCCCAGTCGGAAACACCGGAGGCCTGGACACGACGCAAACCCCTAGGCAGGTGCGGGGCACAATCCCAGTGTTCGGGCGGAAGAGGAGGACAGGGCAGAACCCCTGCTGGGCAGTGGCAGACCGGCCGGGCCTGCCCGATGGAGGCAAGGGATAGGAACAGGCAGAACCATCGCCGGGCAGCAGCAGGTCGGCCAGACCTGTCCGACGGAGGCTAGGAACGGGCATAGGTTCAGGATGACCAACACAACAGCCATGATAGCGGGAAAATTGGGAACGGCCGGCAGACAGCGCAATGGCACAAACAAAACAAACGAGCGGAGAAGCGGGACCAGCGCATGGGAAGAAAGGTGGGGGAGAGGACCAACCTGGCAGTACTGGTACGGGGCAGAGAAGCATGATGAGGAGTAGATCTGAGCCCGGGCGGGATAACAGAATGCAGAGAAGAGTTCGGAGCCGGCGGAGAAACAGGAAACAGAACAAAACAGCCACCCGCCTGGTCCCAGTCCCAAGGCCCCTTATAAGCACCTGCAGCTCAATGAGTCACAGGTGTGCCTCCTTGAGCCAGGAGGGTCCTAACTAGTTCACGGGTGACGGGAGGGACAACTGCAGGACCTGGAGTCTGGAGCCCTCGGACAGGATTGAGACCCGGTACGCAGACTCCGGACCGGACCGGACCAGACCCTGACACAAATCAAGTACAGCCTCTCCTCTTGTAGGCTTAGCTACATATTGTGTCAAGTAACCTTCCTGAACACACCTAACAAACTCCACCCCTTCTAAACCCCTTGCTCTAGGGAGATGCCAATCGATATTTTGGAAATTAAAATCTCCCATCATGACAACTCTGTTATTAGTACACCTTTCCAAGATCTGTTTCCCTATCTGCTCTTGATATCCCTGTTACTATTGGATGGCCTATAAAAAACACCCAGTAAGGTTATTGACCCCTTCCTGTTCCTAACCTCCACCCACAGAGACTCCATAGACAATCCCTCCATGGCGTCCACCTTTTCTGCAGCCATGACACTATCTCTGATCAACAGTGCCACGCCCCCACCTCTTTTGCCTCCCTCCCTGTCCTTTCTGAAGCATCTAAAACACGGCACTTGAAGTAACCAATCCTGGCCCTGAGCCATCCAAGTCTCCGTAATGGCCACCACATCATATCTCCAAGTACTGATTCATGCTCTAAGCTCATCCGCTGTGTTCACGATACTCCTTGCGTTAAAATAGACACATCTCAAACCTTTGGTCTGAGCATATCCCTTCTCTATCACCTGCCTATCCTCCCTCTCACACTGTCTACATGCTTTCTCTATTTGTGAGCCAACCACCTCTTTCTCAGTCTCTTCAGTTTGGTTCCCACCCCCCAACAATTGTAGTTTAAACTCTCCCCAGTAGCCTTAGCAAACCTCCCCGCCAGGATATTGGTCCCCCTGGGATTCAAGTGCAACCTGTCCTTTTTGTACAGGTCACACCTGCCCCAAAAGAGGTCCCAGTGATCTAGAAATCTGAAGCTCTGCCCCGTGCTCCAATCCCTCAGCCATGCATTTATCCTCCAACTCATTCTATTCCTACTCTCACTGTCGTGGGCACAGGCAGTAATCCGGAGATTACTACATTTGCGTCCTGCTTCTCAACTTCCTTCCTAACTCCCTGTAGTTTTTTTTCAGGAGCTCTTCCCTTTTCCTACCTATGTCATTGGTACCAATATGTATCACGACCTCTGGCTGTTCACCTTCCCACTTCAGGATATCGTGGACGCAATCTGAAACATCCCGGACCCTGGCACCTGGGAGGCAAACTACCATCCGAGTTTCTTTCCTGCATCTGCAGAATCGCCTGTCTGACCCCCAAACTATAGAGTCCCCTATCACTACTGCCTTCCTCTTCCTTTTCCTACCCTTCTGAGCCACAGGGCTTGACTCTGTGCCAGAGGCATGACCACTGTTACTTTCCCCAGTGAGGCTGTTCCCCCCAACAGTACTCAAACAGGAATAAGTATTGTCAAGGGGTACAGCCACAGGGGTACTTTCTAGTACCTGACTCTTCCCCTTCCCCCTCCTGACTTTGACCCACTTGTCTGCCCCCCATGGCCCCGGTGTGACCACCCGCCTATAACTCCTTTCTATCACCTCCTTGCTCTCCCTGACCAGGCAAAGGTCTATCCAGTTCCCTAACTTGGTCCTTTAGGAGCTGCAGCTTGACATACCGGGTGCAGATATGGCCGTCCGGGAGGCTGGGAGACTCCAGGACCTCCCACATCTGACACTGAGCACAGAAAACTGGCCTCATACACATACTTCCTCCTTTCTGCAAATAACACAGTTAAACCTACCTCGCCTCGTCCCGTTACGGCCTAAGCCCGTTGAGCCAAAGCCCTGTCACTCTGCTGCCTCTCACTCCACTGCCCGCTGGATATGGCGGTCTTCTTTTTAAACCTTGCAGACTTTACTGGCCGACGTCACGTGCCTGCGCAGCCTTGCCTCTCTTTTACCCTGAGTAGTAAAAAACATCCCTTTGCTCTGAAAATCAGCCATTCACTCGCAGCCTTCTTGCTCCTGTCTATTGCTTTAAACAAATGATGAAGTTTCCATGTCATCTTTCAAATCTGCTGTTTTTCCTGATTTCAGACTTGAATAACTCATTACATTTCTTTACGCTGTAATGATGGTGACACCTCAAGTAGTAGAACATTATCTGCTTATAGTTATAAGAGGAGATATACAAATGCAACCGGCTCTATATAAGCTTTGGAAGTAATACAACATTAATAGCATGAAACTTCTAAGAAGCAATGCAGGTTTAATCATAGACAAACACCTGTGATCAGGTAATTGCAGTCCCAACTCACATCAAAGCTGCTTATCAACAAGGGCTCAAAATAGCATGGATGTTATGTATTTATTTGTAGCATATGATATGCTGCTGAAAAAGTCAAGTGCTGCACATTCACAATCAACATCAAAGCCTATGTTCAACAAATGCAAGTTAGATATGCATCTTATGGAACAGGTTAACAGACCTTAGCAACTGAATAGCTGGTTCCTCCAAGGTTCAGAATTTCACATTTAGCTAGTCACAATGACAACAATTGAACTATATACGTAGAATTTTGCTGGCTATTCAAGCAAACACGCAAGCAAAATGGAACGAGATTTTTTTAAAAAGCTGGTTTCTATTACGTTGGGCTAGTCTGATTTGAATTCTCAGATATTACATTTTATTTGCTCACTAGTTACAAGAAGGAGCCTTTGTATGCTCTTCTGCAGTAATAGACTGGAGGACTTGTCAAATGATATTGGAATGATTCCATGCTGGATTTTGAAATAGCCGACAAATCATCAAAGTCTCACCACTGACACACTCTTAGGAGTTACTAATGTCCCTATTAACCAGGGCACCTTCCTCTGACAAGAGCTTGTATGCAGTGGATTGAGAAGAACAAGTCAGGGCCTTTCAGTCATTAGTTTATGTATTAATTCATAGGATGTAGATATGTTGGCAATGCCAGCACTTGTTTCCCAACTCTGTTTACCATGGATCTAAAGTAAGCTCCTAGATAACAGACAACCACATTGGTGGATCTAGAGTTGTAGTTAGGCCAGGCGAGGTAAGAAAGTCAGGTTGCACCCCAAAGGACATAGATGAATGAAATGCAGAATTAACATGTTGAAAGTTTCATGATGAACGTTATTGAGAACAGACCTCTTTTTAAATCCCAGGTTCTGTTAACTCACTTGAATTTAAGTTCCCCAGCTGCCCCTGGATCAGTGGTTAGGAACATTGTCATGAGGCTGCTCAGAGCCTGAGGTGGCGGCTGGAGAGCAACTAAACGTTAGGGATGACTGGAGATCATCGGAACCTGTAAATGAGGCTCCCAAAACCTCACTCCAGAAAATTGCCTTGAGATCCCACAACAGAAAATGGTCCAAACAGTGATTGAGGATTATTTGTATCATTGGCAATATTAGGCACTAACTGATTCATCTTGCAGACTAAGTTTATTGATGAAAGTGGATCCACCTCATGAAGCAAAGACTTGAAGATTCCCTTAGATGCATAAGTTTTACTGAGTTCAGGCTTTCCTACCTGAGAGCTGGTTCAGAAGATAGACAAGATACCTCTATAGTAGTTATTTGTTCAAGCTCCTGATTGAAGTTTGGGGTGTCGGGAGATATGCAACAGCTATATGTTCTTTTTTTTCTTTTCTTTAGAATGATATCAGTAAAGGTTCTGATATATGATACTTCAATGCTCAAAATAAAGAGTTCCATGTCTGTTCCACCTTTCACAGTATTAGAACATTCCAGTGGACCTTCTAGCCATTAACATACATTTAAAGTATAGCTTCTTTTGCAACATAAAACCTAACAAGTTCCTACAAACAGTAATGACAACACGATCTGTTGCACAGATCTTGGATAAATTTTGTTTTGGATAGCAGAGAGAACTGTTCAGTTCTTCTCTGGATAGCGATCATTGGGATTTTTATAAACATGGGGAAGTCTACAGATGCTGGATATCCAAAGCAACACACACAAATGCTGGAGGAACTCAGTAGGTCAAGCAGCATCAATGGAATTAAATAAACAGTCAACATTTCAGGCCAAGACCCTTCTTCAGGGCCTTTTATATCCACTATAGAAAGCAGCAAGGGTCTTGTTTTAAAGCTTCAACTTACACAACATGTCATATTACACTGGAGTTTCAGGCTAGGCTTTACGCTCAAGGGTGGAATTTGAACACTCAACACTGGGTGCAGAGGTGAGCTTCCACTGAGACAAAAATAACACTGAGAACTGATGGGTTTCTTCAGAACTCAGATCCCTCTCAGGAAAATTACAGTGGATCTAATGGGATTATACTTAACTCCATAACTAATGTAGAGGCCTAATATATAGCAGGTCTTACTGCATTCATCCTCATCTGCTTCCAGCACAGGATGACTAATTTAATAACACTTTGCTCTCTGCTGTTTTTCCTGACTGCTCTGATATGGAGTTTGACCTTTTTGTTATCTTAGCAAAATACTGTGAGATAAAAACATTACTTATTTTTATAACTCTTCTACAGCCTACAAAATGCATGGAATTATTCTTCTTTGCCATTTGTATTACTCCTAGAGTCATTACGTGTCTTTCTTGTGTCCTTTGGCCTGGCTCGTTTGCACCTTCAGAGCATTCCCTTTGCCTCTAATGTTTCTCCTTAAGGTTGGCTGGTTGGTTGGTGCTCTGTCGGATTGCAAACATGTTTCTAAAGCAATCGCTCCCCCAGGACTAAGAACCTTAACCCAAAATGTGGTATTACTTCTGATCAAAGATCCCTGTAAATTTTGGTAGCTGCTAAATTTTTAACTCAAGGTTATAAGTTTCCCACTGGTATTGTACCCAATTTGGTTGTTGGCAACTGGCACTTAATGTTCTAGTTCTTCTCATATACTTATAAAATGTTATTATAATTGCCTTGGGAGTTCAGTCAGCTGAAGTTCAAGTAAATTGCAGAGTGCTGCAGAATTCTTTGCTGTTTTTTTTCAATTAAAAATACATTTTTTAAAGAACAATATTTGTGCCATGGTGCACACTTTATGACTTATGGATACAACTTCTCTTCCAAAATGGTGTGCAAACTACAAGTATACAATTTAGCCCTGAGTCTAAAGGCAGCTACTACCTTCCAGAAGCATGCAAAGAAGGAGATTATGACACAGGCTGCTGATATGAAGCCTGTGCTGTTATTTGGAAACTCACATTTCAGCTAATTCTTTCTCTCTCCACCTCAAAAAAATAAATTTGCACTTTTTGGTAAGTGCAAGTAATGGTAAGAAAAAGTCCAAGCCAGCACAATTTAAACAAATCTTAACTAGGCAACACAAGTGAATCTGCAGATGCTGGAAATAAATAAAAACACAAAACGCTGGCAGAATTCAGCAGGCCAGACAGCATCTATGGGAGGAGGTAGTGACGACATTTCGGGCCGAAACCCTTCATCAGGAGTCAGGAGGGTTTCGGGTATCCAGGACGTGGTATGTTCATACAACCATCCCCCACCTGCTCGCATGGCTTTATGTGACCCTGATCTGGTGGAGGGGGAGGGGATTGGGTGGGGGGGGGGCTAAGCAGGTGCTACACCTTGGCCAAGGGTGACCTGCAGGCTAGCGGAGGGATGGATGAAGCACCTTACACCTCCTTTGGTAGAGATCTGTCTCCACCGTGCCACCCAACTATACTTAGACTAATTACAGATTGCTTTCTTCTGGCTATGACTGCATATAATATGGTGCTTTCTGATGTTATTTAAAAATCCTTAATATAATCCAACTTAGCCAGTATGAAACATACTGTTGAACGATTACTCCAGTAAGCCAATATGGGCTGATACAGTTTAAAAATTGGAAAGAGCCCGAAGCATTCTGAACAAGAAGGCAAAATATAGTATGATTTGTATACAACCCCGCGAGAAAGTTACATTCCTTTCACTCCTTTACTTCGAAGAGCCTCTTTAAAGATGGACATCTACTGTGCTTGACAGCAGTCTGATCTTTGATCTGGCCAGTCTCAACATGCCTGACTGAAAGGCTGAACTTCAAGCACAGTGCATGGTAATTGTGTGCTGTAACAAACAACAGGTATGCAGTTTTGTGGAGATCGCATGTCAGAACGACATGCTGGGGGTTTCTTGTAGAGGGCTTTGACTGGGAAGATCAACAATTCCCTTGTCCACACAAATGCTGCGTGACCCAGTAAACTCCTCCCGCAGATTATTTATTGCTCTCGTGCTGGTGTATACACTTTGTGCCTGTCTTCCAAGCATAATTCTGGGTAACACAGTATTGCAGCAGGTCGAGCCGGTGCCTCAGAGCATCAGACTCAGCTTCAATCCCACCTTCAAATGTTGTGTGTGTGGAGTTGGCCTGTTCTTCCTGTGACCACTCAGACTTCCTCCAAACGCAACTCTCCCATTTCCCGCACATCTGCCCTCACCCCATCCACCCGCCACCCCACTCAGGATAGGGTTCCCCTTGTCCTAACCTACCACCCCACCAGCCTCCAGGTCCAACGTATAATTCTCCGTAACTTCCGCCACCTCCAACGGGATCCCACTACCAAACACATTTTTCCCTCCCCCCGTTGCTCCCTACGCGACTCCCTTGTCCACCCATCACCCCCATCCCTTCCCACCGATCTCCCTCCTGGCACTTATCCTTGTAAACGGAACAAGTGCTACACCTGCCCTTACACTTCCTCCCTCACCACCATTCAGGGCCCCAGACAGTCCTTCCAGGTGAGGCGACACTTCACCTGTGAGTCAGCTGGTTTGGTATACTGCGTCCGGTGCTCCCGGTGTGGCCTTTTATATATTGGTGAGACCCGACGCAGACTGGGAGACCGTTTCGCTGAACACCTGCACTCAGTCCGCCAGAAAAAGCAGGATCTCCCAGTGGCCACACATTTTATTTCCACGTCCCATTCCCATTCTGGTATGTCTATCCATGGCCTCCTCTATTGTCAAAATGAATCCACACTCAGGTTGGAGGAACAACACCTTATATACCGGCTGGGTAGCCTCCAACCTGATGGCATGAACATTGACTTCTCTAACTTCCGTTAATGCCTCTCCTCCCCTTCTTACCCCATCCCTGACATATTTAGTTGTTTGCCTGTTCTCCATCTCCCTCTGGTACTCCCGCCCACCTCCTTTCTTTCTCCTGAGGCCTCCTGTCCCATGATCCTTTCCCTTCTCCAGCTCTGTATCACTTTCACCAATCACCTTTCCAGCTCTTAGCTTCACCCCACTCCCTCCAGTCTTCTCCTATCATTTTGCATTTCCCCCTCCCCCCACTACTTTCAAATCTCTTACTATCTTTCCTTTTAGTTAGTCCTGATGAAGGGTCTCGGCCTGAAAAGTCGACAGTGCTTCTCCCTATAGATGCTGCCTTGCCTGCTGTGTTCCACCAGCATTTTGTTTGTGTTGTTGTTCCTCCAAGTGCTCCAGTTTCCTCCCACATCAAAATACATGAGGACTGGTAAATTAATGAGCCACTGTAACTTGCCCACCGTAGGCTGTGTATATGAGTGGTAGCATTTGGAGAGATGTAATGTGAATGTGGGGCAAATAAATGATGGGATCAGCAGAAGACTATTGCAAATGGGAGTTTGATGGTGGCCATGGACTCAGTGGGCCATTGGGTTCTGTTTCCATGCTGTGTCGCTATGACAAAAGGAGATATCAGATTTGTTCTCCACAGAGCCGCAACCATTCACTCAGGGTGACTATACTGAATTAAAAAAGAAACAAAGCCATTGATAATGCTGGACAACGACCATTTTGTTTCCTGAATGCGTTTGGATGTACCGATTTTGGACGGCCGATCCTGAAAATTGCCATGAAATTTCTCTATCAGACACCATTCTTTGAAATCACCTATATTTGTTACTTCACTTCATAATTCATCAGAATAACTGATACCGAGATTAAGGAATGCATTTTTGTTGGTCCACAGGTCAAACACATTATCAGTGACAGGCAATTTGAAGAACTTCTAGTGGGACTAGAGAAACTCGCATGGAAGGCATTCAAGAATGTTGAAAATTTTCTTGGCAACTATGAAGCACCAAACTACATGCAGCTGGTTGACAACATGCTTCAAGCCATAAAGTGCAGCATGTCACTAAAGATTCATTTTCTGAATTCCCATTTTGACTTCTTCCCTGCAGATCTTGGCACTGTCAGTGATGAGCATGGTGAAAGTTTTCACCAGGACATTGTGGTCATGGAGAAACGGTTTCAGGGCAACTGGAATCCATCAATGCTGGCTGATTATTGTTGGACACTGAAGCGAGAAGCCTCAGACACTAAGTATAAATGAAAATCATCAACAGAAGAGTTTAGCTTAGTTGAACTATTGCAAAGCATCAGCACCGTTGGGCAATTAAATGCTTAATAGTCAATAACAGTTAATTTCTTGTTTCGCCAATTTCCTAAGTGATACAAGAAGTCTGAAATTATAGCTGTGTTCAGCTTCAAGAGCTTTATCATAAACAAAAATAATTCTGAGGAAGCAACACTTTAAACATTTTATTGCTGTCCATTATAAACTAGCACAATATCAAAACTGAAGCCTCACTATACAGTGCCTTTACCTTCTGAAGAGCAGGGTAGGATTTAGGTTATGCACAATTTCTTTTGCTTCTAGACAGGGCCAAGGAATTAATCTCCATCAGCTTTTCTCCGATGAAGCAATGTTAGTAGCATTCAAACTACTGTTTTGAAAAGCATTAAAATCTATTCACATCAATTCCAACACAATGTTTCAGGCTCTCTCAGGTTATAGTGATCTGATTATCAAGCAGTAGGCTGGAGGGTTGAAATTTTGAAGTTATTAATACCTTGTCAACACTATTACTTAAAAGGCCATACCACAGCATTCTTCCACCTACTGAAGGATGTTAGCAAAGAATAAGCAGTGTCAAGAAGAATCTGCTCTGTGGCAGAGGAACCTGTACAGACTTCTGCAAAATGGTGCATGCCAGAGAGAAATCTGTTAGGGCACAGCTGCCCTCGCTGAATGCTGCTCTTCAGTGAGTCCTGCAATGCAGCCAGCTCCAGATGTGAAAGCAAAAAGTTTCATCTGTTAGAAATGGAGGACTCCTCACTTTGCCAGGACTGTTGATGTGGCAGCGAGCAGAAAAGAGGCATGTCACAGGAGCAGAAATGTGTTTTCTGAGAGTAATGGTGACATCAATTTTGACAGTAAAGGTAAGGCAGATGCTTATGTCTTCTGTTAATTGAGGACTTGTCTCAGGAACATATGTAAACAGACAAACCTCAGGCAGCAAAGGAACACATGTCTACACTCTTCCCAGATTCAAACTCTGAGCTCTCCTTGTTCCTATCTGATATTCATCTCTCTTTTTTCAGGATTTCTTCTGACAGTTTTGATAATGCTAGCTTGAGAAGGAATTTGTGAAACTACCTGCAAGTTGATGACTGTGGATGAATTACCCTGAGGCTTCTCTTAACCAGGGCTTGTGCAGCGCAGTTATTGGCTCCAGTTTAGTAGGCCTGGCCCTTCAGCTGCGTTAGTGATATTGTTTAAAACTTGTTTTTTTTCTCCCTGTGGGTAAGGTTTGCCATTGTGATTCAAACAAGATGGTTGAAAACCCTGCTTGAAACTAGCTAAATTGGTAAATTGATTTTTTTATTGTCAGATGTACCAGAGTTCAGTGACAACTTTGTTTTACCTGCCATCTATGCAGACCATTTCATCAAATCATTACATTAAGGGAAAACAGATAACAGATTGCAGAATGAAGAGTTACAATCACAAAGAGCAGTGCAGGCAGATAGCAATGTGCAAGGTCCTGCAAAATAGATTGTGAGGCCATCTTGAAGGGTTCTGTTCAATGGTCTTATAGCAGTGAGATAATATCGGTAGCTCAGTGGTGAGGATCAGTGTGTGGTAGAGCTAATGAAGACTTTTCAAGATGGGTCCATGCATGGACCTGACCCACACACACAAGATCATTGAACTTCTTATTCCTCAGTTGCAAATCCTCAAGACTTTACTCCTAGTATTCCCTCTGATTACTATTTCATCAGTAGCTGCTGAAGAGCATTCAGGTCCATTGGCAATGCAACACATCTCTAACCCTCCACTTCCTTCACCAAAGCCTATAAGCAACATAAACATAATTGAACACTAGGTTGCCCACATTGTCCCATAACTTCCACATCCAACTTCAATGCTCTCAGTAGCCACAATGAACCTACAGTTTAAACAGGAAAGGCAGACCAAGACTGTGCAGGATAACTGGAAGACACTCATGATATTGGGGCTGCTACTGGCACATAAACATACGGGTTTCACAGATGTGTGAAACCACACTAATATGTCGACCACACATCATGGATGGCCATCTGCTTCTGTTAGATAAGACATTAGTTTCAATACTTCTGTAGTTGATATATTTGAAAGACAAGCAAGATAATAGTTTTCAATGCCACAAGAGTCTGAATCAGAATCAGGTTTAATATCACCGGCACATGTGTGAAATTTGTTAACTTTTCAGCAGCTGTACAGTGACAAATATAGGAAAAAACGGAATAGAGTAAATATATATGCATATGTATATTAAATAGTTATATTAAAATTAGTAGCACAAAAAAAAACAAATGTAGTGAGGTAGTGTTGGTGGTTCACTGTCCATTTAGGAATCGGATGGCAGAGGGGAAGAAGCTGTTCCTGAATCACTGAGTGTGTGTCTTTAGGCTTCTGTACCTCCTCCCTGATGGTAACAGTGAGAAAAGGTCTTGCTCTGGGTGCTGGGAGTCCTTGATGATGGACGCTGCCTTTCTGAGGTGCCGCTCCTTGAAGATGTCCTGGATAATACAAGGTCTTGATCTAAGATATTGTCTAAGATCTAAGACGATACTAAGGTGTCTTGAATCTGGCATTGCTGCAAGGACTCTGTTCAGAACCCAGTGGTGTGCAGTCTCATATACTTTGTTTATCAGGTTTCTGATATTTCCTTTGATCATTCTTGTCATCAAACAAAAGCTACTGTTGCTTTAGATATATTATAATGGAAGCTATTTGACCTATGGAGTCTAGAACCTCATATCAAGGCTATCAGTTATATAATTTAATATATTATTTTTGCATTTCCTTACAATGTAGAGTTAGACAACTTCAACCTGTTGAGAGTAGTCTGGCTCACAAAACAAAGTCACCCTATTTTCCTACTCCATGACCATTTTATGAAGTACACCTGTACACCAGCTTGTTAATGCTAATACCTTCTGAGAGCAGCTTAATGCATAAAGACATGCAGACCTGATAAAGTGGTTCAGTTGTTCACACCAAGCATCAGAATGGGGAAGAAGTGTGATCTAAGTGTGACTGTGGAATGATTGCTGGTGCCAGGCATGGTGGTTTGAGTTTATCAGAAACCACTGCTCTGCTAGAATTTTCATGTAAAACAGTCTCTCGAGGTTATAAAGGAGAGCGCAAAAAACAAACAGTGAGTGGCAGTCTGTGAGTGAAAAGTCCTTGTTAATGAGAGAGGTCAGAGGAGAATGGCCAGACTGGGTCAAGCTGACAGTAACTCAAATAAGCACAGATTTGAATAATAGTGTGGACAAGGGCATCTCTGAACATACAACACTTCGAACCTGTAAGTGGATCGGCTACAGCAGAAGAGAACAAACCTACACTCACTGGCTGCTTTATTAGGTGTGGTAGGTACCACTGAGTTTATTTCCCCTTCTCTCTCATTCACTTCTCTTGGATCCTGCCACTCATTTCACACTGGAGCTAATTTCCAGTTGCCCATTGGGATGTGGGAAGAAAGCAAATCTACTACGTGGTCACAAAGAGAGCATTCAAATTCACACCGACTGCACTGGGGGTCAAGGTTGAACTCACTTCACTGGAGATATGAGACAGCATCTCTACCAATTGCACCACTTACCTACCCCCTGAGCTACTTGCCCTTTGCAGGTGGGATGTGTTGTACACCACTCTGATTGTAAACAGATTTAAGAAAGATGCAGGAAGATTGAGGTGGTGGAAATAGAGCAAACTCCAAAATTTTACAGTTAAAATCATCTAATTGTCCATAGTTTTTTTTTGCATGAAATACAAATATATTTTTAGTAGGAGTTAATTATTCTTCAGATGTAAAAGAAAAGATCAATAAAGTTTTCTTCTGTAAGCTATGACTTTAAGAAGATGAACATTAGCTGACGAGTTATGGTGAGCCTCATATCTGCTGGGAGTGCAATACTTTATTCACAGCATTAGCAGTTGAATAAAGCAGACTGAACCCTTGGGCATTTATGTCATCCTTCAAGTACAAATCATGAATGATTCATGAATTACTGTTCAGATACATTTGTTAAATAAAATAAATTTCCTGGACTGCAACCATTTTCTGTCTCTTTCAGGCACAAGTAAAGTGATGACGGCTAAAAATAAATCAGTACTCAGTAAGCCTGTAACCGAATATTTCATCTTATACACCTATTCCAACTATAGATAGAAACTTATTTTGTATGTTCGACATTTGAGCTGTAAGTGACTTGAGTTGTCCGCTGTACCAACTGTCAGCTCATAACTGTTTTGAATCTGTGATATATTATATATAGAGGCACAGTTAAAATGCCCACAGATTACAGTAGAGCAATAGAGGCTTCGACTTAATAATATATTTGGAATCTATTAAAATTATTTTCAGGAGCTGGGCACAGTTACATTTTTTGGTCAACTCTAGTTGCTTTAAGAAGGTAATGTTTGGCTTTTTTTTTAATCACTGTAAATTGCATTAATGACATCCACACATTGCACAAATTGTATTTTAATCCAGGAAAAATCAAACATGACGTCGCACCCAAATCAAGAAGGGCACATTTATGGTGGACAGGTTAGGGGATATAATACTCACAAGGCTTTCCTGCTGTTGTTGTTCTCAGAGATAGCAGTGATGGGGAGGAGGTGGTATTGATGAGTTTCTGCAAGGCATCTTTCACCACTATTTAAGAAAGATAGATAGATACTTTATTAATCCCAAAGTAATTTACACTGTCATAGTAGCATTACAAGTGCACAGATACACAAATATTAGAAGAGATGTAAGAAAAAATAAAAGATTAAGTTACCTTAAAAATAGAATGTACAAGATTTACAAGTTTACACTGAGGCTACATCCACACTACACCGGATAAAACTGTAACCGAAGCTTTTTCTCTTCTTTTTTACCCTCCATCCACACTAAAATGGTGTTTTCGTCTCCTGAAACCGGAGCTTTTCAAAAACACTTTCCAAGGTGGATATTTTTGAAAATGCTGCTCAGGCAGATCAGTGTGGACAGGGTAACCGGAGATTTTTGAAAACGCTGTCAGACGGCAGCACGCTATTTCATTGTTTTCTTGAACACAAACTAACAATTTCAGAACAGACGGCAACGAGACTGAAGCCAGAAGAGTTAGAAATGTACTCACCAAATACTTTAACCCATAACTTACTGAATAAATAAGTATACTGTACTCACTTTGCCCTGTTTTCTGTCCTTGCTTGTATGAAGGTGGTTTACCTATTTATGCAAGTACTTCTCTGACAATAGATGTGTAACAGCCTAATGTAACATTGTATGGAAATACAAGATAACACTGATGCAGACATGTTTTATAAATTTAACAAGGTGCTTTATTAATGCAACAGAGTTAGTCAGTTTTTCAATGTTCGTCGTCAGCTGGGTCAATCTGTCCGTGAACTCCCTGTTGGTTGCCTCCGTACACTCCAGTATTTGTTTTTTTTAATTTTAAGTTCTCCTGCGCGAGATCCAACAGCTGTCTGTCGTTTTAAGTTTTTCTAGTCTGTAACTACACAAACGCGGACTTCTGCGGTGAGATTCGACACCAAACATGTCGTTTGTTTTCGGTAGATGTGTCCTGCGCATGCGCAGGAGGAGGAGATTCGCTGAAATCTCTGTTTCAGTGTGGATAGAGATATTTTCAAAAACGCATAGTATGGACGCCTGTCGTTTTTACGCGAAACTGGCGTTTTCAAAATTATCCAGTCTAGTGTGGATGTAGAAGATGGTAGTGCAAGAATTACCATAATATTATACAGTAATGGGTACACATTCACACCATGCAGGTAAGGGCTGATGGCAGTATTGCACAGGGTGTCCATCATAACAGGGTGTAGTAAACGGAGTTAAACAGAGCTCTGGTAAACAAAGAGCAATAACAGTCTAACAGGAGAGGGTCATCACTTCCCCGGCTATTGGTTGACTCATTATAGAGCCTAATAGCCGAGGGCAAAAATGACCACATATAACACTGTTTGGGGCAGCACAGTTGTCTTAGTCTGTTACAAGAAGTGTTCCTCTGTTCGGCATGCAGAGGGTGAGAAACACTGTCCAGAATTGCCAGGATTTTTGGTAGGGTCCTTTGTTCTACCACAGCCTCCAGTGTGTCCAGTTTGACTCTTAAAACAGAGCCAGCCTTTCTAATCAGTTTATTGAGCTCGTTGGTATTACCATGTTGATACCATTGCCCTAGCACACCAGCGCATAGAAGACTGTAGTGGCGACAACAGACTGGTAGTACATGTGAAGGAGAGGCCTGCATACTCCAAAGGACCTCAGTCTCCTCAGGAGGTTGAGGTGACTTTGGCCCTTCTTGTACACAACCAATGTTCCATGCAAATCTATCATCCAAGCGCATCCCCAGGTTGTGTTGTAGTACTGTTGTAAGTACTATTGTAGATATAAATTCCTGATACAATTTATAAATCAGCAATAATTACTCTCTTTAAAATTCCCTGATCATTTTCAGGCATGCAGATAATGAAACGGAGTACAATACCTGCAACAACCAAATTGTGGATGCCTTTGTATTAAAGTTTAATTGCCTTCTTCAGTGCTTTCAAACTGACAGCAATTTCATGCAATAACTCCTGTGAGTAGCTAATGATTTAAATTAATATTCCACATTAAAAAGAGATCTTTCCATTTAATCTTCATTCAGTGGGCATTGCCAGTAAACCCAGTATTTATTGGTAATGGTGACAGATCAATGGGGAGAATGAGGAGTTCATAAACAGGGGCTACAGGAAGACAGTCACACACAAAGTGCAAGAGGCAGATATCTCAGTGGCTGCCAGGAAAAGGGAAGGGAATATGCCTGAGGCCATTCTCTTCAATAACAAGTATACCATTTTGGATACTACTGCGGGGTTATAACCTCCCAGGGGAAATGTACAGCAACCAGGTCTCTGACACTGAGTCTGGCTCTGTGGCTTGGAATGAAAGGGGGAATAGAGAAGAGAGATGATGATAAGGGATACAATATTTGGGGCATAGACAGGTGATTATGTGGATGTGAAAGAGACCCCTGGATGTTATGTTCTCCCAGGTGCCAGGGTCAGGGACATCTAAGATTGGGTCCAGAGCATTCTAAATGGGAGGGTGAGCAGCCAGAAGTCGTGATACATATTGGCACCAATGATATAGGAAGGAAAAGTGTTGAAGTCTGGAAGAGCAAATATAGAGAGCCAGGTAGGAAGCTGAAAAAGCAGGACTTCAAGGGTAGTAATCTTGAGATTTGCTGCCTGTACTGTTCACCAGAGAGTGTAAGAATAGGACGATATGGTAGATGAATGCATGGCTGAAGAATTAGTGCAGGGAACAGGGTTTCAGATTTGTGAATCATTAGGATCTCTTCTGGGGAAGGTATGACTTGTACAAAAAGGACAAGATACACCTGAATTTATAGGGAGCCAATAGCTTTGCAGGTAGGTTTTCTAGAGTTGTTGGGAAGGATTTTGAACGAGGTTGGCAGAGAGATGAACATCCTCCTAAAGGTCAGGGGATGGAGCAGTTGGTGTAAAGGAAGATACAACATGTAGAGAGGTTGTAAGGAAGGATAGGCAGTGTATAGCAGCCAGGTGGATGGATTGAAATGTATCTATTTTAATACGTAGTAGCAGAAACAAGGGTAATGAACTTAGAGCATTGATCAGTATGTGGAACTATGATACTGTGGCTATTATAGAGAAATGGCTGTCACGCAAGCAGGAATGGCTGCCAGATGTTGCAGGTTTAGAAGTTTCAAGATAGGCAGAGAGGGAGGTAAAAGAGGTGCGGAGTGGCAAAAGTATCAAAGCTGCAGAAGTGAGGATGTCACATAGGTCCATCTGCTGAGCCCACAAAGCAGCACCCATCTGCCCCTCCTCACCCACCACCATCCAGGCCAGGCTCCCTTCTCACTGTTGCCATCGTGTGAAGTGCTGAACAATGTTCCCTTTATTTTGTAATGACCAGTGTGCGCAAAAATCTTGTGCTCTGCGATTTTTTTGTCCAGTGATAACAACATATGCGCACTGAATTTTATATGTAGAGGTATTCATTTTAACAGTTAGCCAAACACTGACAATAAGAATTTTGATCTCATCTGGGTTTGATTGTTTTCACTCTCATTCATCTGCCCTCTCACAAAACATACATATCAGGGCTGTAGCGAGTAATGAAGAACTTTCTCGCCGAAGCTTTTGCACACTGTCCAATTGTGATTTGCTTGCTTAATGATGTTTTAAAAAGTTAAGTTTCCAAATATCACTCCATTTCTTCCCACATGCAAATTCTCTGGCAACATTTGCATTGTGACAATACACACACAATAGTTTCTGCATTGTACATAAATATTTCTTGTAACTGCACATTCCAGACCTCATGAGCTTTCGATGTAGCAGTTTCTACTGTTTCATTAAGCCATTCCGCTTTAAATGAACTAGCAGCTCTTTTGCACTTCACTCTCTGCTGATGATTTGTCTACAGGTTTAAGACTGTTCTAAATTCTGCAGACAAGTCATCACAAACTGTATGTATTTTTCTATCTGGACAGTTATAATGGCTTATTCTAACTGTACTAATGGATTGGTCATATGAAATTCTGACTCTAAAACTGGATGGGTTATATTTTTAGTAACTTGTGATTTCTTTTAGTGTTTGTATTTTAAAGCAAGATTTTAGTGAATGATGTTTACCACTTGATTGTGCCTGTGTAAGTAATCAGATTGAGTTAAACTGCTGCAGGATCTTGTAATGTGTTGGATTGTTTCTGGTTTTTCATGGTATTTTCTACATTTATTGCCTGGGATTATCTGGTTTATTATGTATTTGTGATAATTTTTTGTGGTAACCACCTGGTCCTGCATTGCCACAAGGAACCCTCTGTTTCTGGGAAGAAGTCTCCAACTCTGAGCCAGGTGTTCAACACTTTGTTGTTGACATCTAGTCTACTCATCATGGGGATGTCTTCCATGGGGGGTCATGATCTTCCATTGGTTAACTTTTTCTTCAATAGTGATAATGTCTTCATTTTTCTGGGTTTTGTGTAGTGGTATGTACTTCTTATCAGAACTGCATACGCTTACGTAAAGTGCAGAAACTTGTTTTCATTGACAAAAGTATATCCTTAAAAGTTTATCTGAGTGGTGTGTTAATTTTTAATGTATTTTATTCCTTTTCTCACACCTGTCCTAGGTAGTGTTAATCTAACTGCATTTGAGAGTACATATTGTTTTCTAAAATTTGTCATTTTGGTTCTTATTTTTCTTGGTAAATTTTCCAGATTGGTTTTGGACCAAGGTATTATTACAAAAGAATACATTAGTATGGTTATAACCTAAGTACTTACAGCTTTTGTTATATTTTTACTGTTGAGCATAGTTTGGCAGATTTTCTTAAGCCCTGAAGTAAATTCTGTCAAAAGACTTTTCCTTTTTCACACTATGATATCCCAAATACCTACATGATTCATCTTCACCCATTGGTTGTATTATATCCAGCTGCTCAGTTTTGTATTCTTTTTGCTTTTTTGCACCTTTATGTTTTATGTTCTGCATTTATCCATAAGTATTATTGTTATTTTCTTTTGTATTTGCAGTTGGTTGTCTTTTGCACACTGGTTATTTGTCTGTCTCTGCCATGTGTGATTTTCATTGATTCTATTGTGTTCCTTGCTACTTACTGTGAATGCCTGAAAGAAAATGAATTTCAGGGTAATATATGGTGATATAGTACCCCCTAGCAGGGAGCAGGGCTTGAGGTTCTTGGATCATTGGGATCTCTTCTGGGGGAGGTATAATCTGTTCAAAAGTGACGGTTTGCACCTGAACTTGAGGGGGACCAATATTCTAGTGGGCAGGTTTGTTAGAGGAGGGTTTAAACTAATTTGGCAAGTGGGTGGGAACCAGAGTGAAAGGACCTAGGATAGGATGAAGGTAAAAAAGTGAAGATAGCGTGCAGTCAGATTATCAGGAAGGCAGGCTGGTGATGGGACTTAGTTGCAGCCAACAGGCTGACTATCAAATCATTAGGGATGCAGAGTCAGAAAGGATAGCAAATACGGTACTCAAGGTGTTGTATCTCAATGCGCATAGCATAAGAAATAAGGTGGATGATCTTGTTGTAATATTACAGATTGCCAGGTATGATGTTGTGGCCATCACTGAATCATGGCTGAAGGATGGTTGTAGTTGGAAGCTGAATTCCATGGTTACACGTTTTATCAGAGGGATAGGAAGGTAGGCAGAGGGGATGGCATGTCTCTACTGGTAAAGAATGGCATCAAATCAGTAGAAAGATTTTGAATCCTTGTGGGTTGAGTTAAGATACTGCAAAGGTAAAAGGACAATGATGGCAGTTATATACAGGCTTCCCAACAGTGGCTGGGAGGTGGACCACAGGTTACAACAGGAAATAGAAAAGGCGAGTCAAAAGGGCAATGCTATTGGTGTCATAGGAGATTTCAACATGCAAGTCGAATGGGAAAATCAGGTTGGTAATGGTTCTCAAGAGAGTGAGCTTGTTGAAAACCTAAGAGATGGAATTTTAGAGCAGATTGTTATTGAGCCTATTAGGGGATCAGCTATACTGGATTGGGTGTTATGAAATGAACTAGAGGTGATTAGGGAGCTTAAAGTAAAAGAACCCTTTGGAACAAGTGATCACAATATGATTGTGTTCAACTTGAAACTTGATAGGGAGAAAGTAAAGTCTGACATAGCAGTATTTCAGTGGAGTGAAGGAAATTACAGTGGTATGAGAGAGGAGTTGGCCAGAGTAAATTGGAAGGAGCTGCTGGCAGGGATGTCAACAGAGCAGCAATGGCGTGTGTTTCTGGGAAAATGGGGATGGTGCAGGAGACATGCATTCCAAAAATGAAGAAATATTCAAATGATAAAACAGTACAACCATGGCTGACAAGGGAAGTCAAAGCTATTGTAAAAGCAAAAGAAAGGGCATATAACAAAGCAAAAATTAGTGGGAAGCTTTTAAAACGAAAAACTAAAGTTTTTAGCAACTAAAAAAATTATTAGAAGGGAAAAGATGAAATATGAAAGCAAGTTTGCAAATAGTACAAAGTGAAGAGTAAAATTTTTTTCAAGTATGTTAAAAATAAAAGAGAAATGAGAGTGAATATAGGACTGCTAGAAAATGAGGCAGGAGAAATAGTAACAGGGGATAAGGAAATGGCTGATGAACTAAATGAATATTTTGCATCAGTCTTCACTGTGGAAGACACTAGCAGTGTGCCTGGTGTTATAGTGTGTGAAGGAAAAGAAGTGGGTGCAGTTACTGTTACAAGAGGGAAGGTGCTCAAAAAGCTGAAAGACCTAAAGGTACATAAGTCCCCCAGACCTGATGAGCTGTACCTAGAGTTTTGAAAGAGGTAGCGTTAGAGATTGACGTGGCTTTAGAAATGATCTTTCAGAAATCTTTGGACTCTGGCGTGGTGCCAGAGGACTGGAAAATTGCAAGTGTTACTCCACTCTTTAAGAAAGGAAGAAGGCAGCAGAAAGGAAATTATGGACCAGTTAGCCTGACCTCAGTGGTTGGGAAGATGTTGGAGTGAATTGTTAAGGATGAGGTGATGGAGTACTTGGTGACACAGGACAAGATAGTACAAAGTCAGCATGGTTTCCTTCAGGGAATATCTTGCCAGACGAACCTATTGGAATTCTTTGAGATTACAAGTAGTATATATAAAGGGAATGCAGTGGATGTTGTATATTTGGACTTTCAGAAGGCCTTTCACAAGGTGCCAACATGAGGCTGCTTACCAAGTTAAGAGTCCGTGGTATTACATGGAAGTTACTAACATGGTTAGAGCATTGGCTGATTGGTAGGAGGCAGTGAGCAGGAATAAAACAATCCTTTTCTGGTTGGCTGCTTGTGACCAGTGGTGTTCCACAGGGTCAGTGTTGGGAACACCTCTTTTTATGCTGTATGCCAATTATTTAGATGATGGAATAGATGGCTTTGTTGCCAAGTTTGCAGATGATACGAAAATTGGTGGAGGAGCAGGTAGTGTTGATGGAACAGGTAGAATGCAGAAGAAAGTGGCAAATGAAATACAATGTTGGAAAATGCATGGTCATGCACTTTCGTAGTAGAAATAAATGAGTGGACTATTTTCTAAACGGGGAGAGAATCCAGGAATCTGAAATGCAGAGGGACTTGGGAGTCCTTGTGCAGAACACCCTGAAGGTTACCTTGCAGGTTGAGTTGGTGGTGGGGAAAGCAAATGTTAGCATTCATTTCAAGGAGATCTAGAATACAAAAGCAAGGATCAGGCTTTATAAGGCACTGGTGAGGCCTCACTTTGACAATTGTGAACAGTTTTGGGCCACTCATCTTAGAAAAGATGTGCTGGCATTGGAGAAGGTGCAGAGGAGGTTCACAAGGATGATTCCAGGAAAGAAAGGGTTATCATACGAGGAACATTCGATGGCTCTGGGCCTGTACTCATTGGAATTCAGAAGGATGAGGGGATTTCATTGAAACCTTTCGAATGTTGAAAGGCCTAGACAGAGTAGATGTGGAAAGGATGTTTCCCAAGGTGGGAGAGTCTAGGACAAGAGGGCACAGCCTCCGGATAGAGGGGTGCCCTTTCAAAACAGTGATGAGGAGAAAGTTCTTTAGCCAAACGGTGATGAATTTGTGGAATTTGTTGCCACATGCAGCTGCGGAGGCCAGATCGTTGGGTGTATCTAAGGCAGAGATTGATAGGTTCTTGATTGGACATGGCATCAAAGGTTACAGGGAGAAGGCCAGGAACAGGGGTTGAGGAGGAGAAAAAAAAAGGATCAGCAATGATTGAATGGTGGAGCAGACTCAATGGGCCAGATGGCCTAATTCTGCTCCTATGTCTTATGGTCTTATGATGTATATGTAGTTTGATAATAAATTTACATTGAACTTTTCACTCACAAAATTCTCCTCATGTGCCACGCTAATGATTCGAACATGAGCTCTGCAAGAGAATCTAACAGTCAGAGTACATTGATTTCTGCCCTTGTGCACTTCTGCGCAGTTCAATTATAAAGAATTTTGTCTTGTAAGCAAAATCTCCATGTGAAGCTGTCGAAAAGTGTAAGGTCAAGTTAATAGGATGGGACGGAGATGTCAGTTGCTCTTCAGTGACACCATTCCTATTTGTCAATCAGCAGGCTTGACAAAACAAGCTGTAAGGCCAATCGGCCTTGTCCTTCCCTGACAAAGCATTAGTGAACCAATTGTGGGCTTACAAAAAATATAAAAAATATAAACTTCTCGGGAACATTTTCAGATACTTTTTAAAAATAACATTTCTGTATTTTAAATGCAAATCTCAAATTGCTACAGTGGGATTTATCTGACATCTTCTGGACTACTTGTAAGCAGTAAGCATTTTTATCATCCTGAATGACACACTCTAATTAGTTCTTGCCTCAATGATTAAAGCTACTGATGCATCCACATCAATTATTTTGCCCAAAATTTCCTGCCAGCAGCGGGCTGCCCATGTCCACTACTGTCAATGTGGAAAGTATCAACTGACGTAAATTTTCACTCGTCATTTACCAAGACAGTTAGATCCTCAGTGGCAGGGCCTCACATGAAAAAGTGTTTTACTTGGAAACATGAAGCTAGAAATCACCCCACTTACAAAATAATTGACACCAGGCAACCAATGTACTGCCCTCCTCCCCATTTACCTGGCTAAAAATGCGTATATTAGATTTTTAACAAATATCAGTATTTAAATGTGATAAACTTAAGAACACAATTGAACAATTAACATCATTTAGCTCACTTCAATTAATATAAACAATATTTTAACCTTGCCTAGGAATTATAGTGTGCCCTAAAGCGCAACCATTTTGTTCACCATCCTACTGCATCAAAGTTTACCCACGGCCAAAGCACAAAGCTTTAGCTGCACCAACTAGCCACTGCACAACTTTGTGCTCCAAGGTGATTCAGCCAATACTCTTCATCCAGTTTAGACTAAAGAAATAATCTACAAATCCTACTGAGCATGTGCCAAAGTGGATGAGGGAGGATATGATCTTGGACGTTTATCATCAGGCTACAGGTCCAGTACTTGTTGTCAGGGGAGATCTACTGAGGTGCATGCAATTGGGAGAAGAGAAGATCAAGAAGAGAGCAGCAGTAATCACGTGTCATAGGTGGAAATGGCATTTGATATGCTCAGGGAAAAGAGGAGTGGATTTCTAAACATCATTTTGTTTTTCTGCCTCCTCTTACTATTCAGATGTCATTCCTGCACCAGGTCTAAGCTAGCACAGTCTCTGCGAAAAGCTAAACCTAATGCTGTAGAATTAGTGCAACTTCTCTTCTACTAATCAGTGTCAGAACACAATCCAGAAAAGTATATTTGTGAAGAAATATACAAGTCAGAAAGTCTTGGAATCCACAATGTGGTGGCAATTACAGTAGCTAAGCAAATGCCCACATTTCTGTAAGCTCCTTCCAGTGATCTCCCACAAAGCTGCATTGTGCTTCTTTTCCAAACAGAATTACAGTTGTTAATAACATTTAATACATAATGGAACATTAATGTAAAACCAACAATTAAATGTACTCTTCCTTGCATCGTTGGACTTTAAGAAAACCCTGAAACTATGGCAACCACAAAGTAAATGTGAGTTTGTTTATCCTTTTGTTTCTGCTGTGAATGTGTAAGAAAAGTTAGGTTTCCGAGGCCTGTATTCATGGCCTTACTCCAGTTCAGATTAAACTAATTTTTAGAGTTTATTTTTATAAGGATGATGCGGGTTGGGTTAGAGGAAGAGATGACGTGTGTTTCCAAAATAGAATTTGAAGTGGATAAAAATAAGGCTTCTCCTAATCCTGTTCTATATTACTTCATTGTTCTTCTGCAGTTGATACCATTTATATCCTTCTCTCCTGGTAGCTGAATCCAATAGACCAGATTGCATTTTTTCACATTCACCTTTCACACTCCCATTCCCAAGCGCTCCTGTATTTGTTGCTGCTGCTGTGCCCTTGCTTTGTATCCAAACAGACTTCAATTCATCATCTCGATGAACTGCAAGATGTTGCTAGACAACTAATGATTTATTGTCTTGTGTATTTTTTCCTTGCCATTGCTATTGCGTTTGTTGAGAGGAAGGATGTGATAGCTTGTAACAAGCTCAGGCTAACATCAGCTTATGGAGGATCAATAGTCATTACAAAAGAGGAAGTGGAGAGCAAATGAGTGAAAGAAGCTTCTTTCTCAGATTTACATTTTTGAGATTAAGATTTTGAGATACATTAACAAGCCTGTATCAGACATATAGTCATTGTATTTGGGGACGAAAGACAAATGGGATTCCCCCGTGTAGTGACCCGGTGAGTGGGTTGAGGACGACTTAAAGTCAGACACAATAATAAACACGTCAGAGACAGGAGAATGATGCGAAGAAGATATTGTGGTTAGCAGTCTTTTGTGAGAGCAGGGAGCAGCAAAAACAGCAGAATTTTAAAGCATATCCACTCCCATGAAAGCAAAATTGTTTAGAGAATAATCATCCTCTTTCCCTCACCCGTGGGGAAAAATGAATCAGCCGCTGCTCCTGATTTGCATTTTTATATAACAAGTGAAGAGCTGACTGTGAAAAGAACTTTGAGTCCTATTTTACATTGAGGGCTTTGACCTTATCAAGTTCTCGGCAAAGAAGAAAGTGCGCTACGTGCAGCCTACTGGCACATTGACTCTGCGACGTGGGCACTACATAACACGGAATATCAGAAGCTGTCACACCGTCAACCTGTAGTTTCTCCAATGTAGAGCAGGCACATTGTAGTACACTAGGTGAGAAATGAATGTAAGTCAATCACTGACTAGAAGACTGTTCAAGTCCCTAAACAGTGGGAAGGGTACAGGAGAAATGACAAGTCTTTCATCACTTGTGCTTACATGGAAAGGTGCCATAATCTGGGGAGTAGTTGTTGGGAAGGAAGAATGGACAATAGTGAACAAATGGAATGGCCTGATGGTTTGTCATCATCAGAGTTCCGTCTGCAGGAACGACATTTAGCTTTCTGTTGCCTGCCACTTTAACTCTGCATCCTCTCCCACTCTTATCTGTCTGAAGCCTCTTACACTGCTCTGGGCCATTAACACACAGTTGTGAATTTTCCTACTTCAGATAACTTGATTTTTTTTTCTCTCTGCTTCAGAACTGGCTATTTGTGCTGTAAGGCAGTCATTTCTGATATTCGCTCAGCTCTTTGTTAGGGTGGCCCAATCTCCTGGGCATGTGCCACAGCACATTGTGCAGCTTCCTCTGGATTATCTGCCCCTGTAACCTTTGTAAATTACCCTCATGGCAATCCTGGCCTTACCTAAACAGACAAATTTGCCTGCCCTATCCATTTTTGCAACTTAAAGCTCCCCTTTTTTATCTCTATTTTCCAATTTTTATAAAAGGTCTTTGATCTGCAATGCTAACTCTGCTTCTGTTATTATTGGGGCTGAGGCCTATTTCCCATTTTCTGTTTTTACTTTTAACTTCCTGTATCTTTGATTTTGGAATCACACCTTGTTGTACATCCACATCAGCCTCTTCAACATGACATCCGTGTTCTGGTCCACACCTGAGTCCCATGTACGCATGAACTCTCCTCCTCCAGTCAAATTTCACACCCAATTCCCTTCAACCACCACCAGATTACAGCATGTTGGCAGTCAGGCTCTTCCCTGATATACATCCCTCCAAGCACTGTCTCCACTGAGCTGAGCAGGTACGTGGCTGTACAGTAACCAAAATGCTCCCACGCACATAGCCTTTGTTGCTAAGCAGCTGGAATTCCTTTTATATAATGTTAATATAATTTTGAAATACCCAGGAATTAATTACTTTAATTAATATAATCCATACATTTTCTAAATAATGAATGTATCACAACCTTTGAAACATTTTAGAGTTTCAACATATTTACATTGTCAGTGTTTCTAGCTACAACATTGTTACAAGTTGTAACAATAAACACAAAATGGAAGTCAGTAACACATTGTTATTAAACTACCGGCCCATTGAATGCCAATGTCGTTTAGTCAAAACATTTTACTTTTGTCATTGTGCCTGTCAGCTGTTTTGACTGCCTGACGTCGTTTACTTGTGCTGTGAATTGTGGTTTGTGCTTGTTTGATGTGCATCTTACGAAAACAACATTTATAGTTCCACACGATTTTCAGGCTGTATATAAATTCCTGCTCAGAGCAGTACATGCAGCTATAAAGAAAATTATCAGGAATATTGCCTCCAAACATAAACGAGATCGCCCCAATGATGCCAGCGTTTGAAGTTGTGTTATGGGATGTTAGGCACAAGAAACCACTGTAATCATTCTTATCAACATCCCCTCTGCAATCAGTCAGTGTCTCCTCCCTCCTCATTCTCCCCCCACTCGAGAAAGGGTAACAGGTGGCCTACCCTGGTATTTTGAAAAGACAAAGCAGAAGATAGCCACACTTACAAGATGTGGCATAAACACCTTTTCAGTGAAGCAGCAGCACAGATGGTAAAAAAAATGTTTACTGTTGATCAAATCAAAAGGGATATAGTTAACACCATGGAACACTGTCAGTGAGATTACCTGGAAGAATGCAGAAAGCAATTATTCTTGAGGAGGTTTGGTTTTCAGTGGCCCTTCTGCCCATCAGTTGATTGTGATTGTCTTCACTAGAAATAATTTGTGACTTGTAAGCATTTTCTTGAGAAAGTGGCTTCCCTTCTCCACCTTACAGTTTTTGCCTAAATGGAGGCGATAGAGAATGCATTCAATCTCCTCATTATTGTTTTCAGGAGCTTTCATTTCTGTGTTGAAATGAGAGAAGTAGATTAGCAATCTGAGTGTGGAAGGCACTGTGGGAGGAAGTATATTCAATGGATGATGTGGCTGGAATTAAAATGTGTGTGGGTGTATTAATCTAAATGATAAACGACTTGGTGAGGTTAGATCATGAAATTTCTTCTGATACAACTTCATAATCTAGAGAAGGGTTCCCAGCCTGGGGTTCACAGCTCCCTTGCCTAATGGCGTAAGAAAGGTTGGGACCCTCTGACCTGGAGGCTCTCACTCCTGGAGCAAACTAGCAAGCTCTTTGATCTATGGTTCTGCTGGGATTCCATGATTAGAGTTACATCAGTTGGTTCAAAAAATGAATAGTTAAAAAGACATAGCTGTTTTTGAACTTTGTGGTGTGGGACTTCAGGCTTCTGTACCTGGTGTCTGTGAGAAGGTGGCATGATCCAGTTAGTGGGGATCTTTGATGATGGATAGTGCACTGTTGAGTAAAATAGCCAGGTAGTATTCATGGGTTCATGGACCATTCAGAAGTCTGAGGTGTATTTGACTTGCATGCCAGACCATGCTGGAACCCCTTAGAATATAACCCCTGCATAGAATATAATCATTGTGATCACAAGGAAGGAATACTCTCGTGAGAATCGGCTTTATTATAAAATTGACTAGGCAATAACATTAAAATTTACTTCTCACCTGAGACAGTGGATATCTGCTCAATGTCAGAAATGATCCAAACATCAATGGCTGGAAAACAAAACCCAATAAAGAAAGAGTCTTGTGGAATAATGGGTTTCTCTTCCAATGGGAATCGAATTTCCCTTTTCTTAAACAACTGGCATATAAAGGTAACACAGGCTGTAAAACAGAGATTTCCATTTCTACAGTGCCATTCACCATATCAGGATACATTACAATCAATGAAGCACTGGTGTAATGTAATTGCACTGAAATGAGGGATACTATCTGTAAACGTTTGTTACAGTGTTCAGTGATAAGTCTACCTCCTTAAGTAAGTAAAGATGCTGGTGTACTTCTTTATAATCACAACTATGTGTGGGATCCAGGACAGGTCATCCTCTTTGTTAATACCTAGGAATCTAAATCTGCTGAATCTCTCCACTGGCAATCCCCTAAATGTAATCTGGCACACGTTCACCCTCCTTCTTCTTCCTGATGTCAGCAATCAGCTCTTCAGTTTGCTAACAGTTGTTGCTGTGGAACCACTCATACAAGTGTCCAATCTTGCTGATCACCATGAAATGAAGCTTAAAATTACACTAGAATATTCTGATAATTTAAAGATGTTTCACAGCAGCAAGAAGTAAATATTTTAAGGAATATATAAGGATTATACTTGTATGGAGTACTATCACAACAGGCAAGTCCAGAGCTCAGTTTAACCTTTAAAGATCAGGAAGTGAAATCTGCTGGTGTCCAGTTAATATTTATACTAAGATACGTGCATACAAATATGTGAATCTGACAGAGAGTACAAGACGACTTGGTTCACCAGACCTCCTCCACTCTTAATGGACTATTGGGGTGTCTTGGCCCTTACTGTAGTCCCACAGCCATGTATTTTATTAACAGTTGCAAAATGTCAATGAAACATCCAAGGCCAATCAGAAAAAATTATATCCAGGAATAATTCCTGTGATTCACATAACCTCTAAGTGATTGAAATTAGCCCAGGAAATTGCACATGTTTTGTATAAAGGTAATTAACTTCAGCATGATGCAGTTTCTGGCCTTATGGAAAACTGGTTCTGTTCCTGTACTATCTGCCTCAACAGCTGCCTATTCATTTCCCATGCTCTCTGGGGACAAAGAAATCACCTAGAATCCAGCAAGTCACACAATTTAAATTTGCAACCTTACATCCTTTTGTAGTATTTCAAACCGGTGGAATATTTCAATTGAAGGATCTGCCAGGTGCTCTTGAAAGTAAAGCTGCCT
This sequence comes from Hemitrygon akajei, assembly GCF_048418815.1. NCBI lineage: Eukaryota > Metazoa > Chordata > Chondrichthyes > Myliobatiformes > Dasyatidae > Hemitrygon > Hemitrygon akajei. The sequence continues at coordinate 117,716,279 of NC_133127.1, forward strand.
CTTCACAAACATACCGAGGTCATAGAGTCATGCAGCACAGAAACAGGCTATTCAGCCCAGCTAGTCCAATCAGACCACTGCATCCTCCCTGCAAATCCCAGTTGCCCACATCTTGAGCTGATTGTGGACTGCAGAAAGTGGAGAACGAAGGACCGCAAACCAATCCTCGTAGATGGATCAGAAGTGGACAGAGTGAGCATTCCGGTGCTCCCAGCATGGCCTCTTGTATATCGGTGAGATCTATCTGACACAGATTGGGAGACCGCTTCGCTGAGCACCTACTAGAACAAGAGGGGTCTCCCAGTGGTCACCCATTTTAATTCCACTTCCCATTCCCATTCTGATAAATCATCCCATAGCCTCTTCTACTGTCGAGATGAGGCCACACTCAGGTTGGAGGAACAACAACTTATATTGCATCTGGGTAGCCTGCAACCTGATGACATGAACATTGATTTCAGGAACTTCTAGTCTTCCCCTCCCCCTTCACCATTCCCCATCCCCTTTTCCCTCTCTCACCTTGTCTCCTTGCCTGTTCATCGCCTCCCTCTATTGCTCCTTCCTCTTTTCTTTCTTCCATGGCCTTCTAACTTCTCCTATTAGATTCCTCCTTTTCTAGCCCTGTATCTCCTTCACCAATCAACTTCCCAGCTCTTTACTTCATTCCTCCCCCTCCCAATTTCACCTATGACCTTGTGTTTCTCTCTACCCTGAATCTACTCGTCATCCTTCGTTCTCCATTCCTGTCACAGTCTCATCCCAAGACGTCGACTGTACTTTTTTCCATAGATGCTGCCTGGACTGCTGAGTTCCTCCAGCATTTTGTGTGTGTTGCTCAGATTTCCAGCATCTGCAGATTTTCTCTTGTTTGAGAGTGAGCAATTTCAAGTTCCTGGGTGTCAACATCTCTGAGGATCTAACCTGGTTGCAACATATTGATGCAGCTGTAAAGAAAGCAAGGCAGCGGCTACATTTCATTAGAAGTTTGAGAAGATTTGGATGTACTGTGGAGAGTATTATGACTGACTGAATCACTGTTTGGCATTGGGGTGGGGTTACTGATCAGGATTGAAGTAAGTTACAGAAAGTTGTAAAACTAGTCAGCTCAATCATGCATACTAGCCTCCATAGTATCCAAGACATTTTCAAGGAGCACTGCCTCAGGAAGGCAGTGCCATCATAAGGACCACATCACCCAAGACACGCCCTCTTCTCATTGTTACCATCAGGGAGGAGGTACAGAAGCCTGAAGACACACACTCAGCGATTAAGGAACAGCATTTTCTCCTCTGCCATCCGATTCCTAGATGGACCTTGAACCCATGAACAAATCCTCACTACTTATTTATATTTATTTTCTGATTTTGCACTACTTACTTTAACTTAATTATTTAATATACACCCATATATATATATTCTGTATTTTTTCTGTATTTGTAGCGTATTGCATTGTGCTGGTGCCACAAAGTTAACAAATTTCACACAATTTGCTGGTGATATTAAACCTGATTCTAATTCTGAGCTTTTACAATTGCTCGAGATCCTTTACATTTTAGTAGCTGAAGTTATGATTCAAAAGAAATCATTAGTGTTGATGATCTTGAAATTATTACATCACTACCAATGGAAGAGATTCAAATGGATACTGTACTCGACAATGAGTAGGAACGCTTATCTCTCACCCACAAAATTCAAGGAAATTACCATTAAGTTGTTTGCATTTGCATCGTTAACTGTGTTAGGCACGCACCATTGGATTGAAACAGTGGGCCACATAGTTAAGAGGAATGGCTTCATGATGAGAGGGTGAGCACTACCTGAAGAACAATATCCCAACGAGCAATTTGTGAGCATCTGCTGAGGTGAAACAACTAAAAATAAAATAAAGAATCTAAAAAAAATGCAGTATTCATAAGCTAACTTGACATTATTATCATGGTCAATACATTAGAGAATTTCAATTTGCAATCATAGTTTCCATTGAAGGTTATTTTAAAGACGTTTAATTTCAGAAATCCAGCATAACCCATTTTAACAGCATGCCTGCTTCTACAGTGTGAATGTTCTTCATTTGCTTCCTCCTAACTGGTTCATATTTTAAAGCTTTTTTTTAATTTTCACTTTTTTGCTGTATGCTCCCTGCTCAGCTAACCATCTGTTTTACCAGACACAGTTCTGACACAATTCTATTGAGTTTTACAGAGCTGAGCTGTCATTACGAGTCGCTTCTCCTATGTTTTTATAATAGAGATCGATCATATTAAGTCAACATCATAATTCAGTCAGACTTCCGTATATCTGGGCTTTATAAAGTACCACGGTGTTTAGGGTGGTGGGGAGGTACTCCAGGAACCATAAATGCCTCCTGTTAATGGACCTTCACCTGGACTCACTTGTCCAAGGTCACTCCCAAAGCTCTTTCATATTTAACTAAGATACAGAAGGTATTCTTAACTGGGGTGCCCATTGTCTTGTCTTACATGTGGTACTCATGGCAGGGAAATGAAAGCCTTTGTCCTTATGCCATTTTTCATTTCAATGTCACACCTGGAGCACTCCTTTCCCAGACCGTCCCTCTCAGCAAACCTTCCCCAAGGAGCTAAATGAGCACCCTCTCCAGCCGGAATTGAGATTGAAACACTTATGTTTATAGTGCTCTGTGAAGTAAAGAATATTAAAAGATAACCTAGTATATGATGGTGAGATGTTGTGTTTTTAACCCTCTGCCAGTTTATAGTTGTTTGTCTCTTCCCACTGCTCACAAAACATGCTGGGTTAGGCTACTCATTGAGTCTCAACACACTTATCTTTTCCAGACAGGACCTGAACTTTCTACTGTTCAGCGCCGCCATTTATTCTCAGCTTTATATCTTTAATGACAACTGTACAGTTTGAGCGTGAAGTCATTGGCGCGAGGGTATCCTAAAGTCATCAGGATGTTACCAGGCCATTAACAGGTTTAGAATGTTATACGATGAGGTCATCGAGATCTGTTCAGTCATCTGAATAAGGCTTTCTAAAATAGGGGAAACGCAGAAGAACCAGCTTTTTCTCAAAACAAATAATTAAAAAATGACAGACAGTATGTTAATATTAGAACTAGGCCATAAACACAAGATTTTCTGGCAGATCCTGGAAATGCAGAGCAACAAACACAAAAAGCCAGAGGAACTCAGCTGGTCAGGCAGCATCTGTGGAAATGGCCAAACAGTCGAGATTTCAGGACTGGAAAGAAAGGGGGAAGACACCAGAATAAAAAGATGGGGGGCAGGGTAAGAAGGATAACTAGAAGATAATAGGTGAAGCCAGGTGTAAGGGAAAGGTAAAGGGCTGGAGAAGAGGGTATCTGAATGGAAGGAACCATAGGAGAAAGGGAAGGAGGAGGGGCACCAGGGAGAGGTGATATGCAGGTGAGAAGAGGTAAAAGGCCAGAGTGGGGTATAGAAGAAGAGGGGAGGGGGTAGGAATATATAAAAACATACATATATCACTAGGAAATCTGCAGATGCTGGAAATTCAAACAACACACACAAAATGCTGGTGGAACACAGCAGGCCAGGCAGCATCTATAAGGAGAAGCACTGTCGATGTTTCGGGCCAAGACCCTTCATCAGGACCCTTCATCTGTCTCTTCAGTTAGAGACAGATACTAAGAGATTTGAAAGTAGTTGGGGGAGGGGGATATGCGAAATGATAGGAGAAGACCGGAGGGGGTGGGATGAAGCTAAGAGCTGGAAAGGTGATTGGCGAAAGTGATACAGAGCTGGAGAAGGGAAAGGATCATGGGATGGGAGGCCTCGGGAGAAAGAAAGGGGGGGGAAGCACCAGAGGGAGATGGAGAACAGGCAGAGTGATGGGCAGAGAGAGAGAAAAATACAACTAAATATGTCAGGGATGGGGTAAGAAGGGGAGGAGGGGCATTAACGGAAGTTAGAGAAGTCAATGTTCATGCCATCAGGTTGAATGCTACCCAATATCACTCCTTATGGCTGGTGTGTACCTGTATTTTTCCCTCAATCTTAGGTCCTCTACCAGAGGCCCGAGAGCTTGAGGGTTCAGCACAGCATCCTTGCAGTTCCTAGTAGGGCGCTCTTCTGGTCCAAGATCTCAGATGTTGTTCCCGGGGTTTGTTGGAGCCACTCTCCCAGTCCAGGTGTCACAGCTCCAAGTGCTCCCGTCACCACCGGGAATACTCTGGCTTTAATGTTCCTTATCCTTTCTACTGGCTCTTTCAAACCCTGGTATTTCTCCAGCTACTCATATTCTTTCTTCCTGATGTTACTGTCATTCGGGATTGCCACATCTATATTACCATTGATTTCTTCTGTTACTTGTCCAGTATTGTCATGTTGGCCAGTAGCTGCTTATCAGTCTGTATTTTGGAAGGTGGAAGGTAGTGGAGAATGATACAGCTAAGATCCTGTGGTTATTCCAAATACATAGTGTATATAATATATAATATATAATATATATATATTTAGTGTGTAAGTGTATCAAATGTAATTGGACAGCTAGAAATGAAGTGTTGATCAACTATGATAAAACTGAATGCAAAATAGGCCCAAGATGGGGTAAGTCCTTTTTTTCTATAAAATATATCAGTTATTACTGATTAGCAAGTGTTTACTGCTCTGTTTGAGAATAATAAATGACCAATGTTTGGAATGAAAAATGCAGAGAAGTCTCCAAACTCTCAGCAATTCAGGCAGTATTCAAGTGGAGAGAAACAGAGTCGGCATTTGAAAATGACCATTCTCAGAGGTGAACAGAGTGCTGGATGGGTGCAATGAAGTTGGAGTTTTGATTTCCATGATAGATTTAACTATTCCAAAAGCAATGTCAGCTGTTCTTCACCATTGATGCCTTAGAGTGTAAAGTGATCCATTTAACAGCTGCCATGGATGTTGGACACTCCTGGACTGATGTGAATATCCTTATGATTGCACAGATTATACCTCAGGGAGCAAACACTCACAGCAAATGTTATACCTTACAACCTGATCTACCGTGAGAAAACAAAACCGTTTTGAAGCATGTTGTGCAGTCTAGCTTTGCTATAATGGTCATGGATAATTATGAAATAAGATTATAGCACTCAGCTTCATAGCACAAACAGAAAATATTACACTATTTACATAGCAGAACTTAATCTAGTTCAGATTTATTGATGCACAACAACTTATCTATGGATTTATAGTACAAGATGCTTTTAAATCATAACCACAAAATGACAGAAATGGTTTTGTATTGTATACACAATGATATGCAGGACACCAGTCTATCAGGAAAATGATATCCGATGTGCAGATGTAGAACAGTTGGAGATACTGACAAATAGAGCACCAGGAATAGAAGAGACTGAAACCTAGGCAGGCAATATTTCTTTTGCACACTTCCTGAATTGCCTGAAGTTATATCAATTTTAAATATAAACTCAAAATGTGGAACTGCTCTGCCACATAAAGCAACCAAAATGGTTCCTTCTTTCCTTTGGCAGTGGGTTATGGATTATTCATTCAAATTAAGCAATTGTGCAATGTATTTATTTTAATAATAATTGTCATTGCTTTCTCATTTTCTCCTGTCCTGAAGTATATATGTATATACATTTACACAAACACAGAAGAACAGGATCTTTACTAAGATTCAATTTGACCTTTTGTACCCTTACGTTGTAAAAATCTATTGATCTCAATCTTGACAGCTTCAGTTGATCCAGCATCCTTATCCTCTTGTGAGAAATATGTTCTTGTATCCACTTCTCTTTATGTGGTAAAGTTACTACCTGATTTCCCTCAAGAATTGTTTTCAGGAAGTGATGATTTGTGAGAGACAAATCGAATTCACTGCTGAGTCCTGGGTTAGCAAAAACAAGCACAATGGAAAAGAACTCAGCACCGGTAGAGCAAGCAGAACTTTTTACACATACAAACAAGCTGGATGAACTCAGCAGGTCAGGCAACAACCGTTGAAATGAGCAGTCAACGTTTCAGGCCGAGACCCTTCATCCGAACTTTTTGCAATTCACTCCATTGTGGGAAGGCTAAATGTTTTCTCTGACAATACTGTGATGCCAATGGCTGACAAGGATAACATAGACTGTAAATCCATTTCAATATACTCTCAGTGGCCACTTTATTAGGTATACCTGCACACTGGCTCATTAATACAATTATCCAATCAGTCAATCAACTGGCAGCAACACAATAATAAAAGCATGTGGACACAGTCAAGAGTTTTGGTTGTTGTTCAGGGCTAACATCAGAATGGTGAAGAAATGTGATCTGATTGACTTTTGCTAGTGGAATGATTGTTGGTGGCAGGCTGAGTGGTTTGAGTAGTTCATTCACAATGGGCTCTAGAGTTAACAAAGAATGAGGCAAATAAACAAAAAATATATATCCAGCCAGTGGCAGTTTTGTGAGCAAAAACACCTTGTTAATGAGAGAGGTCAGGGGAGAATGGCCAGATGGGTTCAAGCTGACAGGAAGGCGACAGTAACTCGAATAACCATGTGGTACAACAGTGGTGTGCAGAAGAGCATCTACAAAAGCACAACATATCGAACCTTGAAGTGGACGGGCTAAAGCAGCAGATCATCAAGAGGGACTCAGTGCACCTTATTGGGCACAGCAGGTACCTAGTAATATGGCCACTGAGTGTATGCGAAACTACTTATTTTTGAAGCTTTTGAAACAAAGCAAGTGATTGTTTACAAAGATGGTGCTGGCAAGACACAGCTCACTTTGTAGGCAGCAAACAAAACTACTAGCAACTCTGTTAAATGTGCTCTATTGGAACTATGATCTCTGCAGTCCACAGCTGTAATTGCCCACTGGGATGTATGTTTTTGAACCATCTGTATGGCGTTCCATTTTTGTGTTATCCTGAAATATTCAGTGAAGTGGACTCTCTGGAGTGCAGGCACGGCCACAGTGTGATTGCTGGAGTGGGTGGGTCCATACTGATGCAGCAGGGCTGAGGCCCAGTGGTGGATAACAAACTAATGTTTGGCCAATTTGAGCACTGAACCAGATTACAAAGATTAAGGCATTGAGGCTGAAGGTGGAGGATGAATCGGTGTTCAACTTACTACTCTGGGGGACTTCACACACCTCAGGACTGAACTGACTCCACAGCTGTGGCCTGCAGCCGTCGGCACTCGGCTCAGCGCTGAACTGGCTCCCCGGCTGTGGCCTGCAGCCGTCGGCACTCGGCTCAGCGCTGAACTGGCTCCCCGGCTGTGGCCTGCAGCCGTCGGCACTCGGCTCAGCGCTGAACTGACTCCCCGGCTGTGGCCTGCAGCCGTCGGCACTCGGCTCAGCGCTGAACTGGCTCCCCGGCTGTGGCCTGCAGCCATCAGCACTCGGCTCAGCGCTGAATTGGCTCCCCGGCTGTGGCCTGCAGCCGTCGGCACTCGGCTCAGCGCTGAACTGGCTCCGTGGCTGTGGCCTGCAGCCATCGGGCTTCTAGATAAACTGCAGCACCGAACTAGCTGCGTAGCTGTGGGCTTACTTTCAGGGACCCCGCGGTTCATGTTTGCTTTTTATATCATTTGCACAATTTATATTTTCCCTTTTGCACGTTGGATTCTGAATGTCTTCACGGAGTGCGTTTTTTTTGTGAATTCTGTTGTGTTTCTTTGTTTTGAGACTGCCTGCAAGACGATAAATCTCAAGGTTATATATTATTTACATACTTTGATAATAAATAAACTTTGAACTTGATTATTATTCAAGGTAATATTCAATATTAATCCACATTTATTTCCTCAATTCTGAGATAGTTAAAGGAATAGTCACATGATTCCACATCTCCCCTTTTTTTCAATTTTTATTAACTTCAATAGAAAAGATAGCCAATTCAGTAATAACCAAGAGAGATAGGTTTCAGCATTTCATTGGCCGGAAAGATACAAGAGTCATTTAGAGCCAAGTAAGTGCTATCATGTTTGCTGTTGTGTGCTGGGGCAGCAGGCTGAGGGTAGCAGACACCAACAGAATCAACAAACTCATTTGTAAGGCCAGTGATGTTGTGGGGGTGGAACTGGACTCTCTGACGGTGGTGTCTGAAAAGAGGATGCTGTCCAAGTTGCATGCCATCTTGGACAATGTCTCCCATCCACTCCTTAATGTACTGATTAGGCACAGGAGTACATCCAGCCAGAGATTCATTCCACCGGGATGTAAAACTGAGTGTCATAGGAAGTCATTCCTACCTGTGGCCATCAAACTTTACAACTCCTCCCTCGGAGTGTCAGACACCCTGAGCCAATAGGCTGGTCCTGGACTTATCTCCACTGGGCATGATTAAATTATTATTATTTAATTATTTATGGCTTTATATTGCTACATTTCTTCACTATTCTTGGTTGGTGTGGCTGTAATGAAACCCAATTTCCCTCGGGATCAATAAAGTATGTCTGTCTGTTTGTCTGTCAAAGGGAAACTTAATGATCAGTATCCAATATTTTGTGATTATTCCCAGGTTTGTTTGAAAGGAAGCCCACAAAGTGTGCACTTTTAGAAACTAGTCAGGTGTAGAGTGCAGCTCGGAGCCAGAGGGAATGGAAGTGTTCCCCTCGTGATTGGAGACACAGCAACTCATTCACTAACACTCACAACTCTTGCCTGAGACAGAATACTCACTCGAATGTACAAGAGAATGGAACTTCACTCTGGACATCCACAAAAGGGACATCTGTGCTTGACTACCTCCTGGTAATAAAAGTCTTTGCAAATGTTGATCACTTTCCACGTCTTGGGAACTGACTCTCAGCCAAGGCAGACATCACGTTCACCATCTCCTTCAATGTACCAAGCCATTTGAGGAAATCAGTGTTTGAAAATTCAGACAGGTCTGTTATAAATCTCATGAGCAGCCTAACAGCTGTGGTCCTTGCCCTCCTCAATGCCTCTCAGACATGGACCAGCTAAGTAAACATAGAAACACAATACAGCACAATACAGGCCCTTCGGCCCACTAAGTTGTGCCGAACAGGTCCCTACCTTAGAAATTCCTAGGCTTACCCATAGCCCTCTATTTTTCTAAGCTCCATTTACCTATCCAAAAGTCTCTTAAAATACCCTATCATATCCGCCTCCACCACAATTGCTTGCAGCCCATTCCACGCACTCACCACTCTCTGAGTAAAAAGGTTACCCCGACATTTCCTCTGTACCTACTCTCCAACACTTTAAACCTGTGTCCTCTTGTGGCAACCATTTCAGCCCTGGGAAAAAGCCTCTGACTATCCACACGATCAATGCCTCTCATCATCTTGTACACCTCTAACAGGTCACCTCTCATCCTCCATCGCTCCAAGGAGAAAAGGCCGAGTTCACTCAACCTATTCTCATAAGGCATGCTCCCCAATCCAGGCAACATCCTTGTAAATCTCATCTGCACCCTTTCTATGATTTCCACGTCCTTCCTGCAGTGAGGTGACCAGAACTGAGCACAATACTTCAAGTGGGGTCTGACCAGGGTCCGATATATCTGCAACATTACCTCTCAGCTGCTAAATTCAATCCCACGATTGATGAAGGCCAATACACCGAACACCTTCTTAACCACAGAGTCAACCTGCACAGCTGCTTTCAGCATCCTATGGACTCGGACCCCAAGATCCCTCTGATCCTCCACACTGTCGAGAGTCTTACCATAAAAACTATATTCTGCCATCATATTTGACCTACCAAAATGAACCACCTCACACTTATCTGGGTTGAACTCCATCTGTCACTTCTCAGCCCAGTTTTGCATCCTATCAATGTCCTGCTATAACCTCTGACAGCCCTCCACATTATCCACAACACCTCCAACCTTTGTGTCATCAGCAAACTTACTAACCTATCCCTCCACTTCCTCATCCAGGTTATTTACAAAAATCACAAAGATTCAGGGTCCCAGAACAGATCCCTGAGGTACACCACAGGTCACTGACCCCCTTGCAGAATATGACCCGTCTATAACCACTCTTTGCCCCCTGTGGGCAAGCCAGTTCTGGATCAACAAAGCAATATCCCCTTGGATCCCATGCCTCCTTACCATCTCAATAACCCTTGCATGGGGTATCTTATCAAATGCCTTGCTGAAATCCATATACACCACATCTACTGCTCTTCCTTCATCAATGTGTTTAGTCACATCCTCAAAAATTTCAATCAGGCTTGTAAGGCATGACCTGCCTTTGACAAAGCCATGCTGACTATTCCTAATCATATTATGCCTCTCCAAATGTTCATAAATCCTGCCTCTCAGGATCTTCTCCATCAACTTACCAACCACTGAAGTAAGACTCACTGGTCTATAAATCCCTGGACTATCTCCACTCCCTTTCTTGAATAATGGAACAACATCCACAACCTTCCAGTCCTCAGGAACCTCTCCCATCCGCACTGATGATTCAAAGATCATCAACAGAGGCTCAGCAATCTCCTCCCTCACCTCCCACAGTAGCCTGGGGTATATCTCATTTGGTCCCGGTAACTTATCCGACTTGATGCTTTCCAAAAGCTCCAGCACATCCTTTTTCTTAATATCTACATGCTCAAGCTTTTCAGTCTGCAGCAAGTCATCACTACAATCACCAAGATCCTTTTCCATAGTGAATACTGAAGTAAAGTATTCATTAAGTACCTCTGCTACTTCCTCCGGTTCCATACACACTTTCCCACTGTCACACTTGATAGGTCCTATCTTTCACGTTTTATCCTCTTGCTCTTCACATACTTGTAGAATGCCTTGGGATTTTCCTTAATTCCACCCGCCAAGGCCTTCTCATGACCCCTTCTGGCTCTAATAATTTCCTTTTTAATCTCCTTCCTGTTATTCTTATAATTGTCTAGATCTCTAACATTACCTAACTCTCTGAACCCTTTGTAAGCTTTTCTTTTCTACTTGACTAGATTTATTACAGCCTTTGTACACCATGTTTCCTGTACCCTACCATAACTTTTCTGTCTCATTGGAATGTACCTATGTAGAACTGCACTCAAATATCCACTGAACATTTGCCACATTTCTTCTGTACTTTTCCCTGAGAACATCCGTTCCTAATTTAAACTTCCAATTTCCTGCCTGATAGCCTCATAATTCCCCTTACTCCAATTAAACGCTTTTCCAACTTGTCTGTTCCCTCCAATGCTATTGTAAAGGAGATAGAATTGTGATTACTATCTCCAAAATGCTCTCCCACTGAGAGATCTGACCAGGTTCATTTCCCAATACCAAATCAAGTACAGTCTTTCCTCTTGTAAGCTTATCGACATATTATGTCAAGAAACCTTCCTGAACACACCTAACAAATTCCACCCTATCTAAACCCCTTGCTCCAGGGAGATGCCAATTGATATTTGGGAAATTAAAATCTCCCATCATGACAACTCTGTTATTATTACACCTTTCCAGGATCTGTTTCCCTATCTGTTCTTCGATATCAGTGTTACTATTGGGTGGCCTATAAAAAACACCCAATAAAGCTACTGACCCCTTCCTGTTCCAATTTTCCTGTTCCTGTCCCCTTCCTTCCAATTTCCCTCGGTATCAATAAAGTATGTCTGTCTTTCTATCTGTCCTAACCTCCACCCATAGAGACTCCATAGACAATCCCTCCATGGCGTCCACCTTTTCTGCAGCCCTGACACTATCTCTGATCAACAGTGCCATGCCCCCACCTCTTTTGCCTCCCTCCCTGTCTATTCTGAAACATCTAAAACCTGGCACCTGAAGTAACCATTCCTGTCCCTGAGCTATCCATGTCTCTGTAATGGCCACCACATCATATCTCCAAGTACCGATCCATGCTCTAAGCTCATCCGCTTTGTTCATAACACTCCTTGCATTAAAATAGACACATCTCAAACCTTCGGTCTGTAGCTCTGTGGTCTCAAAACTCAGAGAACTTAAAGGAAAACAAATTGTCCTTGACTTCGTGGGACTCCCTAGTATTAAGAAGAAAATATAGATAGGAAACTTAAAGTACTGACCAAATTCCCTCTGGGTTAACTCCCTTCCTATTTGAACAGTGTATATGGAAATTCAGACTGTTATCATGGTGATTAAATCTCATATTTTGTTTTAGTTTCACCAGTGTGTTTGCCTCATATTCTTGAAAAGAAAATCAAAATCATACTATGGAGTAAATTCTGAATCAGGTTCATTGCATAACCAACACAGTATGATAAACAAAAATAGTGGACCTCAGAAATTCAGCATGTATTACTGTTATGTACCAAATATTTTAATATCAATGAAGTAAATAGCCAATCTTTTTAAGTTAAGTCTGCCCTTGATCTCGGTTTCTTCCTTTGATCACAGAATCAAAAACCCTTAGGTTCAAACTTTCCCAGAGCTGGTGAGGAACTGAGTCCAGGGCTTAAATCTGGGCACATACCTTAAGAGTAAAGGGCTTCACACCTCATAAACCGGCCAGCTGAGTAGCCAGAGTGCTGAAGCAATAGCTGATGGAATGATGCATCTCCCATAAATTAAGCCCAGACAGCACTTTCTAGTGTGGTCATCTGGTACAGGAGCCGCAGCTGATCAAGCTGCACCAGTGGGCACCAGATTAAGCAGCGGATGTTGAAAGGTGCACAGCTGTTTTCACTTTTTTTATTATTAAAATACTTTAACCACCTGCAGCGAAGCCAGCCATTCCTTCATTCATAAACTTATGCTACCGAGTAACTTTCTTCATCATGAAAGGCCACTTGGTTCTGATTGAATAAATAACAAAACAGATAATCAATTCTTTGAGAAACTCCCATCCTGAAAAAGTATGACCCTGTCTTAAACTATGTATTCCTGTTAACCTTAGCCCTTCTCCCAAATTGTACTAAGTTTTGAATCATCGAAAACTTTACCGTTCATGTCAAAAGACAAAATATGTCATTGTAACTATTAGCTGGGGGACCTGCTCCTGTTATATATATTTCTATTTTAACCTTCACATTTTGTGCTTAAATGCTAATACTTTGCTTTTCCTTGTCTCTGTTATTTCCTCTTGTGCCACATACCTTCAGAATATCTGCTGCCCTCCAATCCATGCAGTCTTGACATCCATTGTCACATGATTGGAACTTGAACCTTTAAATGGCTTTGTCTCACTCTTTCCAGTTGCCATCTGCATACCCTGTTTTCATCATTTTATTTAACTATCTCTTAAAACAGACAGTTAACCAACATTATAATCCACTGTCCTATTACCCCTTATCTGATTCAATAAAACATTGTTGGTAAGTGTATCTTTTAATAAACCTGGAGTCTTTTAATAGTTGAAGATTCTGTAGTTTAATAGTTTCCAGCAATCCTCTATCACCTCACCTCAAAATGATTTCCTTTCTGAGTCAATCTAGGCAGAACCAGTGTGCATTGCAACTGGAGGTGCATCACATCTGAATAGATCCTATCCCCGTACTCATCTCAAACTAGGTGTAGCAACTCCTTGAACAAAGCAACACCACTTAGAGACTAAGTGTCGGGGTTGGGGTGGTTGATCCTGTATAATGTGCTCTCCAATCCGATAACAAAGTTCCAAGGTCGGAGAATACTTTTGATCCTTTATTAAGAAGCGAGCAAAGCAAATAATCTTGAAGTGATTAAAAACTAAAATTAAAACCAGCAATATAATAAAATAAACAGTCTTAGCATATTAAATGTACTTCTGCTTTCTTCAACATAAATAAACTTAATCAAGCAAACTTAATCAAAAAAAAGCTATCGCACCCCCCCAGCTCACTCCCAAAACTAGAGTGACCCCCAAAGACAAAGCATGAATACATAACTGAACTCTTTGCTTCTACCCCACCTCAACGCACGTGACTATCGAAATAAACATAATATATGTGTAGCACAAAATATGAATTAGATATAAAACACGTACGCGGCTCCTACACCAGAGAAAATCAGCTGGGTAGCAGAAAGTTTTCATGGTAGAGTAACAGTTAGTACCCTGCTTTACAGTGCCAGTGATTACCAATCAAGGTTCTATGGCTGTGGGCATGCCATGTTGGTGCTGGAAGTGTGGCCAGTTTGCAGGCTGCTTAGTAAAATCCTGGCTGATTTGATCCGACACATATGATGTATTTCACTGTATATTTCAATGTTTTGACGTACATTTGACAAATAAAACTAATCTATAATCTGTATACATACTACAGATCCCTAATGTACACTGGCATACATTAGGAATCTCAGCAACAATGCATGCAATAAATGAACCAACAAATCAAGCAGCAATCCGATTTATTTTTGTTTATTTTAAGTTGGCTTTTATCTGCCATCAAGTATTTTTATTAGACACAAATCCTCAGACAGGAACGTTGTAGGAATAACACTGCCTCAAGGTGATCTGCACCCAACCAGTCAAGGCACTGTAGTTCAAGCTCACGATGATTAATTTGGTTCTGATGTCAAGAAATTTTACGCAGCAATCAGCCTGTGAAATATTTGTCTGGAAATTGCTGTAAAGGCAAAGTGTAAGAACACTTTGTGACTGAACGAACTACAATGAAGAACAATCAAGTAACAACAGCTTGAATTTACATTGCATCTTTAACAAAAACAAAATTGCAACCTCTCCGACGGAAGTGCGATCAAATGCACACCAGCCAATGAAGCACATGAAAATTAGGTACAAGAATGGAGAACATAGGATAAAAGAACAAGAGTAGTCATTTTAAATCCCAAATGTTTCTCTGTTCATTTACACCACAGATGACTTTCATTATAACTTAACAAAACTTCCTTGTTTCTACAACTCCACATATTGAGGCCTAGCAAAGCTTGTCAAGTTCACTTTTGCACATTGCTTTTAAAATTGTTCTTGAATCAGTCAGCTTGTAATTTCTGTACTTGGCCCTCTAAGTCTCTGTAGTTCCTCAGATTTATACCCTCCCATATTTAGAAGGTACCTGGATTTATCTTCCCTAGATCAAATGCAGATGATCTCAACAGGTTTGTTGTATTTGGATACCACATGCAGCAGCCTTTTTCCTTTTGTTTTATATATCAATATCCTTTTGCAATAAGCAAAATACTGTGGATGCTGGAAGTCCGAACTATAAACATAGAAAACACTGAGCATTCTCAGCAGGCAGGCCAGCTTCTGTCAATGGCAACAGTTTCTGTTCATATCCCTTTGCAAATTACTGCTCCCATCTGGATCATTTAGAGTACCATCTAAATTGTCATTGTCTGCCACTGTGGGAGTATATCTCTATATTTCTTCATCTCAATCATTCTATAAAATACTGGAAAAGTTTGGATCCAGTCCAGATCCCCAGAGGAAACTGCCTGACCCAGTTGAATGCAGTATTATGTGCATGTGGAACTTATTTGAATCCTCCCATTCAGAGGCATGCGATATGTGTGTGTACATGTGCACACGTGTTTGCATTTGCAGTGACACTAAGTGACATTCAAACATCTAATGTACATCCTAAGAAAAAAGATTACTAACTATATTTCCGTTAAACAGCAGCTTGGGAGTCAGTGACACAACAGTCATTTCAGGAGGTTGGCTGCCTTTCTGGTTAACATTGGATGTGGTGGTATATCAGGCACTTGATAATTTATTTCCTTTAGCAGAAACTCTGAATGCTTTTACATTCTTCCATTTGTCATTGAAACTGACTTCCCCCTATGCTTTGACCAAATTTCAACATATCTATGAACAAATACTGTATATCTTACTGCACCTGAAATGTTTTGAGCCACCTTTATATAAATATAGGGGACTGATTCCAGTTCGGCTTATCTGAACCTGAACAATGAAAACATGAAATAGCATCCCACCAAGATGGTCTCTGAGTCAGAACAAGCTTGTAATGGAAATGGGAAATGCCCTTTGGTCCACCAAGGGAAGAAAAGAGAAGACCAGTTCTATCTTTTTTTTAACTTAGCAACAACCGGCACTTGTTTTGGCTTTCTAGCCCCTTTCCCAGGATGAGCAAGGATCGCAGTGAGCTGAATAACTACCCACTTACCTCCACAGCTTAGTCTCAATGCCAAAACAAACCAATAAAGTTGAAGTCGCTTTACTTCCCCACACTCACTCTCCCCTTTACCTCCATCATCCCTCCCATTATCCTTTCCTTCACTTCTGTCTCTTTTGCTATCTTGTGCACACATTTGCTTTACCCACTTGCCTCAGTTTGTCATCTCTCTCTCTCTCTATTTTTCTCTAAGTCAGTAACAAACTATATTGGTTTGTATTTAGCTCTTATTGAATCTGTGATCTAGTAAAGCAATTTGGCTTGGTTTGCAAACCTGTATTGGGGATTGAATGAAGCAGACCTCCTTATAATACTTGTTTTCAGCAGTGCAATTCAAAGTATAATTTATTCTCATAATCTATGCGCACACACACTACAACATTATTCATTATTCTCAAAGCTGAAGCGATCTGCTGCTTGGACCATGAGGAACATCATCCTTGAACTCATAATCACACAAGACTCAGCTGTTCAAATGAACTCTTTCTCAAACATTAGCCCTGGGCTTGGCCCTGATCCCTCAAAATTCCTATCGTTAAGTTCTAATCATTCAGTGGACTTCCCCTTCTCTGACCTGGAAATCAGTTTGAATAGTGAAATAGTTTTAGCCATCATTCAATGAAGCAATCTTTGGCAAAGGAAAGTGAAACTTATTGTTCAAAGCTGAAGATTTTAACTCAGGTTTTTCTGAGCACCTGATGAATGTACAGAAGGACCCAAAGGCAGGAGGTGCACCTGTGAATGCCACTCCACCGATGGTAGTTCATGTCGGTGTGCAACACAGAGAGCTGGAGCATTCATGCTGAGACGGGCCCAAACAGCTTTTGATGGGCTTGCTTTTGTCGTTAGCTGGACAGGTAGCTTGGTACTGGGAACGTGTCAGGTACGATGAAGCTCTGCCCGCACACCTCCTACAAAATTCAGTACCTCTCAGTAGTTCACTCTCCAACTGGTACCTTGACCTTCCACCCACTCCTGGATCACCCTCCCCTGAGATCTCCACTAACCAGACCTGGACTTGTGACTATGCCGTTCTCTTTCATGCACCATGTCTTTGATTGTTCAGCCTATTTTGCTGTTCACTACATCTTGGTACAAAATGTTTTGGAGCAGGACCAGTGAAACTTTCATTGACTTACGGAACCGTTACAAAAACTGCAACATCTCTGTCTTTGCAGATCAACAGTTTGCATTCATTCTGTCCTTATTCCTGTGCATCCCGACTTCCTTCAAACTTGCATTAACAAGCATGCATCCAGCCAGATGTACTGCATTCCAAAATTTTCCATTGCCGACCTTTCCACCTCTACAGCTCAGTCATATTTTTAAGATTCTTTTGCTGAACTCCCTCATTGCTATCACATTTGGCCATTCATATTAATATCTAAATATCTGATCATTAGAATCAGCTTGATCCGCTATGTTTTGCGTGTACATGGTGGATGCTGCAGAAAGGTCTCCAAAAGACTTTGCTTAATCTCCTATTAAGACTTATAGAAATGTTGAAATAAAGAATGAAAGCAAAGGTTTGTGTAGAATTCAGCAATACATGAATGTCAGAAAACAAACTTATTATAAAAATAAGATACTTATGCAATATTGGAAATAATACATCCACCCTAAAAAGTTGATGTCTCATTTACTGAAGTAATGAAAAAATTGCAAATCATTTCAACCCGGCAATATCGTAAACTTGGAAAGTTACAAACTTGCAACCCAGAGCTCAAGATCAAAAAGGTCTTTCAGTGATCTGAAAGTCATTCTAAAGAATCCATTGAGACATTACTCTTTTACTGCTTCCCTGGATTACATTACAACAAGAAAAATGTGTGCATGAACAAACTTCTGAAAACATTTAATCCACGTTATTAAACATTCATGATCTAACATTTGAATGGATGTGCAGGAGAGATACTTCTATGGAATAAAAACAAAGTGTTTAAAGAGTACTCAGCAGATCAAGCAGCAACTACAGAGACAGAAAAATAAATGACATTTCAGATGAAGAATCTTTAATCAGAAGTAGGAAAAGTTAGAAACTGAATGCAGAGAAACAGAATGGGAGTAGTGAACAAATGAAATATCTGATATCAAGTGGAAATCAAAAAAGTGGTGATGCCAGCCAAGGGAGGAAAGTGAAGGCTTGTTTATGGCAACTACTCTAACTGGAATAATGTAAATAGGAAGACATGAATCAAAACAGAGAAGAAAGAGCTGAAACTGTGAGATATAAAATACCCTTGCTGTTGAAACTGTTTTATTTATGGATTTATGGCTACTAAGATCACAGGGCCATATGGTCAAATAACAGACTGGATTACTACAGGCATAAAAACCTCACGGGTTTTGAAGTCTCAGTTAGAGCATGACTTTAGCAAGCTGAACGTGCACTGCACGTCAGTGGAAACAAGAGTTGGGAAGCACACATTATTGTCATACACAAAACAGCTCAGATCATTTGGCCCGGTGGTTATAGCAGTGATGTGCAATGCTTATCTTCCCAAACTAGAAACCTTTGGACTTAGATAAGCAATTCAGGGAATGTTCTACCTTCAGTTATAAATGGCCTACACATTTCCTAGATATCAAGGTTGACAGCTACTGTAAAGATAAGGAGATAGCCTGGTTTGTATTAGGATCACTTTTGGACTTTACATTTTACTCAGTTAATTTGGATTTTATTCATGTGTAAAGCAGGAGAAGATGATGATGACAGACAGTGAAGAGGTTTCAGGCCTCCTCTGAGAAACTATATACTCTGTATGCTCTCTGAGTTTTAAGCTTGTGATGGTGAAGCAATCAATGGAAAATTCAAGTAACAGGATAAGACCATATGACATAGGAGCAGAATTAGAAAACCTACAGCACAATACAGGCCCTTCAGTCCACAAAGCTGTGCCGAACATGTCCCTACCTTAGAACTACCTAGGCTTTACCGATAGCCCTCTATTTTTCTAAGTTCCATGAATTAGAGAATTAGGCCAATCAGCCCATCGAGTCTGCTCTACCATTCCACAAGGATGATTTATTATCCCTCTTAACCCCATTCCACTGTCTTTTCCACATAACCTTTGACTCCACTAATAATCAAGAACCTGTCAACTTCCACCTTGTCTCGGCTATCGCAGCCATCAGTGGCAATTAAATCAATTGATTCACAGCCCCCAGTTAAAGGAATTCCTCCTCATCTCTGATCTAAAGAGGAACTCCTGCAAAACACAACTAGTCACCAGGAGCCAAGCAAAAAAAGGCTCCCTTTATTCCCACTCTTGGCCTTCTACCAGTCAGTCAATCTTCTAACCATGCTAGTATCTTTCCTGTAATACTATGGAATCTCACTGTATCTTGTTTAGCAGCCTTATGTGTAGCACCCTGTCAAAGGTTTCTCAAAATCCAAGTAAACAATATCTACTGACTCTCCTTTGTCTACGTTGCCTTGTTATTTCCTCAAAAAATTCCAGTTGGCAAGATTCCCCTTAAAGAAACCACGCTGACTTCAGCCTATTTTATCATCTACTTCCAAATACTCTGAAACCTCATCCTTAATAATGGAGTGCATCATCACCCAAACCACAGAAATCAGGTTAACTGGCAGGGCTATGATGACACTAGAGAGCGGCTTTTTCAAGCTCACCTACGGAAACAGCTTAATTTCTACCATTAATGTCTCTTTTTTTCCCTTTTCAAGGTGGCTAGGGTTCTGTGAAGTCCCTGACTCCCAGCTGCACTCAAACTTCAGTTCTTTATGGAGATGGTTCCCATCACCAGGCTGACTAACCAGCTGTTTCTTGATTTCCTGAGTACACGGCCTAGAAGACGAGCACACCCTTGGGCTGCTGAGGCTCTGCGGCTCTGGGGATGAGGCAATTCTATGCCAGTGTCACCGACTGAAGCATTGTGGGAGAAAACGGAATATGGATCATCTCTCCCTCTCTTTATTTCTCTCATTGGTGGGGGAAGTTTGTTGCTGATTCTCGAGTTGGAAAATTTGTGAAAAAATGCAAGGCGACAGACATCGTAAAGAACAAGATGCTTTTTTCTTCTTAGCCTCCCCTCTCACCGTGTGACACCTCTCTGCCCCTTTATTAGTGAGAGAGAGAGCCTGTGGGTGAACAATTAGCTTTTGTTGTACCGCAGATTAAGTCTTTACTGAGGTGTGATAAACTATGTATACCTGTCTGGACACGCCCCTCTGCTGACTGCTCCTGTGGCTCCTCCCACAGACCCTGGTATAAAGGCGATTGGGCACTGCTCCTCCCTCAGTCTTCGAGATGTCGTGCTCCCTTTTCGCTGTTAATAAAAGCCTATCGTTCACTTCCAGTCTCCGAGAGTTATTGAAGGTGCATCAATTTTATTAACAGCAATTTTAAAACATGGAGAGCATCTCACGACCAGACAGATTGGATCTCGACCCACAATCCCAGGAAGCCGGCAACAATATGAGTGAGGTTGATGTTCTGGAGCATGTTAATATTAAGGGAGAGGAGGTGTTGGAGTTGTTAAAATACATTAGGACGGATAAGTCCCCGGGGCCTGATGGAATATTCCCCAGGCTGCTCCACGAGGCAAGGGAAGAGATTGCTGAACCTCTGGCTAGGATCTTTATGTCCTCATTGTCCACGGGAGGAGGTGACCAGGCATATAGATGAGGGTAGTGCAGTGGATGTGATCTACATGGATTTTAGTAAGGCATTTGACAAGGTTCCACATGGTAGGCTTATTCAGAAAGTCAGAAGGCATGGGATCCAGGGAAGTTTGACAAGGTGGATTCAGAATTGGCTTGCCTGCAGAAGGCAGTAGGTCGTGGTGGAGGGAGTACATTCAGATTGGAAGGTTGTGACTAGTGGTGTCCCACAAGGATCTGTTCTGGGACCTCTACTTTTTGTGATTTTTATTAACAACCTGGATGTGGGGGTAGAAGGGTGCGTTGGCAAGTTTGCAGACGACACAAAGGTTGGCGGTGTTGTAGATAGTGTAGAGCATTGTCAAAGATTGCAGAGAGACATTGATAGGATGCAGAAGTGGGCTGAGAAGTGGCAGATGGAGTTCAACCTGGAGAAGTGTGAGGTGGTACACTTTGGAAGGACAAACTCCAAGGCAGAGTACAAAGAAAATGGCAGGATACTTGGTAGTGTGGAGGAGCAGAGAGATCTGGGGGTACATGTCCACAGATCCCTGAAAGTTGCCTCACAGGTAGATAGGGTAGTTAAGAAAGCTTATGGGGTGTTAGCTTTCATAAGTCGAGGGGTAGAGTTTAAGAGACGCAATGTAATGATGCAGCTCTATAAAATTCTGGTTAGGCCATACTTGGAGTGTTGTGGCCAGTTCTGGTTGCCTCACTATAGGAAGGATGTGGAAGCATTGGAAAGGGTACGGAGGAGATTTACCAGGGTGCTGCCTGGTTTAGAGAGAATGGATTATGATCAGAGATTAAGGGAGCTAGGGCTTTACTCTTTGGAGAGAAGGAGGATGAGAGGAGACGTGATAGAGGTGTACAAGATATTAAGAGGAATAGACAGAGTGGACAGCCAGTGCCTCTTCTCTAGGGCACCACTGCTCAGTACAAGAGGACATGGCTTTAAGGTAAAGGGAGGGAAGTTCAAGGGGATATTAGAGGAAGGTTTTTCACTCAGAGAGTGGTTGGTGCATGGAATGCACTGCCTGAGTCAGTGGCGGAGGCAGATACACTAGTGAAGTTTAAGAGACTACTAGACAGGTATATGGAGGAATTTAAGGTGGGGTGTTATATGGGAGGCAGGGTTTGAGGGTCAGCACAACATTGTGGGCCGAAGGGCCTGTAATGTGCTGTACTATTCTATGTTCTATGTTCTAAATTTCCGTTGGGTATTGCTGTTATTTACTGCTTTAGATCATTAAACTTCTTTTGCAGGTAGAGATAACCCAACTGCTTCCTGTACTTAATATATACCTTGTCATTCTTAGAGCTCCTTGACTTTTAAGGACATTACCATTTGCCAGCTTTTAAATTTTAGAACTTTTTTTCATTTGAGATGTTATACAATAATTAATATGCTATTTATTAATATAAAACATTATAATTATAGCTACATAATTTAGAGAAGGAACCAATCATTAATTAGTTGTGATATTTATTATAATGAGCCATGGGCATGGGGAGTAAGGGAGATGTAAACTGTAAACTGTAGTAAATTCTAATGTGTAAGATGTACATCCCACCCAGCACCATGCCAACAGCTGCACTGCGGACACCACTTGCAGCCTCTCCACCCTCAAGATCCCTCCCCCACCGCTGTTCGCCAACCCGACCCCCGACTGTAAACCTGTGGCAACTAAAAGCAGGAGGTGCAGCGGCTGCTCGGAGGGGATCATTGAGCCAAGCACAAGTCCTCGGAGGGCCCAGATGGTCGTTGTTTGGAACGGGCAGAAAAATAGGATGGTCGTGGACTATAGCCAGACCATCAATAGGTTCACGCAGCTTGACGCGTACCCCCTACCCCGCATCGCGGATATGGTCAATCAGATAGCTCAGTACAAGGTGTACTCGACCATAGACCTAAAATCGGCTTACCATCAGTTCCCTATCCGCCCGGAGGACCGCCCATACACTGACTTCAAGGCAGGCGGCAGACTCTATCACTTCCTGCGCGTCCCCTTCGGTGTCACAAATGGTGTCTCTGTCTTCCAGAGGGAAATGGACCAGATGGTGGACCAGTGCCAACTGAAGGCCACGTTCCCATATCTGGATAACATCACCATCTGCGGTCACGACTGGCAGGATCACGACACCAACCTCCAACAATTTTTCCAAGTGGCCAAAGCTCTTAACCTTACCTATAACAGGGACAAATGTGTGTTCGGAACCACCCGACTCGCTATCCTTGGGTACGTCGTGGAGAACGGTGTCATTGGTCCTGACCCCGACTGTTGGAACTCCCTCTTCCCACCACTCTCAAAGCCCTCAAACGGTGCCTGGGCTTCTTTTCCTATTACGCCCAATGGGTCCCTCACTACGCAGACAAGGCCCACCCCCTGGTCAAGTCCACCACATTTCCCCTCTCAGCTGAGGCCCGCGCGGCCTTCAGCCGCATTAAAGGGGACATTACCAAAGCAACGATGCATGCGGTGGACGAGACCATTCCCTTCCAAGTAGAGAGTGACGTCTCCAACTTTGCGCTGGCTGCTACCCTCAATCAGGCAGGAAGGCCGGTAGCATTCTTCTCTCGTACCCTTCAAGGCCCTGAAATTCGGCACTCCGCGGTGGAGAAAGAAGCCCAGGCCATAGTGTAAGCTATTAGGCACTGGAGGCACTATCTCGCTGGCAAAAGGTTCACCTTGCTGACTGACCAGCGTTCAGTTGCGTTCATGTTCAGCAACCAACAGCGGGGCAAAATCAAAAATGATAAAACTTTGAGGTGGAGAATCAAACTCTCCACCTACAACTATGACATCCTGTACCGGCCTGGAAGGCTCAATGAGCCCCCTGATGCCCTATCCCGGGGAACATGTGCCAGCATGCAGCTCGATCGGCTATATGCCCTCCATGCAGATCTTAGCCACCCGGGGGTCACCCGGCTTTTCCATTTCGTGAAAGCCCGGAACCTGCCTTACTCCCTTGAGGACATCAGGACGATGACCAGGGACTGCCAAGTCTGCGCTGAGTGCAAACCGCACTTCTACCGTCCTGAAAAGGCACAACTTATCAAGGCCACCCGCCCCTTTGAGCGACTGAGTGTCGACTTTAAGGGCCCCCTTACCTCCACCGACCGCAATGTGTACTTTCTTAACATAATCGACGAGTACTCGCTGTTCCCCTTTGCCGTCCCCTGCCCTGATACCACTGCCACGTCCATCATAAAAGCCCTGCGCCAGCTCTTCACTCTGTTCAGATATCCCTGCTATGTCCACAGTGACAGAGAATCCTCGTTTATGAGTGACGAGCTGCGCCAGTACCTGCTGGCTAGGGGTATTGCTACTAGTAGGACCACAAGCTATAATCCCCGGGGGAATGGACAGGTGGAGAGGGAGAATGCCACAGTGTGGAAGGCCACACTCTTAGCCCTTAGGTCAAAGGGATTACCGGTCTCTCACTGGCAGGAGGTCCTCCCAGAGGCACTCCACTCCATCCGCTCCGTTATGCACGTCCACCAATGCCACCCCTCACAAGCGCCTCTTTTCTTTTCCCAGGAAGTCTGCCACTGGGACCACCCTACCGGCTTGGCTGACGTTCCCAGGGCCAGTACTGCTCCAGAAACATGCGAGGAGCAATAAATACTCCCCGATGGTCGAGAGGGTTCACCTACTTCATGCGAACCCCCAGTATGCCTACGTGGTCTTACCTGATGGGCAGGAGGACACGATCTCCATCCGTGACCTGGCACCTGCAGGAGCACCAGGCCCCTACCCCGAACACTCCCCGGTGACTATGAACCCCCTACCCACCAATGTATATACCCACGAGACACCGCGCACACCAAGCCCTACACAGACTCCTCACAACACTCCCATACCGGGCGCCTCGCACACGCATGAGGGGTTGCTGATGCCTAATGGGCTGGCACCTCAATTCAGGCTGGAGCCAGCACAACCACCGTCACCGGTGCTACGTAGATCGCAGCAACAGACTCGACCGCCTGATAGACTTGACCTGTAAATATACTTGTCAGAAACTTTGCCCTGGGGACTCTCTTTTAAAACAAAGGAGGGGTGAATGTGGTAAACTATGTATACCTGTCTGGACATGCCCCTCTGCTGACTGCTCCTGTGGCTCCTCCCACAGACCCCTGTATAAAGGCGATTGGGGCACTGCTCCTCCCTCAGACTCCGAGATGTCGTGCTCCCTTTTTGCTGCTAATAAAAGCCTATCGTTCACTTCCAGTCTCCGAGAGTTATTGATGGTGCATCATGGGGGCTTTGCTAAAACTTGCTTGGTGGGTGGAGGGTGCTGATGTAAGAGGGGTAGGGGTATGATTGACACTGTGTTGCTGCTTGTGTGTGGGAGGGGGTTAGTAGGAGGCTTTGGGGTTCTAACTTTTTTACTGTCACTCATTGTTTGGGGTACCCTTCTGTTTTCATGGATGTATACAAAGAACAAACATTTCAGGCAGTATGTTGTATACATTCTCTGATATTAAATAGAATTACTGAACTATAACATCTTTTCTTTTGCCACCTTCCTTTCTTAAAGAGTGGAGTGTCATTTGCAATTTTCCAGTCCTCCGGATCCATTCCAGAATCTAGTGATTCTTACTAATGACTCCACAATCCCTTCAGCTCCATCTTTCAGAACCTTGGTGCGTACTTCATTTGGTCCAGGTGCCTTATTTACCTTCAGATCTTTCTGTTTCCCAAGCACCTTTTCTTCAGTAACAGCAACTACACTCACTTTTGCACCCCAGCACTCTCAAACTTCTGGCATACAGCTGGTGTCTTCCGTAGTGAAGACTGACACAAAATACTTATCAAGTATGTCTACCATTTCTTTGTCCCCATTACTACTTCTCCAACCTCTTTTTCCTGTCATCAGATATCCATTCTCACCTCTCTTTTATTCTTTATATACCTGAATAAACATTTGGTATCCTCTTTTATGTGCTAAGATTACCTTCATATTTCATCTTTTCCTTCCCTTTTGCTTTTTAGATTCTTCTGCTAGTTTTTAAAAGATTCCCAATCCTTTAGCTTCCCCCTAATACGTCCTATATTGCTTTTATGCTGTCTCTGATTTCCCATGCCAGCCATGGTCGCAGATTCCTTCCTTTAGAATATTTCTTCTTCTTTGAGGTGTATCTATCCTGAGTCTTCTGAATTTCTCCCAGAAGCTCTAGCAAGTGCTGTTCTACCATCATTCCTGCTAGTGTTCCCTTCCAATTGACATTAGCCAGATTCTCTCTCATGTCTTGGTTATTTCCTTTACTCCACTGATACTTCTGATTTTAGCTTCTCCCTCTTAAACTGAAGGGTTAATTATATCATAGTATGATCCCTCTCTCCTGAGGGTTCCTTTACCTTAAGCTTGCTAATCAGATTTGATTTATTACATAAGACACAGTCCATAATTGCCTTTTCCCTGGTGGGATAATGGACATTAAATCCATATTCTACTGAACTGTCTGGATATTTTCAAGATTCAAAGGTTCATATGTACTATGTCGGTTAAGATTGTCATGCATGACTTAAGCCTTTGCTGGTATGTTCCACACTAGTAGCACTAATGAATGTAACTGCAGTTAATACATTTAATTAACAACGATGCTTGAGAAGAGTAAACAGCTTTAGTTATGCTTGCAGTTGCAGTAACACTCTAGTTTATATCACTTTCAGCTCTTGCCTATGGGCTTCATGTCTGCAATTCAGAGATATGATGTGGGCTTTATGCCTGAAGCCCAAGTCATGTGGAATTTTGTGGTTGGGGAGGGAGTCAAATTGGTGTCTAGTTCTCAGATCCCTCCTGGCCTCCAACCCAAGTGTTTCACTTTAAAGCATCCATTGAAGTAACCTCTCAGTTCTACATTCAGACAATCTGACATTGATTTAGGTGCCAAAATTGGACACAGCCAAGTCATTCTCTGTTCAGTGGACTTTGCAGAACCCTTCTCACAGATTGATTCTTAAACAGGGAGAGCCGTGTAATATACCAGAACTGTCTAACTGTGACTACGATATTGAATATTGGATATCCAAGCAAAATCCTGGGTGAATATTAATTGATGTTGTCTTACAAATGCTGTATAGAAAAAGGAATCTAGGAAGTCATTCCTTCCTGTGGCCATCAAACTTTACAACTCCTCCCTCAGAGTGTCAGACATCCTGAGCCAATAGGCTGGTCCTGGACTTATTTCCACTTGGCATGATTAACTTATTATTATTTAATTATTTATGGTTTTATATTGCTATATTTCTTCACTGTTCTTGGTTGGTGTGGCTGTAACAAAACCCAATTTCCCTCGGGATCACTAAAGTATGTCTGTCTGTCTGTACATGTGATAGGTGACAATTTCTCTGTCAGTAGCAGAAAAAGTAAGTGCAGTGATTATTAACACAATCCAGACTGTCCATCTAAATTAATTTGTAAATGGTAGGGAGAACTTTCTGATATTAATCCATACCACAGTCAAAGACTTCATGAACGTATGATAAAGAATCTCAGAACCTTTTTTATAAACCATAGTCTTCTAAAGTAAATTGCATCAAATGTCGGTTGACATCCTTGGCCATTAAAATGGGATGCAGCAGGATGCTGCTTTATTTCTCCTCACCACCCACATTAAAGAAAAGGAAATTAGACACTAAAGAACAAGTTTGGAAAAGATTAGTTTTATTTGTCACACGTGCATTGAAACATCAAACATCAAACGTCAATGATCGACACTGTCCAAGGATGTGCAGGAGGCAGTCTGCAAGTGTCACCAACGTAACATGTCCAAAGTGTACAAAGCGTAACGTGGGAGGAAGCCAGAGCAAGCAGGGGAAACCCACAATGTCATGGGGAGAACATGCAAACTCCTAACAGAGAGCAGTGGAATCAAAGCCAGGTTGCTGGAGCTTTAACACCATTATGCTGACCACTATGCTACAATTCTGACCCTTTTTCATTGTGAACCATCGCTTCACAGCATTACTTCTGAGCTTTAGAACAATTTCACACTCCTTGTCACAATAAACTAGTGAATATTATAAGATTACATGAGAAAATTGTGAGGCTGAATCAAAGCAAATCTAGGATTTTGTAATGAAAAATATTGCAACTTTGTAGAAGGAAAAGGTACTGGTTTTCACAGAAACCTGAATATGTAGCTGAGCTACGGTCACTGCTAGAACTGGTAAATGTATTCATTGTGGTAATCTCTGGAACTTTTAATGTTCACTGCATTGTTTCATTTGTTAAAAATCACTGGTTCCTTGCTTTCCTACGTTTAGTTGCGCCAGCCGCATAGAGACTCAAAATATAAAATGTTAATGTGCTGACTGATAAATAAACATCACCTCTGTAGATAGATATTTGTCATGTCTGAACACATTCTGTAAGTGCTGTGGAAGTGATTCATTTCTACTTATTCTCCTCCTGGCAGTAACGACAACAACAAAAACAACCTCCATTTATACAATGTTATACACACTAAAAATGGACTGGGCATTTCACAGAAGCATTTTTAATCAATATGGAATTAAGATGGAAGATGGCTGACGTCTTTTCCCAAGGAGTAAAGCTTTAAGGGGGCAGCTTAAAGTAGAAAAGAGAGGTGGAAAGGCAGAAATATGCTGGCAATATGTTCTTAGGGTAAGTACTGATGGTGACACAATTACATTCGGGAATATTCAAGAGGACAGAATTGGACTGCAGTTGTGGAGCTGCTGGAGATTACAAATAGACTGGTGCTTGGATAAAAAGAGGCATTTATAGAAAGATAAGATAACTGGATTCCCTTGCAATTCAGCAAATGCAGAAGTAAAGGATGAAGGGTATTTAATGTGATTTAGGATATAGGCTGAGGTTTCAGTATGACAATTTAACACATCATAGAATGAGAGAATTCAGGAGGATGTTGGAATAATTGAGCCCAAATACAACAAAGTTCTGGAAGCATAAACAAAAATATTTCCCGATGAATTTGCATAAAAGCACAATACTAAAAAGTAATACTAAAATACTAAAAAGTACTCACATTCGGGTTGTAGAAAATACAACAAATAGACAATAGACAATAGACAATAGGTGCAGAAGTAGACCATTCGGCCCTTCGAGCCTGCACCGCCATTTTGAGATCATGGCTGATCAATTACTATCAATACCCGGTTACTGCCTTGTCCCCATATCCCTTGATTCCCCTATCCATAAGATACCTATCTAGCTCCTTCTTGAAAGCATCCAGAGAATTGGCCTCCACTACCTTCTGAGGCAGTGCATTCCAGACCCCCACAACTCTCTGGGAGAAGAAGTTTTTCCTTAACTCTGTCCTAAATGACCTACCCCTTATTTTGGCAGAAAGATTGTAAAACTCTGAACAGGCATGTGATCACAGTTTGTGAAACTCTGTGCTTTCAACTTCCCAGTGCAGTACAGAAGGAAAGTTATGAGTTGGCCATCTGTTGCAGAAACAATACCCATTTCCTGTTTCAATAGCAAGTCCTCAATGCCCACTTGGCTTCAACTGATCCCAAGCTGACTGTGAATCAATAGGTGGCCAGATAAATACTGAAATGTTGTAATATTGTGAACTGTGAAAATGACTGGGAAAATATCTAAAGAGGAGCACAGATTAATTACTAAAGGAAATGAACCTTAGAAGCAAGGTCATTTACTCAGAGGGTGGTCAGTATGTGAAATGCAGCATCACCAAATATTATGAGTCTCTGTAATCCTTTTGAAAGGAAACTGGACAGTGGCTTACAGAAGTTTGTTACACATATAACATAAACAACAAGCAAGATGCCAGTGACATGGAGAAAAATTCAGTGGAGATTTGATGTTCGATCTTTTCCCATATGATGATATTCTATAAAATTAAATACATTAATGCAGTGTTTCTTAAACAAATGAATACTTAGGTTGCTCTGCAATTAATTATAGAGACTATGTTTTGTAGCAAATTCAACCTTTCAATATGCAAATAAGGTTTGCAGATTTCATAGAACTTTACAGTCCTTCAGCTCAAGGTGCTGTGCTGACCTTTTAACCTACTCTAAGATCAATCTACCCCTTCCCTCCTACATAGTCCTTCATTTTTCTATCATCTATGTACCTATTTAAGGGTTTCTTAAATGCCTCTAATATATATCTGCATTTACCGCCACCCCTGGCAGGGCGTTCCACACACCCACCACTCTCTGTGTAAAGAACTTTCCTTAGATATGCCTCCAATCACCTTCAAATTATGCCCTTTTGTATTAACCATTTCTGCTTTGGGGAAAAAAGTCTTTGGTTATTCATGCTACCTATGCCTCTTATCATATAGTACAAGTCACCTCTCATCCTCTTTCACTCCAAAGAGAAGAGACCCAGCTCACTCAACTTTTCTACATAAGACATGACCTCTAATCTAGGCAGCATCCTGTTAAATCTCCTCTGCACCTCTTTAAAACTTCCACATTCTTCCTAATATAACACGATATTCCAAGTGAATACTTAATTTGAAGATGCCTGTGCTTTCAATGTACGAGATTATTTAACTGGTGCCGAAGACCGTGGAACTTTAAGTAGAAATGTAAGGACACTGGAAGTAGCACCAGGAGCTAATCATTTCTCCAGCATGCCTGATCAGCCATCTGATAAGATCAATACATAAGATTCACCTCAATCCATTTGCCTGAACTGACTCGATATTCTGTGATTCTATTTATTTATGTATTATAATCTCTGCCCTGCTTACACTCAACAGCTGGACAGAAAACTCAAAAGATTCTCTTGGCTAGAAAAGTCCAAAGATTGACCACCTTATAGGTAAAGAAATGTCAGTGTTGACTGACTTCTTGCTCTAAGATAGAGATTGTTGTTGCTGGGTGCTCCAGCCAGGGCAAGCTGGAAGCCCCTGTCAATCCATCAAATTCATGCTAAAGAATTGACTATGTTTCTATGATATATAACCATATAACAGTTACAGCAAGGAAACAGGCCATCTCGGCCCTTCTAGTCCGTGCCGACTCTTACTCTCACCTAGTCCTCACCTAGAAAAAATGATGTTTTTTCATGAGAAAGTTTGGGTGCGGTGGGATACAGAGTACAGAGGGGTACAACAGTATCACTTATATGTGTGAAATGGTGAACTTTGAAACACTCAGCATAAAACAATGGAGAAACAACATAATTTCACCTTGCAGAGCTGATAGTGTTGTAGAGTCACCAAGACCTACCACACTGAAATAAGTCCTTCCACCCATTGTTCTATGCTGGCCACCCAGCACCCACCTACATGAGCATTCCCATCAAATCTCTTCCCCTTCCCCTACTGTTCACCTACATTACAGGGGTAATTTATAGAGGCAAACCGCATATCTTTGGCACATGAATATCTGGAAGGTACCCACTTTGTAACAGAGAATGTGCAGAATCCACATTCAGGATCAAACTCGATTCACTGCTGATATTGGCAGTAAAGTTAAATGCTAACTATATCAAAATGAAAAATATCATTGTGCCTGCGATTTCTTCATTGCTTTTTATTTTGCCAGGCTGTTGTTCTGGTATGGTTGTAACCAATCTCTTGCAGCATCAATTTCTAGAGTGCCAATTTGATAATATGCTTCTCTGGTGAATGACGTAATTACCAACGCAATGATTTTATTGCTTGGCTGATCATGTCATTACAACCTGGTCTATTCCTCAGTATTGTGGAGTTCATTTTTGAAAGCTTTAACACAATAAGAGTGACTTTTAAACATATCAGACTCAGAATCAGAATCAGTTTAATATTGTGAGCAATTGTGATGTTGTGAAATTTGTTAAATTTGTGGCACCAGTACAATGCGTATCTAATAAATATAGAGAAAACTAATTATATATGTATATTAAATATTTAAATATAAAACTAGTAGTGCAAAAACAGAAATAATAAAAAAGTGAGGTAGTATTTATGGGCTCAATATCCATCTAGAAATTGGATGGCAGAGGGGAAGGAGCCATTCCCGAATCACTGAATGTTTGCCTTTGGCTTCTGGACCTCCTTCCTGATGGTAATAATGAGAAAAGGGCATGCCCTGAGTGAGGGTCCTTAATAATGGACGCAGCCTTTCTGAGGCACCGCTCCTTGAAGATGTCTTGGATACTACAGAGGCTAGTGCGCAAGATGGAGCTGAATAATTTTACAACTTTCTGTAGCTTTTTTTGATCCTGTGTAGTAGACCCCCCCTCCCCCCGCCCCCACACCAGAGGATGAAACAACCTGTCAGAATACTCTTCACGGTACATCTGTAGATATATCCAGTCTAGGTATCCTATGCAAAGAGAAATGAAAATCTAACACATATACAAGTTTGGACATTGGGAATAAAATCTCCTTTCCTCTTTTGTTTGATCAAGACAAAGCACTTGAAATGGCAATGACTCAAAAAAGATGATTGGCATGGAAGTTGGAAATGTATACCTGCAAGATAGGTTTGATAGATGTTGAACTAAGTGGCCGTTATCATTCTATGATTTCTTTTTGTTTGATCTGACAATATAAAATTAGAGCCCCATTTCTGATAAAGGAATATTCTCATACACATCACTTAGTTGTGAAATTTATGTACTGTCTGCTACATTCAAATCATTTTACAATTTCACTCTCAGAGCATCAGTGATCATATGCTGAGTATATAGGTAAAGAATTTTGGCACATCATCTCAGCAAATTATACTTAGACTGAAAATCAGAGAGAAGCACGCCCAATTAAATTTCATAATCCTCCTCCTAGTCAGGAAGAAAAGACATGACATCATGCGAATGAGCTGCAGAAATCTATCAAAATTAATCAGAAGCAGTGATACCTCTAGAGTGATTGAGTTTTTGTGGCGTTGTACTGATGGAGATTATTGTTATATTTAGGTCACAATTCCAGCATCATTGTATCAGCTCTTTGTCAAAAATAAGCTGATCATGATCTATATATGCACTTGTCAAATGAAATTGTATACTAGTATAAAATTATAATTATAGTACTACAATGTAACTAAAAGCTGTTTGAATTAGCAAGATTATCTATGTAATAGTTTGATGAAATTACTCCACTGAGCAACTAGATGGACTGCTAATGAATGTGAAGGAACACCAGTGAGGTGGTCACCCATTCTGTGTGCTTTATACTACCCACCTCAAGGATTACACAAGTGCATGACAACGTCAGGATAATGACACAGTGGTTCACTTGGTGTGCAGTGCATACCAGGGCTGATGTAAAAAAGTGACTAATAAACAACAGTAGTTGGCGTCAATGGTCAGAAATTGTGACTCAAAATCCTTTATTTATTTTTGAAAGGAATTCAGAGAATCAAAATCTGTGATTTCTCTGGCAATTCCTCTTCAAATTTACTCTCACTAAGAGGCCATTCTTAGTCACAAATTACATTTCTTTCTAACTTCACTTTTTAAAATAATGTCATTTAGCACATCAAACAAAAAGCTTGGTCTGCACCAAACTTCTTAAAGACGACACTATGATAACAAATAAAAGGTTCACTGACAATGGAAAATAAAACTTTGTGAAAGATTCACTAGTTAACATATGTGCATTGCTCAAATCACTACCAGATGCCTGCAAATAAATTTGAGGCAGTAATCCTGTTGAAGAGCTCAGATGACAGTTAAGCTCCTCTGGTGTATGGTATCATCTAACCTCATCAATTGGACTCCTGTCCTATAATTTGCTGACAAGCAGCCAGCACCATCTGCACCCTGACTGTAACACAACTCTTGCAACTCTTCTTTGTGTGTGCTGTCCACTGAACTACAGGTATGCCTAACGAAATGGAATATAGGCTCTGGTAGAAGAGTCTATTTTGTTTTGGTCATGACAATATCTCAAATCACTTGGTTAATTACTTTTTCAATCCAGGACATTTTCTTGTTTCAACTATTAATTTGATTACTCCAACCTTTTAATGTAAGCTTTAGATGGTAGAAGTAGACTTGCAGAAAGTTTAAACACTATTTATGATTGGGGATATAATGATACTAGATCCAGACAATGAACTGACATTGTTTTAAAATCACTGATGTGTTTTGGACTGCTTTGGTCTTTCCCCTGTAGAGCTAATAAGAGCAACCTGCTCTATCTCAGATCCACACTTACTTCATTTTTACTGATGACAGACCACGGCTGTCAGTTCCCTTTGTGACTGGAAATGAACCTCTGACAAAAATATCAAAATATCATCCAGTATTAACTATTTGTCCCAGGAGCAGTATGGGTCCAAACCGAGCAAAATGTGATGCAGTGAACTCGAACATCATTGGGAGCTGAAGTAACAACCAGAGCTCTTAAAAAAAATTACATCTATTTTAAACTCCAAATGAAATAAAGTACCAGCAACATATCCTTACATTCTTGAGTTACAAGCATTGGTAATTGTGACTTTAACTAGAGCTATTTGTGGAAATGAAAAGCTGACTAATGGTAAAATTGCCTTGAAATTAGATCATGTGGTTCTGGCTTTTCCAGTGCTGAATTTATGAATTTGTTTCTTTTAGAGTGAAAGACTGATAGAGTTGTTTTCCATTGAATAACAGCAGTCCATAAACCCAACTGGGCAATTTTGATCACAGATTTATCTTCTAAGGTTGAGACCCAGACATCATGTGAAGGAAGGGTCTTTGATCTAAAACATTCTGTCAGGAATGTGGGCCGGATGGACCCAAACGCAGGACGCAGACACTGAAGTACTAGGGGGAGGACAGGATGGGAATGCCATGGCATTTAAGGGTTAATGCAGGCGGGGCTGGATCCAAGAGTTCAGACGAGGCAGGCAGGCGGGAGGATCCCAGAGTTCAGACGAGGCAGGCAGGCAAGCTGGCAGATCCCACGGTTAGGGGCGCCTCCCAGGCAGAAAACACGGAGGCCTGGGCAAGTCGCGGACACCTGGGCAGGTGCAGGGCACAACACTTAGGGAGCAATAGGTGGAAGGGGCAGAACCCCTGCCGAGCAGCAGCAGTCCAGTCAGATCTGCCCGACAGAGGCAATGGGTAGGAATCTGGGTCCAGGGTAAGCATCAAAACTACAGTGATCCACCGGGTACATTGGTAAATTGGGAAAGGCAACCGACAGCGTGGCAGCACAAGCAAGGAGAATAAGGCGGAACAGCGGGACCAGCGCACAGGAGAGAAGCAGGGGAACAAGACCAACCAGATAGAGCATATACAGAACAGTCCAGCAACCAGGGCAGAGCAGGATTCCCAGCAGGGCAGCGACCAGGGCAGGACAGGATTCCCAGCAGGGCAGCGACCAGGGTAGGACAGGATTCCCAGCAGGGCAGCGACCAGGATAGGACAGGATTCCCAGCAGGGCAGCGACCAGGGTAGGACAGGATTCCGAGCAGGGCAGCGACCAGGGTAGGACAGGATTCCAAGCAGGGCAGCAACCAGGGTAGGACAGGATTCCCAACAGGGCAGCAACCAGGGCAGGACAGGATTCCCAGCAGGGCAGCGACCAGGGCAGGACAGGATTCCGAGCAGGGCAGCAACCAGGGCAGGACAGGATTCCGAGCAGGGCAGAGACCAGGGTAGGACAGGATTCCCAGCAGGGCAGCGACCAGGGCAGGGCAGGATTTCCAGCAGGGCAGCAACCAGGGCAGGACAGGATTCCGAGCAGGGCAGAGACCAGGGTAGGACAGGATTCCGAGCAGGGCAGCAACCAGGGTAGGACAGGATTCCGAGCAGGGCAGCGACCAGGGTAGGACAGGATTCTGAGCAGGGCAGCGACCAGGGTAGCACAGGATTCCGAGCAGGGCAGCAACCAGGGTAGGACAGGATTCTGAGCAGGGCAGCAACCAGGGTAGGACAGGGTTCCCAGCAGGGCAGCAACCAGGATAGGACAGGATTCCCAGCAGGGCAGCAACCAGGGTAGGACAGGATTCCCAGCAGGGCAGCAACCAGGATAGGACAGGATTCACAGCAGGGCAGCAACCAGGATAGGACAGGATTCCCAGCAGGGCAGCAACCAGGGTAGGACAGGATTCCCAGCAGGGCAGCAACCAGGATAGGACAGGATTCCCAGTAGGGCAGCAACCAGGGTAGGACAGGATTCCCAGCAGGGCAGCAACCAGGATAGGACAGGATTCCCAGCAGGGTAGGACAGGATTCCGAGCAGGGTAGGACAGGATTCCGAGCAGGGCAGCAACTAGGGTAGGACAGGATTCCCAGCAGGGCAGCAACCAGGATAGGACAGGATTCCGAGCCGGGCTGAAACCAGGGTAGGACAGGATTCCCAGCAGGGCAGCAACCAGGGTAGGACAGGATTCCGAGCCGGGCAGCAACCAGGGTAGGACAGGATTCCGAGCAGGGCAGCGACCAGGGTAGGACAGGATTCCGAGCAGGGCAGCAACCAGGGTAGGACAGGATTCCGAGCAGGGCAGCGACCAGGGTAGGACAGGATTCCGAGCAGGGCAGCAACCAGGGCAGGACAGGATTCCGAGCAGGGCAGCAAACAGGGTAGGACAGGATTCCCAGCAGGGCAGCAACCAGGGTAGGACAGGATTCCAAGCAGGGCAGCAACCAGGGCAGGACAGGATTCCCAGCAGGGCAGCGACCAGGGCAGGACAGGATTCCCAGCAGGGCAGCAACCAGGGTAGGACAGGATTCCCAGCAGGGCAGCGACCAGGGCAGGACAGGATTCCCAGCAGGGCAGCAACCAGGGTAGGACAGGATTCCCAGCAGGGCAGCAACCAGGGCAGGACAGGATTCAGAGCAGGGCAGAGATCAGGTAGGACAGGATTCCGAGAATGGCAGCAACCAGGGTAGGACAGGATTGCAAGCGGGGCAGCGACCAGGGTAGGACAGGATTCTGAGCAGGGCAGCACCAGGGTAGGACAGGATTCCCAGCAGGGTAGGACAGGATTCCCAGCAGGGTAGGACAGGATTCCGAGCAGGGCAGCAACCAGGATAGGACAGGATTCCGAGCCGGGCAGCAAACAGGGTAGGACAGGATTCCCAGCAGGGCAGCAACCAGGGTAGGACAGGATTCCCAGCAGGGCAGCAACCAGGGTAGGACAGGATTCCCAGCAGGGCAGCAACCAGGATAGGACAGGATTCCCAGCAGGGTAGGACAGGATTCCGAGCAGGGCAGCAACCAGGGTAGGACAGGATTCCCAGCAGGGCAGCAACCAGGATAGGACAGGATTCCGAGCCGGGCTGCAACCAGGGTAGGACAGGATTCCCAGCAGGGCAGCAACCAGGGTAGGACAGGATTCCGAGCCAGGCAGCAACCAGGGTAGGACAGGATTCCGAGCAGGGTAGCAACCAGGGCAGGACAGGATTCCGAGCAGGGCAGCAACCAGGGCAGGACAGGATTCCGAGCAGGGCCGCGACCAGGGCAGGACAGGATTCCGAGCAGGGCAGCAACCAGGGTAGGACAGGATTCCAAGCAGGGCAGCGACCAGGGCAGGACAGGATTCCGAGCAGGGCAGCAACCAGGGCAGGACAGGATTCCAAGCAGGGCCGCGACCAGGGTAGGACAGGATTCCGAGCAGGGCAGCAACCAGGGTAGGACAGGATTCCAAGCAGGGCAGCAACCAGGGCAGGACAGGATTCCCAGCAGGGCAGCGACCAGGGCAGGACAGGATTCCGAGCATGGCAGCAACCAGGGTAGGACAGGATTCCGAGCAGGGCAGCAACCAGGGTAGGACAGGATTCCGAGCAGGGCAGCAACCAGGATAGGTCAGGATTCTCAGCAGGGCAGCAACCAGGGTAGGACAGGGTTCCCAGCAGGGCAGCAACCAGGATAGGTTAGGATTCCCGAGCAGGGCAGCAACCAGGGTAGGACAGGATTCCCAGCAGGGCAGCAACCAAGATAGGACAGGATTCCGAGCCGGGCAGCAACCAGGGTAGGACAGGATTCCGAGCAGGGCAGCAACCAGGATAGATCAGGATTCCCAGCAGGGCAGCAACCAGGGTAGGACAGGATTCCCAGCAGGGCAGCGACCAGGGCAGGACAGGATTCCGAGCAGGGCAGCAACCAGGGTAGGACAGGATTCCCAGCAGGGCAGCAACCAGGGCAGGACAGGATTCTGAGCAGGGCAGCGACCAGGGCAGAACAGGATTCCGAGCAGGGCAGCAACCAGGGTAGGACAGGATTCCGAGCATGGCAGCAACCAGGGTAGGACAGGATTCCGAGCAGGGCAGCAAACAGGGTAGGACAGGTTTCCCAGCAGGGCAGCAACCAGGGTAGGACAGGATTCCCAGCAGGGCAGCAACCAGGATAGGTCAGGATTCCCAGCAGGGCAGCAACCAGGGTAGGACAGGATTGCAAGCGGGGCAGCGACCAGGGTAGGACAGGATTCCGAGCAGGGCAGCGACCAGGGCAGGACAGGATTCCGAGCAGGGCAGCGACCAGGGCAGGACAGGATTCCGAGCAGGGCAGCAACCAGGGTAGGACAGGATTCCGAGCATGGCAGCAACCAGGGTAGGACAGGATTCCGAGCAGGGCAGCAACCAGGGTAGGACAGGATTCCGAGCAGGGCAGCAACCAGGAGAGGTCAGGATTCCCAGCAGGGCAGCAACCAGGGTAGGACAGGATTCTCAGCAGGGCAGCAACCAGGGTAGGACAGGATTCCGAGCAGGACAGCAACCAGGATAGGTTAGGATTCCCGAGCAGGGCAGCAACCAGGGTAGGACAGGATTCCCAGCAGGGCAGCAACCAAGATAGGACAGGATTCCGAGCCGGGCAGCAACCAGGGTAGGACAGGATTCCGAGCAGGGCAGCAACCAGGATAGGTCAGGATTCCCAGCAGGGCAGCAACCAGGGTAGGACAGGATTCCCAGCAGGGCAGCAACCAGGGCAGGACAGGATTCCCAGCAGGGCAGCGACCAGGGTAGGACAGGATTCCGAGCAGGGCAGCGACCAGGGCAGGACAGGATTCCGAGCAGGGCAGCAACCAGGGTAGGACAGGATTCCCAGCAGGGCAGCAACCAGGGCAGGACAGGATTCCGAGCAGGGTAGAGACCAGAGTAGGACAGGATTCCGAGCATGGCAGCAACCAGGGTAGGACAGGATTCCGAGCAGGGCAGCGACCAGGGCAGGACAGGATTCCGAGCAGGGCAGCAACCAGGGTAGGACAGGATTTCCAGCAGGGCAGCAACCAGGGCAGGACAGGATTCCGAGCAGGGTAGAGACCAGAGTAGGACAGGATTCCGAGCATGGCAGCAACCAGGGTAGGACAGGATTCCGAGCAGGGCAGCGACCAGGGTAGGACAGGATTCTGAGCAGGGCAGCGACCAGGGCAGAACAGGATTCCGAGCAGGGCAGCAACCAGGGTAGGACAGGATTCCGAGCATGGCAGCAACCAGGGTAGGACAGGATTCCGAGCAGGGCAGCAAACAGGGTAGGACAGGTTTCCCAGCAGGGCAGCAACCAGGGTAGGACAGGATTCCCAGCAGGGCAGCAACCAGGATAGGTCAGGATTCCCAGCAGGGCAGCAACCAGGGTAGGACAGGATTGCAAGCGGGGCAGCGACCAGGGTAGGACAGGATTCCGAGCAGGGCAGCGACCAGGGTAGGACAGGATTCTGAGCAGGGCAGCGACCAGGGCAGGACAGGATTCCGAGCAGGGCAGCGACCAGGGTAGGACAGGATTCCGAGCAGGGCAGCGACCAGGGCAGGACAGGATTCCGAGCAGGGCAGCGACCAGGGTAGGACAGGATTCCGAGCAGGGCAGCAACCAGGGTAGGACAGGATTCCGAGCATGGCAGCAACCAGGGTAGGACAGGATTCCGAGCAGGGCAGCAACCAGGGTAGGACAGGATTCCGAGCAGGGCAGCAACCAGGAGAGGTCAG
This sequence comes from Hemitrygon akajei, assembly GCF_048418815.1. Lineage (NCBI taxonomy): Eukaryota > Metazoa > Chordata > Chondrichthyes > Myliobatiformes > Dasyatidae > Hemitrygon > Hemitrygon akajei. The sequence continues at coordinate 117,755,714 of NC_133127.1, forward strand.
GATTCCCAGCAGGGCAGCAACCAGGGTAGGACAGGATTCCGAGCAGGGCAGCAACCAGGATAGGTCAGGATTCCCAGCAGGGCAGCAACCAGGGTAGGACAGGGTTCCCAGCAGGGCAGCAACCAGGATAGGACAGGATTCCCAGCAGGGCAGCAACCAGGATAGGACAGGATTCCCAGCAGGGCAGCAACCAGGGTAGGACAGGATTCCCAGCAGGGCAGCAACCAGGATAGGACAGGATTCCCAGCAGGGCAGCAACCAGGATAGGACAGGATTCCCAGCAGGTTAGGACAGGATTCCGAGCAGGGCAGCAACCAGGGTAGGACAGGATTCCCAGCAGGGCAGCAACCAGGATAGGACAGGATTCCGAGCCGGGCAGCAACCAGGGCAGGACAGGATTCCGAGCAGGGCAGCGACCAGGATAGGACAGGATTCCGAGCCGGGCAGCAACCAGGGTAGGACAGGATTCCGAGCAGGGCAGCAACCAGGGCAGGACAGGATTCCGAGCAGGGCAGCGACCAGGATAGGACAGGATTCCGAGCCGGGCAGCAACCAGGATAGGACAGGATTCCCAGCAGGGTAGGACAGGATTCCGAGCAGGGCAGCAACCAGGGTAGGACAGGATTCCCAGCAGGGCAGCAACCAGGATAGGACAGGATTCCGAGCCGGGCTGCAACCAGGGTAGGACAGGATTCCCAGCAGGGCAGCAACCAGGGTAGGACAGGATTCCGAGCCAGGCAGCAACCAGGGTAGGACAGGATTCCGAGCAGGGTAGCAACCAGGGCAGGACAGGATTCCGAGCAGGGCAGCAACCAGGGCAGGACAGGATTCCGAGCAGGGCCGCGACCAGGGCAGGACAGGATTCCGAGCAGGGCAGCAACCAGGGTAGGACAGGATTCCAAGCAGGGCAGCGACCAGGGCAGGACAGGATTCCGAGCAGGGCAGCAACCAGGGCAGGACAGGATTCCAAGCAGGGCCGCGACCAGGGTAGGACAGGATTCCGAGCAGGGCAGCAACCAGGGTAGGACAGGATTCCAAGCAGGGCAGCAACCAGGGCAGGACAGGATTCCCAGCAGGGCAGCGACCAGGGCAGGACAGGATTCCGAGCATGGCAGCAACCAGGGTAGGACAGGATTCCGAGCAGGGCAGCAACCAGGGTAGGACAGGATTCCGAGCAGGGCAGCAACCAGGATAGGTCAGGATTCTCAGCAGGGCAGCAACCAGGGTAGGACAGGGTTCCCAGCAGGGCAGCAACCAGGATAGGTTAGGATTCCCGAGCAGGGCAGCAACCAGGGTAGGACAGGATTCCCAGCAGGGCAGCAACCAAGATAGGACAGGATTCCGAGCCGGGCAGCAACCAGGGTAGGACAGGATTCCGAGCAGGGCAGCAACCAGGATAGATCAGGATTCCCAGCAGGGCAGCAACCAGGGTAGGACAGGATTCCCAGCAGGGCAGCGACCAGGGCAGGACAGGATTCCGAGCAGGGCAGCAACCAGGGTAGGACAGGATTCCCAGCAGGGCAGCAACCAGGGCAGGACAGGATTCTGAGCAGGGCAGCGACCAGGGCAGAACAGGATTCCGAGCAGGGCAGCAACCAGGGTAGGACAGGATTCCGAGCATGGCAGCAACCAGGGTAGGACAGGATTCCGAGCAGGGCAGCAAACAGGGTAGGACAGGTTTCCCAGCAGGGCAGCAACCAGGGTAGGACAGGATTCCCAGCAGGGCAGCAACCAGGATAGGTCAGGATTCCCAGCAGGGCAGCAACCAGGGTAGGACAGGATTGCAAGCGGGGCAGCGACCAGGGTAGGACAGGATTCCGAGCAGGGCAGCGACCAGGGCAGGACAGGATTCCGAGCAGGGCAGCGACCAGGGCAGGACAGGATTCCGAGCAGGGCAGCAACCAGGGTAGGACAGGATTCCGAGCATGGCAGCAACCAGGGTAGGACAGGATTCCGAGCAGGGCAGCAACCAGGGTAGGACAGGATTCCGAGCAGGGCAGCAACCAGGAGAGGTCAGGATTCCCAGCAGGGCAGCAACCAGGGTAGGACAGGATTCTCAGCAGGGCAGCAACCAGGGTAGGACAGGATTCCGAGCAGGACAGCAACCAGGATAGGTTAGGATTCCCGAGCAGGGCAGCAACCAGGGTAGGACAGGATTCCCAGCAGGGCAGCAACCAAGATAGGACAGGATTCCGAGCCGGGCAGCAACCAGGGTAGGACAGGATTCCGAGCAGGGCAGCAACCAGGATAGGTCAGGATTCCCAGCAGGGCAGCAACCAGGGTAGGACAGGATTCCCAGCAGGGCAGCAACCAGGGCAGGACAGGATTCCCAGCAGGGCAGCGACCAGGGTAGGACAGGATTCCGAGCAGGGCAGCGACCAGGGCAGGACAGGATTCCGAGCAGGGCAGCAACCAGGGTAGGACAGGATTCCCAGCAGGGCAGCAACCAGGGCAGGACAGGATTCCGAGCAGGGTAGAGACCAGAGTAGGACAGGATTCCGAGCATGGCAGCAACCAGGGTAGGACAGGATTCCGAGCAGGGCAGCGACCAGGGCAGGACAGGATTCCGAGCAGGGCAGCAACCAGGGTAGGACAGGATTTCCAGCAGGGCAGCAACCAGGGCAGGACAGGATTCCGAGCAGGGTAGAGACCAGAGTAGGACAGGATTCCGAGCATGGCAGCAACCAGGGTAGGACAGGATTCCGAGCAGGGCAGCGACCAGGGTAGGACAGGATTCTGAGCAGGGCAGCGACCAGGGCAGAACAGGATTCCGAGCAGGGCAGCAACCAGGGTAGGACAGGATTCCGAGCATGGCAGCAACCAGGGTAGGACAGGATTCCGAGCAGGGCAGCAAACAGGGTAGGACAGGTTTCCCAGCAGGGCAGCAACCAGGGTAGGACAGGATTCCCAGCAGGGCAGCAACCAGGATAGGTCAGGATTCCCAGCAGGGCAGCAACCAGGGTAGGACAGGATTGCAAGCGGGGCAGCGACCAGGGTAGGACAGGATTCCGAGCAGGGCAGCGACCAGGGTAGGACAGGATTCTGAGCAGGGCAGCGACCAGGGCAGGACAGGATTCCGAGCAGGGCAGCGACCAGGGTAGGACAGGATTCCGAGCATGGCAGCGACCAGGGCAGGACAGGATTCCGAGCAGGGCAGCAACCAGGATAGGACAGGATTCCGAGCAGGGCAGCAACCAGGGTAGGACAGGATTCCGAGCAGGGCAGCAACCAGGGTAGGACAGGATTCCGAGCAGGGCAGCAACCAGGGCAGAGCAGGATTCCGAGCAGGGCAGCGACCAGGGCAGGACAAGATTCCGAGCAGGGCAGCGACCAGGGTAGGACAGGATTCCGAGCAGGGCAGCGACCAGGGCAGGACAGGATTCCGAGCAGGGCAGCGACCAGGGTAGGACAGGATTCCGAGCAGGGCAGCAACCAGGGTAGGACAGGATTCCGAGCATGGCAGCAACCAGGGTAGGACAGGATTCCGAGCAGGGCAGCAACCAGGGTAGGACAGGATTCCGAGCAGGGCAGCAACCAGGAGAGGTCAGGATTCCCAGCAGGGCAGCAACCAGGGTAGGACAGGATTCCGAGCAGGGCAGCAACCAGGATAGGTCAGGATTCCCAGCAGGGCAGCAACCAGGGTAGGACAGGGTTCCCAGCAGGGCAGCAACCAGGATAGGACAGGATTCCCAGCAGGGCAGCAACCAGGATAGGACAGGATTCCCAGCAGGGCAGCAACCAGGGTAGGACAGGATTCCCAGCAGGGCAGCAACCAGGATAGGACAGGATTCCCAGCAGGGCAGCAACCAGGATAGGACAGGATTCCCAGCAGGTTAGGACAGGATTCCGAGCAGGGCAGCAACCAGGGTAGGACAGGATTCCCAGCAGGGCAGCAACCAGGATAGGACAGGATTCCGAGCCGGGCAGCAACCAGGGCAGGACAGGATTCCGAGCAGGGCAGCGACCAGGATAGGACAGGATTCCGAGCCGGGCAGCAACCAGGGTAGGACAGGATTCCGAGCAGGGCAGCAACCAGGGCAGGACAGGATTCCGAGCAGGGCAGCGACCAGGATAGGACAGGATTCCGAGCCGGGCAGCAACCAGGATAGGACAGGATTCCGAGCAGGGCAGCGACCAGGGTAGGACAGGATACCGAGCAGGGCAGCAACCAGGGTAGGACAGGTTTCCCAGCAGGGCAGCAACCAGGGTAGGACAGGATTCCGAGCAGGGCAGCGACCAGTATAGGACAGGATTCCCAGCAGGGCAGCAACCAGGGTAGGACAGGATTCCGAGCAGGGCAGCAACCAGGATAGGACAGGATTCCGAGCAGGGCAGCGACCAGTGTAGGACAGGATACCGAGCAGGGCAGCAACCAGGGCAGGACAGGATTCCGAGCAGGGCAGCAACCAGGATAGGACAGGATTCCGAGCAGGGCAGCAACCAGGATAGGACAGGATTCCGAGCAGGGCAGCAACCAGGATAGGACAGGATTCTGAGCAGGGCAGCAACCAGGACAGAGCAGGATTCCGAGCAGGGCAGTAACCAGGGCAGGACAGGAATCCGAGCAGGGCAGTGATGAGGATACCGAACAAAACAACCGGTCTCCGTCCCACGGCCCCTTATAAACACCTGCAGCCAAATTGGCCACAGATGTGCCTCCTTGATCCAGGCTGATCTTAACAGGCTCAAAGGGGCCGGGAGGGACAGCTGCAGGACCCGGAGTCCGGAGCACTCGGTCCGGATCGAGACCCGGAAAGCGGATTCTGGACCGGACCGGACCCTGACACATTCACTGTTACTTTTTCCACAAATGCTACTAAGCTGTTGTGGGCTTCCAGCAATTATTAAAAACATTTATTTCAGATTTGCACCTTCTGCATCTTGTTTTGACTTCCCTTTCTGATCATACATTGTGCATACATTTACAATTCGATTCAGCTTCGATTCACATGATGATAATACAAACAGGAGCCCAGGTCAGCCATTTGACTCATGAAACTATTGTGCCATTCAGTAAGATCCTGGCTGATCTAGCCTATCTGCCTTTTTTCCCCCTATAAACCTTAATTCCTCTATTGTGTAAAAATATATCTGTGGTTTAAATATAGTTTATGAGATAGCCTCCATTGAATCCCTGGGCAGAGAATTCCACAGATTCACTACTCTCTTGGAGAAATATCTTCTTTAAATCTACTCCCCTGAATCTTTAGGGTAGTACAACTTCCCTGCCACTTTCATATCCTGCTCTTTTAGATGTTTCCATATGATCCCCTGTTATTCATGATAATTCTAGTTAGCGCAGTCCCTTGCAACTCAATCTTCCTCACTGGCCTGTCTCCTCATTTCTGGAATCAACCTGGTGAACCTCCTCTGCACCACCAGCAAGGCCTGTATATCCTTTCTCAACGGAGGAGAACAGCAATAGTGTATCCGTGTGCAGCTCCAGTGATATGATGCAGTCAGCCAACAGCTGCAACCGGACACATCTCCTGCACAATGTGTGGCCTCACCACCAGCACCCTGTACAGTTTCTGCACAACCTCTCTGCTCTTCGCTTCCAGCTTCCTTGTAATGAACATTGAGAGCCTGCCGCACCTGCAAACCAGCCTTTTGGGATTCATGCACAAGCACTCCCAAGTCCCTCTGCACAGCAGCATGTTTCTTTTTTCATCATTTGATAGCAATCTGATCTTTTATTTTTCTTTCCAAAGTGGATGATCTCCAATTTATCATTACATTCCATCTGCCAGATTCTTGCCCATTCACCTAACCTACTTGTATCTCTGCAAACTCTCCACATCCTCTGCACAATTTGCTTTTCCACTTAGTGTTATCAGCACACTTGCCCGTGAAGAGCTCCAGTTCAGTGCCGTCCCATTGCAGCACTCTGCTCCTTGCTGCTTTCTTGCTTTCCCCAATCTTCCACTTTCCCGCTAGTCTTGGTGACTTTGTATGCATAAGCCTTTAGCTTGATGCATTTCATTACTTCCTCAGTTACCAAAGATTGGCTCTCCCCACCTCTACTGTCCTTGCTTTTAACTAGACTATACTTTTATTGAACACTGTGAGAAATCACTTTAAAAGTCTTCCACTGCTCCTCGATTATTCCACCATAGAGCCTGTGTCCCAGTCTACTCTAACTAGCTTCTCCTTCATCTCGTTGTGGTATACCTTGTTTAGGCATGATACACTGGTTCACTATTTGTATGAGAAATTCAGTTGTGCTGTGATCACCTTTTCCAAGAAGATCCCTAACTACACGGTTGTTAACTTTACCTGCCTCATTGCAGAGGATCAGTTCTAAAATAGTATTTTTCCTTGTAGTTTAAGTAACATACTCTTTAAGAAAGCTATCCTGGATGCATTCTATGATTGCCTTGACCATCTTGACTCACTGCAACAATGTTTCGGTAATAGCCTCTAAATCATACCCCTTTGTGGCAAATGTTCATGATAGAGAGCTCTTACTCTCATTGTTCTTTTAGAAACTAGTAACCATTCTATCATTTGCATTTGACTTTTTGTACTTTTACTTCTAACATTAGCTTTGGTCTCTGCATTGCTTCCTTCTGTCTTTCTGCTTGGATTTTCACCCTACTGTCGTAATATTTCAAACCATCCTCAAGTACACCAAGAAAAGATCCCCTAGACATTGATCATGGTCCTGCACCACACCATCTGTTTGGTATCTCCACCAGAACCACCTCCAGTGCCCCAGGAGTCTGAACGCACCTGCCCCCACACCACTGCTCAGCCACATATTTGTCCCAATTATTCTGCAATTCCTGCTCTGACTTGAACATTGCACAGGCAGCAATCCTAAGATTATTACCATTGAGGTGCTACCATTCAGTTTACCTCTCAGCTCCTTGAACTCGGCTTGTGGGACCTCGCCCCACTTGTTCACCGATACCCACCATGTCCTCTGACTGCTCAGCCCTGCCCTGTAGCTGCTCTGGGACATCCCCAACCCTTGCACCTAGGAAGCAACATGGCAACCAGGAGCCCCATTTGTGGCTACAGAGCTGCCTGTTCATTCCTATTGCCGTGGAACTCCATGTCACGATAGCTTTGCTATCCTCTTCCACTGTCCTCCTGTGCAGCACTCACAGTGATGTGATCTTGGCTACTGCTGCCTTTGCCTGATTCAGATTCAGTTTATTGTCATTTAGAAACCACAAATACAATGCAGTTAAAAAATGAGACAATGTTCCTCCAGAATGATATCACAAAAGCATATGACAAAACAGACTACACCAGAAAATCCACATAACATTTGGCAATCCCCAATCCAGAGTCCGGAGAGGCTGCTGCGTATTAATATCGCGCTGGCATCTTAGCGCGTTCCCCGGAAAGGAGCTCCAATCCCACCAGACAAACAAGACCAAAAACTAAAGCTACAAGACCCGCACAAAAGCACATAGTTACAACAATGCAAACAATAGCATAATTGATTAAAAAAAAGACCATGGGCACAGTAAAAATAGTCCAAAGATGTTAAAGGACTATAAGTTCAAAAGAAACCACCACACAGTTTCCACAAGTCCCCAGGGTCCCGACAGACTTGCCATCCCATGCCGGCGGCAGAAAGGAATACCCCCGCTATGGACTTCCACGGTGCCACCCGACTCAGCCTCGCAGACACAGCACACACCGAAAGCCACCTGACTGTAGCGGACTCCTAGTCCGTCGTACCTGCGAGCCAACGACCATCCGTCCTGGCACAGCTTCTCCGAGCACCATCCTCTGCCAAGCATATTAAGATGGCCCCACCAATGGCCATCGGCAACTGGGGGCCTGTTCTTCGCAGCAGAGTCCCAGACTTCACAGCAGCAGCAGCAATGAAGAAGGTCTTCCTGGAGATTTCCCGATGTTCCTCCGTGCTTCCACGTCCGTTTTCAATCGATTACGATTGTGCACGGCACCCCACTTCACAAATAACAGATAATCAGCTCCAAAGTGGCCGCTGCAAGCTGCTTCGTGCCGTCATCTTGGAAATGTGATGAGCCATCTCCCCCAACGTTATCTGAAGTGGTATATCTGCTTTGGAGGGAAGTGACTGCAAGGAACATCTGCACTACCCTCCTGCTTGTTGATCGCCATTTGCCAATTTTCCTTAGGCCTTCAAACCGCAGTGTGGCCAGCTCATTAAATGTGTTATCCATGATAGTCTCAGCATGCAGGTGCTCCAGAGTGAATCCAAGGGCCTCTCCAGTGCCATTATGCAGGCTGCCAAGAGCTGCAGCTGAGCACACCTTCGTACGCATCGTTCGGAGACGCTGGCAACCTCCCTGAGTTCCCAGCACACAGAAACTGCTGGAGGAACTCAGCAGCTCAGGCAGCATCTATGGAGGGAAGTGAACAGTTGATGTTTCAGACTGACACCATTCATCAGAAGTAGTTATTTTAGGCCCCACCACCACCACCACTGTTTGGTCGTATCTGTCACTTGGCCCAGCCCTACATTTAATTTCCGTCTATTTCCCATAGCCCTACCCGTGGATTTCTTCTTCATTCAACCCTGGCTGCATACACAAGCCTGGTCTTTACATTTGAAAAAAAGATTTTGAGAAAAGCTTTTGTTCTTATTTAACTGTGATTCAACTGCACCTAATTCCTCAGGTTTCAGGCCCAGCTGCACCTAATGCCTCAGACCTGAGGCCCAGCTGCTCCTAATGCCTCAGGCTTCAGACTCAGCTGCACCTAATGCCTCAGACCTGAGGCCCAGCTGCACCTAATGCCTCAGGCTTCAGGCCCAGCTGCACCTAATGCCTTAGGCCTGAGGTCCAGCTGCACTTAATGCCTCAGGTGTCAGGCCCAGCTGCATTTTATTTATTTATTTTTGTTTGTTTGTTTGCTTGCTTATTTATTTATTTTATTTACAGTTACAGCACGCAACAGGCCCTTCTCTCCTAATTAGATGCACCACCTATCAACCCACCTGTTTACCACTAGCCTAACCACAGGACTGTTGAGATTTGCACCCAAATGCACCAGCTTCCAGGGTTCAGATCCTCTAACTCCCTATAATATGTTTAATTGTCAGCTCAGCTTTGGATTCTCATCTGGCAGCTAGTCTGAAACCATACTCTCATCTCAGTTTCGTATCTTGTCTCTTTTCTAGTTGGATACTCAGACACTTGGGTCTGAGCCATCTTTGCCTAGATCTCTCATCATACATTCTAACCACTGCATCCCAAATATCTTCAAATATCAAGCTCACAATCAGACTGATGGTTGGCTCACAAACCACAAAGGCTCTTACTGCACTAGAAGGCCATTTTATGTTAACATCATCCTTATACAGCCAAAATCCAAATTATTGTAGCAATATCTTTACTGAAGTACATATTTAGTGAAAATAAGTCACACGGGAAGTGTCAAAGTCTGATTTCATCCTGGGTATGTTTTAGATTTCTGAATACAATTCTTAACAAGGAAAATTAACAGCAAGTATTTGTGGGCTTCAAGCGCACAATATCCTGAACAGCTGATAATTCTGGTGAATGGGAGATGACTCAATATTTCATGAAATTAAGATTAAATCAAATGTTTAAATTTTTCACAGCTACATCAAATTCCTTTATGTTAAAGCAGCTCTTTCAAAGGTTTCAAAAGTGCATTTAATGTCAGGGAAGTGTATACAATACACATCCTGAAATTCTTTTTCTTCGCAAACATCCACGAAAACAGAGGAGTGCTCCAAAGAATGAATGACAGTTAAATGTTAGAAACCCTAAGGTCCCCACAGCTCCCCACCCTCCTGTGCATAAGCGGCAGCAAGCAATGATCCACCCTCCCCCCCACCAGCAAAACAAAAGCATCGGCACCCGCCACTAAGCACTCGAGTGTGAGCACAGCAACAGCAAAGACACAGACTTGCAGTTGCCCAAAGACTACACATTCACCCGGTATTCAACATACCACAGGCTCTCTCTCTCCCTAATAAGGAAGAAAGAGTTGTCTCCATCTCACAGTGAGAGGAGAGACATAACAAACAACTCATTAGTTTATGATGTTAGAAGTCCATTCCGTCGCTTTTTCCGAGCTCTGTGGGTAAAGATCTCAGGTCTCTGGGCACACAGCCAAAGATCTTCCAGCTCCCACGACACCCCGGTCTGGAACACTGACCTTTAATCTGCCCGTCTCCAGAGATCCTAGGCATGTCAAATTCTTAGGCCACGCTCTTGGCATGTCGATAATTGCCAGTCGTGACACCCTGAGAGCGGGTCCCATTCCCTCAAAGAACCAAAGTTAGCGTGTAACTCCAGGTCAGGGTCTTCAAAAGAACCCTGAAAGGGAAAAATAGAGATATTAAAGATGGAAATAGAACTGTTTTCGAAGACGCAAGCAAAGGAGTCACCACTTAGCACCATCTTGACTAAGCTCCTTAGGTAATGAGAATGAGCAATTTAGTTCACTCTGTCGTTGAATCCCGTTAAACTCTTATCAATCACTGTCATTTCTGTCACCAACTTATATTTCATAGAACAGATTCTCTTGCAGAATTAGTTTGCAAAATAATATTGGCCAAAAACAAAATAAAAGTTTAGTTTTGTTTCTGGCTGGCAGACTCGAAACAAACTTCAACAGCCAGTGTTTTATGATTGCAGAATCAATCTATAAAGTGTGCAAAGTAAGTAATTTTCCTTGGAGCAACATTACAAATGTTTTATTGCCTTGTGAGTTTGTGGTTTAAAGATAATTATGTTAACAAACCATGAAAAGGCTTGGATTTATAAAACATCTTATAACTATTTCGGGAAATTCCAAAACGCTTTACAAACAATGAACTGTTTTTGGAAGTGCAGTCACTGTTATGCAGACATTGACGTCTGTCAGTATATGCATAGCAAGGTTTCACAAACAATGAAATAATGAATGGCCTAACAACATGGTGTTAGCAGCAAGAACCTCCCAGCTTCTTACTTCATCCCCCTCCCTCACACATCCACTTTCCCCCTCACCTGGTCTCACCTATCACCTGACTGCTTGCACTCCTTCCCCTCCCCCACCTTCTTCTTCTGGCTTCTGCCCCCTTCTTTTCCAGTCCTGCTGAAAGGCGTCATTCCAAAATGTCGACCATTAATTCCTTTCCATAGATGCTGCCAGACTTGCTGAGATCCTCCAACATTTTGTATATGTTGCTTGTGTTTTCCAACATCTGCAGGATCTCTTGTGTAACCAGTCAGGTCACAGAGAGAACGACCTTTGTTCTTTCACCTAACAATATCTGACAGACCAACCAGACATGAAACTCACAATCAATGGGGGTGTGAGAGAGTACATTCTATGAACAGTCAGCAGTGCCATGTGGTTGTGGAGATAGAAAGGAAACTTAAGTAATTCATGGATTCCAAAAAAAGCACGATCCTTTTTCATGGATTCCAAGTCACAGGATGGATACTTAAACAAGATATGAAGGAAATGGCCAAAGTATATGCCTGGTAGGATTAAGGGCTGAGTAGAAATATTAAATTCAGTCTAACATTGGGTCAGATTTCACGCCCAAGGTCCAGGTCAGACAGAGCCTTTTTATATCCGGTAAAAGAGGCATCATCCCACTGGTATGAGGAGCTGAAACTGTTCATAAGTGATTATAATTCATCAGTGATGCCAACTTTAACCACAGGTGTTGGGACATGTTGATTTTTTTAGGGAGGTGATGAAGAAGATTGATGGGGGGGGGGCAGTGGATAATGTTTACATGGACTTTAGAAAGGTTCCACATGGAAGGCTGGCCCAGAGAGGTAGAATACATGTCATCAAGGAGTGAGATAGCAAATCTGCTTAGTGATAGGAGGTAGTGAGTGGTGTTGGAGGGACATTTTTCATTTTGGAGATGTGTAACCAATGATGTGCTACAGTGAATGAATCTGTGTTTCTTATTGTTCATTTCTATATTAATCAGTTGTAAGAGGATGTAAGTGACGTGACTTTGTAGATGAGACAAAAATTAGCTGGATAGTGAACAGTAAAGAAGGTTGTCTACATAATCTAGATCATTTAGGAAAAAGGGTAAGGGAATATCTAATAGAATTTAACTTTTTCAAGTCCAGAGTTAAGAATTTTAGGAAATTAGCCCATGCCAGGACATAAACAGTGAACTGCAGGGCCTTAGGGATTTTATTGAATCATGACACCTTAATCAGCTGCAAGTACATAGTTCCCTGAATGTTGTGGAACAAGTAGACCATAAGACATTTGAGCAGAATTAAACCATTCAGCCCATCTAGCCTGCTCTCCTATTCCATCATGGCTGATCCCAGATCCCACTCAACCCCATACACCTGCCTTCTTATCATATCCTCTGATGACCTGACCAGTCAGGAAACAATCAACTTGTGCCTTAAAAGTACCCATGAACTTGGCCTCCACAGCAGATTGTAGCAGAGCATTCCACAGACTCACCACTCTTTGGCTAAAAAAATTCCTCCTTATTCCTGTTCTAAACAGACACCCCTCAATTTCGTGGCTGTGCTCTCTGCTTCTGGATATCCCCACCGGAGGAAACACCCTCTCCACATCCACCCTATCTCATCCTTTCAACATTCGGCAGGTTTCAATGAGATCCCTCTGCATTCTTCTAAATTCCAGTGAGTACAGGCCCAAAGCTGCTAAATACTCCTCATATGTAAACTCCTTCATTCCCAGAATCATCCTCGTAAACTTCCTCTGGACCGTCTCCAATGACAACACATCCTTTAAGTAGGTAGACAAGTGAAGAAGGTATATGGCATGCTTGCCTTCAGTCGCAGAGTAAAGAAGATGGAACATCATGCTACAGGTGAGCTGCTCAGACCATTAGAAGTATACAATTAAGATAGAGAAGGTGCAGAAGATATTGGATTTTGCTTGGGTCTTTTGACTTCCAAGAAGGGATTAGGACAGTTTTCCCTGGAACAAAGGAGGCTGAGGGATAGCCTGATAGAGGGTTATAAAATTATAAGAGACATACTGGTAATCTTTTTTTTTCCAAACAGGAGGGTCTAAAACTAAAGGAAACAGTTTTAAGGTGGGAGAGGGGACTGATTTGGAGGGGATATGAGGAAAAAAAATTTCACACAGAGAGCGGTAGGTATATGGAACAAAGTGCCAGAAGAGGTGGTAGATGTAGATATAGTACCTTTACAATGTTTAGAAGACTTTTGAACAGGTACATGAATAGGAAATGTTTTGATGTATTTGGGTCAAGTGGGATTAGCTCAGGTTGTTGTCTTGGACTGCAAGAACAAGTTGGGCCAAAGTACCTGTTCCTGTGCTGGGAAAATCTGTGGTAAACCTATATGCATGCACAGACAATCAGACAAATTTGGTAGTCTGTTTTAGTATGCAGTAAGTACTGTTCATCATGAGTTTATGATAAAAATACTTTGTATAGTACTCAAGACCATTGTGCTATGCAAAACAATTTCTGAGCTCGTAATTATTTCAATCAAAATTGACAATTCTCACAACAGAAATTCTCTGTCAATAATGTGCAGAAGTATTAGCATAATGCTCTGCAATGGAGATTGAAATGGAGGTAAATGCAACACCACACAGCTAGGATGACATTCATTTTACAATTGAAAATGTTCCAGTGTACAGTTTCCAACTGGAATAGAACACTACTAAATACAAAAGAACCTTATTCCTTTGGCAGCAGGATAAGCAGGAACAAAGGAAATACTTTAAAACTAACATAGTGGGAGGTCTCCTGAGGTAGAATATCATTAATCCCACGCAAGCCATAATTAACTTACCAATGGCACCACAAACCTTGTCAACCATCTTCATGACAAGCCAAACATGTGGAAAAAATGAATGTTGAATAACACATCTGGATTGAACCTGCTGGTTGGCAGAGCAAATCTACAAATTGTTTTGAGCTTTATCAGTGCATCTGCATGTATAAGCCCCCTATATTCCAGGTAATCTTGTTCATTAAAAACATTAGTAATTGTTTGGATGGCTGTCAGCTTTCAAAAACCTTCCAGAATTACCACACAGATCTACCCTGCCCCACCTCTCATACATCAATGGCATCAATTACATCAAATGCCAACTGCACACCATTGTTCATTCTAACTGCAAGATATTGTAAAACGAGAATTCATAGGATTGTGAGAATACTGCAATAGTTTTACTTATTGATTAAACAGACAATAAGAGATACCAGAAAAGAAAACTCAAAAACTGTTGGCTTATTAGAAGATGCATTTTAAAGACTAATGAAACATTTATTGAAACTATTCAATATAGATTTAAACAAGTGTGAAATGTATGTATATTCCCTTTCTGGATTTCATATGTCACTCAAAAATCTCAGTTTGATACTATGTATGTTCAGTTCCCTCATTCTATTTAATAACCTAATGTGTGGGAACTTCTTGAAGGTCTTTCGGAAGTCCATATACATCAGCTGATAATTCCTGTCTTTTCTGCTAGGTAAAATTTCAATAACTTTGACATATATGTTAAGCACAAACTCCCTTTGATAAATCCCTATTAACTCTACTGAATCTGACTATTAGATAGTGCAGGAATATAACATCTTTAATAATAATGGATATTCCAGCAATTTCCCAAAGTTAACTGTTCTGAAGTTCTCCATTTTCCTTCCCTGTCCTTCCGTAAATAACGATATTATATTTGTTACCTCCCAGCCTGTCCAGGAAACAATGGAATTCTGGAAGATGGCAGCCTGTTTCAAAACTGATTTTTTACATACTAAATACCTACTCTAGGCACTTCTTAGATCACAGTGCTGGTAACTGCTTTTGAGATGGAACCTTAAGCCAAACATCACAAATACCAAAGCCAAACTGAGGTTTCTAGTGGAGAAAGTACAAAAGAACACAGATGAGAAGATCCAAACCATTTTGATCCTACAGAGACATCTCTGAGGATAAATGTATTTGCAAACTTAAATTTAGTAAGCCACTAAGTGACACTCTGCAGATAAGCTTCTGGAAGGATTTTCTCATAGTTTACAATGCGCAGCCTAGAGAATCGCACTATCAGTGGGCTTCTTTGCCAGCTATCATTAGTCCTAATTCAGGTTAATTTATTG
Source organism: Hemitrygon akajei (assembly GCF_048418815.1). Taxonomy (NCBI): domain Eukaryota; kingdom Metazoa; phylum Chordata; class Chondrichthyes; order Myliobatiformes; family Dasyatidae; genus Hemitrygon; species Hemitrygon akajei. The sequence continues at coordinate 117,770,769 of NC_133127.1, forward strand.
TCATGTTCATCAGGATGAAATGAAACTCACAGAGTGAACAACATACGTGATGACAATAAGTACAGTAATAGGCTCAGTGATGAGCAGGAAACAAAAAGAGGATGCAAAGAATGAAATGCTGTCTATCTGAAGTAGTGCAAAAAGAAATGTTAAAATGACAATAATGTAGCCAAGTAAGCTACTGGGAGTCTGAGAAAGTGATAGCAACCATCAGGAGAAGATGGAAAAGAACAGATTAGATCAGAAGTCTAATAGAAATGGGGAAGAACCTACATCTGGCCTTTCAAGTTCCTATAACTTCTCCCAAAATGCAGAAGAAAGAAAGGGGAATGAGCAAAGTGGCAGCCATCATGGATTAACCTTCCTGGAGCAGTGCACTGTGAAGATGGACTGGATGAAAGGAAGTGACAGGCTTGTGATGGACCTGGCTGTGGCTATCACTCTTTGCAGCCTCTGGTGGCCCAGAGCACTTGTCATACCAGGCTGAGATTTTCAATTGTGCATCTGTGTAAGTTCAAAAACTCCTCATGGACATGTCAAATCTAAGACACCTAGGAATGGACTACGCTGCTGTGTTTCTTCAGATTATTACAGCAGTATGGAGGGACCAGGTGAGAAGGTTGCCTAGAAAGTTGAAACTGTCAACTATTGCTACTCTGTGAGGTGCTGAGGACAGGGTTATAAAAATTCAATGTTACAGGCCGAGGTCCTTCACCAAGACCAAAATTGTTTGTTCTTTTCCATAAATACTGCCTGTCTTGCTGAGTTTCTCCAGCATTTTGTGTGTATTACTTTGACTGCCAGCATCTGCAGATCTTCTGTTGTTTGTGATCAGTGGAGAGAAGAGTGCCACTGATCTCCTGAAGATGAGGTTCCATTCTCACCAGCTGTCCAAAGTTATGCTGTTATACACTCTGAACAGATCTGGCTCCTCGTTAATACCACAAAACCTAGCTGAGCGAAGAGTCCAATCCATGCTGAATGAGTGCTGCCAGAAGAGCTAGCACCCTGATTGGAGGAAGACAAGGGGAACACCTATAAAGCAGATGAGAAAAAGCCACAGCAAGAAGATGCTACACCACAAATACAGGGATAACATGATCAGGAAAGGGTAGTTATAATCTAACAGAGGAAGTATTTTTCTGAGTACAGAGAGCAAATATACTATATAGCACTTTGGATTTAATCTGTCAGTTGCCACATTGTTAATTCCAACCTATGTTTAGTAATGTTTACTAAATAAAAGACAACATGTGAAAGCACCTGCACATTCTTTCCCGCAGATGAATTATTCCTTACATGATGACATATGTATCAGTGGTTGACATATTTTTTCATCACCATGGGATTCTGCTCACTGTAAATGCTTCACATTACTGTTAGCTTTGTGCTGCATATTCAGTCAGCAAACCGATGAACTCGAAGGCCTCTCAAGTACAGTCAATTAGTTCTGAGCTCAGGACTTCAAGCAATCAAGGTGACTCACTGGTTAAATGTTTTGGCTATATGAGTTCTCCAATAAGATCCATGAAGTGCAGCAGTAGTGCCTAAGGGACATTTAAACCTACACAAGTATTAGTTTCAAAAATTTAAGGTTATTGTTCACTGCCATTAAAGCACTTACTCAATAAGCTATGAGAGCGCCCTCATGGAAGTCAACTGTTCAGTTCATATCTGAGAATATAGCTCTCTCATCAAATAGGAAGTCACACTAAACCTGTCGTTCTGTTTGAGGACATCTAAAAGCAGAATGCGCACATATTGATCTATTTTCCATTCTGGTCTCAGAAGATGTTACTTCTTTCTCCTTATCTGTCTTGGCAAGGATCCTGAAGATATGGATGCTCACAAGAAAATCATCAGACTTATACATTCCATTCTGAACAATCATAGTCTATGCAATGCATCTGGACTACTGCAGGAATTTGATTTATAGCCCATAATTTCACCACTGCATTGTGCATCTTATACAAGGACCCCATGTAGATCTGAAAAGAATACTGCTTTAAACAACATGCACAACACGCTGGAGGAACTCAGCAGGTCAGGCAGCATCTGTAGAAATGAACAGTCAACATTTCAGGCCATCAGGGCTGCTTTGATGTTTGAGTTATTTTGAAACGATTAAGTAGTGAGTCACAGGAAGCAACACATCAAGCAGAAGTACCATCTGAATTTTAACTACCAAAAGATTATAGCTTTGTGGAAGAACAAGATAACTCCTTTCTGGTCAGCATCTCATGAACATTGAGAGAGCAGTATTACAAAAATAAAAATGGCTCCTGCTTCTTAATATTTTGTCATTATCAAACATTAGCTGCTCAATTATAGCAATGTTTACACTGACACATAATAACACCAGAGACTACAGCCTAGTTGGTTGCACTTAATTTAATAGTCACTGAACTTAAGAATTGCAATATGGCAGAACTTTATATAAAGATTGGTTTAGCAGCTACAAGAATTCTAAAGACAAAGTTCACTCATATAACCTTGTCCCATACCCTTTGTTATATCGAATGCTCTGCACCATTTCTTAATATCTCATGGAGTGAACCAAATCAGCAGAAAATTGGATTCCCTCAAGATTCAACATTGGTCATCTGATTAACACTTCTGTATAAAATGACTATAAATGTTTTATTCTTGTTTTCAGAGCTCTTACCTGAACAAATGGTCATTTAGACACTACTGCTGGTGAGTCGGGGGAAGACTAAAGTGGAAATATTAGCTGACTCAGATAACCACACACTAACTGAGGGTGCACTGTTGGCTGGGGAATGTATAGTCAGATGATAATAAATTTGAACTTGAACTTATTAAATAATAACCAAAGAATGGAGTAATGTACTTGCTGATTGTGAATTTATCAGACAAAATAGGAGATACTATCAGTTGAATCGGGGGGAAACATGACAGACATGCATACTTTGGAGATTTAGAGTCATTTCTGCTCTTGTGCTTTCTGTGTCCTTGATAAAAAATGATTTGCATATTGCAGGCATCTTCCTATCTCTGGAGAAGAGCAATCTGCTCACTATTTGCATCTCTTGATGAAGACATCAAGTGAAGTCCTAGAGAAGTAACAAGAACAAAACTGACCTTAGCAACCAACTCAACACCCATTGCTCCTACACTTCACTCAGGTTTGGTCACATCTCTTCTGTTCAATGAGACCTCTGCCTCACATTGAGGAAATAATTAAAGCATTAGTGGGACATTCTTTATTCAGTGTCTCAATCTATGTGTAATGTAAAGATGAGGATAAAGCAGAGATGAAGGCATGTAGTATAGTGTGTGTGTGTGTGTGTGTGTGTGTGTGTGTGTGTGTGTGTGTGTGTGTGTGTGTGTGTGTGTGTGTGTGTGTGTGTTTATTGTGTGTGTGTGTCTGCGTGTCTGTGTAAGGTTGTGTGTACTACGTGTGTATGTCTGTGTTTGTTGTGCGTGTGTGTCTGTGTATGGTTGTGTATGTGCATGTTTGTGTTTGCTTATTTCAGGCATATTGTCATGAGAATAAGTGCAAACTGTTTTAGTTCTAACCTTGATATGTCTGGTAAGGTCACAGTGTTTTATACCCTTACTCCATTTTTATAGGTTGTTACTTCAGTCAAATTGGATTTCAGCCATTCCTGCTATCACTGGTGAATGGTTCCTCATCAGGTCCTCTCAGCCCTCCGGTAGCTAGTACCTCCCTCCACACCTTCACCAGGTTGCCATAGTGATTCAAGAAGGCAGCTCTCAGCTATTTCTCATAACCACTTAAGAATCGGCAATGAATGTTGACTTTTCTGGTGACTCCCAGATTCTGAAAAATGACTAAATTAAAGAAAAATAATGTCATCTTCCAGTTGTTTTGTGTTATGTCCATGTTAGTCAAGGTGGTTTATTCCCTTCTGTCTGCTGCCTCTTGTTCCTCAATCAAAGTGACATTATCTGCAGTGTCTGTTCGGCCACCATGAAGAGCAGCTGAAGCCCTGCTGTGAGTACTGACAGCTGCTTGAAATTCACAGAGAAATCATCATGACTGGCGCTGCTCTCCAAATACCAAAGCATTCGCCAACATAAATACGCTGCAGGTCATAAGCATGGAAAATGCTTTACCACCTCTTAATGGCTTTAAAGAACAGCATGGATTCCCCTAACAATGTCAAAGTTTAAGATTTTATAACCTCAGGTACTTCACTCTTTCTGTCAGTCTTCTCTGCCTTTTCTTTGTTGGTCATCCATGAATTTGACTCGGCCATTCCTTCTCCACGAGCACTTCCTGACCTGCTGAGCATGTCATGATGTTCTGAATTTTGCCACTTTTCACACTCCTTTCTCCGTAGTCTTGTCGCCCTCTTTTTCTTTAACTACCCAATTGACCCACTGACCAGATGTCACCACATCAAACCTGACCTTATCCTATAAAAGATATTCCCTTTGTTCCATTCATCTCTCCCCTCCTTCTCATCAACTTAAAAAAATCACCTATCTTTTATTTCTCTTCTGTTTCTTCTGTGGCTTTGGCAACAAGTTCCAACCAGAAGCATTAATAAGTTTCTCTTTCCATTGATTCTGCCTCACCTGTTTCGACATTTTTTTTAGCATCTGCTGTATTTTTGGCGGGTAAGTCTGCCTGTCAATGCCGTTGAGAGTAGACAAAGTGGGCAGCAAATGCCTGATTTGGATTTATTCTCCTTTTAACAGACATGATGTTCTTGGGTGATTTTTACAGTGCTTTACAATACCAACATTGTACTTGTACCTGAATGAAATAGCTCACTTATCCTGGGCGTCCACAACCTTGCTTTATGTAATACTATCCACCATTTCTAAATATCATGTGGAGTGAATCAAATTGACAGAAGACTGGCTTGTCTCAGGAGGACATCAAAATGTGTCATCCAACCAACACATCCAGTTAAACATGACCACAAATGCTTCAGTCTTGTTTTCAGTGCTCTTATACTGGCCCCGGCCAATGTTGAAAATGGAAATGTTCTTGGAGTCTCTTCACTCCATTGGCAGTTTAGTTGCCCACCCCTACTAATGTCCAGAACAGGCAGGACTGCAGGGTGTTAATTGATTTTGTACATGTCCTCCTACATTGAAGCTCGCAAGGGTGGCACATCATTTTTAGAAGAACCTGCTGTGGCTCCTGATGTGACCTTCTGCACTCGTCATTGAACCTGTTTGGGTCACATGGCTTGATTGTAATGGTAGAATGAGGTATATACCAGCCAATACAGTTACAGATTATGGGAGCATCCATTTCTGGTGCTGCTGATGGTCCAGAGTGACTGATGAATGCCCAGATCTATCCTGTTCAGCATAAACATAACACTACTCCCACAATGGATAGTGCTCCTTGCGAAGACATGACAAAACTTTCTCAAGAACTGTGTGGTGATCCCTTCAACCAATTCTAATTGTTTATACAGCATATTTTGTGAGCAAGGGCAATCTCTTTGGAGCAAAGGAGGATGAGAGGTGACTTGATAGAGACGTACAAGATGATAAGAAGCATAGATTGAGTGGATAGCCAGAAAATTTTTCCAGGATGGAAATAGCTAACACCAGGAGGCATTACATTATGGACATACAATCGATCTAGGCAAATAAGCTATTTAATGTATTTATATTTATTGTGCTCTTTATCATTGAGTTTTTTTATTTACACTACATCAGAGCTGGAGTAAACAATTATTTTGTTCCCCTTTACCCTTGTGTGGTGGAAATGTCATTAAACATTCTTAAATTTTAAATATGTTTAAGGTGATTGGAGGAAAGTATTGGGGGGGTTAGTTTTTCACCCAGAGAATGGTGAACACATTGAACGTCTTGCCTGGGTTGGTAGCAGAGACAGATACATTGGGGACATTAAAGAGACTCTTAGATAGGCACATGAATATTAGAAAATGGAGGGTTATGTAGGAGAGAAGGGTTAGATTAACCTTAGAGTAGGCTAAAAGATCGGCACAACATTGTGGGCCGAAGGGCCTGTACGATGTAGTAGTATTTTATGTTCTGTGTTTGAAGACTATTATAGACAGATAACTCTGATAAAGGTGTATCTATGAGAATAACTTTACATAGATTTAACCTAAATATTAATTCACTCACTTCCTTATGTCATCTAGAACTTCAGAGGATACTTGAAGATAGCCAGTCATGTCTTTGCTTTTAACATTTGTTGTCTATTTACTGTGCTTTCCTTTCTATTCCAGTGTTGTTTGCAATAAATTATTCAAGGTTTTCAATACTGGAAATAACAATTGTGGATCTTGAGAATGCAGAATTATTTTCCCCAATGAAGACTCTCAACCCAAAACAACAACTATCCATTTTCCTCCATCGATGCAGTCTGACCCATTGAGTTCCTCCATTATTTTGTGTGTTGTTCCTTTTCCATTGTCCCTCCCATCCAATCCATCACAAAATATTACCTTACTTCAACCTCTTCTGCTCAAATTTCTCCAAGTCCAACACAGAAGGATTTAACCAAAGGATTACAAAATTGAGAAGTTTCGCTCCCATAGTCTCTGTGAAAGTGGATGGGCACTTTCTCAGGAGAGCACACTGCATACATTGTTATTGCCAAGCATTAGATAGAGTTCCCATCATTGTTTTTGAAAGCTCAACTCATTAAAAATAAATCATTCACAAAAAAAGCCTTTATAATATATCAGATAATTCTCATTGTTTTTGTTTTGGAAAGTTATGTTTGGCAATTTCTACTTGTATAAACAAAACATTTCTTTTCAACTGTACCATAAAATCAATACAACTATTGATAGAAAGGCTTTAAGCATTAATTGTCCCACTTTATGGATGATGGTTGATCTTGGCAAAAATCTTCAAACATATTTTACTACATACATATAAATATGATGAATTTTAAAGACCGAATAGATAATATCAAAATACATTGTTATAACAAAAGCCATAGAAGCCTCAATATATGTCAGCCCATCATTGCTTTACATGAACAATGCTCTCTGCATATATCATTCATTTATCATCTCAGAGGTTGCATAGATAAACCAGTTTGCAGTTTAATGCATGGATTATTAATATAAATTTTTTCCTCTCACTAAGTCTGTACTTCCTGTAGCTGTAAATCCCTTCCCTCAGTTTGTTATCCTGACTCTTTCTCCCTCATATTTAATGAGGCACCCCTGATTAAATTGCAAGAATTCTCTCTCTTGATCCCTCCTGCCTTGTTGTTTTAATGTCCACTGAAAGCTCTCTTCAAAATCTGCTCCTATTATCTTTGTCTTTTGATAAGAGTCTTCTATGTAGTTCAATCTCTGTGAAGTAACTTGAGATACTTTTGTTTCTGTTTTAAAGGTGTTGGCACTTTTCTGAACTTTAAGAAAAAAATAATGAGTGAAGAAATGGCATTATATACTGGCTGCTGTCTCTGAAGATTAATGGCAGAAATTAATTAATAATAAGAGCAAGGAAATACTTGAAGTGTTTTGTGGAATTACTGTATCCATTATTTACACTAGTGGGCTAACACCCATGTTAAATAAAAGATATATGAACTCCTAACTTGTTGTTTGCTTGGAATTGCAGAAGATAAATCATAGACTCAATAAATTTTCAAAGGAAATTGATGTAAAGAGACAGGTGAAAATTAATAAATACAACTTGAACACATGCTTCTTCTTGAGAATCTTTAACAATAAATCCTTTCATTTTAAAACAATAATGTGTAGAAATTAGATTTATGGGCACAATTTTCTGTGTATACTAAACTATGCCAGTTGCCAATTAGCAACAATCAGAAAATTGACCCAGGCGCTTACCAGTGTGATTCACCTTTGTGAATCATGCACTTATTTACTTTCTGAAGTTCAGTCAATGACGTTGTCCAGTGTGCTGCTCCCACTTCTGCAGTTATCAGTAAAAATTGGCTGTTTATTAGCTGTTTAAGGTGGGACTTCCAACCAACAGTTTTCACTCACAGTAAAACCAGAGTACATATTCTGCAGTGAAACCAGGCAGAAGCTCTCAATGACACATCTCCACAGTGTAGCAACATTAAAGGCTGCCATGAAATGTAGTTTCTAATAGCCACGTCATTTCCCAGTGACCAGCACAGCCATAGCGCAAGCTTGAAGGGAGCTGTAATTCAAACTGTTTTGGTAATATTTTTGCTCACAATTCAGGGTGAAGTCTGAATTGGTAACTTGTATCTGGAAACTTCATCAGTATCCTAAGTTCTTGCTAATCTCTTGTTTGGGCATTGGTATTTACTGCAGGCACTATCCACTTAGCTCACAAACAAAAAGGTGGACAACTACTCACCAAGGGAAGGTGAGTTGTAAAACAGCTGTGCTGTCTTACAAGTCAGGACTAAGAAAGTGCCACTATTCAACAAAGGCAGTTTTGCAGTCAGTTTCAAAGCAGGCGGGATGGGAGTGCGTTTCATTTCACGCAGACACTACAGCCTCCTGATGATTCATGGTTGCATTACTGGAGCAGTACGAACAAAATCCAGATAAAAAGCTGAAATATAAATATTGTCAAAGTACTGGAATGTCCTCCCTATCTTTCAAGTTTGAGATGGTGCAGGAACTTCAGAACCCATCAACTATTAACCTGGCAATTCACTGTTTTGCTCTTCAGAGCTTCCCACTTACATTCATTCCACCAGCTGCTATAAAATATTGTTTACTGCACTTTATTAGATTTATATAAGGAATTGTGTTGAAATCTTGAACTGTGAATATGCTATTGTTACACTTAACCTTATGGCCATAACTCCACATAAGAAGCTTGTTAGAGGCAAGTTGTACAAATACCCTGCTGATGTTATGAACCTCTTGTCTTTCACAACCTCAAAACATTTCTAAACACATTTGGTGTTGAAAGTACAACAGTCTAAATAGAGTCTTCCCTGTCTGTGAAATGCTTACAGTCCTCAAGGTAATGTTAAACTGCAAAAATAAATAGTTCTTTTTATTTATACATAGGATGTGGGTGTCTCAGGGTCAGAATTATTACCCTTCCTAAGCCATCAATAGGAAAGCAGTGGTCAGCAGAGTCTTGTGCCATTGGAAGTTGTGTGGTGAAGGCCCCTCCCTGCGTGCTGCTGTAGTACGCTCAGGCCAATGACATTCAATGAATGGAACAGTGTCTCATAGTCAGGATAGTGCGTGACTGTTGTGCAGTCTGGAGCCAGAGTGATTCCTAACACAAGATTTCAATCTGAAAAGTCGATAATTCGTGTTCCTCCAAAAAAGCCTTTCAACATGCTGAATTCCTTCAGCAGACAGTTTCTGGCTCCCATTTGCAGCACCAGCATCCTACCCATTGTTCTTGCCCTTCCAGATGGTGCAGTCTGCAGATTAGGGAGGAACTGTCATGCATTTTATCCACCAATTTGTTGTAACGGACAGAGTGGATACTTCATATTGTAAATACAGTTCTACCATAGGAGATGGTTATAAATGATGTCAATTTGTTGAGTATTGTAAGTATTAGTATTGTTTTTATAAAGGCAAGTGGAGATTATTCCATCATATTCCTAATTTACTCCCAATGAAAAAAAAATTGAGTAGCTAACTGATAAATCACTTGCTGCAACAAACCCACTTCCTGATTTGCACTTGTAGGTGCTGTATCTGTGCAGCCAGACCATTTGAGTTTGTGGCCACTAGTAACCCCTCTCCACTCATTCCAACCACAGAAAGTTAATACTGGGGCTTCTGTGATATCTGTGCCATTGAATGACATGGATAAGTGGGGGGAAAGAGAAGTCAGTTGTCTGGGAGGTGAGTTTAGTTAGTCTTACATTGTTTGGTATTTACTTGACCAAGGTGCTACTTGCCCGTTACAATTCAGGTCAGGCTGTATTTGAACACTGCTTCATTATGTAAGAGGATAAAAATGGAAATGAAATAATCAGTGAATATCCCTATTTCTGTCTTCATGATGCACAAGAAAAGCAATGACAAAGCAGCTGAAGCTGGTTGCTATTTGAAACCTGACCTGAGAAACTCCTGCATCAATGTCCTGACATCCAGCAATCACAACGAAGAATGGACAATTTATTCATTTTGCGTCCGATTGTTCTGATCACAGAAATCCTGAAATATACTATGAGTTTGCGTGTTCTTACATGAGGGATGGCTCGCTTTACTCCTTTCTTTGACTGAAATCCTATGTTGATGGATACAGGAGAACTGAAGCAGTGATGTGACTGATGCTAACATATTTGAAGAAAGTTTGGAAACTAAACCAATAATTAGGACAACTGCAAAATTTGGTTTGGAATAAGAGGCTGAAATTTCCCTCAAATCTTGAACCAGATGCATAAATAAAATTGTCGAACACATGATCAGTTGCTTTTTTTTTTAGCCTGGAAATTGAATCCTTTAAAGAGCCCTTACACCCATTGAGCAGTCTCAAAAAGCATTTGAGTTGCAATCAAAATTCATTCAACATGCTTTTTATCAAATTGGCGTTGTTGCATTACTCTAGGGACCTGAAGCTCACAGGCGTAAGTGTCCCAATAATAGCTACCAATCGTTGCAGCATCCCATAAAAGTAGCAGTGAGCCTGAATAATAAAAAATGATTTACATTCCCATCGAGTGCCTATGGGACTACTAAAGAGCACACAGCAGAAATGTATTTCCCAATTCAATCTCCCAAGTGAAAACTTTCCCAAAATGTAAGTATATAGCATTCACTATATTGGAGCGTTGATGGTCTTGCTGCAAACTTTCTCCGATACTTCCTGATAAGGTAATGTGAATAATTACAGTTCAATGAGAGTACATGGGGTTCATTGTATACGTGCATGAGACTTTATCTGATGTGCTTCCAGCAGGTTTGCCAGAGAAGATTGTAAACGTGCGGATTATCTTAAAGTGACTACTTATGACACCAGCTATTCTTTGCCTCTATAAGTACTTATTCCACCAAAAAGCTCCCACCCTGGGTTCGGGGCGTACATAACGTGTTCCACGGTCATTTAATATGATGATAAGTATTAAATTCTTACTGCAGAGGACGATTATCTGCTGCATGAAATTCAGCCACAAACTTTGCCATTATATTGAAATGAACAATATGCCACCTCCTGCAACTTATCTGAAGACCCAAAGTATCCAACAGTCCATCTGATGGTGACACATTAACCCATCCCTGTACTGTATTCAACAGTCCATCTGAATAGAACACATTGAGCTGTCCCCATACTGTATTCAACAGTCCATCTGAATAGAACACATTGAACTGTCCCAGTACTGTATTCAACTGTCCATCTGATGGTGACACATTTACTTGTCCCTGTACTGCATTAGACAATAGACAATAGACAATAGGTGTTGAGGTAGGCCATTTGGCCCTTCGTTCCAGCACCGCCATTCAATGTGATCATGGCTGAACATCCACAATCAGTACCCCGTTCCTGCCTTCTCCCCATATCCCTTGACTCTGCTATCTTTAAGAGCTCTATCTAACTCTTTCTTGAAAGCATCCAGAGAATTGGCCTCCACTGCCTTCTGAGGCAGAGCATTCCATAGATCCACAACTCTCTGGGTGAAAAAGTTTTTCCTGAACTCTGTTCTAAATGGCCTACCCCTTATTCTTAAACTGTGGCCTCTGGTTCTGGACTCCCCCAACATAAGGAACATGTTTCCTGCCTCTAGCATGTCCAATCCCTTAATTATCTTACATGTTTCAATCAGATCCCCTCTCATTCTTCTAAATTCCAGTGTATACAAGCCCAGTCACTCCAATCTTTCAACATATGACAGTCCCACCATCCCGGGAATTAACCTCGTGAACCTACGCTGCACTCCCTCAATAGCAAGAATGTACTTCCTCAAATTTGGAGACCAAAACTGAACACAATACTCCAGGTGTGGTCTCACCAGGGCCCTGTACAACTGCAGATGGACCTCTTTGCTCCTATACTCAACTCCCCTTGTTATGAAGGCCAACATGCCATTGGCTTTCTTCACTGCCTGCTGTACCTGCATGATTACTTTCAGTGACTGATGTACAAGAACACGTAGATCTCGTTGTACTTCCCCTTTTCCTAACTTGACACCATTCAGATAGTAATCTGCCTTCCTGTTTTTGCCACCAAAGTGGATAACCTCACATTTATCCACATTAAACTACATCTGCCATGCACCTGCCCACTCACCCAACCTGTCCAAGTCACCCTGCATTTTCCTAACATCCTCCTCATATTTCACTCTGCCACCCAGCTTTGTGTCATCTGCAAATTTGCTAATGTTACTTTTAATCCCTTCATCTAAATCATTAATGTATATTGTAAATAACTGCGGACCCAGCACCGAGCTTTGCGGTACCCCACTAGTCATTGCCTGCTATTCTGAAAAGGACCCGTTAATCCTTACTCTTTATTTCCTGTCTGCCAACCAATTTTCTATCCATGTTATTACCCTCCCCCCTAATTTTGCCCACTAATCTCCTATGTGGGACCTTATCAAAGGCTTTCTGAATGTCCAGGTACACTACATCCACTAGTTCTCCCTTGTCCATTTTCAGAGTTACATCATCAAAAAATTTCAGAAGATTAGCCAAGCATGATTTCCCCTTCGTTAATCCATGCTGACTCGGACCGATCCTGTTACTGCTATCCAAATGACTATTCAGTCCAACTGAATAGAAAACATTGAGCTGTCCCTGTACTGTATCCAACAGTCTATCTGATGGTGAAACATTGAGCTGTCCCTGTACTGTATCCAACAGTTCATCTGAATAGAACACATTGAGCTGTCCCTGTACTGTATCCAACAGTCCATCTGAATAGAACACATTGAGCTGTCCCTGTACTGTATCCAACAGTCTATCTGATGGTGAAACATTGAGCTGTCCCTGTACTGTATCCAACAGTCCATCTGAATAAAACACATTGAGCTGTCCCTGTACTGTATCCAACAGTCCATCTGAATAAAACACATTGAGCTGTCCCTGTACTGTATCCAACAGTCCATCTGAATAAAACACATTGAGCTGTCCCTGTACTGTATCCAACAGTCCATCTGAATAGAACACATTGAGCTGTCCATGTACTGTATCCAACAGTCCATCTGAATAGAACACATTGAGCTGTCCCTGTACTGTATCCAACAGTCTATCTGATGGTGAAACATTGAGCTGTCCCTGCACTGTATCCAACAGTCCATCTGAATAAAACACATTGAGCTGTCCCTGTACTGTATCCAACAGTCTATCTGATGGTGAAACATTGAGCTGTCCCTGTACTGTATCGAACAGTCCATCTGAATAAAACACATTGAGCTGTCCCTGTACTGTATCCAACAGTCCATCTGAATAAAACACATTGAGCTGTCCCTGTACTGTATCCAACAGTCCATCTGAATAGAACACATTGAGCTGTCCCTGTACTGTATCCAACAGTCCATCTGAATAGAACACATTGAGCTGTCCCTGTACTGTATCCAACAGTCCATCTGAATAGAACACATTGAGCTGTCCCTGTACTGTATCCAACAGTCCATCTGAATAGAACACAGTGAGCTGTCCCTGTACTGTATCCAACAGTCTATCTGATGGTGAAACATTGAGCTGTCCCTGTACTGTATCCAACAGTCCATCTGAATAAAACACATTGAGCTGTCCCTGCACTGTATCCAACAGTCCATCTGAATAGAACACATTGACCTGTCCCTGTACTGTATCCAACAGTCTATCTGATGGTGAAACATTGAGCTGTCCCTGTACTGTATCCAACAGTCCATCTGAATAGAACACATTGAGCTGTCCCTGTACTGTATTCAACTGTCCATCTGAATAGAACACATTGAGCTGTCCCTGCACTGTATCCAACAGTCCATCTGAATAAAACACATTGAGCTGTCCCTGTACTGTATCCAACAGTCCATCTGAATAAAACACATTGAGCTGTCCCTGCACTGTATCCAACAGTCCATCTGAATAGAACACATTGAGCTGTCCCTGTACTGTATCCAACAGTCTATCTGATGGTGAAACATTGAGCTGTCCCTGTACTGTATTCAACAGTCCATCTGAATAGAACACATTGAGCTGTCCCTGTACTGTATCCAACAGTCTATCTGATGGTGAAACATTGAGCTGTCCCTGTACTGTATCCAACAGTCCATCTGAATAGAACACATTGACCTGTCCCTGCACTGTATCCAACAGTCCATCTGAATAGAACACATTGAGCTGTCCCTGTACTGTATCCAACAGTCCATCTGAATAGAACACATTGAGCTGTCCCTGTACTGTATCCAACAGTCCATCTGAATAAAACACATTGAGCTGTCCCTGTACTGTATCCAACAGTCCATCTGAATAAAACACATTGAGCTGTCCCTGTACTGTATCCAACAGTCCATCTGAATAGAACACATTGACCTGTCCCTGCACTGTATCCAACAGTCCATCTGAATAGAACACATTGACCTGTCCCTGCACTGTATCCAACAGTCCATCTGAATAGAACACATTGAGCTGTCCCTGCACTGTATCCAACAGTCCATCTGAATAAAACACATTGAGCTGTCCCTGTACTGTATCCAACAGTCCATCTGATGGTGAAACATTGAGCTGTCCCTGTACTGTATCCAACAGTCTATCTGATGGTGAAACATTGAGCTGTCCCTGTACTGTATCCAACAGTTCATCTGAATAGAACACATTGAGCTGTCCCTGTACTGTATCCAACTGTCTATCTGATGGTGAAACATTGAGCTGTCCCTGTACTGTATTCAACAGTCCATCTGAATAGAACACATTGAGCTGTCCCTGTACTGTATCCAACAGTCTATCTGATGGTGAAACATTGAGCTGTCCCTGTACTGTATCCAACAGTCCATCTGAATAGAACACATTGACCTGTCCCTGCACTGTATCCAACAGTCCATCTGAATAGAACACATTGAGCTGTCCCTGTACTGTATCCAACAGTCCATCTGAATAAAACACATTGAGCTGTCCCTGTACTGTATCCAACAGTCCATCTGAATAGAACACATTGACCTGTCCCTGCACTGTATCCAACAGTCCATCTGATGGTGAAACATTGAGCTGTCCCTGTACTGTATCCAACAGTCCATCTGAATAGAACACATTGACCTGTCCCTGCACTGTATCCAACAGTCCATCTGAATAGAACACATTGAGCTGTCCCTGCACTGTATCCAACAGTCCATCTGAATAAAACACATTGAGCTGTCCCTGTACTGTATCCAACAGTCCATCTGATGGTGAAACATTGAGCTGTCCCTGTACTGTATCCAACAGTCTATCTGATGGTGAAACATTGAGCTGTCCCTGTACTGTATCCAACAGTTCATCTGAATAGAACACATTGAGCTGTCCCTGTACTGTATCCAACAGTCTATCTGATGGTGAAACATTGAGCTGTCCCTGTACTGTATTCAACAGTCCATCTGAATAGAACACATTGAGCTGTCCCTGTACTGTATCCAACAGTCTATCTGATGGTGAAACATTGAGCTGTCCCTGTACTGTATCCAACAGTCCATCTGAATAGAACACATTGTCCTGTCCCTGCACTGTATCCAACAGTTCATCTGAATAGAACACATTGAGCTGTCCCTGTACTGTATCCAACAGTCCATCTGAATAGAACACATTGAGCTGTCCCTGTACTGTATCCAACAGTCCATCTGAATAAAACACATTGAGCTGTCCCTGTACTGTATCCAACAGTCCATCTGATGGTGAAACATTGAGCTGTCCCTGTACTGTATCCAACAGTCCATCTGAATAGAACACATTGACCTGTCCCTGCACTGTATCCAACAGTCCATCTGAATAGAACACATTGAGCTGTCCCTGCACTGTATCCAACAGTCCATCTGAATAAAACACATTGAGCTGTCCCTGTACTGTATCCAACAGTCCATCTGATGGTGACACATTGACCTGTCCCTGCACTGTATCCAACAGTCCATCTGAATAGAACACATTGAGCTGTCCCTGTACTGTATCCAACAGTCCATCTGAATAGAACACATTGAGCTGTCCCTGTACTGTATCCAACAGTCCATCTGAATAGAACACATTGAGCTGTCCCTGTACTGTATCCAACAGTCCATCTGAATAGAACACATTGAGCTGTCCCTGTACTGTATCCAACAGTCCATCTGAATAGAACACATTGAGCTGTCCCTGTACTGTATCCAACAGTCCATCTGAATAGAACACATTGAGCTGTCCCTGTACTGTATCCAACAGTCCATCTGAATAGAACACATTGAGCTGTCCCTGTACTGTATCCAACAGTCTATCTGATGGTGAAACATTGAGCTGTCCCTGCACTGTATCCAACAGTCCATTAGTATGGATAACATTGACCTGTCCCTGCACTGCATTAAGACCAATGTGTTGTTGTTGCAATATAGCATTATCAGTTGCTACTCATACCGCCTATCCTTTCTTGACAAGTATGATTTAACTGGTTGAGAGAGAAAGAAAGTACAACAATCAGGCACTCAGACTTTATACTAAGGTCCTTTGGTGGAAGATCACAAGTAACTTGCAGTAAGTGTGTAAGAACATTTCTACTAATAAATGTGAAAAACGCTTCCCCAGCATCGAGGTTATTATTTTACTAAATGATTGATTGCAGCTAAAATATTCTGCTCTATGCTGCTTAGCAGGCATGTCATATCCACTAAAAAGATGTAAATCCAATCTGCTCCATTATCACTCCAGGTGGTAAACGTTCTAACCCGATACCAGAGTTTATAACAGGACTTCCCTGGATGTTTTATTTCCTGGCACGGGTCTCCTTTGACAATAGCTGCCCATGTGCTGCTCTGGTATATCCTTTGTGGTGTCCAACAGAGGTGTGCAGACCTATGCAAACCTCTCAGTTTTCAGGCTGACGGCCAAGCTAGCACAACTTAAACATAACATGTGCGCTTCGATCACATTCAAATAATGGGAGAGTTCAGCTGCTGGTTTGAAGACAAGTGGTTAGTTATTAGTAATATTTACTAAGTTAGTTTGAGCACATTAATGAGTCTTAGTACATGTACTGTATGTGTGTTCTATTGTGTTAAATATAAGAAAACATTTTGAAAATTTTAAACAAGTCTGAAGAGATAGCCACTGTTTTTGAATGAACATCCAATAACACAGATTGCCTTTTGACCTGATAGCCTGAGGGTTTGGCTTTCCGTCACTCAGAGAGTGCAGCTGGCTGTTTGCAATGCAACAACCATTTACTGTATTCAACTGTTCAACTATTGAACTCATTGGAGTTCATACCCCAAGCAACCAGTGTGTCCCAAAGGAAGGCAGCCATGGATTTAACAACTGCTTCCCTCATCCATTTATTTTCAATCATCAGCAAAGTGATGTAAGATATTTTTTGAGTCTGCAAGTATCAATTACTCACTAGCAATGTTCTCACCAATGCAACACAAATAGACAGGACATGAAGAAGGCATATGGTGCACTTGTTTTCATCAGATGAATCATTGAATACAAGATTCAGAATGCCACTTTACAGCTGTACAAGACATTGGTAAGACCACAGCTGGCATATTGTGCAGGTCTTGTCACCAAAGTGTTTGGAAATGGAGTGTAGAAACAATTCACAAGGACATTGATGGCACTAAAGGGTTTGAGTTCGAAGGAGACACTAGGTTGGCTGGGACTGTTTTGCTTGGAGTGAAGGAAGCTGAACAGTGGTATATAAAATCAGGAGACACATAAATAAGACATATGCTCACAGTTTTATTCCTAGGCTCATGGCATAGGCTGAAGGTGAGAGGGTAAGTTTTAAAGGGGAGCCAAGGGGTAATTTTTTCACACACAGTGTGGTTGGTATATGGAATTAGCTGACAGAGGAAATGATGGAGGTGCATTCAATTACAATCTTTGAAACATATTTGAACAGCTAGATAGATAGGAAAGATATTGGCTAGCTCGGTTGGCATGGGTTAGATAGATAGATAGATACTTTATTCATCCCCATGGGGAAATTCAACATTTTTTCCAATGTCCCATACACTTGTAGCAAAACTAATTACATACAATACTTAACTCAGTAAAAATATGATATGCATCTAAATCACTCTCTCAAAAAGCATTAATAATAGCTTTTAAAAAGTTCTTAAGTAGTTTACTTAAATACATTAAATACAATCAACCCCGGCACTTTAACATATCTTACTCCTGGCGGTTGAATTGTAAAGCCTAATGGCATTGGGGAGTATTGACCTCTTCATCCTGTCTGAGGAGCATTGCATCGATAGCAACCTGTCGCTGAAACTGCTTCTCTGTCTCTGGATGGTGCTATGTAGAGGATGTTCAGGGTTTTCCATAATTGACCGTAGCCTACTCAGCGCCCTTCGCTCAGCTACCGATGTTATACTCTCCAGTACTTTGCCCACGACAGAGCCCGCCTTCCTTACCAGCTTATTAAGACGTGAGGCGTCCCTCTTCTTAATGCTGCCTCCCCAACACGCCACCACAAAGAAGAGGGCGCTCTTCGACAAAGAGCTTGTAGCTGTGCCATTTAATTCCGTGACTCTGTGTCAATAAGGATCATAAATGGACATAACCTAGCAGAAAGTGAAGTGAGCGGTGTAGTCATTGGTTGCAATCATTTCATCCAGCAAGCATCACTGTAAATCAAGTTTCTAGGCCCAGACATCTCTCTTCCATCATTAGCAACAGAAAAGCTGTGTCTATATAGGCAAACACAAGGAAATCTGCAGATGCTGGAAATTCAAACAACACACACAAAATGCTGGTAGAACACAGCAGGCCAGGCAGCATCTATAAGGAGAAGCACTGTCGACGTTTCGGGCTGAGACCCTTCGTCAGGACTAACTGAAGAGAAAGATACTAAGAGATTTGAAAGTAGTGGGGGGGAGGGGGAAATGCAAAAAGATAAGTGAAGACTGGAGGGGGTGGGATGAAGCTAAGAGCTGGAAAGGTGATTGGCGAAAGTGATACAGAGCTGGAGAAGGGAAAGGATCATGGGACGGGAGGCCTCGGGAGAAAGAAGGGGGGGGGAGCACCAGAGGGAGATGGAGAACAGGCAGAGTGATGGGCAGAGAGAGAGAGAAAAAAACAAAGAACTAAATATGTCAAGGATGGGGTAAGAAGGGGAGGAGGGGCATTAACGGAAGTTGGAACATTGACTTCTCTAACTTCCGTTAATGCCCCTCCTCCCCTTCTTACCCATCCCTGACATATTTAGTTGTTTGTTTTTTCTCTCTCTCTGCCCATCACTCTGCCTGTTCTCCATCTCCCTCTGGTGCTCCTCTCCTCCCCTTTCCTTTCTCCCGAGGCCTCCCGTCCCATGATCCTTTCCCTTCTCTAGCTCTGTATCACTTTCGCCAATCACCTTTCCAGCTCTTAGCTTCATCCCACCCCCTCCAGTCTTCTCCTATCATTTCACATTTCCCCCTCCCCCCACTACTTTCAAATCTCTTAGTATCTGTCTCTTTAGTTAGTCCTGATGAAGGGTCTTGGCCCGAAACGTCGACAGTGCTTCTCCTTATAGATGCTGCCTGGCCTGCTGTATTTCACCAGCATTTTGTGCCTATATAGGCATATCAGATGTTGCACATTCTGAGTGAGTGAACCCTCCTGATATTTCTACTATCGACGAGACAGCAGTGCACTCTAATATTCTTCACTTCCCTTCAGAAGTACAGTTACAAAGGACTTTGAGAATCTCACATCACCCAGGAGAAAGCAATTTGTTTGGCACCAGCACCTTGGCTGAGAGATGCTGAAAGAAAAATGATAATTTTAAAAGTCAGAATAGCATGTAATTTGGAGGGGAACTTGGAAGTGGTAGTGTTGCCCATAGCTTGGTGGCCTTGTCTTTCTGAGTAGAGGGAGAGCTGTTATTGAGGGAAGCTTTGATGAGTTGGAACACTGAGAGCTGTCAGGATGAGAGGAAGAGAATATTTCAAACAGTAGTTGGATCACCAGGATATTTCACTAGAATGACAGTTGTTCCTTACATTCTGATGTACTGATAAGTGTTATGTATTTGGTGTGGCGTCCAGCCATGGTGCCTCACTAACTGGGCCTCCTGCCTTTGTTCTTGCTCCTCCAAACATGGCTTAAGGCAGGGAAATCCCTCTGAATCCCTTTCACCCTCTCAATATATTTACTGTTAGGTCTTCTCAGCTTTTAGACAATCAAAAACCTCCAAACAACGAACCAAGAGATCATAGATCCCAGAGATGGAGAGAGAAAAACATCAACAGAGATAAGGTCTTGATTATAGAATCCAAATGTCTCCTAAAATGAGACTCATGGAAGGGCACCATAGCAAGTTGCTGCCAAGCCACTATGGGCTCACATCCATCTTGACTTCTAACCATTAGTAAATCCAACAAATAAACTGTTCATCAATGCAGGAAACAAGAAATCTCCATCTACACTGAGCAAAGAACCATAATAATGACCTTTCATTGTTTTAAACTAGCTTAAACAGAATAGTGCTGAACTCTGTAGAGGTAAAAGTGCAAATAGTTCATCTATGCTATAACTACACTTATGTTGGCACTAGAAGGTCACCTTTTGCCTTAGATATTTCATTACAAGGGATCATTCCAGAACATTCCTGTCTATTGTTTGCAAAACACTATAATCAGATTAACAACAGTAGTTTTAGCAGATAAATTGTTACTATTTTTCACTATGTGTTTTCAGAACATGCAGAAAGTTGAGTGATAGTGTGTGATATCATAAGGCTGAGAATTACTGAGGAATCGACTTTCTGAATTGCCTTGACAAATAGGGCTCAGGTAAAGAGAGTTCACGCAGTGAAGCATTCTGATTGATAGGCTGAAGGTCCACAAGAGCACTTAGAAGGAGAGATCATGGAAAGGTCAATAATTTGGAAATCACTCTGAAAGGTTTCCCTGATAGTGCGTAGCACTATTCCAAATCACATAGATTTGGATCCTCTGGGGTTTGGAGGCAAGGAATGGTCTGAGGTTTGGGGAAGTGTGAGTCTGCATCTAAGTGGGGCTTTGTGGCTTGGAACAGGGGTAAAGTTGTTCCAGCTGTGTTGAGGGTATCTAATACTGATCAGGGTAGGATGCATTGGTGAACATTGATGGTATGTAAGTACTTCTGATTGTGACATATGCTTTTGCTGCTCAGAGCATCTTGGATCGAGTTATAAGTGTTTGATAGTAGGTGGATTCAGACAGTGATTCTGTTGGGGATCGAAGGCACAATGCTAGTCAGGGCATCTACGGTAATTGTTCGGGAAACTATGTATAGACTATGCACAGTGAGTTGGTTTGTTTGCATTGCCTGGCGGAAAAACTTTCAATTCTCCTGGACATTGGCAAGGTTTGACCTGAGCAATTCAGTTTTTTTTCCCATCTAGGATATTAATGAAGTTCTAGAAAGCCCAATTATGTGTGTGTTAAATGGAAGGAAGGCAATTAGCATTGTGATAATACTTAAAGAGTCAACTTGTTTCCACAGATGAATGACCGGGTGGCCCTTGTAGCACTTCCGTTAAATGATATTGACTCACGGAGCTGTCACTTTGCACCTTCATCTGAAATATGACCCTAACTTATTAGTTTTGGGTGTTAATATTCAGTCTGTTGTGCATACGGCCCTGGGAGTGAGGCAGACTTTTTGAATGAAAGGGAGGAATCAACTGGATCAGAAAGAACGCAACATTGTAAAAGGACTTAACCTGAAACTACAGCTTATTTCCATTATTGTCACTAAAAGACATTTAAATTCATCTGTGCAGCTCACAAATTAACTTTATAGCCATGAGACGGAGTATTTAATACAAGGCCTCAGAATTCTATTGCAATAGTACCTCAGACATAGGTGAGCCCCGGAGAAAAGGACTGGTGGACGCATCAGGCTTGTCTAATTACTGGAATGCTGCTAAAGCCTTGCAATGGCAACACGCCTTGCAAGTCCGTTTTGTAAAAGAAGGTCTGTTATCTGTCTCTTGGCAATGAGATTTTCCTTGTTGCCCCAACTGACTCTGTCTCATCAGTAAATGTAAACACCTCTCTCCAGTAGCTCCTGTTTTGTACTCACTTGGAGTGTATACACAGTAAATCAAGTCACACGATTATGACCTCAACCATTCAGCAAAGCTTCTTATTACATGATAACCTGATATGCCATTTCGACTGCAGTATAAGTGGCTGATAGAACACTGCTAAATGAGAAATTTCAGCCAATAATTATCTGCTGTAAATCAATGTGATGTACCAAGAGCAAATGCCACAGCTACAGAGTAATTTTCAAACAGGTCTCCATTAGATAGTCTCCTATTTCCATGCCCCTTCTCTGAATACTCTGCAGGTCAAGCACATAAACATTATCCTAATGCCATCAGAGATATCTGTCTCTGTGTTTGTAATAACATTTAGGATGCATTTTATCCAGGTTTGCTTAACATAAAGCTAAAATTAAAACCATTGTTGGTAGAATCTCAGATGGAGAGGAGGGCATACAGGTACTAGCCTCTGCACAAGACATCTTCAGGGAGCGGTATCTCAGAAAGGCAGCGTCCATTATTAAGAACCTCCAGCACCCAGGGCATGCCCTTTTCTCACTGTTACCATCAGGTAGGAGATACAGAAGCCTGAAGGCACACACTCAGTGATTCAGGAACAGGTTCTTCCCCTCTGCAATCTGATTCCTAAATGGACATTGAACCCATGAACACTACCTCCCTTTTTTAATATATTCTATATAGTTTATATAGTTATTTTATATAGTTCTGTTTTTGCACTATTTTCAATTTAACTACTTAATATAATATATATACTTACTGTAATGATTTACTTACTTTTTTCTATATTATCATGTATTGCATCGAACTGCTGCCACTAAGTTAACACATTTCAGGACATATGTCAGTGATGGTAAACCTGTTTCCAAATCTGAAATTATATCTATATACTACATTTTACAGGCACAGGAACTTGTACGGACAATGAGATGATTTCTGAATGAGTGGGTAGGATCTTTGACCACACTGGCTGATTTACTGAGGCAGAGTCCGTGGAGGGGAAGCTGATTTCTGTGACGTACTGACCTGTATCTGCAATTCTCGGCTGGTTTCCATGCTGAGCTGTGGTGCATCCAGATAGGATACTTCCTCTGGTGCATCAACAAAAATTGTGAAGAGTCCTAAGGGACATGACTCTTCCTTAATCTCCTGCAGAAGACATTCATAAGCTGTCTTGGCCATGACATCAACGTGGTTGGACCAGGACAAGCTATTGGTGATGTTCACTCCTGGGAACTTAAAGCTCCCAACCCTCTCAATGTCAGCACCACTGATGCAGAGAGTCAGACAGACACCCTTCCTGAAACAATGACCAGCTCTTTTGCTGTGCTGACAGTGAGGGAAAGATTGTTGTCATGGAACCGTATTGCTAAACTCTCGTTCTCCAGCTCATCATTATTGAAGATGTGACTCACCGTGGTGGTATCATCTGCGAACTTGTAGATGGAGTTTGTGCAGAAACTGGCTGTGCAGCCATGAAGTATAAGGAATAGAGCACAACCCCTTGTGCAGCACTGCTGTTGAATCCCCATCGCTGGTGTGAGAAGTGTCACACTAGCCACTGCATGGCTGTGCCACTCCTTAATTCTTCTTAAGGACTTCCATAATTTTTTTCTCTGACATCTTTCATTTGCTCCATTTGAATATAAATGAACAAAATAAAACACCTTTCTGATACTATTTGTTTTGATAAAGTATGTGAAAAGATTCGATTAAAATTCAGTGCAAGTGTCAGAAACAAGTTCTTCAGTTTAGTTTTGAGATGCATGTAAAGATGTCACCTCATCTTTGGCACATTTGGTTGTGACGCATGAACCCATGCCAAAGAGCCTTAGAGCCATAGAGCCAAAAGTTATACAGCGTAAAAACAGGGCCTTCGGCCCAACTGCTCTATGCCAAACACAGCATCCTCCTGCTAGTTCCCATTTCCCACATTTGGCCTATAACCCTCTAAGCCTCTCTCCTCTATTTACTTATCCAACTACATCTTACACGTTGCAGTTGTACCTGCCTCGACAACATCATATGGCAAATCATCCAGGTACTCACTGCCTTCTGTGTAAAGAATGTTGCCTCTCAGCTCTCTTTTAAATCTGTACCCTTGTATCTTGTATCTGTGTAGTCAAATTTTGGAATCCACCTTATCCATAACCCTTCATGATTGTATGAACTTCCCTGAGGTCACCCCTCGCTGTCCTGCAGCACTCCGGACAATATACATCCCAAGCCTTGTATTTTAACTTCAACCATTTTAAGTGGCAATCGACAGTACCATGATATTTCTTTTCCTCTTTCACACAAGTCTACATGCACTTCAAAAATTGTTGATAGGCCATCAATACATTTGGAAAATGAGTTTATATGTGTTATAATTTTTCAGCTATGTGACAAGATGCAAGTCTAGCATGAATTGTCTCAATCAGTTCATTTGAATAAATCTTACTTGTTCAGAGTTTGTTACAATGATACTAGCTATACTTCTTACAATCTCCTCACTTCTGTAATTCAGACCAGATTTTCAGTTTAACAATGCTCTCTGTCATTGGTATCTGACTGTACTTGTGAGAGGAAGTGTTTTGACTCATTGTCACACAGACTGCTGCAGTATCAATTCACACATTAGTGCATTAGTTGTCAATCAACACCTTTATTCAAGAGTCTGTTTACTTCTGTTACAGAATGGATACTGTATAATCCTTGTTTCTTATTGTTTAAATTAATTTTTGTTCTTCATTCTTCACTTAGGTTGTCATTTGAAATTGCTTTTGTTTTCTTGTCTTGTTATCAAAACCTGATCTCTCCACTGGCAACTGAATCACAAGCTGTTCCAATCTGACAGGTGTGTAATGAATGCTGGCCACCAATAGACTTCAGAATTGGTTTTGTAGCCTTAGACCTTGCTGTAGCTCCCTGACTATTGACTAGATTCACATCAGATGTTTGTAGTGGAAAAAGTTCTCTCGGATTCCTGGATGTCATTCCAATTAACACAACAGTGCTATATTATTATTATTATTATTATTATTATTATTATTATTATTATTATTATTATTGTTATTATTATTATTATTATTATTATTATTATTATTATTATTATTTTCTCTCATCTCAAGCAGTTAACACCAGTGCTGTGGGCATAGCCAAGCACACTCATTTCTGAATTGCTAGGAACATTCCTTCTATTCTAGTGGTGTTTAGCATTGTGGCTTTCTGGAGATTTATATAAATATTGCTGTGTAGACCTAATTGTTTAATGCCATTGTGCAGTGACTTTGTGATGAAACCAGTTGTAGATATTACCATCGGGACAATGTATAACCTGTTCACGTTCCAAAGTCTTTTAAATTCCTCTTTTAATTCAGCAAGATTCTGGTGTTTTTCACCTACTGAAGTCTGTATGTCTGCTGTTGTTTGTCACCTGCATCAACAATCGAAATGATAATGTCGTAAGCTGGATCTGCAAATTTGTGGATGACACCAAGATTGCGGTGTAGTGGACAGCGAGGAAGTCTTTCAAAGCTTGCTGCAGGATCTGGAGCTGCTGGAAAAATGGGCTGAAAAATGACAGTTGGAATTTAGTGCAGATAATTGTGAGGTGTTGCATTTAGGGAGGATAGATTTAACATGGTGAGTGCTTAGGCACTGAGGAGTGCAATAGAACATAGGGATCCAGGAACACAAATCCATAATTATTTGCAAGTGGTGCCACAGGTAGATAGGGTCATAAAGAAAACTTTTGGCACATTGGACTTCAAAAATCAATGTATTGAGTACAGGTGTTGGGATGTTATGTTGAAACTATTGGTCAGCCTAATTTGGAGTGATGTGTCAGAGGTGTCAGACAGACACCCTTCCTGAAACAATGACCAGCTCTTTTGCTGTGCTGACAGTGAGGGAAAGATTGTTGTCATGGAACCGTATTGCTAAACTCTCGTTCTCCAGCTCATCATTATTGAAGATGTGACTCACCGTGGTGGTATCATCTGCGAACTTGTAGATGGAGTTTGTGCAGAAACTGGCTGTGCAGCCATGAAGTATAAGGAATAGAGCACAACCCCTTGTGCAGCACTGCTGTTGAATCCCCATCGCTGGTGTGAGAAGTGTCACACTAGCCATTTTTGGTATTTTTGGTCACCTACCTACAGGAGAGATGTAAATAAGATTGAAAGAGTGCAGAAAAGAATTTACAAGGATGATGCCAGGACTTGAGGCCTGCATTAAAGGGAAAGGTTGAATAGGTTAGGACTTTATTCCCCAGAATGTAGAAGATTGAGGGGAGATTTGCTAGAAGTATACAAAACTATGAGAGGACAAGATAGGGTAAATGCATGCAGGCTCTTTCCGCTGAGGTTGAGTGAGACGGCAATGAGTGATAGTAATTCACTTCCATAGATTCTGCCTGACCTGCAGAGCTCCTCCAACATTTTGTCTGTGCTTCACTTATCAGATATAACTCACTCAAGCAAACCCAACAGTACTTTCCAAGCCACTGGCATCTGCCAACAGGAAGGGCAGGGACAGTAGGTTTCTCATAAAAATGCATGCAATCCTAACCTGGAAACAAATCACCAGCCTGCCATTGGTGAAGGGCCTAAATCCTGAAATTTAGACACATTTCAGTTAATGAAAATTGGGGAGGGTGACAACAGGAAATGTTTCTCAACAAGTGGATTAGACATTTAATTAAATATAAGGTGTCTGGAAATCAGAGTAATATTATTCAAGTGCAGGTTAAGTTTATTTTTTTCACATTGTGAGAATGAATGTTTGAGCCAGTGGGTCAGAATTGCCATTTTAATTCAGTAGTAGCTTTGTAACGTACTCCCAAAATAAGTCTTCAATGAAGCAAGGAAAGGTGAATTTTTACCCATTGTTCTCAATTTAATTGAAGGTGATGCCTTCTGTCAGAATGAATTGAATTTAGTATTATGATTGATATGACTTAAGTGTCATAAGCAATTGTTCAGCACATCTAGAAACAACAGTTCATTTGTGACTGCCTGTTGGCAAACAAATCTCAAGGTTATATGATTTATACATTCTTTGATAATAAATGTACCTTGAAACTTTGAAACTGTGTCTGTTTTAACTCTTGTAACTTTTAAAGAAAGGGTGATAGCCAAACGGTTCAATGACATGGTCAATCTCAGTTTCTAAACTTCAGGATTATTGTAAACCTGCTGCTAATCAAGCATTGCTGTGCACTGCTCCAATGTGTTCATACAGCAGCGGGAAGGTTTCACCTCACTTTGCTCCAGACTGCAGAAAGTGGCATAGCAGGAGCATGGGTTTGTACTATTGCAGGTTTGTACAGAATAATTTTTAAAAGAGTGTTTGAAGAGCCTGCTTGTGAAGATGGGGAATCTTCCTTGAATAGAAAAAATGTCTCAAGGAATTGGATAAGACCTTCTGCAGGCACCATTCATCAGCAGCATGTCGGGGGGGGGGGGGGGATGCGATGGGCCAGATGGACTAGTTCTGCTCCTATATCTTAAGGTTATACTAACCTGTGAAGGGTTCATTCTTCCTTCCGCCGTATTTACAGCATCCATTCTTAAAACTGAATCAGTCTCCAGTGGCTGGAAGAGTGCTGCTTCTGACATGAAGGGCTGGTTGTTGAGCTTGTAAAAGGCTGTGGGACTTTCCAATGGATCAATGTGGGACTTTCCAGTGGATCAATGTGTTAAAGCTGATGCTGTGCAGAGACCTGACCCACTGCAATGCAAAACTCACAAACGAAGATTATATTTATGGGGCTTTTAAGAAATGCAACATTAGGGATAATGCAAATGTTTTTGAATGATTGTACGAAAGTAGTAAAATGATTTTTCTGTTGGGAATGTAAATTTTTCAGATTCATTTAAAAGCTCAGAGGCACCGTTTTTCCTAGCTGCTGATATTTTGTTTGCATCTCTTTCAAAGATGCCAAGATTCAAAACACATTTATTATCAAAGTATATATAAATTATACAACCTTGGGATTTGTCTGCTTACAGGCAGCCATAAAGCAAGAAACCTGAAAGAACCCAGTAATAAAAATATAAAATAAAGAGCAATGTGCAAAGAAAGAGAAAAAGCTCAGATCATGCAAACAATAGAAATGAGCAGCAGAATTTGGATGCATAGATCCAAGTGCCTGGAGCAACCCAAAGCCACAGCCTCGGTTCATCATATTAGTGGAGCAAAGTGCCATGAAGCTCGCAGATGTGAAACACTGCAGCCAAGATAGTCTCACAGCCTCGGCATGAAAATGGCCTGACCCTCGCTTCCAGTCCCAGCACACTGCCTTTCCGGTCTATCTGTGCCAGTATTTAAACTGTCCAAACAACAGATCGTACCTCGCATTAGGGCCAGGCCCTGCTGCAGCGATACACTCTGGGTCCAGATCTCACCGCCCAGTGAGACGCTCCAAGCCGAGACCTCGCCGCCCAGTGACACGCTCCAGGCCGAGACCTCGTCGCCCAGTGACACGCTCCAGGACGAGACCTCGCCGCCCAGTGAGACGCTCCAGGACGAGACCTCGCCGCCCAGTGACACGCTCCAGGACGAGACCTCGCCGCCCAGTGAGACGCTCCAGGCCGAGACCTCGTCGCCCAGTGAGACGCTCCAGGCCAAGACCTCGCCGCCCAGCGACACCCTCCAGGCCGAGACCTCGCCGCCCAGCGACATGCTCCAGGACGAGACCTCGCCGCCCAGCGACACGCTCCAGGACAAGATCTCACTGCCCAATGAGACGCTCCAGGCCGAGACCTCGCCGCCCAGTGACACACTCCAGGACGAGACCTCGCCGCCCAGCGACACACTCCAGGACGAGACCTCGCCGCCCAGCAACACGCTCCAGGATGAGATCTCACCGCCCAATGAGACGCTCCAGGCCGAGACCTCGCCGCCCAGTGACACGCTCCAGGACGAGACCTCGCCGCCCAGCGACACGCTCCAGGACGAGACCTCGCTGCCCAGCCACACGCTCCAGGCCGAGACCTCGCCGCTCAGCCCAAATCTGTTCTCACCCTCTCCAAGGTTCATGTGACAGCAATCTGCGTAACCCCTACTCTTCTCTTTCAGACATTGACAAGTCAAGTCAATTTTTATTGTCATTTCGACCATAACTGCTGGTACAGTACACAGTAAAAACAAGACAACGTTTTTCAGGACCATGGTGCTTCATGAAACAGTACAAAAACTAGACTGAACTACGTAAAACAACTGTAGTGTTCTCGCACAGGTGTAAAATCTCTGAATTAAACACCAAGTATAAACCGGAGTCAATGAGGCGCGATCCCAGTAAGATTAACCATTTACTGTTCACTCTTCCACATTAATGTATGGTGAAAACTGTTGATAAAACAATACAAAATATATACAGTATTTGTTTCCTTCTTGGCATCACACTTACATCATAAATACATGCAAAAATAAAACTACAATAAACTATATTACATTAAAGTGCAACATGCAGTCAGAATCTACCTACGCCATCGACTGGCTTTAAATACACTTCAACACAAACTATCCGCAACTCTTTAAATAACAAAGAACATAAACTTTATCAACCGTCATTACTTTTAACAGAATCAGCGTTAACATTTTTACTTCAACATATCAATTATCTTATGAACTTATGGCGTTGCTTCTATGATGTTTTTAGTGCGTAGAAAGAAAACTTTTCTCACGCTGATCCTGCACACACAAGCCCCCTCCTTCCTGTTTCTCCAAACCTGTATTTTCCCACAGGACGCAGCGAAACCGGGTGTGACGTCATCGCATGTCGCGATATATCACAGACAACGAATTTACTTTCAACAACCTTAACTTTGACTAGAAAATGATTACAAATGAATTACTAAAGCGAAAGTATTATAAACTGAATGAATATCTTAAGGGCAACACACTCCCTG
Source organism: Hemitrygon akajei (assembly GCF_048418815.1). Taxonomy (NCBI): domain Eukaryota; kingdom Metazoa; phylum Chordata; class Chondrichthyes; order Myliobatiformes; family Dasyatidae; genus Hemitrygon; species Hemitrygon akajei. The sequence continues at coordinate 117,800,705 of NC_133127.1, forward strand.
CCTGACCTTTGTAAGGTCACAATGAACATAATACAAACTTCAGTCTCTAAATCAGTCCTTAGGTAGAAGTAGAATGACTTCTGCAACTGACCTTTGGTAAGTTTTCGCATCACCTTGGTCAGAAGTTTTCAACTCAACCTTCCTGACATGTCCATCCCTACCAAGGAATGTGGCAGTGATTCTGGCCATTGGCCAGCAGTTGTGGGCGATCTGCTTATCCCTGAGCAGGACTAAATCTCCAACTTGAAGATTCCTGTCAGGTTCTGTCCACTTTTGTTTATGTTGCAAGAAAGGTAGATATTCATGTCTCCAACGGGACCAGAACCGATTTGCGAGAGCCTGAACCTGTCTCCATTGCTTTGTGTACAAATCCTTATCTGAGAAGTCCCCAGGTGGAGGGGGAGCTCCTGCCTTCTGCGAAAGGAGCATTGATGGTGAGAGTATGAAGGGGCTTTCCGGGTCAGAAGAGACAGGTAGGAGTGGTCGTGCATTTATAATGGCTGTGACCTCTGCCATTAGTATGCACAGTACTTTGTGGGTCAGTCGGGTGCATTGCTGCAGAAACATTGAATCAAGAATTCTTCTGGCGATACCAATCATCCGCTCCCATGAGCCTCCCGTGTGAGAGGCGTGTGGTGTGTTGAACTCCCAGTTGCATCCCTGCTGACTGAGGTACCTTTGCACCGTCTTGTCTATCCCGAGCTCCTTGGACGCTCCAACAAAGTTCGTGCCGCAATCAGACCTTAACTGTTTTGCAGGGCCTCTTAGTGCAAAGAAGCGCCTGAGAGCATTAATGCAGCTGGATGTATCCAAAGGTTCGATGACTTCAATGTGTACCGCTCTCGAACTCATGCAGCTGAACATGATGGCCCACCGTTTGCTCTCTGCTTGTCCTCCTCTGGTGTGTCTAGTGGTGATAGTCCAGGGACCAAATACATTGAGCCCCACATACGTAAAAGGAGGACAGGCTTCAAGCGTTCTGGTGGGAGGTCTGCCATACGTTGAGCTTCCATCTTCCCTCGCAGTTTCCTGCAGGTTACACATCTGTGGAGTACTGAATTTATCAGTGTTTTACGTCCCAAGATCCACAGTCCCGCTGCCCTGATTGCTCCTTCCGTCAGGTGACGGCCCTGATGCCTTACCTGTTCATGGTGATGGCGAGTGAGCAGTAAGGACACATGGCTGTCTTTGGGCAGGATTACTGGGCTCTTTTCTGCAGCTGAAAGGCGAGAGTGTATTAACCGGCCTCCAAAGCAAATGAGATCGTTCTTCAGGATTGGGATAAGTTTCCTCAAAGGGCTGTCCTTTGGTATTGGTTTATTAACTTGGAGGGCCGAAAACTCCCTTGCAAAAGCTGCTCTTTGAGGTGACATCCTTTGCCTGGGCCAATTCGTCCACAGTGTACCTACGTGGGAAATGAAGCTGTTTTAGATCTTGAAGTGAATCTCTCCAAGCCTCCCATCTGTTTAGCTTGTCTTCTGGTAGGGGAGTATCCCAGTCGGAGAGCTCAGAGGTAAGTTCTCTGAGAAGGACTCTTCCCTGGATCGTAACTGGTGCCAGTAGACCCAAGGGATCGAAAACACTGTTGACAGTGGAGAGAACTCCACGGCGAGTGAATGGCTTGATCACGGTCGGCACGGAGAACGTGAATGTGTCAGTTGTAATCTCCCAAAGGAGGCCCACACTCCTTTGTGTGAGTATGGTTTCTCCATCTAGATCGAGGTCTTTGATTGCCGGAGCACAGTCATCGTGTGGAAAGGCCTCCATTACTGCCTGACAGTTTGATGCGAACTTGTGCAAGCGGAGGTTTGACTCAGCGAGTGGGGCTTGTGTACGTCGGAGCAGATCGATTGCTTCGTCTTCTTTCTGTAGCGATATCAAGCCGTCGTCTACATAGAAGTGCCTTTCTACAAACTTAACGGTGTCATTGCCGTGCTCCTGATGGCTCTTCGCAGCCCATAGATGGCCACGGCTGGTGATGGACTATTGCCGAAAACATGGACTTTCATCCGGTACTCAATGACTTCCTTGTTAATGTCATTGTGCTTGTGCCATAAGAAACGGAGGAAATTGCGATGGTCCTCCTGTACTAAGAAACAATGGAACATCTGCTGGATGTCCGCTAGGATTGCGAACTTCTCCTTCCGGAAGCGCAGCAGGACCCCGAGAAGGGTATTGTTGAGGTCGGGGCCTGTGAGGAGCACGTCATTAAGGGAGATACCAGCGCACTGAGCACTGGAGTCAAAGACCACCCTGATCTGATTGGGCTTTTGTGGGTGGTAAACCCCAAATGTTGGGAGATACCAGCACTCCTCACCTTCTCTCAGTGCCTGTGCTACTTCAGCATGTCCATTAATGAAGATCTTCTCCATAAATGCTACGTATTGTTGCTGCATCTCAGGTTTCCTTTTTCCTTTTCAGGGTTTTTTGCAAGGACGTGAACTGCTTGACTGCCTGCTCTTTGTTGTTTGGCAAGCGCTGGTGTGGTTCTCTGAAAGGTAGTGGGGCGACCCAGTTATTTGCTTTGTCTCTGAAGACCTTGGTGTCCATTATTTTTAAGAAGATGGCGTCTTGTGCTGATGGAGCAAGTTTATTATCATGCTGAGTTTGAGTGAAGACTGACTGTCCCAGTGTTTTCTCAGTTACTTTACTACACTTGTTGAAGCCTTGTCGTGCTTCCTTGATACACATGAAACTTGTGCAGGGTTGAAAAATTGAATGGTGGCCACTCTCTAGCACATTGGTCTTGAGTGTGTTAACTGTTGGTTTGTGTTCATTGCCAAGGCACACCTCTCCTATCACCACCCAGCCCAGATCCAGGTGTTGGGCAAAGGGGGCGTTGTGTGGTCCATTGACCTGCTGCCTGACATTGTGCACCTGGAGAACGTCTCTTCCAAGTAGCAGGAGTATTTCTGCTTTTGGATCCAGTTCTGGGATGTGCTTGGCAATGTGGTGGAGATGCGGCTGGTGTCGCACTGCACCTGGCGTGGGGACCTCAGTGCGGTTATTCAAAATTTCATTGTACTCTAAGAGCAGAGGGAAACAGATGACAACTTTACCATCCAGCGACTCGAGCTGGAAGCCTTCTGCCTTCCTTTCATATCTTTCTACACTGCCTGAGCAAGTTCTAAGGAAGTATGGGAACCGATTACTCTCTATGTTGAACAAGTCAAAGAACTCTGGTCTGACTAGTGAGCGATTGCTCTGGTCGTCCAGAATTACATAGGCTTTGATGGCCTTGTCTTTGGTTCCCTTAGGGTACACCTTAGTGAGGCAGATCTTTGAACAAGAACGGCTTGACTGAGCTTGACCGCAAACTTTTGTACAGCTCGAGCTGACAACAGTTGTCTTGGAATTATCCTCTCCCTCCCCGCCGTCCTGTTGTGAGGGTGAAGGAGCTTTGTCGGTTTGCGGTAACGGGCCGGGATGCATGGCCCCATTGTGATTAGTGCTATTACATTCCGAGCACTTCACGGCGATCGTACACTCTCTAGCGAGGTGAGAGGTAGAGGAACAGCATTTAAAACATTTTTTTCTCCTTGAGAAGGGCCATTCTCTCTTCAAAGGGTTTTTTTCTAAACGTTCTGCATTTTTTGAGGGGGTGGGGTTTGTTGTTCAATGGACAATTCTTGCTAGGGTCATTGTTAGTTGTAGAGACTTCAGTTTTACACACTGAGACAGGTTTATTGATGTTAAAAGTATTCGAAGTGGATTTGACTGACTTGGTGTGAATTGTACTGCTACCTTGACTCATGAAGCTAGGGTCATTTCGATTCTTCGCCTCCTTGCACACAAACCTAGTGAAATACTCAAAGGGAGGAAATCGACCATCGTTCTTTTCCTTGTACTCTGAGCCAACAGACACCCACCTTTCCTGCAGCCCAAATGGAAGTTTGTCCACGATTGGTCTAATTCCGTATGAAGTATCTAAATATGACAGGGCAGTTAAATAGCCATCTTCTTTAGTGCCTTCAATCTCCATGAGTAGATCTCTGAGCTCTCTTAGCTTCATGTGGTCCTTGGCTGACATCTTAGGAAAATTTTCCAGATGTCGGAATAGTGCCGTTTCAATAATTTCAGGGGCTGCATAGCACTCCCAACGTCTCTCCCATGCTTTGCGTAAGGCTAGCTTGGGGTTGTTAATGTACACTGAACGTATGTGTCTCACCTGTTCGCATGATTCTTTTCCCAGCCATTTTGCCATAAGATCCAACTCTTGGGTTGCTCTGAGCTGGACTCTGTGGATAGCGTTGGCGAATGAGGAGTACCATGCAAGGTAATTTTCAGGCTTATCGTCAAACTGGTATAGTCCTGAAGTGACGAGATCTCATCGTGCTGAATACTGTGCCATGGGTTCAACTGCAAGTGGCATGCTGGCTGGGGGAATATATTGGCGGGTATATGACTGAGGGTGTACGTTTGTTATGGGATTTGCTGTTCTGAATTCAGCCTTTGACTCTCCTTTCACCAAATCTGGCAAGTTTGGTGTCGGGAAGTATTTGTCATCAGCCCTTTCATTCTTGAATTTGTCGCAAAGTTGCAAGGGTAAATTATCTTCCTCAGATGGATGTGATGCAATTGGACTTCTCTTTTGACTCCTCATGAAATGGGACGTTAGCATATAAGTATGGAGAGGAAGAACGACTCTTCAAGTCCATTTGAGATCAGACATAGTTGCTTGTGCGTTCCAATCTGGTCCTTGCTGAAGTAGATTTTACGTCATCCAGAACATGCATTTCTTCAGCATTTTCTAATATCTCTGCTTCCACCCTGGCAGCTTTGGCTTCTCAGTGTAGCGTCAGCACTTCTAACTCTGACTCTATCCTTACCCTTTCCAACTGGTTTTCGGCTTCTCTGGCAGCCGCTTCCTTCTGGTTTTCGGCTTCTCTGGCAGCCGCTTCCTTTTTCAATTTTGCTTCTTGTTCGGCGTACAACGCTCGCACCTTGGCGGCTTCTGCCTTAGCTCTTGCATGGGCAGCCTTACTTGTTGGTGCCCTACTGCCCCTGTCGCTGGATGGCAACGACTTGATGCTGGATCGAGTTGTCATTGCAGCACTTGAAACACTTGGTAATGCCGCCTTTTCACTGTAGTGTTCTCACACAGGTGTAAAAACTTTGAACTAAACACCAAGTATAAACCGGAGTCAATGAGGCATGGTCCCAGTAAGATTAACCATTTACTGTTCACTCTTCCACATTAACGTATGGTGAAAACTGTTGAAAAAACAATACAAAATATATACAGTATTTGTTTCCTTCTTGACATCACATTTACATCATAAATACTTGCAAAAATAAAACTACAACAAACTATATTACATTAAAGTACAACATACAGTCAGAATCTACCTACTAACTGCTTTAAATACACTTCAACACAAACTATCCGCAACTCTTTAAATAACAAAGAACATAAACTTTATCAACCGTCATTACTTTTAACAGAATCAGCGTTAACATTTTTGCTTCAACATATCGATTATCTTATGAACTTATGGCGTTGCTTCTATGATGTTTCTAGTGCGTAGAAAGAAAACTTTTCTCGTGCTGATCCTGCACACACAAGCCCCCTCCTTCCCGTTTCTCCAAACCGGGTATTTTCCCACAGGACGCAGCGAAACCGGGTGTGAAGTCGTTGCATGTCGCGATATATCACAGACAACGAATTTACATTCAACAACCTTAACTTTAACTAGAAAACGATTACAAATGAATTACTAAAGCAAAACTATAATAAACTAAACGAATGCCTTAAGGGCAACACAACAACAGAAAAACTACACTAGACTACAGACCTACCCAGGACTGCATAAAGTGCACAAAACAGTGCAGGCATTACAATAAATAATAAACAAGCCAGTAGGTACAGTAGAGGGCAGTAAGTTAGTGTCAGTCTAGACTCTGGGTATTGAGGATAGCTTGGGGGAAGAAACTGTTACATAGTCTGGTTGTGAGAGTGCTTCGGTGCCTTTTCCCAGGTGGCAGGAGGGAGAAGAGTTTGTATGAAGGGTGCATGTGGTCCTCCATAATGTATAACCATATAACCATATAACAATTACAGCACGGAAACAGGCCATCTCGGCCCTCCTAGTCCGTGCCGAACGTTTACTCTCACCTAGTCCCACCGACCTGCACTCAACCCATAACCCTCTATTCCTTTCCTGTCCATATACCTATCCAATTTATTTTTAAATGACAAAATCAAACCTGTTTGCTTTGCGGATGTAGTGTGTAGTGTAAATGTCTGTAATAGCAGGAAGAGAGACCCCGATGATATTCTCAGCTGACCTCACTATCCATTGCAGGGTCTTGTGATCTGAGGTGCTGAAATTTCTGAACCAGGCAGTGATGCAGCTGCTCAGGATACTCTGGATAGATACAATCTCTGTAGAATGTGGTGAGGTTGGGGGGGTGGGAGATGGACTTTCCTCAGCCTTCGCAGAAAGTAGAGATGCTGCTGGGCTTTCTTTCTTATGGAGCTGGTGTTGAGGGACCAGGTGAGATTCTCTGTCAGGTGAACACCAAGAAATTTCATGCTCTTAATGATCTCTACCGAGGAGCCGTCGATGTTCAGTGGAGAGTGGTCGCACCATGCCCTCCTGAAGTCAATAACCATCTTTTTTGTTTTGTTCACATTCAGAGACAGGTTGTTGGTTCTGCACCAGTCCATTAGCCGCTGTACCTCCTCTCTGTATGCTGACTCGTTCAGCTCAGTGTTAGGTTTATCTCATCCAACAAAGAAGAGTCAGTGGATGTTGTTTACCTGATCCTCAGAAGGCCTTTGATAAGTTGCTGCACATGACCTGGTATGGAAATACCAATGCCCTTGAATGGAAAAGCCAAGTAAACATCATGGCTATAGCCCAGTCTATCACAGGCAAAGCCTTCGCCACCTGTGAGTGCTATCACATAAAAGCATCAAAAACCCCACCATCCAGGCCATGCTCTCTTCTCCCTGCTACCCTCAGGAACGCGGTACAGGAGACTGAGGTCCCACACCACCAGGCTCAGGAACAGTTATTACCCCTCAAACATCAGACTCTCAAGCCAGTGTGGATAACTTCACTCACCCCAATCACTGGAATCTCTTTAAAGGACTCTATAACTCGTATTATCAGTATGTATTGTTCTCTTTTGAACAACGTTTGTTTGCCTGTCTTTGTTGTGTGCAGTTTTTTTTAATTGATTTTGTGTTTCTTTCTGTTTACTGTGAATCTCCACCAAATAAAATGAATTTCAGGGTAATAAATGATGGCATACACTATACTGTATGTACTTTGATAATAAATTTACTTTGCACTTGTACAAGGTTGTTAAATGAGTTAAGTGCTCAGGATATTGCAGGAAATACTAACATGGACAGAAGATTGGTGACCTGTAGAAGGCAGAGGTGGAAGAAACGAGTCAGTTCTAGTTGGCTGCTGATGACTGGTGTTGTTCCACTGGAACTGACGTTGGGTCCCTAGTTTACACATTACATGTTAATGATTTTGATGATGGAATTGCTGGTATTTTGGCCAAGTTTGTAGATGATGCAATGATAGGTAGAGGGACAGGTAATTTTGAGGAAGCAGAGAGTCTGCAGAAGGACTTGGAGAGATTAAGAGATTAAGGGGTAAAGAAATAGAAGATGGAATACCGTGTGGGAAAGTGCACTTTGGAAGGAAGATTACAGATTAAAGGTGCAGACTATTTTTTGAATGGGGAGTGAAATCAAAGTTTCAAAGGGACTTATAAGTCCCAGTGCAGGATTCCGTAGTAGTTAAATTGCAGGTTGAATTGGTAGTAAGAAAGCCAAAAGCAATGTTAACATTAATTTCAAGAGGACTGAAAGATCAAAGCAAGAATGCAATTTTGACACAATATATGGAGCTGGTCATTGGTGAGATTTTATACGGTGTTGGTCAGACCACATTTAGGTGATTGTCAGTTGTTTGGAGCCTCACTTCTAAGAAGAGATGTGCTGGTGTTTCTTCCTGAGATCAATGATCCCAGGATTATCACATGAAAAAGGCCTAGACAGAGTGGAAATAGAAAGGATTATTTGAAATAGTCAAAGAGTCTAGAACCAGAGGGCACAGCCTCAGAATATAAAGGTGTCCCGTTAGAAGAGGAGGAATTTCTTTAGCAAGAGGGTGGGGGATCTGTCATTGAGTATATTTTACGGCAAAAGTTGATAGGTTCTTGATTAGACAGGGTATCGAAAGTTCTGGGGAGAAGGCCAGAGAATGGAATTGAGAGGGGAAAAGAAATCAGCCATGGTCAAATGGCAGAGCTGACTCAGTGAACTGGAAGGCCCTTATTCTGGATCTATGACCTTATGTTTTTAAAACAGGCTTTAAATTTCCAAGAAAGCTGTAATTGCTGCAATATTTCAATTGTTGTAGACAAACAAAAACAAAAGAAAACATGGAGAATAAAATCAAAGGAAGAGAAAGAAAATGGGCTGAAGACAAAGCGATGGAGGAAACGTAAAACTTAAAATGAAGATTTGATAAGTTACAGAAACAGAAGGGATTTCTCCCAGTCTGAACTGGTTAAAAAGCCAATGTGAGAAAGAATAATGAAAGAATGAATGGTTAAAAATATATTTCCATTAAAATCAGCTTTACTAAAGTCTCTTACATTTCAAATCCACATATTGTATTTATACCCAGTTCAATGATGAAGCTGGACACAAGGAGAAAGCCATAAAAGGGGAGCTGAGTCTTGTAGCCATGCCTAATACAGAGTTCAGCAAACATCAGTATACAAGGAATTTGGCTGAAATGATTTTAGATGCTGTAAGATCAGACTGTAGCATCGATTAATTGCTGCGATTTTTTCCATGCAACTTGCATCATGACGGATAAGCAGCAAGTCAATTAACAGAACTCAAACTGCTATTTAAAGATTTTATTTGCTCCTTCAGTGCCACTGGCTGCTTCTTAAAATGCAGAATTTTATGAAGAGAGTTTTTATTGCAATGGACTTTGATCTATCAGGTTTCCCATTTGCTAACAAAGAGAAACCAATCACCGTCCTTCGTGTGCTTTTGCACTTTTTATATTACCAGATGGGAAGATTTTAATTATCTTTATTGATTCTCTGTTATTCTTGCAAGCAAGTGCAAGCCATCACTCGGAAAACCCTCTGTGATTATCTGAGTCATTAATCATTCGTGAACACATCACAATGCATCAACTCAAAGAGTCACCTATATTAACCAAGGTAAAACCAGCAAAATCAGCTAATCCACCCTACAGTTAAACAATAAAACACATCCGGTATCTAGGAGTGGACTGCGAACTCATTTCACAATCCACATAATAATCATTTACTCTGTCTTCAGTCTGCCATAAGAATTTTTTGATTAATCTCTTTCCTTTTATCGTTTAAAATCCTAGTGAAATTTCCCAAACAAAATGTTTTCACGGTGTTAAAGGAAGCACTGAGCTCAACTCTTCTGAGAAGCAATCGAGTTAGTCTGACTCCCTGCCCAGTCCCTGTAACCCCATTCCAATTATTCATCTAATACCAGTTTGAAAACCATTATTTAATCAGTTCAAATCACCTAGTGAGGGTCAAAATTCCTATCACTTGTGCAAAACTAAGTTTCCTCATCTCACAACTGATTTGATTTCTAATGACCTTATATCTGCACACTGGCCTTTGGAAACAGGTTGTTTATTTACTCAAGCAAAGGTAACTGTAAAAGTTGTACATTGTGGTGGTTCAGTCCGAAGTCCCTGGTCTGGGTTTTCCAGCGGTCCCTTGCTGCAGTTGAATTTAACCAGAAACACCTGAGGCTCATGTTGGAACTGGGAATATAAGTGGCCCTGGTATTAAGTGTGGTTTGGGGGAGGGATTGGGATTGGGATTGGGATTGGGATTGGGATTGGGATTGGGATTGGGATTGGGATTGGGATTGTCTTGTTAAGATACTTATGGCTGGTGGAAGGCTAGAATGTATTCTTGCCATCCTTGGGGCTGTGTTGGAGAACCATGGCTTCTGGGAGCCTTGCTGGTAGTAGTTGGAGTGGTCATTGTGGTATGGATTCAGTTGTTTCCTGGGCCAGGTGGGTGGCTGTCAGCCACTGAGCTAGGTAGGGATCTGGTTGCTTCTGTAGCCAGCCAAGGCTACTGGCTGTAATGGCTACTTGGAACTACCCTGATGCAGAGGTGGAACTGTCTGTTGTTCCTTGCTGTTTGTCTCTTCCTGTCCTTGCCCCTGTGGGGTAAGTCTGGCTGTTCTGCTGTTGCCCTGTGGGGGAAATCTATCTCGTCTTGACTTTGCCTCTGTTGGGTAGGTCAGGCTGTTCTGCTGTTACCTGATGGATGGTCCTGCCCCACCTTGGTGTGGAGTTAAAGATGAGTCCTGGCTTGTTGGAGGATAAGTCCTGGCTCCATGTTGATGTACAGTTCCTAGTCTGCCCCTAGCTCCAGCCTCTGAGTTCCCCAAGCTCCAAGCCTGCAGCCTCCAGCCTTGACCCAAGCCTGCAGCCTCCAGCCTTGACCCAAGCCTTGTCATGTCCTTGCCTGGGTTTAGGGGTCTGAGCTTGAGGCAAGACCCAGGTTCTGGGTCCTTGTCCAGTCTTGGGCTCGGAGTCCACCCCAGGCTCCTTGTTCCCAGTCCCTAGTCCTGGTCCTGTTTCCCCTGCCTAGACTGCATCCTGTCTTGTCCTGTTTCTGGGACTCCAGTGTCTGGGTCCTGATTCAACACCTGACCTATGACATACATAGTAGTTAGGCAACATCAATGGAGAAGGAAACATAACATGTCAGGGTAATGACATTTGGTAAGATGAGAAAAAGCTAGGAATTAAAAATATTTTAACCTGCAGGGAAGGTGAAGATGTAAAGAGAACAAAGAGAGCTTTGGTGATACAGTAGTGACCAGCATAGGAAAATTATATCAGTGGAGATGGTGGTGCCTGTTGGGAGAAAATGGGGAAGATTTGTTGATCTGCCTCAACCAGGTGGAAAGGATGCAATCAGAAGGAAATGAATGATAAAAGAGGTGAGGACAAATAACAATACTGGAGCTGCGGGATAGTAAATGTTGCAGATATTGAAATTCAGAAAAGGATTTTGAAAACACTCAGCAGTCCAGGAAGCAAAAGGATAGTACTTACTTTCCAAATTCTGGATACCACAGTTCCAAAGGATACATCAGGCACTTGGCAGGGGGCAATAAAAAGTTTGGTTTCAATTTATTTTGTATCCCGAGACTATACCATAATTGTCTAGCAAGGCCCTAAGTCCTAAGGCCCAAAGAGCTGACCGGCTCAGCCAAATATACTAAAATGTCATCAGCAAATTAATTTTATATTCTTCTTGGGCCACTTTAAACCCCCTTATGTCTGGATCCCATCTAACAGCCTCAGCCAATGGCTCTATTGCCAGAACAAATAGAGCTGGAGATAGTGGGCAACCTTGTCTACTAGATCTATGTAGAGAGAAAATGGGTGAAATCTGCCCGTTCAGACTGATGGTAAAGTGCTCTTATTCAATTTATGAATATTTGGCCTAGACCAAATTTTTGTGAAATCAAAGTGAAATTTTACCTTTAGGTAGAGGAGACTATGCCCAATATCAATATGGCACTCAGTTTAGATGGGTTAAATTCAACATGAAATATCTGGGAATTAAGTTTAATCGTAATTTGGATGACCTTTATAAACTTAATTATCTCCCTTTGCTGTGGAATGTCGAGGAGGACCTATGTAGGTGGATAAACCTTCCCATCACACTGATGGACAGGGTAAACTGTATAGAAATGAAGATAATGCCAAGACTTCAGTACTTTTTCCAGACTTTACCTATCCCATTATCCAATAATTGTTTTAAGATTCTCAATGGACATATTCATCTATTTTTATGATCGGGTAAAATATCTAGAATCTCCATGGAAAAATTGTCCTAGGACTATAAATTGGGAGGGTTAAAATTACCAGATTTTTAAAAATATTATTTAGCTGCCCAAGCATGTTTAATTGCTACTTTTTTTGATGAGACAACTATTCCTTCCTGGGTTACAATTGGCTTACATGTGGTAAGAGAAGAGATGGCAGAAGAATTTGTATATAAATGGGACTCCAAATTTTTAAAAAAGAAAACAATCCTCTACTGAGACATGCAATTTATATCTGGGAAAAAGTAAACAATTTATGGGTCTAAAAAAGGAATATCCTCAAAAATGCCTGTATCTCAGATTAATACCCATGACTCTGGGTAATAAATTTCTAGTCACCTGGTATCAACATGGTATCAGGCGTATTGACGATTGTTATGATCAGCAGAAGCAATTTATGTCTTTTGAGGGACTTAAAAATAAATATAATTTATCTAATAACACATTCTTCTGCTATCTCCAATTAGGATCTTTTTTGAGGGACTGATTGGGTCCATCACTGGCCCTACCAAGTTGCTCAGACATGGAGATTCTAATTCGAAAGAGGAATACAACTAAATTTATTTCTAATATGTATTCTTTATTCCAGGACCAATGCCCAAAACTTGGTATATACAGATCGAAGAAGAGATGGGAGTCGGATTTGGGCTATCAATGCTGGTCACATCTATGTTCGGATAGTATTACCACTCTTATCAACTCTAGATACAGAATGATACATTTTAATTTTTTACATCAGTTGTATCTCACACCTGAAAAAATACATAAAAATAAACCAGAAATTTCTCACAGGTGTTTCAGGTGTAGCATAGATGTTGGTACCTTTTTGCATTCCACCTGGCTATGCGCACAACTGAGATCTTTTTGGACAGATCTGGGGGAGGTACTGGGAAAGATTCTGGGGATGGATTTCCCCCTAGACCCAGAATTGTTTCTTATGGGGAACTTAGCAGTTTTGAAAGTTAACCTCCCTAGGAATAAATCCAAATCTATTAAAATTGTGCTGTCAGTGGCCAGGAAATGCATCGCGGTAACATAGAAATCCGATTCCCTTGTGCATATTGATTGTTAGAAGAAATGCAAAGTTGTATACCCCTTGAGAAGATTACTTATACCTTTCAGAATGGATACACTATATTTATTGAGATTTGGCAACCATATTTGGATTACTTAAATGTCCAGATTGTTTAATCTATTTATTTTAATTTTTTAAAATTAATATATCCCTTATTATAAGCTAGTTCTTTTAATTGGTATTTTAAACTGACTCTGAGAGCTGGATACCTACTCTTTTCTTTTTCTCTTTTCTTTCTTCTTCTCTCCTTTCTTTCCTCTGTCTCATGATTTTTTTCTCCCTCCTTTTTTCTAAATGCGGGGAGATGGTGTTGGGGTAAGTTTTTTCTCTTGGACTTATGAATTTGAATTTTTTTTCAATATGTATTAATTGTTGTATTAATTGAGTCCTTATATTCCTTCTTTAAAAAAATTAAATGAATTTTTTTTTTAAAGTTTGGTTTAAGCAGAGCAGCATTATGTGAGTGGGACAGTGTTAATGTGAAGAGCTCAGGCTTTGACTCGAGTCTTAGGTGAGAAAAGGCTGTACATAGAATTTTTTTTTCATTTAATTTTCTTGATTTCTTTCTGATTGCACAGGTACCCAAGCATGTTTGGCAGGTCAGTGGAAAGCTTCTCTTGAGGGATGTGAAAAGGCAGGGAAACTTCAAGTGTCCCGGATGATTTCACCCGCAAGAAGTGCATCCAGCTGCAACTACTTTCAGACCATGTTAAAGAGCTGGAGCTGGAACTGGATGAACTCCAGATCATTCGAGAGGCAAAGGGATTCCTTGACAGGACATACAGGAGGTAGTTGCACCCAAAATACAGAACACAGGAAATTTGGTGACTATCGGGAAGGGAATGGAGGACAGGCAGCCAGTGCAGAGTATCCCTGAAGACATTCCCCTGAACAACAGGATTACCACTTTGGGTAATGTTGGCTGGGGGGGGGGTGGGGGCATGACCTAGCAGAGGAAAGTCACAGTGGTCAGGTCTCTGGCACTGAGTCTGGCTCTGTATAGAACAGAAGGGGAAAAAACGTGAGCTGTAGTGATAGGAGATCATATGTAAGGGGGACTGACAGGAGGTTCTGTGAATGTGAACGAGATTCCCAGATGGTACCTTGCCTCCTAGGTGCCATGGTCAGGGACATCCCAGATCAAATCCACAGCATTCCTAATTGGGAGGGTGAGCAGCCAAAGTTCATGGTCCACGTCGGTACCAATGACAGTGTTCAGGCAGTTCCATGTAAAGGCAGGACCTCCAACATTGCTGCCAGTCCCACGTGCGAGTGAAGCCAGAAATAGGGAGATCATACAGTTTAACAGGTGGCTACGGTGATGACGGAGGAGAGAGGGCCTCAAATTTTTGGATCTTTGGGCTCTTTTCCAGGGAAGGAGGAAACTGTACAGAAGGATTCATTTGCACCTGAACTGGAGGGGTTGTGAGGAAAGATGTTTTTAAGCCAACATACAAAGTAAGGAAGCGAAAGGTTGGGCATGGTGGGACTAATATTCTGAGCTGCGTGTATTTCAATGCAGGAAGTATTGAAGGAAACAGGGATGAGCTTAGGGCATGGATCAGCACCTGGAATTATGACACTGTAACCATTAGTGAGACTTGGTAGCAGGAGCAGCAGGACTGGCAGCCCAATATTCCAGTGCTCCATTGTTTTAGACATGATAGAGTGGAAGGGATTAAATGGGAAGGGGTGGTGTTACTAGTCAGAGAAAATGTCACAGCAATGCTCAGTCAGGACAGACTGAAGTGCTCAGCTACAGGGGCTACGTGGGTGGAGCTGTGGAATAAGAAAGAAATCACTACATTAATGGGATTATATTATAGACCACCCAACCGTCCGTGTGAATGAGAGGAGCAAATTTGTAAAGAGATTGCAGACTGCTGCAAGAAATTTAAGTTTGTGATGGTAAGTGATTTTACCTTTCCATATATTGCCTGGGACTCCCAAACTGTAAAATTTTGTCAAAATGTTCAGGAAAGTTTCCTTAATCAATAGAGTCCAACTAAAGAGAGTGCAGTACTAGATCTCCTATTAGGGAATTAAGGAATAGGAAACAGAAGTTTGTGTAGTGGAACACTTTGCATCTAGTGATTATAATGCCATTAGTTTCAAGGTAATTATGGAGAAGGATAGATCTGGTCCTCAGATTGAGATTCAGAATTGGAGAAATGCCTATTTTTATGGTATCTGAAAGGATCTGACAAGTGTGGATTGGGACAGGTTATTTTCTGGTAAACGTGTAGTTGGTAAGTGGGAGGCTTTCAAAAGTGAAATTTTGAGAGTACGGAGTTTATATGTTCCTGTCAGAATAAAAAGCAAGGATAACTGGTTTAGGGAACCTTGGTTTTTGAAAGATATTGAGGCACTGGTTAAGAAAAAGAAGCAGTATAGGCAGGAAGGAGCAAATGAGGTACTTGAGGTGTATAAGAAATTCAAGAGAACACTTCAGAAGGAAATCAGGAGGGCTAAAAGAAGACATGGTTGCTCCAGCAGACCAGGTTCAACATTACAAGTTTCATGACATATCCCAGTGATATTAAACCTGATTATGATTCTGAAGGTGCATCAGGATCAGGTTAATTATCACCAGCATATGTCAAGAAATTTGTTAACTTTGCAGTAGCAGTACAATGCAATACGTGATATAGAAAAAAATGAATTACAGTAAGTATATATATATGTATATGTATTTAAATTGTTAGGTTAAAGTAAATAGTGCAAAAACAAATAAAAGAAAGTAGTGAGGTAGTGTTTGAGGGTTCAACGTCTATTTAGAAAGAGAATCCCAAAGGCTTATACAACTATTTTAAGAGCAAAAGGATTGCAAGGGATAAAATTGGTCCATTGGAAGATCAGAACAGTCACCTACGCATGCAGCCAAAAGAGATGGGGGAAATCTTAAGTGGAGTTTTTGCATCTGTATTTACATGCTGACTATACCTAATCATATAATGCCTCTCCAAATGTTCATAAATCCTGCCTCTCAGGATCTTCTCCATCAACTTACCAACCACTGAGGTAAGATTCACTGGTCTATAATTTCCTGGGCTATCTCTACTCCCTTTTTTGAATAAAGGGATAACATCTGCAACCCTCCAAACCTCCAGAACCTCTCCTGTCCCCATTGATGATGGTCATTGCCAGAGGCTCAGCAATCTCCTCCCTCGTCTCCCACAGCAGACTGGGGTACATCTCATCTGGTCCCAGTGACTTATCCAAATTGATGTTTTCCAAAAGCTCCAGCACATCCTCTTTTTTAATGTCTATATGCTCAAGCTTTTCAGTCTGCTGCAAGTCATCACTACAATCACCAAGATCCTTTTCCATAGTGAATACTGAAGCAAAGTATTCATTAAGTATCTCCACTATCACCTCTGGTTCTATACACAATTTCCCACTGTCACAGTTGATTGGTCCTATTTTCTCTCATCTTATCCTATGTTGGCTGGAGTCAGGGTTTTATGCTTTGGCTCTTGGTAGGGTCACTCATGTCAAACAAGTCAAAGGGTAGAGGCCAGACTAAGACTAGTCCACCAGTTCTCCGGGTTCAGCTCAGGGCTAACAACACTGACTGGTGAAACAAAATTGTTATGGAAACAGCAATGAAGAATCCTTCTGCATCTGAGTGCAACGGTATTCCTACATTTCCACCCAGAACTTGCATGGCTGACAGGAGTGAAATCTGAGAAGAAGCTACCGACATGATCAAGGAGGCCCTGAACACCACCAGAGATAGAGGACCTTCATTTCTGCCTTAACGTCCAGTGGCATAACAAGCAGTAATGTGAGATGCTTCACTTTGGGAGGAAAAACCAGGGTAGGATTATACGGAGAGCAGTAGGGCACTGTACTGCAGGGCATAGTGGGACAGAGGGATCTGGGAAAACAGATCAACAATTCCTTCCGAGCAGAATCACAGGTAGAGCAGGTCATTAAGAGGACCTAAGTCGTAGGGAATGGTTCAACAGTTTGGCACTTTATTCCCTTAAGCATAAAAGGTTGAGGGGAGATTTGATAGAGGAATACAAAATTATGAGGGATATGGATGAAGTAAATGTGAGCAGACATTTGAGCTCCGTGAGACTAGAACTAGTGGTCATAGGATAAAGGTGAAAGATGAAATGCTTAAGAGGAACGAGGGGGGATTTATTCTCTGAGGTTGCTGAGAGTGTGGAATGAGATGCCAGAGCAAGTGGTGGATATGGGTTTGATTTCAACATTTAAGAATAGTTTTAATAGGTACTGGATGAAAGGAGTATGAAGGGCTATGATCCAGTGCAGGTCAATTGGACTAGGCAGATTAATAGTTCAGTACAGATTAGATGGGCCAAAGTCCCTGTTCCTGTGCTTAGGGTTCCATGACTGTAATTGGCAATCTTTCATCAGAATTGGCCCATTGGTTGCTGAAGAAACATTCATTGAGCTTGTAACAGTTACAGTATGAAAGCCCAGTGACAGAGGTCAAAGCGTGGCAATTGAACCGGGAGTTAAAATCATGGGGATTGTAGGCACCTTGATTTCACTCCAGTTTTGTCTTCTGAGATAGCCAATGAGGTCAATATGGGGCTCAGAGATGGGGTAGGTGGAGCTGAATAGGGCAGAATGGTATCCTGGGGAACGGGCGTTTCCCCATCTACATACTTTCCAAGTTCAAGTTTAGTTTATTGTCATTCATCCGTAACATGTACACCACCAAAGGAAACAACATTCCTCCGGACCAACATGCACAGCCAGTACATACAACCCACACATATAGCACTTAAAATAATATTACCACTAGTAAATTAATAATAAGGTGCATTTACAACACAGGTTAAAATGTAAACAGTATAACGCTGCTGGCACTTCATGCGTTATGAGACCTGGATAGTGGCAGGGAGACTTACAGCCGAGGGGAAAAAGCTGCTTTCCATCCTAACAGTTCTTGTTGTAAAGCTACAATACCCCCTGATGCTTAATGATGGGGGTCAAAAAGATTGTTGGATGGAGGGAGGGGTCACTGAGTATGCAGTGCACTTGTTAAGCATCTCTGATGGATGGAAGTGAAACCCCAATAATCCTTTCAGCAGCCTTTGCAATACGTTGTATGAACTTGCAGTCAGATATTTTGAAATTCCTGTTCTAGATAGTATTGCAACTGGTCAGGTTCTCCTGTTAAAATGGGGGGTGGAGGGGGGCTCACTCCCCTCAATACCTCAGGAGGCAGAGACGCTGCTGTGCTTTCCTAACGAAAGAGGTGATGTTGATGTCCTGATGAAGGGTCTCAGCCTGAAACATCGACAGTGCTTCTCCCTATAGATGCTGCCTGGCCTGATGCGTTCCACCAGCATTTTGTGTGTGTTGCTTGTGCTGGTGTTCATGTCAGGACACTGGAGCAGGGATCCAATCGCAGACCCAGTACTGTGCACACACTGATATTAATTGAGTAGCAAATCCCAAGGTGTAAACAAAGTCGGTGTCAAAGTTCAGGCAGAGATCAAAACATCCAGAGAAATCCAAAAACCAGAATCAGGAAACATGCTGAGTCGAGATTCAGATGAACAGAATACAGATACTAATACTGGGAAAACTCACTGGCACAATCAGGTGAAACCACAGGACTGAAATACACTGAGCAATAAACAGAGAGGCAGATGATAGGTGGAGCACAATGAGACACAGGTGGCAGCAATACAGGTAATAATAAGAAACAGATGAGAGACGGAGTACTCAGTGATACAGGGACCGGAGTAGAGCAGGAGTGGGGACAGGAGTACATGGCAATACAAAACCACAGACTGACAGCTAGGAGGAAACACACAAAAAGAAGGAGTTCAACTGGAGGTACTGACAGTTGAAGAACCAAGTGAGATTTTTCATTAAATACCCTCCCAGGAAGCAGGTGCTCCCTACTCTCTCCACAGAGAAGCCATGTATGTGCAGTGAGCAGTAGTCAGCGTACACCTTCCTAAAGTCCACAATCATCTCTATAGTCTTGCCCACATTGAGCTCGTTGTTGAGTTCGCACCATTCTACCAACCACTCTACCTCCTCACAGTATGCGCTCTCATCATCGTTGTTGATGAAGCCATCCACTGTTGTGTCTTCAGCAAATTTGATGATTCAGTTTGAACTTGATCTAGCAGTACAGTCATGCATCAGCAGCGTGAACAGCTGTGGGCTGAGCACACAGCCCCGGGGAGCGTTGGTGCTCAGTGTGATGGAGCTAGAGATATTTCTGCCAACACAGACTGACTGTAGACTTCCTATCAAGTACTGGATCCAGTTAGAGAGAGAGACAGGTGTTGAGACACAACAAAGAGTGTTTACCCATTGGCTTCTGAGGGATGGTCACATTAAACACTGAGCTAAAGTCAATAAACAGCATCCTGGCATACGAGGCACCATTTTCCAGGGGGAACAGGATGGAGTGGAGTGCAGAGGCTGTGGCCTCACCAGTGGACCGATTTGAGTGATAAGCAAACTGGAAAGGGTCCAATGTAGCAGGAAGATTGGATGATTCAGCCTCTCTTGATATCAAACTGCACTGAGTTGAATCTGATGTGGATTCATGGGTTAAAATCATAGCTTTGTGTTCCAACATGGAGCAAGTACCTCTTGGAAACATAATTTTGAATGTGTATTGTCCTTACTGCCACTGGGATATGGTGCTCTTCATTCCCTCTTCCTCAGCTGTTGATCCAATGGTGAAGGGGTTCAGTTTCTATGCCTCCTTTTTGTCTTGGAGATCAAGGAATAAAGGAGAAAGAGTGAAAATCTTCAGCCATTGATTACCACGGGCAATTGCCACAATTAGTCCATGCGTGAGCAAGTCTCCAGGGAAAAGAGGGCTCTCAATTTCAAGATGCTAATTAGAAATTAGAAAAATATAATGCGATTTTTTTTTTCTCTTGGAACTTCTCAGTTTAATGAGGTTGTAAACAATATGGCTGAAGCCATGTGGAATCAAGATTAAGCAGACAAGGTGATTCTCTCAAGTTTTGAAAAAGTGAGAGTTGGCTTCATGGAGGCAAGTACAGTTGTTAGAGGGTAGATATGGAACTGATATTACCCCAGGCTAGAGTTAGCACGCAGTTGTAGTTTTCTTCAGTTGGTAGTGAGTGGAGCTGTTCTGTCCCACCTCCCTACACCAAGGTCCTGGTGATGCACAGGGGCTCCCCGTTATGCATGAAGCTGACTTCTTGCAGGGACATGGGTCCAAACTTGACCTAACTCTCGATTGCAGTTGATTTACCACTTGAGTCAGTTCAGTGGGGAACAAGGGATGGGTGCTTCTCCATCTGCCATTTCTCTCAGTACTCTGATGTACTTCCCTACCAGCTAAAAGCCAGAACTCTGCGACAACCAGTGGGCGCTGAACAGGCAAGACCACACATCACACGAGATCCAATTAAAACATGATGAACAAAACTTCATCTTCTGGCTGAGCATGTTGCAGCCTTCCAGAACCATCATTAAATTCTCAGATTTTAGGTAATTTGCTTTTGTCTTTGAGCAGAACCATCCATTTCCACTCTGTGATATTGGAGACCGCTTCACCAAGCATCTGCGCTCCATCTGCCAGAACAAGCAGATCTCCCAGTGGCCCCCCATTTGAATTCCACTTCCCATTCCTATTCCGATATGTCCATCCATGGCCTCCTCCACTGTCATGATGAGGCCACACTTAGGTTGGAACAACAACACCTTATATTCTGTTTGGGTGGCCTCCAACCTGATGGCATGAACATTGATTTCTCTAACTTCTGGTAATGACCCCACCCACCCCCCTTTTCCCTCTTTCACCTTATCTCCTTGCCTGTCCATTATCTCCCTCTGGTGCTCCTCCACCACCCTTTTCCTTCTTCCATGACCTTCTGTCACTTTCAACAATCAACTTCCCTACTCTTTGCTTCATCCCTTCCCATCCAGGTTTCACCTATCACCTGGTGTTTCCCCACCATTTAAACCTACTCCTCAGCTTTTTTCTCCAGTCTCGCCGAAGGGTCTCGGCCCAAAACGTCGATTGTGTTTTTTTCCATAGATGTTACCTGGCCTGAGTTCCTCCAGCATTTTTGTGTGTTGCTCCTCCTGTCCGCATGAGTCAAGAAACCTGATCTCCATTTCAGGGAGCTGTTGCGAATATTCAAAACTAAGATCAATATGTTTTTGGAAACAAAGAGAATAGGAGATGAGGTAATCAGGCAGCGAAATAAGAATAAGTGACTTCAGAAGTTGAGCACATTGTGCCTGTTCCCAGGTGTTGGACACCAAATTCAAAAATAAAATGTGAATTTATTGCTGATGTGGAAGAGGTGCAACTGGGCTGAATAACTCCCAGCCCACTGTCAGCTCCTGTCAGATAACGTTAAAGCCTTCCTTTCTGTGGACCTCATTTGATGTTAAATTCACCCAGTCTAATTTCCTAGCTCCATTATTTCTCTGTTTTCAAATTGATTTGTTAAGGAGAAACACAGGCACTGTCTTTCAATGTTCATCCGGGCCTCAGCTGGCCTTTTTGCTACTTCATCATTTCACACATTAAGCAAATTCCCACACAAAACACTAGACACAAACATGCATGATTACATTCAGTTAGTTGTCTTGCCAAGATGTATGTATGATCAAAATTTGGTCTATATACAAGTCCTATCTAGGTACAATCAGACTAAACAAAATTATCAAGCCTATACGTCAGCTTATTCTGGCAAAACGTCGGATTTGTGGGCATTATCAAAATACATACATTTGTAACAAAAGGCTAGACTGAAATGAAAGTTTTCAAGGCTGTTTAAAATACATCAATTCGCAAAGGCTGAATCATGCCTAGACAGCACAGGAAAAGTTTTCAGCCTGCTACATTCCTTCCTTCACTGTGCAAATAAACCATTTACTTCTGAAACCTTTGTTCATTCCTTCTGCCAACCATGCTGGACTGAGACCTAATACTGACTATTAGACAGAGCAACAAATACAAAAAGGCTGTTTTTTAAAAAATTCTTACATTATTTCACTAATCTTTCAGTCATTCCAGCTACAGTGCCTGTGTTCCTGTCCTTTGATCAGCCTAATCAGATTAGGATGCAAAAGATTTATTGAAACTAAGTGAGACAGAAACTCTGTAGTCATAAGACGGGTCTGTATTACAAAAAAGCACTATCCACTGTCTCAATAACGAATTCATATTTGTTCAAGTTAAAATATTGTAGCACAATCTTGCTCTGTCTAAAGCTAATAGACGAAACAAATTAAATAATCAGAATGATGTAGAAGTTCATAAATGTAAAGATGATAAAAATGAAAAGGTGTTGCAGATTGCTACTGTGTAGTAGAATCAAGTAGAACTAATTGGCTACTCATTAGTTAAAATGTTGCTAAAATGGACACAAGAACTGATCACTCCAATGTCACATGAAGTTCAGGATCCAATTAAGAATATGCAAGTAATAAATTGATGAGGAGTCTTAGATGGCAGGGAATTGTTATGCAGTACTGATCTGAGAGATTTAAATAACTAACGGAATATTGAATCTTTGGGAGTGATTGAAAGCCTTTGTATTCCTTCAAGGAACATCATAACTTGCTTAGAAATGTGATAGTTTCCAAGCACAGAAAGCCAGCGATTAGAATACAGTTGATTTTCGTATATTGTGCTGCTAATTATACAACGTCATTTTGGTCCATATTTAGTTACTAATGCAAAGGTGATGCACAAAGAAACATCAACATTTAATTGGATCTGATAAGAAAATTAAAGAGCATCTTGATGAACGAAACATGATGGCTGTTGTACTTCTGTGTTTTCAGGTGGATCATAATAGACAATGGACAATAGACAATAGGTGCAGAAGTAGACCATTTGGCCCTTCGAGCCTCCACCGCCATTCTGAGATCATGGCTGATCATCTATTATCAATACCCGGTTCCTGCCTTGTCCCCATATCCCTTGATTCCCCTATCCATAAGATACCATAAGATATCCATAAGGCATTTTATAGTTGTTATCTCCAGCTATTGGCATTAAAAATACTGTACAGTGACAGCAGCACTGAAGTTGAAGACAAAGAGATGAATTTTGGAGGCAGAGTATTATCTACAAACATGATGGTAAGGCACATTTAACATTCCTTTATAGGATAACCTTTCAGACAAGGGCAAATAGAAACACTGAGGGCAGGACAGGATAAGAAATGCTAAACAAACAAGAACAATAATCCCGAAGAAAAGTACTTTTGAAGTTGAAACAGAAGAGAATTTTTGAAAACTTTTAGCAAGTCAGATAGAACCTGTGGAAAGAGAAACAGAGTTAATGTTTCAAGTCAATATCTTCCCATTAGAGTTCATAACAAGCATAAAGTCCTTGAGTTAGACAGCAAGTACAGAGATCTATCTGCCCAACTCATCCAGACCAAACAAGATGGCTACCTGAGCTAGCCCCATTGCTCTCTGTTTTGATTCTCAACCACCTAAACCTGTCCTACTGCAGTGGTAATGTTTTCTGGATGTGGCCAGCAATGTAGATGACAGAATCAGAATCAGATTTATTATCACTGACAATGATGTGAAATTTGTTGTTTGATGTTTGGTGACAGCAGTACAGTGCAAAGGAATAAAAATCAATAAATTACAAAAACATAAAAGTAATGCAAATAGAAGAATTAATAAAGTAGTGTTCATGGCTTCATAGACTGTTCAGACATCTGATGGCAGAGGGGAAGAAGTTGTTCCTAAACCATTGGGTATGGATTTTCAGTCTCCCAAGTGGTAATGCAAGAAGAGGGCTTGTTTTAGAGGGTCTCTAATGATGAATATTGTCTTCATGAAGCACAGCTCCTTGAAGACATCCTTGATGGTGGAGAACGTTGTGCCTATGATGAAGCTATGATGTTGTGCCTATGTTGTTGATGGTGGGGAATGTTGTGCCTATGAAGGAGCTGTGATGATGTGCCTATGTCATTGATGGTGGGGAACATTGTGCCTACAATGGAGCTATGATGTTGTATCTATGTCATTGATAGTTGGGAATATTTTGCATATGATGGAGTTATGATGATGTGCCTATGCCGTTGATGATGGGGAACACTGGACCTATGATGGAGTTATGATGGTGTGCCTATGTCCTTGATGTCCTCCACAACCTCTTGTGATCATATGTACTGTATGGACTATCATACAGGCTGTGATGCAACCAGTCTCAATGCATTTCTACCATACATCTATTGAAATTAATAAAACTCTTCAGTGACATACCAAGTTTAAATAAATCTATAATCAAAGACTATCAAATATAAAAGATTTGGAGAAAAAACATGGAGTAATTTTAATATTTTTTGGCGATTGGATGATGGAGGGAAGTGGCAAATGGATGAGTGACATTGATATGGACAAATGTCTTGAATGTAAGGCTAGGTGATATGTTGGTTTAATATAATTAATAATTGCTTACAGTACATATATCCTAAATGATAGAGCTCTTAAAGATGGAACAGCTGAGAGAATATGGGGTACCATTGTGCAATAAAAGACAAATAATATTTTTAATTACCAATGCATGGTATATAAATATAAATACATATTTGGAATGGAATTGTAAGTCTGCTATTAAAATATAGCATCTGAGCTCTTGATATACTATTAAAGTAGGAATATAAAACAAACAACGACACAGGTAAACATTTAATAGAGCGATTATGGCAAGAATGAAATATCTAATGCATTAAAATCAGAGGTATTTTTTCAAGCAGTGGAAACCTGATAACACATAAAAGGCTATTAAGTTCTATAGTTACTGCCTGCATGGGGGGTGAAAACAAATCTCAGAGAAAATTTCAAAAGGCAGTGACACATATTGAGAACTTTCTTGTCAGGAAATTGGCCAGTTGGGTGGGGAATGGTGCATGGGACTAAATAGCATAATTCTTTCAAAGATTCATCACAGACATAATGCATCAAATCACCTGCTTTTGTAAGACTTTGTGATTCTTTCTGAGCTTATGCTAAATTCTGTTGGGCCAAAACCCATATGATAGTTCACCAAACCACCCATAATTACTACAACATTTGCATTGTCCCTTCCTGAGATTAGAACATACGCCTTATCTATATAAAGGGGAAGAATGTAGAAAAACGTTTTAGAAATGTGATTAGAAATTGCATGCCAGCTGGCACTTAGTGCTGACAGGAGGACAATGGGTCAAAGTGTGTGTATTTGGGGTAGGACTGCAAGATTACAGATACATTATTCACAGCATGTTGTAGGGGGTCTAATATATATATGTTAAACATGATTTTGGAATATCATAAATCATAGAACAGAAAACAAGCTGCCAAAATTTTA
Source organism: Hemitrygon akajei (assembly GCF_048418815.1). Classification (NCBI taxonomy): domain Eukaryota; kingdom Metazoa; phylum Chordata; class Chondrichthyes; order Myliobatiformes; family Dasyatidae; genus Hemitrygon; species Hemitrygon akajei. Next base: position 117,825,992 of record NC_133127.1, read on the forward strand.
TATGAAAATACAAAGTAATCAGTTAATTTGCAAAGTAGTTCACAGTTGATTACTAAGAAGCAATGAGAACAGTACAGATCAGACCATCAGATTAATTACAGTTTTCATTTCATATAATTGTAGCAAAATGGCATTCAATAATTCAAGGTCACACAGAAGCACATGCTGTAAACAAATCCATTTTGTGTGTGAAATTGCCCTTTGGGTGATTAGTTATACCACAAAATGTTTATTATATCACAGAAGTTATGAAAGTTTGTTCTGATTTAGCTGACTGTAATCTAGATAAATACATTGCAATAACCTAGTGCCTTAGGCTGGTCCATATTACAAATTTGCAATGTCCGGTGAGCCCAATGATCAGCAAAGCAGAAGAATAGGAACATTGAATCCCTAAGCTTACTGTAACAGGAACTGATGATTCCTGACCTACAGCATCAACCGTCCATTTCCCTCCACAGGTGTCTCAACCACAAAGATCCTTCAAATGTTTCTTTTCACACCTAGACCTAGAAGTTGATATCTATTTGGATAAGCATAGAGCACCACATGGCAATAGGAAGAGGACATAATATGATATAACTAGGCAAACTGTGTGCAGAAGTCAGGCGAGGATAAAAGATCTATCAACTACATTCTTCCCACAGTCAAGTATCATGCATACCCGTAGCAGGGCTTTGGTTGGGGTAGATATAAAAATGCACAAAACCTTCAAACTGAAAGCATCCTGCCTCTGACTAGCACACACTCTGACTTAGACTATTTCTCTGGGAGTCTGCGGCATCCTTGAGATGAGCCAACTCTTTGGATCACAGGATAAATTAGAAACAGGTTTCCTGGTTGAATTTTGTGATGAGCCTTTGGAAAGACCTGCTTTTGCCAAATCCCTTCTCCATGAGCTCTGATTCCCCTTTCCCAATCCCCAACCCAAATTCCCACTTCAACTCCTGCTAATAATCCTGATCCCTCTCTGCCCAACCTGCTCACCTAAGCACTTCTGTTCTCAATATAACCCTTCGAATCCTCACCCAGATCCAAAACTTTGTAACTCAACAACAGATTCAAATAGCACTTTTACCACGGCAATGATTTGCAAAGTATTCCATAGGAATTGTATCAGAACAGTACCAATAGATCATTAAAGGTGATAGTATGTCTGATGATTACAAGCACAACCCACAGAAATTAGCTTTCAAGGAATATCTTACATATACAATAGGTTTGGATAAGGAATATCAATGACATACATAATCTCTGGACCTCTCCCAGTGCCACGTGCTAATCATGGCAGGAATAGATAGATAGATAGATACTTTATACTTTAGGATAGATAGATACTTTAGGATGATGGTACGGGTAAGTGAGTAGCTGAGGAAGTGGTGCAGGGGGCAAAATTTCAGATTCTGGATTATTAGGGTATTTTCTGCGAAGGTATGACATGTACAAAAAGGACAGGTTACATCTGAACCTGAGGGGAACAAATATCCTTGCAGGCAAGAGAGGGTTTAAATTAAGTTGGCATGGGGGATGACAACTGGATTGTCATGGTGGAGGATAGAGCTGTTGGTAAACAACTGATGCAGTATTTAGTGAGACTGTGATGATGCTCTGATGCACCATCAATAACTCACGCTGAGACTTAGGAAGTGAGATATCGGTTTTTATTGACTGAAGAACAACACTACATCCTGGGAAAATGAGCGAGAGCAGCAGGCCACAGTCGCCTTTATACAGGGGTCTGTGGGAGGAGCCACAGGGGCAGTCAGCAGGGTCTGTGGGAGGAGCCACAGGAGCAGTCAGACAGGTATATCTAGTTCACCACATGCTCGCATGACACTATTAGAGTTCAGGGTGTTCTGGAGTTCAGAGCTCAACTCCGGTGCCATTCTGTAAGGAGTCACTGTTCGTCCTCCCCGAGGAATGCACGGGTTTTCCCTGAGTGCTCCGGTTTCCTCCCACAGTCAAAAGATGTACCAGGTGGATAAGTTGGTCTTTGCAAATTGTCCCCTGATTAGCCTAAGGTTAATCAGGGTTGTGGGGTTGCTGAGCTGGTGTGGCTCAAAGGGATGGAATATAAAAATAAATGTTATAAGGCAAAATTACAGAAGGTGCATTGAGTTGCAATGTAACATGGGGGCTAAGTCAAAAAGGACGATGAACACAGGACTGAAGGTGTTATAATTGAATGCACGCTGTATGCGGAACAAGGTAGATGATCTTGTAGCGCAGTTAGAGATTGGCAGGTATGATGCTATGGGCATCGCTGAGACCTGGCTGAAAGAAGATAATAGCTGGGAGCTTAATATCCAAGGGTACACCTTGTACCAAAAGCCCAGGCAGGTAGGCAGAGGGGGTGCAGTGGCTGTTGGTAAAAAATTATATTAAGTCTTTAGAAAGGTGATATAGGAGCAGAAGAGCAATTGAGAGCATCCTGACTGACTGCATCACTGCCTGGTATGGGAACTGCCCTCATTTGCAAGATTCTGCAGAGGGTGGTGTGGACAGCCCAGCACATCTGTAGATGTGAACTTCCCGCTATTCAGGACATTTAGAGACAGATGTGTAAAAAGGGCCCAAAGGATCATTGGAGACCCGAGTCACCCCAACCATGAACTGTTCCAGCTGCTACCATCTGGGAAATGGTACCACAGCATAAAAACCAGGACCAACAGGCTCCGGGACAGCTTCTTCCATCAGGCCATCAGACTGATTAATTCACGCTGATACAATTGTATTTCTAAGCTATATTGACTGTCCTGTTGTACATACTATTTATTATAAATTACTATAAATTGCACATTGCACATTTAGATGGAGATGTAACATAAAGATTTTTACTCCTCATGTATGTGAAGGATGTAAGAAATAAAGTCAATTCAATTAAATATTGTGAGTTATATGCGGGTCCCCAAATAGTAGCCAAGATGTGGGATATAACTTTTAATGGAAATCAGAAAAGGCATGTAAAAAGGGCAATGTTATGATAGGGACTGGGGATTTCAATATGTAGATAATTTGGGAATAACAAGTTGGTGCTGGATCCCAAGAAAGGAAATTTGTAGAATGCCTATGAGATGGTTTTTAGAGTCATTTTTGGTTGCGCCTAGGGGAATGGCAATTCTGGACTGGATGTTGTGGATTGAATCAGATTTGATTAGGGAGCTTCAGGTAAAGGAACCCATAATATGATAGAATTCACCCTGCAGTTTGAGAGAGAGAAAATAAAGTCAGACGTATCAGTCTTTCAGTGGAGTAAAGAGCATCACAGAGACATGAGAGAGGAACTGGCTAAAGTTTATTGGAAGAAGTCACTAGCAGAGATTACAGCAAAGCAGCATTGGCCCGAGTTTCTGGGAGCAATTTGGAAAACTCAAGTCAGATACTTCTCAAAGATAAAGAAGTATTCTGAAGGATGGATGATGCAACTGTGGCTGACAAGGGCAGTCATTGACAGCATAAAAGCAAAAAAGAGGGCATATAATATACCAAAAATTAATGGGAATTAGAAGATAGGGAAGCTTTCAAAAGCTAACATAAGACAACTAAAAAAACGATATGAAGCAAAAAGATGAAATATGAAGGAAGATAGGCAAAAATATCAAAGTGGATACCGAAAGTTTATCAGATATATAAAGAGTGAAAGAAAGGCAAGAGTGGATATGGGACTGCCGGAAAATGACGCTGAAGAGATTCACCAGAACAAGGTGTGGAACAAAGAAATGGCAGGTGAAATTAAGAAATATTTTGCTTCAATCTTCACTGTGGAATACCCTAGCAGTTTGCCAGAAATTTGGGAGTGTCAGTGGGTAGAAATGAGTGTATTGCTTTACCAAGGAGGAGGTGCTTGTGAAGTTGAAAGGTTTGAAATTAGATAAGTCACCTGGTGATGCACCATCAATAATGCTCCGGGACGTGAGGCGAGATATCGGCTTTTATTGGCTGGAAGAAAGAACAAGCAGCAATTGACCACCACACTGCATCCTGGAGACTGAGACCAGGTCGGAGTCCCCAATCGCCTTTATACCGGGGTCCATGGGAGGAGCCACTGTCAGTGGGAGGAGCCACAGGAGCAGTCAGCAGGGTGGGGCGTGTCCAGACAGGTATATGTAGTTCACCACACCTGGACCAGATGATTGTGAATGAGGTGGCTGAAGAGATTGTGCAGCAATAGTAATGATCTTTCAAGAATTAATGGATTCTGGAATGGGTTATGGAGGATAGAAAAATTGCAAATATCACTTCATTCTTCAAGAGGGGGGAAGTAGAAGAAAGGACATTATAGGCGAGTTAACCTGACATCAGTGGCTGAGAAGATGTTGGAATCCATTATTAAGGATGAGGTTTCATGGTACTTGGATGCATATGATAAATTAAGCCAAACTTAGCATCATTTCCTTAAGGGGAAGTCTTGCCTGACAAATCTGTTGGAAATAACTGGCAGGATAGACAAAAGAGATTTTGCTTACTTGGATTTTCAGAGATCCTTTTACAAGGTGCAGCACATAAGGCAGCTTAACAAGGTATTACAAGAAAGATGCTACCATGGATAGAAGATTTGTTGACTGGCAGGAGACAAAGAGTGGGAATAAAGGGGGCCTATTGCAATTGGTTGCTGAAGACGAGTTGTGTTCCATAGGGTTCAGTATTTGGATCACTTCTCACATTAACATATGAAAAGAATTTGATGGCTCTGGTCCTGCACTTGCTGGAGTTTCAAAGAACGAGGTTAGATTTCATTAAAACCTATCAAATGCTGAAAAGCCTAAATAGCGTGGATGTGGGGAAGATGTTACCTATAGTGGGTAGTCTACAACCAGAAGGCGCAGCCTCAGAATAGAGGGCCATCCATTTAGAAAAGAGATCAAAAGGAATTTCTTTAGCCAGATGGTGATGAATCTGTGGAATTCATTGCCACTGACTGCTGTGGAAGCCTAGTCATTGGGTATATTTAAAGCAGAGGTTGATAGGTTCCTGGTCTGTTGTACCTTAGGTCAAAGGTTACATGGAGAAGACAAGAGAGCGGGCTAAGAGGGATAGAAAATGAGCCATGATGGAATAGCAGATGAGATTCAACAGGTCAAGTGGCCCAATTCTGCTCCTACGTCTTATTATCTTACACAGTATACCAATAGTGGTAAGCATCGAAGTTCAGAATGGCCATGAAGTTCAAGTTCATTCGTCCTTAGAAGTGGCAACATAGAAAGTAAATATGGTGAGGGTCACATACTGTGTATAACGGAGTTCTACATTAGTTTTATGTAACCTTACCCAGACCTCTGCATGTAGTTCTAGTTAGCATAACGTAAGAAGGATGAGAGGGCCCAGAAGAGATCCACCAGAACGATATGTGGAATGGAGCAAGTCAGTTATAAGTCACAACAGAAGTTATGTCTATTGTCCCAGGAGTGGAGGAGGTTAATATGAGACATGATTGAGGTATTTTAAATAATGAGAAATATTGGTAAATTAGACTGCCGGAAACATTCCCCCCAAGCAGCAGGAGGTACACCAACGCAACATAGTTTTTGAATACGAGGCAAGAGAATTAGAGTTGAAATGAGAGGGACGCTGATTTGTTCACTCCAAGACTGCTAAATACCTGGAATGCTATTCAGAAAGATTGGTTGAAGCTGGGTTACTGACAATATTTACGTTCCTAAGTGAATACTTGAATCGCTCAGCCAAAGAAGGCTACGGACTATCAATCTGAAGTATGCCAAACAGCCTGCTTTTTACACTGTACATTTCTAAACTCTCTGACCCTAAGCATTGAATTGTAGAAATGTACTGTACCTTGTTTGTGATGATATTGAAGCCTATCTACTCTAATTCAATACTTCTGCATTAGGCTCATATCGCTCCACCTCTATCATATCCTAACAACTGTTCCTTTTGAAACATTATTATTGCATCTACCTCTGCTACCTCCTCTACTAGCTCATTCCACACAGCCAACACCAACTCTGTGAACTCTTATCCCTTCATATCTCTTTTCGAGTTATCTATCTCACCTTAACCTTATGGTCTCTAGATTTGGACACTCCTTCTCTGCCAAAGTGACTCTATCTACCCCATCAATGTCCCCCATAATTTTATAAATCTCCTTAAGGTCACCACTACATTCCAATGAGAATAAACCCAGTTTATCCATTCTCCGCTGATAACCATGGCTCTTCATTCCACACAATATCCTGGAGAATATTTTCTGTCTCTAAAGCTTCCGCATCCTTCCTATCATGGGGCAACCAGAGTTGTACACATTAAAGTTCAAAGTACATTCATTATCAAAGTACACATACATTATACAGCCTTGAGATTCGGCTTCTTACAGGCAGCCACTAAACAAAGAAACCCAAAAGAAGACAAAAGATCCCATCAGACACCCAATGTGCAGAGAGAAAAAAAATCGTACCAACAATAAAAGCAAGCAAACAGCATTCAGAACAAAAGTGAGTCCATAGACACAAAGTCCAGAGCAGCCAGAGCAGGCCACAGCCTCACCTCAGTTCATTGCACGGCAGAATAAATGTCACAAAGCCCTCAGACACGGAAACCTTTTGCTTCATTACATTCTTGGTCTGGACTCTGCTGATGCTTCTTCCTCCTTTCCCAGACCTTTCCAAATCAGCCTGGCACTGAGATCAATCAAACCTTGCTCTCCGTTTAGATGGATGGGCTTCGAATCTGCCTGCCCTCCGTTCCCTCACACCAACTTTACCTCGAACATTTCTCCACTTCACTCCAACTTTGCCTTGAACGTATCTCTACTTTGCCCCAACTTTGCCTCGAACGTATCTCCATTTCACCCTGACTTTGCCTCGAACATTTCTCCACTTCACCCCGACTTTGTCTTGAACATATCTCGACTTCACCCTGACTTTGTCTTGAACATATCTCCACTTCGCCCCAACTTTGTCTTGAATATATCTCAACTTCGCCTCAATTTTGCCTCGAGTATATCTTGACTTTGCCAGACATTGACCCTGGAGTCAGCCTTGCCTTTGCCCACCTCTTTATTGTTTGTGATGATTGTTTACCATAAATTTTACAGGAAAAATGTCTTCTTCACTGTTCTATCCAGCAATGTTGCTACTTTCAGGGAAATTTGGTCTCATACCTATAGGATTCTCTATGTCTATTCTCTTACTTGTCCTATCAAAATTTGACTTTCTAAAGAACATTCTTCCAGTGGCCCAATCAAAGTGGGAATGAGAGTTAGGAGGCAGTATACATATCAAGGAGGGAGAATTTGAAAAGAGTGCTTGTGGACTTTTGGAACTTTTCTGGCAGCCCAATCAAAGCCGAGGTGAGAGAGGAGGTGACTCATAGGCCCAGGAAAAGATTCAAAAAGGAACGATCATAGGATTTGGCATTCTCCAGTGGCCCAAACAAATTGTGATTCATTAGCAAGGGCAAATAAAAATAAAACAAGGTCAACTGGAGTGGACATTGTGTGAGTGGACCAGTGTTAGACTGGGAAGATATGGCTTGGTAAGAACAGACTTGGGCGAAGTTAGTATCTGGTAAGTTTCTTCTTCATTCTTCAGTTGTTAGAGCAGTGAGAGTGGCTCCAAGGACCGAGTTGTGAAAATTGTGTGAGATGTGGGAATTCTCCGAGACCCCCAGCCTCCCAGATAATCACATCTGCACCAAGCTGCAGCTCCTCAGAGAATGCCTTAAGGAACTGGAGCTGCAGCTCGATAATCTGTAACTCAAACAGGAAATGAAGAAAGTGAGAGGTAGGAGCTACAGAGAGATAGACACCCGCGATAGTTTCTCCTTTAGCTCCTCCCACTTTCTTCAAACAAAAGGTGTAGCCACGAGCACTCGCTTGGGTCCCAGCTATGCCTGCCTTTTTGTCGGCTACGTGGAACAGTCCAAGCCTACATTGGTATCACTTCCCAAATTTTCCTACGCTACATCGAGACTGCATTGGTGCTGCTTCCAGCACCCATGCGGAACTCATCAACTTTTCCTCCAATTTCCACTCTGACCTCAAATTTACCTGGTCCATTTCCAACACCTCCCACCCCACCAGCCTTCACTTCCAGCACATAATTGTCCATAACTTTTACCACCTCCAACAGGATCCCACCACCAAGCATATCTTTCCCTCCCCCCCCCACCATGTTTCTGCTTTCCGCTGGGATCGCTCCCTACATGACTCCCTTTCCATTCATCCCTCCCCACTGATCTCCCTCCTGGCATTTATCTTTGAAAGTGGAACAAGTGCTTCACCTGGAGGCTACCCAGACAGAAGGTGTTGCTCCTCCAATCTGAGTGTGGCCTCATCACGGCAGTAGAGAAGGCCATGGATATTACACCATATTACACCAGTTATTATACACTTCCAGTCAAACTTTACTCTCTGCCTCCTTCCACCAATGTTGAATCTCAGAGAGCCAAGATCAAGCTGCCAAAATAATTTAGGAGTCAAGCAGCATCTACAGGGGGTGGGGAAAGGACGTTTTAAGGCAAAACCTTTTATCAGAGTCCCTGAGATTTATAGGATTGTGAGATTACAGAGGGCACAGCTAATGAGGAATTTGGAGAAGAACTGGAATTTTAATATCAAAACCTATCTTAACCAATGTGGTTCAGTAGGTGAAGAATGAAGAGGAGCTACAGAACAGAAAACAAAATTAGAGCTGGCCCCTTCTGATGAGGAGGATTGAAAAATAGAGCTATTGACATTCTGGTCTTCCACCTGACTGTGTGCCTCTGTCCGTAACTGTGCCGTGTTTTTTCTGTGTTCCGGCTTGTTTTCCCTCGCACTAACTCAAGGTACCATTGCAAAGAAATGGTCTGTGGGGATGACATGTCACTCAAAGATTTTCAATGTTCCTTGCTATATATGACAATAATAAACTAATTTACTGATTTATTTACTAATTTTTAACCAGATTCACATTTAATGGCATCAAATTTCTAATTTCTAAGAACAACACACACAAAATGCTGGTGGAACACAGCAGGCCAGGCAGCATCTATAGGGAGAAGCGCTGTCGACGTTTCGGGCTGAGACCCTTTGTCAGGACTGAAGGGTCTCGGCCCGAAACGTCGACAGTGCTTCTCCCTATAGATGCTGCCTGGCCTGCTGTGTTCCACCAGCATTTTGTGTGTGTTGTTGTTTGAATTTCCAGCATCTGCAGATTTCCTCGTGTTTGCTCTAATTTCTAAGACTATGTTTTGTCCTGCTTCTTCACAGGAAAATGCAAAACCCTAAAAAATTGTAATAGGAAGGAACTTGGATGGAATGAAAGCTGAGATAATTCAAGCAGACTGCCTGAAGATAGCTATTAATATTAAATGTGCTACAAAATGCCTTTTTTAGTATAAGGAGCATTAATGGGTGAGGTAAATACAAGAAAACACGTTCACCAGAGATTCAGCTTCCCACCTTTTTACTGAACAGGCAGGGTCATCTTATTCAAAATGAATATCTTGACTTGGGTGAACTGCCCTTTCAGCAAGTTTCAGTCTTACTCCCATTAGTGCTATTAAAAGATATCAATCAACTCCCTTCAGTTCTGTGCTGCAGGCATGTCTTATTACTTGTTTGATATTAATTATGTTGTAAAAACCCAGACTTTGGGGGAGTCCAATTTTTCTCATTGATGTGTTCTTTGCAGTGTTTTCATTTTCTTGCATTAGTAATTGGCCCTACTCCTTCAGATTTAGTTAGGCAGCAGTGAAAATAGAAATGTATCCAAAGTTGGCATTGACAGCTTCCACTGGCTGAAAGTGCTTTCAATAACATTCTAAAACCAAAATACAGTCAGGCACACCTGCATCCTTAAGAAGTAAAAGGGAAACCTAAGCTATACAAGAATGTTTACTTATATACAATTCTTGTTTGGACATACTGTATAAAAACATTAGAACCTCACATAGAGTAGGCATTTGAAATGGTAAAATAATTGGAAAACTGATGCTTATTTACAGTGGTAATTAGGGCTAAGCTGTGCATAAAACAGTAAAGTGCTTTTTTTTCATTGGAATGTTTACCTTATTCAGAAAAAAAATACAGAAGATTTTGGCTTTCTTCCGAGGAAACAATCTACCTCATTGGGATTTTATTTCAGGAAATAACATAAATTCATACAGATCCTAAATGTGCCAATTATCCTTAAAACTTGTTAAACTCTTTCCAGTCTATAGATGTATTTTAGGATGTAGCTACTGAAGTATTTATTCCGATGAGAAATGTCAGTTTTTCTTCCTCAACAGTGAGATCAGACCTAGCAGTGAACCACCACTTGCCTCCAGCCCAATGCACAATTCACACAAGAATGCTGAAAGAATAAAACACAAAAATTTCAATTTCACATCACATCATCATCACACAAAATAAAGATGTTAAATTCCAAACAAGATAAATTCTGCAGATGCTGGAAATCAAAGGAAAAGTCGGAGGGTAGCAGAAATCACAGAGGGGGAGCAGTGAGAGAGGGTTTCACTGAACTCCCGTTGAAGGGAAGTTTAAACTTCTTCATGATAGGCATTCCTGGAGAAGATTTCGCAGTGTAGTAACCCAATCACAAGCAAGAGAATATCCTGCCAAAGGGTCTTGGCCCGAAACATCAATTGTTTTTTTTCCTTAGATGCTGCCTGGCTTGCTGAGTTCCTCCAGCATTTTGTGGGTGTTGCAAACGTGTTAAATTTATTGATTTGCGTAGACTGTTCTTATCACATAAAGAAAATATGCTCCCTCACCAACTGCCATGTTCTGAGAACACAGATGCATTCCTCTTTCTAAATATTTAAACTAATACATTATCTTAATATAAAGTTTTTGCTGCCTGGTTTCCTAAATCATGCAGCAACCATAATCAAATAGTCAGAAAGAGAGTTGTATCTGACAAGTCTGCAAGTGCAGCACATATAAAAACATAACCTATTAAATTCCCGTTCCATAAGAAAGTTTTACTTTCCAAGCAAGAGATGGGAGCAAATCACATTAATTAGTACCCTAATTACCAGGAGGCAAAGAAGCTCGATGACCCACAATACCAAGTTCAATAACAGGTACTTCCCTTCAACCACTTAATTCTTGAATCAACCAGCAAAGCACTGATCACTACAGTTCAGCAGCTCTGTGACCACTTTGATAACTTTGCACTAGAATTGGCTTTGTTCTAGTAAAGATTTTGTATAATTTATGCATAATCTACATTTTTCTTGTGAATATTTGCTTGATTTGCAAATATGCCTTTCACTGCACCTGGGGATGCATGCATTAGTGCCAATGACAATAAACTTGACTTTGATTCCAACTTTGACTTTAAAATGGCAGTTCGGCTCACCAAGAGCAGTGAACGAGAGAGTGCAGCATTGTGTCACTCAGATATCACTGATGAGTTAATTGTACTTGGGAACGTGCAGTTCCGAATGGAATCACGAGCTGTCAGTCACTTGAAGTAAGTTGTGCTAAAGTTTGCTGTGAGGAGGCAAACTTGTCACTTTTCCTCTTTAGCAGATTTCATATGAATCCAACAATGACACCCAGTTTTGGTGAGATACACCCAGCATTATAGCGGGGAATCACCACCAATTACTCATCTTCCCCAGGGGTTAGGGGATTGTGGGAGGGAGGGATGAGGCTTGTTGCTACTTTGTTGCTTGGAACGTTCTGTTTCATTGTGTTCTGTATTGTTCGGCCGAGAACTGTGTGCATGCTGTGTTGGTGCCAGAATGCATGACGGTGTCTGCCAGCTGCCCCCTGACTAACTTTGGTTTTTTAGCACAAATGACACATTTCACTACATGTTTTGATGTACATGTGACAAATAAATCTCAATTTCAAAGAAATGCATTCATCTTAATTTGAACACCTTAAAACAAATGTTTCCCAAGGGTTCTCTACCAACAGGCAGAATAATGATGCTGCTTATTGTGCTGGATTGCCAAATAGATTGTGTAATCCAACTTCCGGCTTCTGTTCATGTCTGCTTTACTAAATAACTAAAATGTCAACTATTGCCAAGTTGCAAGGCATGCAAAGCAAAGGCTAATTTGTTAAGCTATGGATTGAAGTTGTCAAAAAAATATACTTAACATCAACCACTCCAATTCATGATTCCATAACTCAATAGTTATTAGCCTGCAAATGTTATTACAATTATTCACTGAAGCCACTGACAAAAGTGAAATCAATACCCACAAACCCAGAACAATAATCATCACATTATGGATTTGGAATGATCAGCATTTTTAAATAACAATTAGCTATTTAATCGTCACTCTTTTCTATCAATTGGACACTCCAAAAGAAGAGAATAAATCAACAGGAATATTAGCTAGAACATTCCTGTATTTACAATAATTAATTGATAAACATACTGTAAATTTCAAGTTCCTGGGTGTCAAGCTCTCTGAGGATCTAACCTGGTACCAACATACCGATGTAGCTATAAAAAAGGCAAAACATCAACTGTATTTCATTAGGAGTTTGAAGAGATTTGGTTTGTCACCTAAAACATTCAAAACCTTCTATAGATGTACCATGAACAGCATTCTTAAAGGCTGCATCACTGTCTGGTCTGTGGGGTGCAGAGAACTGACAGAAGCTAGAGAAAGTTGTGAAATTAGTCAGCTCCATTTTGGATCCCAGCCTCTGTAGTATCCAAGACATCTTCAAGGAGCGGTGCATCATTAAGGACCCCACTGCACAGGGCATGTCCTCTTCTCATTGTTACCATCAGGAAGGTGGGGCAGAAGCCTGAAGGCACACACTCAGTGATTCAGGAACAGGTTCCTCCCACCTGTCATACGAATCCTAAATGGACATTGAACCCATGAACAGGCTCTCACTCTTTTATTATATACAGTACTACTTTTGCATTATTTTTAATCTATTCAATATACGGTACATATATATACTTACTCTAACTGATTTCTTTTTTTCTTTCTATATTATCATGTATTGCATTGGACTGCTGCTGCTAAATTAACAAATTTCATGACACATACCAGTGGTAATAGACCTGATTCTGCTTCTGGATCTACATGAGCCAGGCAGTGTAGATGCTTTGAATTGTTGCAACGGTGTAACTCCGCGACAATCCTTTCTTACATCAAAAGGATTGCTGTGTTACATTTATAAAATATTGAGATTCAAAGTTCAAAGTAATTGTATTATCAAAGTATATATATGTCACCATAAACAACACTGAGATTCATTTCCGTGCGGGCATGCTCAACAAATCTATAGAATAGTAACTATAACAGGATCAATGAAAAATAAAAGCAGAGTGCAGAAGACAACAGGCTGTGCAAAAGCAAATATGAATAAATAGTAATAAATAATGAGAATATGAGATAAAGAGTCCTTAAAGTGAAACCACTGGTTGTGGAAACAGTTTAAGGATGAGACAAGTGAAGTTCATGGTAGTTATCCTCATTCTTGCAAGAGCCTGGTGGTTGAGGTGTAGGAACAGTTGTTGAACATGATGGTGCGAGTCCTGGGGAACTCCTATCTCCTACTTGATGGCACAAGTGACAAGAGAGTATAGACTCTGATGATGGATACTGCTTTACTATGACAGAGTTCAGCCAAGCACCAATGCCATCTGGCAATCCGAGGATATACAAGTAAAGAACATTAGGATCAAATTTGTATTTGACAAAATATAAATTCAATTTGAGTACAGTATGACTTATGTGATACAGTAAGAAGACATAAAATATCAATTGCACATCCTCCTGAATGCCAGATTGCATTGATGTCAAGACAATCGTAACTCAAAAGTGTCAAATGCAGTATTCTCCAGTGCAGTTATGCACGAATGTCTGGGTAGTGAAACGGAGGGTATATCTCCGGTGTAGTTAGACACGAATGCCTGGATAGTGAAACGGAGAGTATATCTCCGGTATAGTTAGACACGAATGCCTGGGTAGTGAAACGGAGAGTATATCTCCAGTGTAGTAAGAAATGAATGCCTGGGTAGTAAAACTCAGAGTATATCTCCAGTGTAGTTAGAGACGAATGCCTGGATAGTGAAACGGATAGTATATCTCCGGTGTAGTTAGACACGAATGCCTGGGTAGTGAAACGGAGAGTATATCTCCGGTGTAGTTAGACGCGAATGCCTGGGTAGTGAAATGGAGAGTATATCTCCGGTGTAGTTAGAAACGAATGCCTGGGTAGTGAAACGGAGAGTATATCTGCAGTGTAGTTAGACACGAATGCCTGGGTAGTGAAACGGAGAGTATTTCTCCGGTGTAGTTAGACACGAATGCCTTGGTAGTGAAACAGAGAGTATATATCCAGTGTAGTTAGACACGATTGCCTGGGTAGTGAAAGGGAGAATATATCTCCAGTGTAGTTAGACACGAATGCCTGGATAGTGAAACGGAGAGTATATCTCCGGTATAGTTAGTCACGAACGCCTGGGTAGTGAAACGGAGAGTATATCTCCGGTGTAGTTAGACACGAATGCCCGGGTAGTGAAACAGAGAGTATATCTCCGGTGTAATTAGTCACGAATGCCTGGATAGTGAAACGGAGAATATATCTCCAGTGTAGTTAGACACGAATGCCTGGGTAGTGAAACGGAGAGTATTTCTCCGGTGTAGTTAGACACGAATGCCTGGGTAGTAAAACGGAGAGTATATCTCCAATGTAGTTAGACACGAATGCCTGGGTAGTGAAACGGAGAGTATATATCCAGTGTAGTTAGACACGAATGCCTGGGTAGTGAAAGGGAGAATATATCTCCAGTGTAGTTAGACACGAATGCCTGGGTAGTGAAACGGAGAGTGTATCTCCGGTGTAGTTAGACACGAATGCCTGGATAGTGAAAGGGAGAGTATTTCTCCGGTGTAGTTAGACACGAATGCCTGGATAGTGAAACGGAGAGTATATCTCCGGTATAGTTAGTCACGAATGACTGGGTAGTGAAACGGAGAGTATATCTGCAGTGTAGTTAGAGACGAACGCCTGGGTAGTGAAACGGAGAGTATATCTCCGGTGTAGTTAGACACGAATGCCTGGATAGTGAAACGGAGAGTATAATTCCGGTTTAGTTAGACGCGATTGCCTGGGTAGTGAAACGGAGAGTATATCTCCGGTGTAGTTAGACACGAATGCCTGGATAGTGAAACGGAGAGTATAATTCCGGTTTAGTTAGACGCGATTGCCTGGGTAGTGAAACGGAGAGTATATCTCCGGTGTAGTTAGACACGAATGCCTGGATAGTGAAACGGAGAGTATAATTCCGGTTTAGTTAGACGCGATTGCCTGGGTAGTGAAACGGAGAGTATATCTCCGGTGTAGTTAGACACGAACGCCTGGGTAGTGAAACGGAGAGTATATATCCGCTCTAGTTAGACACGAATGCCCAGGTAGGAAATGGAGAGTATATCTCCGGTGTAGTTAGAAACGAATGCCTGGATAGTGAAATGGAGATTATATCTCCGGTGTAGTTAGACACGAATGCCTCGGTAGTAAAACGGAGAGAATATCTCCGGTATAGTTAGACACGAATGCCTGGGTAGTGAAACGGAGAGTATATCTCCGGTGTAGTTAGACACGAATGCCCGGGTAGTGAAACGGAGAGTATATCTCCGGTGTAATTAGTCACGAATGCCTGGATAGTGAAACGGAGAATATATCTCCAGTGTAGTTAGACACGAATGCCTGGGTAGTGAAACGGAGAGTGTATCTCCGGTGTAGTTAGACACGAATGCCTGGATAGTGAAAGGGAGAGTATTTCTCCGGTGTAGTTAGACACGAATGCCTGGGTAGTAAAACGGAGAGTGTATCTCCAATGTAGTTAGACACGAATGCCTGGGTAGTGAAACGGAGAGTATATATCCAGTGTAGTTAGACACGAATGCCTGGGTAGTGAAAGGGAGAATATATCTCCAGTGTAGTTAGACACGAATGCCTGGGTAGTGAAACGGAGAGTGTATCTCCGGTGTAGTTAGACACGAATGCCTGGATAGTGAAAGGGAGAGTATTTCTCCGGTGTAGTTAGACACGAATGACTGGATAGTGAAACGGAGAGTATAATTCCGGTTTAGTTAGACGCGATTGCCTGGGTAGTGAAACGGAGAGTATATCTCCGGTGTAGTTAGACACGAACGCCTGGGTAGTGAAACGGAGAGTATATATCCGCTCTAGTTAGACACGAATGCCCAGGTAGGAAATGGAGAGTATATCTCCGGTGTAGTTAGAAACGAATGCCTGGATAGTGAAATGGAGATTATATCTCCGGTGTAGTTAGACACGAATGCCTCGGTAGTAAAACGGAGAGAATATCTCCGGTATAGTTAGACACGAATGACTGGGTAGTGAAACGGAGAGTATATCTGCAGTGTTGTTAGACACGATTGCCTGGGTAGTGAAACGGAGAGTATATCTACTGTATAGTTAGAAACGAATGCCTGGGTAGTGAAACGGAGAGTATATCTCCTGTGTAGTTAGACACGAATGCATGGATAGTGAAACGGTGAGTGTATCTACGGTGTAGTTAGACACGAATGCATGGGTAGTGAAACGGAGAGTATATCTCCGGTGTAGTTAGACACGAATGCCTGGGTAGTGAAACGGAGAGTATATCTCCGGTGTGGTTAGACACGAATGCCTGGGTAGTGATACGGTGTGTATATCTCCGGTGTAGTTAGACACGAATGCCTGGGTGGTGAAACGGAGAGTATATCTGCGGTTTAATTACACACGAATGTCTGGGTAGTGAAACGGAGCGTATATCTCCGGTGTACTTAGACACGAATGCCTGGGAAGTGAAAAGGAGAGTATATCTCCGGTGTAGTAAAACACGAATGCCTGGATAGTGAAATGGAGAGTATATCTCCGGTATAGTTAGACACGAATGACTGGGTAGTGAAACGGAGAGTATATCACCTGTGTAGTTAGACACAAATGCCTGGGTAGTGAAACGGAGAGTATATCTCCGGTGTAGTTAGAGACGAACGCCTGGGTAGTGAAACGGAGAGTATATCACCGGAGTAGTTATACACGAATGCCCGGGTAGTGAAACGGAGAGTATATCTCCGGTGTAGTTAGACACGATTGCCTGGTAGTGAAACGGAGAGTATATCTCTGGTGTACTAAGACACAAATGCCTGGATAGTGAAACGGAGAGTATATCTCCTGTGTAGTTAGACATGAATGCCTGAATAGTGAAACGGAGAGTATATCTACGGTGTAGTTAGACACGAATGCCTGGGTAGTGAAACGGAGAGTATATCTCCGGTGTAGTTAGACACGAATGCCTGGGTAGTGAAACGGAGAGTATATATCCAGTGTAGTTAGACACGAATGCCTGGGTAGTGAAAAGGAGAGTATATCTCCGGTTTATTAAAAACGAATGACTGGATAGTGAAACGGAGAGTATATTTCCGGTGTTGTTAGACACGAATGCGTGGATAGTGAAACTGGGAGTATATCTCCGGTGTAGTTAGACCCGAATGCCTGGGTAGTGAAATGGAGAGTTTATCTCCGGTGTAGTTAGACACAAATGCCTGGGAAGTGAAACGGAGAGTATATCTCTGGTGTACTTAGACACGAACGCCTGGGTAGTGAAACGGAGCGTATATCTCCGGTGTAGTTAGACACGAACGCCTGGGTAGTGAAATGGAGAGTATATACCGGTGTAGTTAGACACGAATGCCCCGGTAGTGAAATGGAAAGTATATCTCCGGTGTAGTTAGAAACGAATCCCTGGATAGTGAAACGGAGAGTATATCTCCAGTGTAGTTTAAAAAGAAAGCCTGGGTAGTGAAACGGAGAGTATATCTCCGGTATATTTAGACACGATTGCATGGGTAGTGAAACGGAGAGCATATCTCCAGTGTAGTTAGACACGAATGCCTGGGTAGTGAAGGGGAGAGTAAATCTCCGGTCTAGTTAGACACGAATGCCTGGGTAGTGATACGGAGTGTATATCTCCGGTGTAGTTAGACACGAATGCCTGGGAGGTGAAACGGAGAGTATATAGCCGGTGTAGTTAGACACGAATGCCCGGGTAGTGAAACAGAGAGTATATCTCCGGTTTAGTAAAAACGAATGACTGGATAGTGAAACGGAGAGTATATTTCCGGAGTTGTTAGACACGAATGCGTGGATAGTGAAACTGAGAGTATATCTCCGGTGTAGTTAGACCCGAATGCCTGGGTAGTGAAATGGAGAGTTTATCTCCGGTGTAGTTAGACACAAATGACTGGGAAGTGAAACGGAGAGTATATCTCTGGTGTACTTAGACACGAACGCATGGGTAGTGAAACGGAGAGTATATCTCCGGTGTAGTTAGTCACGAATGCCCGGGTAGTGAAATGGAGAGTATATACCGGTGTAGTTAGACACGAATGCCCCGGTAGTGAAATGGAGAGTATATCTCCGGTGTAGTTAGAAACGAATGCCTGGATAGTGAAACGGAGAGTATATCTCCAGTGTAGTTTAAAAAGAATGCCTGGGTAGTGAAACGGAGAGTATATCTCCGGTATATTTAGACACGATTGCCTGGGTAGTGAAACGGAGAGCATATCTCCGGTGTAGTTAGACACGAATGCCTGGGTAGTGAAGGGGAGAGTAAATCTCCGGTCTAGTTAGACACGAATGCCTGGGTAGTGATACGGTGTGTATATCTCCGGTGTAGTTAGACACGAATGCCTGGGTAGTGAAACGGAGAGTATATCTCCGGTGTAGTTAGACACGAATACCCGGGTAGTGAAACGGAGAGTATATCTCCAGTGTAATTATTCACGAATGCCTGGATAGTGAAACGGAGAGTATATCTCCGGTTTAGTTAGAAACGAATGCCTGGGTAGTGAAACGGCGAGTATATCTACTGTGTAGTTAGACACGATTGCCTGGGTAGTGAAACGGTGATTATATCTCCGGTGTAGTTGGACACGAATGCCTGGGTAGTGTAACGGAGAGAATATCTCCGGTGTAGTTAGACACGATTGCCTGGGTAGTGAAACGGAGAGTATAACTCCGGTGTAGTTAGTCACGAATGCCCGGGTAGTGAAATGGAGAGTATATCTCCGGTGTAATTAGTCACGAATGCCTGGATAGTGAAACGGAGAGTATATCTCCGGTATAATTAGTCACGAATGCCTGGATAGTGAAACAGAGAGTATATCTCCGGTTTAGTTAGAAACGAATGCCTTGGTAGTGAAACGGTGATTATTTCTCCGGTGTAGTTGGACACGAATGCCTGGGTACTGAAACGGAGAGAATATCTCCTGTGTAGTTAGACACGATTGCCTGGTAGTGAAACGGAGAGTATATCTCTGGTGTACTAAGACACGAATGCCTGGATAGTGAAACGGAGAGTATATCTCCTGTGTAGTTAGACACGAATGCCTGGATAGTGAAACGGAGAGTATATCTCCGGTGTAGTTAGACACGAATGCCTGGGTAGTGAAACGGAGAGTATATCTCCTGTGTAGTTAGACACGAATGCCTGGCTAGTGAAATGGAGAGTATATCTCCGGTGTAGTTAGACATGAATGCCTTAATAGTGAAACGGAGAGTATATCTCCGGTGTAGTTAGACACGAATGCGTGGATAGTGAAACTGAGAGTATATCTCCGGTGTAGTTAGACCCGAATGCCTGGGTAGTGAAATGGAGAGTTTATCTCCGGTGTAGTTAGACACAAATGACTGGGAAGTGAAACGGAGAGTATATCTCTGGTGTACTTAGACACGAACGCATGGGTAGTGAAACGGAGAGTATATCTCCGGTGTAGTTAGTCACGAATGCCCGGGTAGTGAAATGGAGAGTATATACCGGTGTAGTTAGACACGAATGCCCCGGTAGTGAAATGGAGAGTATATCTCCGGTGTAGTTAGAAACGAATGCCTGGATAGTGAAACGGAGAGTATATCTCCAGTGTAGTTTAAAAAGAATGCCTGGGTAGTGAAACGGAGAGTATATCTCCGGTATATTTAGACACGATTGCCTGGGTAGTGAAACGGAGAGCATATCTCCGGTGTAGTTAGACACGAATGCCTGGGTAGTGAAGGGGAGAGTAAATCTCCGGTCTAGTTAGACACGAATGCCTGGGTAGTGATACGGTGTGTATATCTCCGGTGTAGTTAGACACGAATGCCTGGGTAGTGAAACGGAGAGTATATCTCCGGTGTAGTTAGACACGAATGCCCGGGTAGTGAAACGGAGAGTATATCTCCAGTGTAATTATTCACGAATGCCTGGATAGTGAAACGGAGAGTATATCTCCGGTTTAGTTAGAAACGAATGCCTGGGTAGTGAAACGGCGAGTATATCTACTGTGTAGTTAGACACGATTGCCTGGGTAGTGAAACGGTGATTATATCTCCGGTGTAGTTGGACACGAATGCCTGGGTAGTGTAACGGAGAGAATATCTCCGGTGTAGTTAGACACGATTGCCTGGGTAGTGAAACGGAGAGTATAACTCCGGTGTAGTTAGTCACGAATGCCCGGGTAGTGAAATGGAGAGTATATCTCCGGTGTAATTAGTCACGAATGCCTGGGTAGTGAAACGGAGAGTATATCTCCGGTATAATTAGTCACGAATGCCTGGATAGTGAAACAGAGAGTATATCTCCGGTTTAGTTAGAAACGAATGCCTTGGTAGTGAAACGGTGATTATTTCTCCGGTGTAGTTGGACACGAATGCCTGGGTACTGAAACGGAGAGAATATCTCCTGTGTAGTTAGACACGATTGCCTGGTAGTGAAACGGAGAGTATATCTCTGGTGTACTAAGACACGAATGCCTGGATAGTGAAACGGAGAGTATATCTCCTGTGTAGTTAGACACGAATGCCTGGATAGTGAAACGGAGAGTATATCTCCGGTGTAGTTAGACACGAATGCCTGGGTAGTGAAACGGAGAGTATATCTCCTGTGTAGTTAGACACGAATGCCTGGATAGTGAAACGGAGAGTATATCTCCAGTGTAGTTTAAAAAGAATGCCTGGGTAGTGAAACGGAGAGTATATCTCCGGTGTAGTTAGACACGAATGCCTGGGTAGTGAAGGGGAGAGTAAATCTGCGGTCTAGTTAGACACGAATGCCTGGGTAGTGATACGGTGTGTATATCTCCGGTGTAGTTAGACACGAATGCCTGGGTAGTGAAACGGAGAGTATATCTCCGGTGTAGTTAGACACGAATGCCCGGGTAGTGAAACGGAGAGTATATCTCCGGTGTAATTAGTCACGAATGCCTGGATAGTGAAACGGAGAGTATATCTCCGGTTTAGTTAGAAACGAATGCCTGGGTAGTGAAACAGTGATTATATCTCCGGTGTAGTTGGACACGAATGCCTGGGTAGTGAAACGGAGAGAATATCCCCGGTGTAGTTAGACACGATTGCCTGGGTAGTGAAACGGAGAGTATATCTCCGGTGTAGTTAGACACGATTGCCTGGGTAGTGAAACGGAGAGAATATCTCCGGTGTAATTAGTCACGAATGCCTGGGTAGTGAAACGGAGAGTATATCTCCTGTGTAGTTAGACACGAATGCCTGGGTAGTGAAACGGAGAGTATATCTCCGGTGTAGTTAGACACGAATGCCTGGGTAGTGAAATGGAGAGTTTATCTCCGGTGTAGTTAGACACGAATGCGTGGATAGTGAAACTGAGAGTATATCTCCGGTGTAGTTAGACACGAATGCGTGGATAGTGAAACTGAGAGTATATCTCCGGTGTAGTTAGACCCGAATGCCTGGGTAGTGAAATGGAGAGTTTATCTCCGGTGTAGTTAGACACAAATGACTGGGAAGTGAAACGGAGAGTATATCTCTGGTGTACTTAGACACGAATGCCTGGGTAGTGAAACGGAGAGAATATCTCCGGTGTAGTTAGACACGATTGCCTGGGTAGTGAAACGGAGAGTATATCTCCGGTGTAGTTAGACACGATTGCCTGGGTAGTGAAACGGAGAGAATATCTCCGGTGTAATTAGTCACGAATGCCTGGGTAGTGAAACGGAGAGTATATCTCCTGTGTAGTTAGACACGAATGCCTGGGTAGTGAAACGGAGAGTATATCTCCGGTGTAATTAGTCACGAATGCCTGGGTAGTGAAACGGAGAGTATATCTCCTGTGTAGTTAGACACGAATGCCTGGGTAGTGAAACGGAGAGTATATCTCCGGTGTAGTTAGACATGAATGCCTTAATAGTGAAACGGAGAGTATATCTCCGGTGTAGTTAGACACGAATGCGTGGATAGTGAAACTGAGAGTATATCTCCGGTGTAGTTAGACACGAATGCCTGGGTAGTGAAATGGAGAGTTTATCTCCGGTGTAGTTAGACACGAATGCGTGGATAGTGAAACTGAGAGTATATCTCCGGTGTAGTTAGACACGAATGCGTGGATAGTGAAACTGAGAGTATATCTCCGGTGTAGTTAGACCCGAATGCCTGGGTAGTGAAATGGAGAGTTTATCTCCGGTGTAGTTAGACACAAATGACTGGGAAGTGAAACGGAGAGTATATCTCTGGTGTACTTAGACACGAATGCCTGGGTAGTGAAACGGAGAGAATATCTCCGGTGTAGTTAGACACGATTGCCTGGGTAGTGAAACGGAGAGTATATCTCCGGTGTAGTTAGACACGATTGCCTGGGTAGTGAAACGGAGAGAATATCTCCGGTGTAATTAGACACGATTGCCTGGGTAGTGAAACGGAGAGTATATCTCCGGTGTAGTTAGACACGATTGCCTGGGTAGTGAAACGGAGAGAATATCTCCGGTGTAATTAGTCACGAATGCCTGGGTAGTGAAACGGAGAGTATATCTCCTGTGTAGTTAGACACGAATGCCTGGGTAGTGAAACGGAGAGTATATCTCCGGTGTAGTTAGACACGAATGCCTGGGTAGTGAAATGGAGAGTTTATCTCCGGTGTAGTTAGACACGAATGCGTGGATAGTGAAACTGAGAGTATATCTCCGGTGTAGTTAGACACGAATGCGTGGATAGTGAAACTGAGAGTATATCTCCGGTGTAGTTAGACCCGAATGCCTGGGTAGTGAAATGGAGAGTTTATCTCCGGTGTAGTTAGACACAAATGACTGGGAACTGAAACGGAGAGTATATCTCTGGTGTACTTAGACACGAATGCCTGGGTAGTGAAACGGAGAGAATATCTCCGGTGTAGTTAGACACGATTGCCTGGGTAGTGAAACGGAGAGTATATCTCCGGTGTAGTTAGACACGATTGCCTGGGTAGTGAAACGGAGAGAATATCTCCGGTGTAATTAGTCACGAATGCCTGGGTAGTGAAACAGAGAGTATATCTCCTGTGTAGTTAGACACGAATGCCTGGGTAGTGAAACGGAGAGTATATCTCCGGTGTAATTAGTCACGAATGCCTGGGTAGTGAAACGGAGAGTATATCTCCTGTGTAGTTAGACACGAATGCCTGGGTAGTGAAACGGAGAGTATATCTCCGGTGTAGTTAGACATGAATGCCTTAATAGTGAAACGGAGAGTATATCTCCGGTGTAGTTAGACACGAATGCGTGGATAGTGAAACTGAGAGTATATCTCCGGTGTAGTTAGACACGAATGCCTGGGTAGTGAAATGGAGAGTTTATCTCCGGTGTAGTTAGACACGAATGCGTGGATAGTGAAACTGAGAGTATATCTCCGGTGTAGTTAGACACGAATGCGTGGATAGTGAAACTGAGAGTATATCTCCGGTGTAGTTAGACCCGAATGCCTGGGTAGTGAAATGGAGAGTTTATCTCCGGTGTAGTTAGACACAAATGACTGGGAAGTGAAACGGAGAGTATATCTCTGGTGTACTTAGACACGAACGCCTGGGTAGTGAAACGGAGAGTATATCTCCGGTGTAGTTAGACACGAATGCCCGGGTAGTGAAATGGAGAGTATATACCGGTGTAGTTAGACACGAATGCCCCGGTAGTGAAATGGAGAGTATATCTCCGGTGTAGTTAGAAACGAATGCCTGGATAGTGAAACGGAGAGTATATCTCCAGTGTAGTTTAAAAAGAATGCCTGGGTAGTGAAACGGAGAGTATATCTCCGGTATATTTAGACACGATTGCCAGGGTAGTGAAACGGAGAGCATATTTCCGGTGTAGTTAGACACGAATGCCTGGGTAGTGAAGGGGAGAGTAAATCTCCGGTCTAGTTAGACACGAATGCCTGGGTAGTGATACGGTGTGTATATCTCCGGTGTAGTTAGACACGAATGCCTGGGTAGTGAAACGGAGAGTATATCTCCGGTGTAGTTAGACACGAATGTCCGGGTAGTGAAACGGAGAGTATATCTCCGGTGTAATTAGTCACGAATGCCTGGATACTGAAACGGAGAGTATATCTCCGGTTTAGTTAGAAACGAATGCCTGGGTAGTGAAACGGCGAGTATATCTACTGTGTAGTTAGACACGATTGCCTGGGTAGTGAAACGGTGATTATATCTCCGGTGTAGTTGGACACGAATGCCTGGGTAGTGAAACGGAGAGAATATCTCCGGTGTAGTTAGACACGATTGCCTGGGTAGTGAAACGGAGAGTATATCTCCGGTGTAGTTAGACACAAATGCCCGGGTAGTGAAATGGAGAGTATATCTCCGGTGTAATTAGTCACGAATGCCTGGATAGTGAAACGGAGAGTATCTCTCCGGTTTAGTTAGAAACGAATGCCTAGGTAGTGAAACGGAGAGTATATCTACTGTGTAGTTGGACACGAATGCCTGGGTAGTGAAACGGTGATTATATCTCCGGTGTAGTTGGACACGAATCCCTGGGTAGTGAAACGGAGAGAATATCTCCGGTGTAGTTAGACACGATTGCATGGGTAGTGAAACGGAGAGTATATCTCCGGTATATTTAGACACGATTGCCAGGGTAGTGAAACGGAGAGCATATCTCCGGTGTATTTAGACAAGAATGCCTGGGTAGTGAAGGGGAGAGTAAATCTCCGGTCTAGTTAGACACGAATGCCTGGGTAGTGATACGGTGTGTATATCTCCGGTGTAGTTAGACACGAATGCCTGGGTAGTGAAACGGAGAGTATATCTCCGGTGTAGTTAGACACGAATGCCCGGGTAGTGAAACGGAGAGTATATCTCCGGTGTAATTAGTCACGAATGCCTGGATAGTGAAACGGAGAGTATATCTCCGGTTTAGTTAGAAACGAATGCCTGGGTAGTGAAACGGCGAGTATATCTACTGTGTAGTTAGACACGATTGCCTGGGTAGTGAAACGGTGATTATATCTCCGGTGTAGTTGGACACGAATGCCTGGGTAGTGAAACGGAGAGAATATCTCCGGTGTAGTTAGACACGATTGCCTGGGTAGTGAAACGGAGAGTATATCTCCGGTGTAGTTAGACACAAATGCCCGGGTAGTGAAATGGAGAGTATATCTCCGGTGTAATTAGTCACGAATGCCTGGATAGTGAAACGGAGAGTATATCTCCGGTTTAGTTAGAAACGAATGCCTAGGTAGTGAAACGGAGAGTATATCTACTGTGTAGTTAGACACGATTGCCTGGGTAGTGAAATGGTGATTATATCTCCGGTGTAGTTGGACACGAATCCCTGGGTAGTGAAACGGAGAGAATATCTCCGGTGTAGTTATACACGATTGCCTGGGTAGTGAAACGGTGATTATATCTCCGGTGTAGTTTGACACGAATGCCTGGGTAGTGAAACGGAGAGAATATCTCCGGTGTAGTTAGACACGATTGCCTGGGTAGTGAAACGGAGAATATATCTCCGGTGTAGTTAGACACAAATGCCCGGGTAGTGAAATGGAGAGTATATCTCCGGTGTAATTAGTCGCGAATGCCTGGGTAGTGAAACGGAGAGTATATCTCCTGTGTAGTTAGACACGAATGCCTGGGTAGTGAAACGGAGAGTATATCTCCGGTGTAGTTAGACATGAATGCCTTAATAGTGAAACGGAGAGTATATCTCCGGTGTAGTTAGACACGAATGCGTGGATAGTGAAACTGAGAGTATATCTCCGGTGTAGTTAGACCCGAATGCCTGGGTAGTGAAATGGAGAGTTTATCTCCGGTGTAGTTAGACACAAATGACTGGGAAGTGAAACGGAGAGTATATCTCTGGTGTACTTAGACACGAACGCCTGGGTAGTGAAACGGAGAGTATATCTCCGGTGTAGTTAGACACGAATGCCCGGGTAGTGAAATGGAGAGTATATACCGGTGTAGTTAGACACGAATTCCCCGGTAGTGAAATGGAGAGTATATCTCCGGTGTAGTTAGAAACGAATGCCTGGATAGTGAAACGGAGAGTATATCTCCAGTGTAGTTTAAAAAGAATGCCTGGGTAGTGAAACGGAGAGTATATCTCCGGTATATTTAGACACGATTGCCAGGGTAGTGAAACGGAGAGCATATCTCCGGTGTAGTTAGACACGAATGCCTGGGTAGTGAAGGGGAGAGTAAATCTCCGGTCTAGTTAGACACGAATGCCTGGGTAGTGATACGGTGTGTATATCTCCGGTGTAGTTAGACACGAATGCCTGGGTAGTGAAACGGAGAGTATATCTCCGGTGTAGTTAGACACGAATGCCCGGGTAGTGAAACGGAGAGTATATCACCGGTGTAATTAGTCACGAATGCCTGGATAGTGAAACGGAGAGTATATCTCCGGTTTAGTTAGAAACGAATGCCTGGGTAGTGAAACGGCGAGTATATCTACTGTGTAGTTAGACACGATTGCCTGGGTAGTGAAACGGTGATTATATCTCCGGTGTAGTTGGACACGAATGCCTGGGTAGTGAAACGGAGAGAATATCTCCGGTGTAGTTAGACACGATTGCCTGGGTAGTGAAACGGAGAGTATATCTCCGGTGTAGTTAGACACAAATGCCCGGGTAGTGAAATGGAGAGTATATCTCCGGTGTAATTAGTCACGAATGCCTGGATAGTGAAACGGAGAGTATATCTCCGGTTTAGTTAGAGACGAATGCCTAGGTAGTGAAACGGAGAGTATATCTACTGTGTAGTTGGACACGAATGCCTGGGTAGTGAAACGGTGATTATATCTCCGGTGTAGTTGGACACGAATGCCTGGGTAGTGAAACGGAGAGAATATCTCCGGTGTAGTTAGACACGATTGCCTGGGTAGTGAAACGGAGAGTATATCTCCGGTGTAGTTAGACACGATTGACTGGATAGTGAAACGGAGAGTATACCTCCGGTGTAGTTAGACACGAATGCCTGGATAGTGAAACGGAGAGGATATCTCCGGTGTAGTTAGACATGAATGCCTGGGTAGTGAAACGGAGAGTATATCTCCTGTGTAGTTAGACACGAATGCCTGGGTAGTTAAACGGAGAGTATATCTCCGGTGTAGTTAGACACGAATGCCCGGGTAGTGAAATGGAGAGTATATCTCCGGTGAAGTTAGAAACGAATGCCTGGATATGGAAA
Source organism: Hemitrygon akajei (assembly GCF_048418815.1). Classification (NCBI taxonomy): domain Eukaryota; kingdom Metazoa; phylum Chordata; class Chondrichthyes; order Myliobatiformes; family Dasyatidae; genus Hemitrygon; species Hemitrygon akajei. The sequence continues at coordinate 117,853,384 of NC_133127.1, forward strand.
CGGAGAGTATATCTCCGGTGTAGTTTAAAAAGAATGCCTGGGTAGTGAAACGGAGAGTATATCTCCGGTATAGTTAGACACGATTGCCTGGGTAGTGATACGGAGAGTATATCTGCAGTGTTGTTAGACACGATTGCCTGGGTAGTGAAACGGAGAGTATATCTACTGTATAGTTAGAAACGAATGCCTGGGTAGTGAAACGGAGAGTATATCTCCTGTGTAGTTAGACACGAATGCATGGATAGTGAAACGGTGAGTGTATCTACGGTGTAGTTAGACACGAATGCATGGGTAGTGAAACGGAGAGTATATCTCCGGTGTAGTTAGACACGAATGCCTGGGTAGTGAAACGGAGAGTATATCTCCGGTGTGGTTAGACACGAATGCCTGGGTAGTGATACGATGTGTATATCTCCGGTGTAGTTAGACACGAATGCCTGGGTGGTGAAACGGAGAGTATATCTGCGGTTTAATTACACACGAATGTCTGGGTAGTGAAACGGAGCGTATATCTCCGGTGTACTTAGACACGAATGCCTGGGAAGTGAAAAGGAGAGTATATCTCCGGTGTAGTAAAACACGAATGCCTGGATAGTGAAATGGAGAGTATATCTCCGGTATAGTTAGACACGAATGACTGGGTAGTGAAACGGAGAGTATATCACCTGTGTAGTTAGACACAAATGCCTGGGTAGTGAAACGGAGAGTATATCTCCGGTGTAGTTAGAGACAAACGCCTGGGTAGTGAAACGGAGAGTATATCACCGGAGTAGTTATACACGAATGCCCGGGTAGTGAAACGGAGAGTATATCTCCGGTGTAGTTAGACACGATTGCCTGGTAGTGAAACGGAGAGTATATCTCTGGTGTACTAAGACACAAATGCCTGGATAGTGAAACGGAGAGTATATCTCCTGTGTAGTTAGACATGAATGCCTGAATAGTGAAACGGAGAGTATATCTACGGTGTAGTTAGACACGAATGCCTGGGTAGTGAAACGGAGAGTATATCTCCGGTGTAGTTAGACACGAATGCCTGGGTAGTGAAACGGAGAGTATATATCCAGTGTAGTTAGACACGAATGCCTGGGTAGTGAAAAGGAGAGTATATCTCCGGTTTATTAAAAACGAATGACTGGATAGTGAAACGGAGAGTATATTTCCGGTGTTGTTAGACACGAATGCGTGGATAGTGAAACTGGGAGTATATCTCCGGTGTAGTTAGACCCGAATGCCTGGGTAGTGAAATGGAGAGTTTATCTCCGGTGTAGTTAGACACAAATGCCTGGGAAGTGAAACGGAGAGTATATCTCTGGTGTACTTAGACACGAACGCCTGGGTAGTGAAACGGAGCGTATATCTCCGGTGTAGTTAGACACGAACGCCTGGGTAGTGAAATGGAGAGTATATACCGGTGTAGTTAGACACGAATGCCCCGGTAGTGAAATGGAAAGTATATCTCCGGTGTAGTTAGAAACGAATCCCTGGATAGTGAAACGGAGAGTATATCTCCAGTGTAGTTTAAAAAGAAAGCCTGGGTAGTGAAACGGAGAGTATATCTCCGGTATATTTAGACACGATTGCATGGGTAGTGAAACGGAGAGCATATCTCCAGTGTAGTTAGACACGAATGCCTGGGTAGTGAAGGGGAGAGTAAATCTCCGGTCTAGTTAGACACGAATGCCTGGGTAGTGATACGGAGTGTATATCTCCGGTGTAGTTAGACACGAATGCCTGGGAGGTGAAACGGAGAGTATATAGCCGGTGTAGTTAGACACGAATGCCCGGGTAGTGAAACAGAGAGTATATCTCCGGTTTAGTAAAAACGAATGACTGGATAGTGAAACGGAGAGTATATTTCCGGAGTTGTTAGACACGAATGCGTGGATAGTGAAACTGAGAGTATATCTCCGGTGTAGTTAGACCCGAATGCCTGGGTAGTGAAATGGAGAGTTTATCTCCGGTGTAGTTAGACACAAATGACTGGGAAGTGAAACGGAGAGTATATCTCTGGTGTACTTAGACACGAACGCATGGGTAGTGAAACGGAGAGTATATCTCCGGTGTAGTTAGTCACGAATGCCCGGGTAGTGAAATGGAGAGTATATACCGGTGTAGTTAGACACGAATGCCCCGGTAGTGAAATGGAGAGTATATCTCCGGTGTAGTTAGAAACGAATGCCTGGATAGTGAAACGGAGAGTATATCTCCAGTGTAGTTTAAAAAGAATGCCTGGGTAGTGAAACGGAGAGTATATCTCCGGTATATTTAGACACGATTGCCTGGGTAGTGAAACGGAGAGCATATCTCCGGTGTAGTTAGACACGAATGCCTGGGTAGTGAAGGGGAGAGTAAATCTCCGGTCTAGTTAGACACGAATGCCTGGGTAGTGATACGGTGTGTATATCTCCGGTGTAGTTAGACACGAATGCCTGGGTAGTGAAACGGAGAGTATATCTCCGGTGTAGTTAGACACGAATGCCCGGGTAGTGAAACGGAGAGTATATCTCCAGTGTAATTATTCACGAATGCCTGGATAGTGAAACGGAGAGTATATCTCCGGTTTAGTTAGAAACGAATGCCTGGGTAGTGAAACGGCGAGTATATCTACTGTGTAGTTAGACACGATTGCCTGGGTAGTGAAACGGTGATTATATCTCCGGTGTAGTTGGACACGAATGCCTGGGTAGTGTAACGGAGAGAATATCTCCGGTGTAGTTAGACACGATTGCCTGGGTAGTGAAACGGAGAGTATAACTCCGGTGTAGTTAGTCACGAATGCCCGGGTAGTGAAATGGAGAGTATATCTCCGGTGTAATTAGTCACGAATGCCTGGATAGTGAAACGGAGAGTATATCTCCGGTATAATTAGTCACGAATGCCTGGATAGTGAAACAGAGAGTATATCTCCGGTTTAGTTAGAAACGAATGACTTGGTAGTGAAACGGTGATTATTTCTCCGGTGTAGTTGGACACGAATGCCTGGGTACTGAAACGGAGAGAATATCTCCTGTGTAGTTAGACACGATTGCCTGGTAGTGAAACGGAGAGTATATCTCTGGTGTACTAAGACACGAATGCCTGGATAGTGAAACGGAGAGTATATCTCCTGTGTAGTTAGACACGAATGCCTGGATAGTGAAACGGAGAGTATATCTCCGGTGTAGTTAGACACGAATGCCTGGGTAGTGAAACGGAGAGTATATCTCCTGTGTAGTTAGACACGAATGCCTGGCTAGTGAAATGGAGAGTATATCTCCGGTGTAGTTAGACATGAATGCCTTAATAGTGAAACGGAGAGTATATCTCCGGTGTAGTTAGACACGAATGCGTGGATAGTGAAACTGAGAGTATATCTCCGGTGTAGTTAGACCCGAATGCCTGGGTAGTGAAATGGAGAGTTTATCTCCGGTGTAGTTAGACACAAATGACTGGGAAGTGAAACGGAGAGTATATCTCTGGTGTACTTAGACACGAACGCATGGGTAGTGAAACGGAGAGTATATCTCCGGTGTAGTTAGTCACGAATGCCCGGGTAGTGAAATGGAGAGTATATACCGGTGTAGTTAGACACGAATGCCCCGGTAGTGAAATGGAGAGTATATCTCCGGTGTAGTTAGAAACGAATGCCTGGATAGTGAAACGGAGAGTATATCTCCAGTGTAGTTTAAAAAGAATGCCTGGGTAGTGAAACGGAGAGTATATCTCCGGTATATTTAGACACGATTGCCTGGGTAGTGAAACGGAGAGCATATCTCCGGTGTAGTTAGACACGAATGCCTGGGTAGTGAAGGGGAGAGTAAATCTCCGGTCTAGTTAGACACGAATGCCTGGGTAGTGATACGGTGTGTATATCTCCGGTGTAGTTAGACACGAATGCCTGGGTAGTGAAACGGAGAGTATATCTCCGGTGTAGTTAGACACGAATGCCCGGGTAGTGAAACGGAGAGTATATCTCCAGTGTAATTATTCACGAATGCCTGGATAGTGAAACGGAGAGTATATCTCCGGTTTAGTTAGAAACGAATGCCTGGGTAGTGAAACGGCGAGTATATCTACTGTGTAGTTAGACACGATTGCCTGGGTAGTGAAACGGTGATTATATCTCCGGTGTAGTTGGACACGAATGCCTGGGTAGTGTAACGGAGAGAATATCTCCGGTGTAGTTAGACACGATTGCCTGGGTAGTGAAACGGAGAGTATAACTCCGGTGTAGTTAGTCACGAATGCCCGGGTAGTGAAATGGAGAGTATATCTCCGGTGTAATTAGTCACGAATGCCTGGGTAGTGAAACGGAGAGTATATCTCCGGTATAATTAGTCACGAATGCCTGGATAGTGAAACAGAGAGTATATCTCCGGTTTAGTTAGAAACGAATGCCTTGGTAGTGAAACGGTGATTATTTCTCCGGTGTAGTTGGACACGAATGCCTGGGTACTGAAACGGAGAGAATATCTCCTGTGTAGTTAGACACGATTGCCTGGTAGTGAAACGGAGAGTATATCTCTGGTGTACTAAGACACGAATGCCTGGATAGTGAAACGGAGAGTATATCTCCTGTGTAGTTAGACACGAATGCCTGGATAGTGAAACGGAGAGTATATCTCCGGTGTAGTTAGACACGAATGCCTGGGTAGTGAAACGGAGAGTATATCTCCTGTGTAGTTAGACACGAATGCCTGGATAGTGAAACGGAGAGTATATCTCCAGTGTAGTTTAAAAAGAATGCCTGGGTAGTGAAACGGAGAGTATATCTCCGGTGTAGTTAGACACGAATGCCTGGGTAGTGAAGGGGAGAGTAAATCTGCGGTCTAGTTAGACACGAATGCCTGGGTAGTGATACGGTGTGTATATCTCCGGTGTAGTTAGACACGAATGCCTGGGTAGTGAAACGGAGAGTATATCTCCGGTGTAGTTAGACACGAATGCCCGGGTAGTGAAACGGAGAGTATATCTCCGGTGTAATTAGTCACGAATGCCTGGATAGTGAAACGGAGAGTATATCTCCGGTTTAGTTAGAAACGAATGCCTGGGTAGTGAAACAGTGATTATATCTCCGGTGTAGTTGGACACGAATGCCTGGGTAGTGAAACGGAGAGAATATCTCCGGTGTAGTTAGACACGATTGCCTGGGTAGTGAAACGGAGAGTATATCTCCGGTGTAGTTAGACACGATTGCCTGGGTAGTGAAACGGAGAGAATATCTCCGGTGTAATTAGTCACGAATGCCTGGGTAGTGAAACGGAGAGTATATCTCCTGTGTAGTTAGACACGAATGCCTGGGTAGTGAAACGGAGAGTATATCTCCGGTGTAGTTAGACACGAATGCCTGGGTAGTGAAATGGAGAGTTTATCTCCGGTGTAGTTAGACACGAATGCGTGGATAGTGAAACTGAGAGTATATCTCCGGTGTAGTTAGACACGAATGCGTGGATAGTGAAACTGAGAGTATATCTCCGGTGTAGTTAGACCCGAATGCCTGGGTAGTGAAATGGAGAGTTTATCTCCGGTGTAGTTAGACACAAATGACTGGGAAGTGAAACGGAGAGTATATCTCTGGTGTACTTAGACACGAATGCCTGGGTAGTGAAACGGAGAGAATATCTCCGGTGTAGTTAGACACGATTGCCTGGGTAGTGAAACGGAGAGTATATCTCCGGTGTAGTTAGACACGATTGCCTGGGTAGTGAAACGGAGAGAATATCTCCGGTGTAATTAGTCACGAATGCCTGGGTAGTGAAACGGAGAGTATATCTCCTGTGTAGTTAGACACGAATGCCTGGGTAGTGAAACGGAGAGTATATCTCCGGTGTAATTAGTCACGAATGCCTGGGTAGTGAAACGGAGAGTATATCTCCTGTGTAGTTAGACACGAATGCCTGGGTAGTGAAACGGAGAGTAAATCTCCGGTCTAGTTAGACACGAATGCCTGGGTAGTGAAATGGAGAGTTTATCTCCGGTGTAGTTAGACACGAATGCGTGGATAGTGAAACTGAGAGTATATCTCCGGTGTAGTTAGACCCGAATGCCTGGGTAGTGAAATGGAGAGTTTATCTCCGGTGTAGTTAGACACAAATGACTGGGAAGTGAAACGGAGAGTATATCTCTGGTGTACTTAGACACGAATGCCTGGGTAGTGAAACGGAGAGAATATCTCCGGTGTAGTTAGACACGATTGCCTGGGTAGTGAAACGGAGAGTATATCTCCGGTGTAGTTAGACACGATTGCCTGGGTAGTGAAACGGAGAGAATATCTCCGGTGTAATTAGACACGATTGCCTGGGTAGTGAAACGGAGAGTATATCTCCGGTGTAGTTAGACACGATTGCCTGGGTAGTGAAACGGAGAGAATATCTCCGGTGTAATTAGTCACGAATGCCTGGGTAGTGAAACGGAGAGTATATCTCCTGTGTAGTTAGACACGAATGCCTGGGTAGTGAAACGGAGAGTATATCTCCGGTGTAGTTAGACACGAATGCCTGGGTAGTGAAATGGAGAGTTTATCTCCGGTGTAGTTAGACACGAATGCGTGGATAGTGAAACTGAGAGTATATCTCCGGTGTAGTTAGACACGAATGCGTGGATAGTGAAACTGAGAGTATATCTCCGGTGTAGTTAGACCCGAATGCCTGGGTAGTGAAATGGAGAGTTTATCTCCGGTGTAGTTAGACACAAATGACTGGGAACTGAAACGGAGAGTATATCTCTGGTGTACTTAGACACGAATGCCTGGGTAGTGAAACGGAGAGAATATCTCCGGTGTAGTTAGACACGATTGCCTGGGTAGTGAAACGGAGAGTATATCTCCGGTGTAGTTAGACACGATTGCCTGGGTAGTGAAACGGAGAGAATATCTCCGGTGTAATTAGTCACGAATGCCTGGGTAGTGAAACAGAGAGTATATCTCCTGTGTAGTTAGACACGAATGCCTGGGTAGTGAAACGGAGAGTATATCTCCGGTGTAATTAGTCACGAATGCCTGGGTAGTGAAACGGAGAGTATATCTCCTGTGTAGTTAGACACGAATGCCTGGGTAGTGAAACGGAGAGTATATCTCCGGTGTAGTTAGACATGAATGCCTTAATAGTGAAACGGAGAGTATATCTCTGGTGTAGTTAGACACGAATGCGTGGATAGTGAAACTGAGAGTATATCTCCGGTGTAGTTAGACACGAATGCCTGGGTAGTGAAATGGAGAGTTTATCTCCGGTGTAGTTAGACACGAATGCGTGGATAGTGAAACTGAGAGTATATCTCCGGTGTAGTTAGACACGAATGCGTGGATAGTGAAACTGAGAGTATATCTCCGGTGTAGTTAGACCCGAATGCCTGGGTAGTGAAATGGAGAGTTTATCTCCGGTGTAGTTAGACACAAATGACTGGGAAGTGAAACGGAGAGTATATCTCTGGTGTACTTAGACACGAACGCCTGGGTAGTGAAACGGAGAGTATATCTCCGGTGTAGTTAGACACGAATGCCCGGGTAGTGAAATGGAGAGTATATACCGGTGTAGTTAGACACGAATGCCCCGGTAGTGAAATGGAGAGTATATCTCCGGTGTAGTTAGAAACGAATGCCTGGATAGTGAAACGGAGAGTATATCTCCAGTGTAGTTTAAAAAGAATGCCTGGGTAGTGAAACGGAGAGTATATCTCCGGTATATTTAGACACGATTGCCAGGGTAGTGAAACGGAGAGCATATTTCCGGTGTAGTTAGACACGAATGCCTGGGTAGTGAAGGGGAGAGTAAATCTCCGGTCTAGTTAGACACGAATGCCTGGGTAGTGATACGGTGTGTATATCTCCGGTGTAGTTAGACACGAATGCCTGGGTAGTGAAACGGAGAGTATATCTCCGGTGTAGTTAGACACGAATGTCCGGGTAGTGAAACGGAGAGTATATCTCCGGTGTAATTAGTCACGAATGCCTGGATAGTGAAACGGAGAGTATATCTCCGGTTTAGTTAGAAACGAATGCCTGGGTAGTGAAACGGCGAGTATATCTACTGTGTAGTTAGACACGATTGCCTGGGTAGTGAAACGGTGATTATATCTCCGGTGTAGTTGGACACGAATGCCTGGGTAGTGAAACGGAGAGAATATCTCCGGTGTAGTTAGACACGATTGCCTGGGTAGTGAAACGGAGAGTATATCTCCGGTGTAGTTAGACACAAATGCCCGGGTAGTGAAATGGAGAGTATATCTCCGGTGTAATTAGTCACGAATGCCTGGATAGTGAAACGGAGAGTATCTCTCCGGTTTAGTTAGAAACGAATGCCTAGGTAGTGAAACGGAGAGTATATCTACTGTGTAGTTGGACACGAATGCCTGGGTAGTGAAACGGTGATTATATCTCCGGTGTAGTTGGACACGAATCCCTGGGTAGTGAAACGGAGAGAATATCTCCGGTGTAGTTAGACACGATTGCATGGGTAGTGAAACGGAGAGTATATCTCCGGTATATTTAGACACGATTGCCAGGGTAGTGAAACGGAGAGCATATCTCCGGTGTATTTAGACAAGAATGCCTGGGTAGTGAAGGGGAGAGTAAATCTCCGGTCTAGTTAGACACGAATGCCTGGGTAGTGATACGGTGTGTATATCTCCGGTGTAGTTAGACACGAATGCCTGGGTAGTGAAACGGAGAGTATATCTCCGGTGTAGTTAGACACGAATGCCCGGGTAGTGAAACGGAGAGTATATCTCCGGTGTAATTAGTCACGAATGCCTGGATAGTGAAACGGAGAGTATATCTCCGGTTTAGTTAGAAACGAATGCCTGGGTAGTGAAACGGCGAGTATATCTACTGTGTAGTTAGACACGATTGCCTGGGTAGTGAAACGGTGATTATATCTCCGGTGTAGTTGGACACGAATGCCTGGGTAGTGAAACGGAGAGAATATCTCCGGTGTAGTTAGACACGATTGCCTGGGTAGTGAAACGGAGAGTATATCTCCGGTGTAGTTAGACACAAATGCCCGGGTAGTGAAATGGAGAGTATATCTCCGGTGTAATTAGTCACGAATGCCTGGATAGTGAAACGGAGAGTATATCTCCGGTTTAGTTAGAAACGAATGCCTAGGTAGTGAAACGGAGAGTATATCTACTGTGTAGTTAGACACGATTGCCTGGGTAGTGAAATGGTGATTATATCTCCGGTGTAGTTGGACACGAATCCCTGGGTAGTGAAACGGAGAGAATATCTCCGGTGTAGTTATACACGATTGCCTGGGTAGTGAAACGGTGATTATATCTCCGGTGTAGTTTGACACGAATGCCTGGGTAGTGAAACGGAGAGAATATCTCCGGTGTAGTTAGACACGATTGCCTGGGTAGTGAAACGGAGAATATATCTCCGGTGTAGTTAGACACAAATGCCCGGGTAGTGAAATGGAGAGTATATCTCCGGTGTAATTAGTCGCGAATGCCTGGGTAGTGAAACGGAGAGTATATCTCCTGTGTAGTTAGAAACGAATGCCTGGATAGTGAAACGGAGAGTATATCTCCAGTGTAGTTTGACACGAATGCCTGGGTAGTGAAACGGAGAGAATATCTCCGGTGTAGTTAGACACGATTGCGTGGATAGTGAAACTGAGAGTATATCTCCGGTGTAGTTAGACCCGAATGCCTGGGTAGTGAAATGGAGAGTTTATCTCCGGTGTAGTTAGACACAAATGACTGGGAAGTGAAACGGAGAGTATATCTCTGGTGTACTTAGACACGAATGCCTGGGTAGTGAAACGGAGAGTATATATCCAGTGTAGTTAGACACGAATGCCTGGGTAGTGAAAAGGAGAGTATATCTCCGGTTTATTAAAAACGAATGACTGGATAGTGAAACGGAGAGTATATCACCTGTGTAGTTAGACACAAATGCCTGGGTAGTGAAACGGAGAGTATATCTCCGGTGTAGTTAGAGACGAACGCCTGGGTAGTGAAACGGAGAGTATATCACCGGAGTAGTTATACACGAATGCCCGGGTAGTGAAACGGAGAGTATATCTCCGGTGTAGTTAGACACGATTGCCTGGTAGTGAAACGGAGAGTATATCTCTGGTGTACTAAGACACAAATGCCTGGATAGTGAAACGGAGAGTATATCTCCTGTGTAGTTAGACATGAATGCCTGAATAGTGAAACGGAGAGTATATCTACGGTGTAGTTAGACACGAATGCCTGGGTAGTGAAACGGAGAGTATATCTCCGGTGTAGTTAGACACGAATGCCTGGGTAGTGAAACGGAGAGTATATATCCAGTGTAGTTAGACACGAATGCCTGGGTAGTGAAAAGGAGAGTATATCTCCGGTTTATTAAAAACGAATGACTGGATAGTGAAACGGAGAGTATATTTCCGGTGTTGTTAGACACGAATGCGTGGATAGTGAAACTGGGAGTATATCTCCGGTGTAGTTAGACCCGAATGCCTGGGTAGTGAAATGGAGAGTTTATCTCCGGTGTAGTTAGACACAAATGCCTGGGAAGTGAAACGGAGAGTATATCTCTGGTGTACTTAGACACGAACGCCTGGGTAGTGAAACGGAGCGTATATCTCCGGTGTAGTTAGACACGAACGCCTGGGTAGTGAAATGGAGAGTATATACCGGTGTAGTTAGACACGAATGCCCCGGTAGTGAAATGGAAAGTATATCTCCGGTGTAGTTAGAAACGAATCCCTGGATAGTGAAACGGAGAGTATATCTCCAGTGTAGTTTAAAAAGAAAGCCTGGGTAGTGAAACGGAGAGTATATCTCCGGTATATTTAGACACGATTGCATGGGTAGTGAAACGGAGAGCATATCTCCAGTGTAGTTAGACACGAATGCCTGGGTAGTGAAGGGGAGAGTAAATCTCCGGTCTAGTTAGACACGAATGCCTGGGTAGTGATACGGAGTGTATATCTCCGGTGTAGTTAGACACGAATGCCTGGGAGGTGAAACGGAGAGTATATAGCCGGTGTAGTTAGACACGAATGCCCGGGTAGTGAAACAGAGAGTATATCTCCGGTTTAGTAAAAACGAATGACTGGATAGTGAAACGGAGAGTATATTTCCGGAGTTGTTAGACACGAATGCGTGGATAGTGAAACTGAGAGTATATCTCCGGTGTAGTTAGACCCGAATGCCTGGGTAGTGAAATGGAGAGTTTATCTCCGGTGTAGTTAGACACAAATGACTGGGAAGTGAAACGGAGAGTATATCTCTGGTGTACTTAGACACGAACGCATGGGTAGTGAAACGGAGAGTATATCTCCGGTGTAGTTAGTCACGAATGCCCGGGTAGTGAAATGGAGAGTATATACCGGTGTAGTTAGACACGAATGCCCCGGTAGTGAAATGGAGAGTATATCTCCGGTGTAGTTAGAAACGAATGCCTGGATAGTGAAACGGAGAGTATATCTCCAGTGTAGTTTAAAAAGAATGCCTGGGTAGTGAAACGGAGAGTATATCTCCGGTATATTTAGACACGATTGCCTGGGTAGTGAAACGGAGAGCATATCTCCGGTGTAGTTAGACACGAATGCCTGGGTAGTGAAGGGGAGAGTAAATCTCCGGTCTAGTTAGACACGAATGCCTGGGTAGTGATACGGTGTGTATATCTCCGGTGTAGTTAGACACGAATGCCTGGGTAGTGAAACGGAGAGTATATCTCCGGTGTAGTTAGACACGAATGCCCGGGTAGTGAAACGGAGAGTATATCTCCAGTGTAATTATTCACGAATGCCTGGATAGTGAAACGGAGAGTATATCTCCGGTTTAGTTAGAAACGAATGCCTGGGTAGTGAAACGGCGAGTATATCTACTGTGTAGTTAGACACGATTGCCTGGGTAGTGAAACGGTGATTATATCTCCGGTGTAGTTGGACACGAATGCCTGGGTAGTGTAACGGAGAGAATATCTCCGGTGTAGTTAGACACGATTGCCTGGGTAGTGAAACGGAGAGTATAACTCCGGTGTAGTTAGTCACGAATGCCCGGGTAGTGAAATGGAGAGTATATCTCCGGTGTAATTAGTCACGAATGCCTGGATAGTGAAACGGAGAGTATATCTCCGGTATAATTAGTCACGAATGCCTGGATAGTGAAACAGAGAGTATATCTCCGGTTTAGTTAGAAACGAATGACTTGGTAGTGAAACGGTGATTATTTCTCCGGTGTAGTTGGACACGAATGCCTGGGTACTGAAACGGAGAGAATATCTCCTGTGTAGTTAGACACGATTGCCTGGTAGTGAAACGGAGAGTATATCTCTGGTGTACTAAGACACGAATGCCTGGATAGTGAAACGGAGAGTATATCTCCTGTGTAGTTAGACACGAATGCCTGGATAGTGAAACGGAGAGTATATCTCCGGTGTAGTTAGACACGAATGCCTGGGTAGTGAAACGGAGAGTATATCTCCTGTGTAGTTAGACACGAATGCCTGGCTAGTGAAATGGAGAGTATATCTCCGGTGTAGTTAGACATGAATGCCTTAATAGTGAAACGGAGAGTATATCTCCGGTGTAGTTAGACACGAATGCGTGGATAGTGAAACTGAGAGTATATCTCCGGTGTAGTTAGACCCGAATGCCTGGGTAGTGAAATGGAGAGTTTATCTCCGGTGTAGTTAGACACAAATGACTGGGAAGTGAAACGGAGAGTATATCTCTGGTGTACTTAGACACGAACGCATGGGTAGTGAAACGGAGAGTATATCTCCGGTGTAGTTAGTCACGAATGCCCGGGTAGTGAAATGGAGAGTATATACCGGTGTAGTTAGACACGAATGCCCCGGTAGTGAAATGGAGAGTATATCTCCGGTGTAGTTAGAAACGAATGCCTGGATAGTGAAACGGAGAGTATATCTCCAGTGTAGTTTAAAAAGAATGCCTGGGTAGTGAAACGGAGAGTATATCTCCGGTATATTTAGACACGATTGCCTGGGTAGTGAAACGGAGAGCATATCTCCGGTGTAGTTAGACACGAATGCCTGGGTAGTGAAGGGGAGAGTAAATCTCCGGTCTAGTTAGACACGAATGCCTGGGTAGTGATACGGTGTGTATATCTCCGGTGTAGTTAGACACGAATGCCTGGGTAGTGAAACGGAGAGTATATCTCCGGTGTAGTTAGACACGAATGCCCGGGTAGTGAAACGGAGAGTATATCTCCAGTGTAATTATTCACGAATGCCTGGATAGTGAAACGGAGAGTATATCTCCGGTTTAGTTAGAAACGAATGCCTGGGTAGTGAAACGGCGAGTATATCTACTGTGTAGTTAGACACGATTGCCTGGGTAGTGAAACGGTGATTATATCTCCGGTGTAGTTGGACACGAATGCCTGGGTAGTGTAACGGAGAGAATATCTCCGGTGTAGTTAGACACGATTGCCTGGGTAGTGAAACGGAGAGTATAACTCCGGTGTAGTTAGTCACGAATGCCCGGGTAGTGAAATGGAGAGTATATCTCCGGTGTAATTAGTCACGAATGCCTGGGTAGTGAAACGGAGAGTATATCTCCGGTATAATTAGTCACGAATGCCTGGATAGTGAAACAGAGAGTATATCTCCGGTTTAGTTAGAAACGAATGCCTTGGTAGTGAAACGGTGATTATTTCTCCGGTGTAGTTGGACACGAATGCCTGGGTACTGAAACGGAGAGAATATCTCCTGTGTAGTTAGACACGATTGCCTGGTAGTGAAACGGAGAGTATATCTCTGGTGTACTAAGACACGAATGCCTGGATAGTGAAACGGAGAGTATATCTCCTGTGTAGTTAGACACGAATGCCTGGATAGTGAAACGGAGAGTATATCTCCGGTGTAGTTAGACACGAATGCCTGGGTAGTGAAACGGAGAGTATATCTCCTGTGTAGTTAGACACGAATGCCTGGATAGTGAAACGGAGAGTATATCTCCAGTGTAGTTTAAAAAGAATGCCTGGGTAGTGAAACGGAGAGTATATCTCCGGTGTAGTTAGACACGAATGCCTGGGTAGTGAAGGGGAGAGTAAATCTGCGGTCTAGTTAGACACGAATGCCTGGGTAGTGATACGGTGTGTATATCTCCGGTGTAGTTAGACACGAATGCCTGGGTAGTGAAACGGAGAGTATATCTCCGGTGTAGTTAGACACGAATGCCCGGGTAGTGAAACGGAGAGTATATCTCCGGTGTAATTAGTCACGAATGCCTGGATAGTGAAACGGAGAGTATATCTCCGGTTTAGTTAGAAACGAATGCCTGGGTAGTGAAACAGTGATTATATCTCCGGTGTAGTTGGACACGAATGCCTGGGTAGTGAAACGGAGAGAATATCTCCGGTGTAGTTAGACACGATTGCCTGGGTAGTGAAACGGAGAGTATATCTCCGGTGTAGTTAGACACGATTGCCTGGGTAGTGAAACGGAGAGAATATCTCCGGTGTAATTAGTCACGAATGCCTGGGTAGTGAAACGGAGAGTATATCTCCTGTGTAGTTAGACACGAATGCCTGGGTAGTGAAACGGAGAGTATATCTCCGGTGTAGTTAGACACGAATGCCTGGGTAGTGAAATGGAGAGTTTATCTCCGGTGTAGTTAGACACGAATGCGTGGATAGTGAAACTGAGAGTATATCTCCGGTGTAGTTAGACACGAATGCGTGGATAGTGAAACTGAGAGTATATCTCCGGTGTAGTTAGACCCGAATGCCTGGGTAGTGAAATGGAGAGTTTATCTCCGGTGTAGTTAGACACAAATGACTGGGAAGTGAAACGGAGAGTATATCTCTGGTGTACTTAGACACGAATGCCTGGGTAGTGAAACGGAGAGAATATCTCCGGTGTAGTTAGACACGATTGCCTGGGTAGTGAAACGGAGAGTATATCTCCGGTGTAGTTAGACACGATTGCCTGGGTAGTGAAACGGAGAGAATATCTCCGGTGTAATTAGTCACGAATGCCTGGGTAGTGAAACGGAGAGTATATCTCCTGTGTAGTTAGACACGAATGCCTGGGTAGTGAAACGGAGAGTATATCTCCGGTGTAATTAGTCACGAATGCCTGGGTAGTGAAACGGAGAGTATATCTCCTGTGTAGTTAGACACGAATGCCTGGGTAGTGAAACGGAGAGTAAATCTCCGGTCTAGTTAGACACGAATGCCTGGGTAGTGAAATGGAGAGTTTATCTCCGGTGTAGTTAGACACGAATGCGTGGATAGTGAAACTGAGAGTATATCTCCGGTGTAGTTAGACCCGAATGCCTGGGTAGTGAAATGGAGAGTTTATCTCCGGTGTAGTTAGACACAAATGACTGGGAAGTGAAACGGAGAGTATATCTCTGGTGTACTTAGACACGAATGCCTGGGTAGTGAAACGGAGAGAATATCTCCGGTGTAGTTAGACACGATTGCCTGGGTAGTGAAACGGAGAGTATATCTCCGGTGTAGTTAGACACGATTGCCTGGGTAGTGAAACGGAGAGAATATCTCCGGTGTAATTAGACACGATTGCCTGGGTAGTGAAACGGAGAGTATATCTCCGGTGTAGTTAGACACGATTGCCTGGGTAGTGAAACGGAGAGAATATCTCCGGTGTAATTAGTCACGAATGCCTGGGTAGTGAAACGGAGAGTATATCTCCTGTGTAGTTAGACACGAATGCCTGGGTAGTGAAACGGAGAGTATATCTCCGGTGTAGTTAGACACGAATGCCTGGGTAGTGAAATGGAGAGTTTATCTCCGGTGTAGTTAGACACGAATGCGTGGATAGTGAAACTGAGAGTATATCTCCGGTGTAGTTAGACACGAATGCGTGGATAGTGAAACTGAGAGTATATCTCCGGTGTAGTTAGACCCGAATGCCTGGGTAGTGAAATGGAGAGTTTATCTCCGGTGTAGTTAGACACAAATGACTGGGAACTGAAACGGAGAGTATATCTCTGGTGTACTTAGACACGAATGCCTGGGTAGTGAAACGGAGAGAATATCTCCGGTGTAGTTAGACACGATTGCCTGGGTAGTGAAACGGAGAGTATATCTCCGGTGTAGTTAGACACGATTGCCTGGGTAGTGAAACGGAGAGAATATCTCCGGTGTAATTAGTCACGAATGCCTGGGTAGTGAAACAGAGAGTATATCTCCTGTGTAGTTAGACACGAATGCCTGGGTAGTGAAACGGAGAGTATATCTCCGGTGTAATTAGTCACGAATGCCTGGGTAGTGAAACGGAGAGTATATCTCCTGTGTAGTTAGACACGAATGCCTGGGTAGTGAAACGGAGAGTATATCTCCGGTGTAGTTAGACATGAATGCCTTAATAGTGAAACGGAGAGTATATCTCTGGTGTAGTTAGACACGAATGCGTGGATAGTGAAACTGAGAGTATATCTCCGGTGTAGTTAGACACGAATGCCTGGGTAGTGAAATGGAGAGTTTATCTCCGGTGTAGTTAGACACGAATGCGTGGATAGTGAAACTGAGAGTATATCTCCGGTGTAGTTAGACACGAATGCGTGGATAGTGAAACTGAGAGTATATCTCCGGTGTAGTTAGACCCGAATGCCTGGGTAGTGAAATGGAGAGTTTATCTCCGGTGTAGTTAGACAAAATGACTGGGAAGTGAAACGGAGAGTATATCTCTGGTGTACTTAGACACGAACGCCTGGGTAGTGAAACGGAGAGTATATCTCCGGTGTAGTTAGACACGAATGCCCGGGTAGTGAAATGGAGAGTATATACCGGTGTAGTTAGACACGAATGCCCCGGTAGTGAAATGGAGAGTATATCTCCGGTGTAGTTAGAAACGAATGCCTGGATAGTGAAACGGAGAGTATATCTCCAGTGTAGTTTAAAAAGAATGCCTGGGTAGTGAAACGGAGAGTATATCTCCGGTATATTTAGACACGATTGCCAGGGTAGTGAAACGGAGAGCATATTTCCGGTGTAGTTAGACACGAATGCCTGGGTAGTGAAGGGGAGAGTAAATCTCCGGTCTAGTTAGACACGAATGCCTGGGTAGTGATACGGTGTGTATATCTCCGGTGTAGTTAGACACGAATGCCTGGGTAGTGAAACGGAGAGTATATCTCCGGTGTAGTTAGACACGAATGTCCGGGTAGTGAAACGGAGAGTATATCTCCGGTGTAATTAGTCACGAATGCCTGGATACTGAAACGGAGAGTATATCTCCGGTTTAGTTAGAAACGAATGCCTGGGTAGTGAAACGGCGAGTATATCTACTGTGTAGTTAGACACGATTGCCTGGGTAGTGAAACGGTGATTATATCTCCGGTGTAGTTGGACACGAATGCCTGGGTAGTGAAACGGAGAGAATATCTCCGGTGTAGTTAGACACGATTGCCTGGGTAGTGAAACGGAGAGTATATCTCCGGTGTAGTTAGACACAAATGCCCGGGTAGTGAAATGGAGAGTATATCTCCGGTGTAATTAGTCACGAATGCCTGGATAGTGAAACGGAGAGTATCTCTCCGGTTTAGTTAGAAACGAATGCCTAGGTAGTGAAACGGAGAGTATATCTACTGTGTAGTTGGACACGAATGCCTGGGTAGTGAAACGGTGATTATATCTCCGGTGTAGTTGGACACGAATCCCTGGGTAGTGAAACGGAGAGAATATCTCCGGTGTAGTTAGACACGATTGCATGGGTAGTGAAACGGAGAGTATATCTCCGGTATATTTAGACACGATTGCCAGGGTAGTGAAACGGAGAGCATATCTCCGGTGTATTTAGACAAGAATGCCTGGGTAGTGAAGGGGAGAGTAAATCTCCGGTCTAGTTAGACACGAATGCCTGGGTAGTGATACGGTGTGTATATCTCCGGTGTAGTTAGACACGAATGCCTGGGTAGTGAAACGGAGAGTATATCTCCGGTGTAGTTAGACACGAATGCCCGGGTAGTGAAACGGAGAGTATATCTCCGGTGTAATTAGTCACGAATGCCTGGATAGTGAAACGGAGAGTATATCTCCGGTTTAGTTAGAAACGAATGCCTGGGTAGTGAAACGGCGAGTATATCTACTGTGTAGTTAGACACGATTGCCTGGGTAGTGAAACGGTGATTATATCTCCGGTGTAGTTGGACACGAATGCCTGGGTAGTGAAACGGAGAGAATATCTCCGGTGTAGTTAGACACGATTGCCTGGGTAGTGAAACGGAGAGTATATCTCCGGTGTAGTTAGACACAAATGCCCGGGTAGTGAAATGGAGAGTATATCTCCGGTGTAATTAGTCACGAATGCCTGGATAGTGAAACGGAGAGTATATCTCCGGTTTAGTTAGAAACGAATGCCTAGGTAGTGAAACGGAGAGTATATCTACTGTGTAGTTAGACACGATTGCCTGGGTAGTGAAATGGTGATTATATCTCCGGTGTAGTTGGACACGAATCCCTGGGTAGTGAAACGGAGAGAATATCTCCGGTGTAGTTATACACGATTGCCTGGGTAGTGAAACGGTGATTATATCTCCGGTGTAGTTTGACACGAATGCCTGGGTAGTGAAACGGAGAGAATATCTCCGGTGTAGTTAGACACGATTGCCTGGGTAGTGAAACGGAGAATATATCTCCGGTGTAGTTAGACACAAATGCCCGGGTAGTGAAATGGAGAGTATATCTCCGGTGTAATTAGTCGCGAATGCCTGGGTAGTGAAACGGAGAGTATATCTCCGGTGTAGTTAGACACGATTGCCTGGGTAGTGAAACGGAGAGAATATCTCCGGTGTAATTAGTCACGAATGCCTGGGTAGTGAAACGGAGAGTATATCTCCTGTGTAGTTAGACACGAATGCCTGGGTAGTGAAACGGAGAGTATATCTCCGGTGTAGTTAGACACGAATGCCTGGGTAGTGAAATGGAGAGTTTATCTCCGGTGTAGTTAGACACGAATGCGTGGATAGTGAAACTGAGAGTATATCTCCGGTGTAGTTAGACACGAATGCGTGGATAGTGAAACTGAGAGTATATCTCCGGTGTAGTTAGACCCGAATGCCTGGGTAGTGAAATGGAGAGTTTATCTCCGGTGTAGTTAGACACAAATGACTGGGAAGTGAAACGGAGAGTATATCTCTGGTGTACTTAGACACGAATGCCTGGGTAGTGAAACGGAGAGAATATCTCCGGTGTAGTTAGACACGATTGCCTGGGTAGTGAAACGGAGAGTATATCTCCGGTGTAGTTAGACACGATTGCCTGGGTAGTGAAACGGAGAGAATATCTCCGGTGTAATTAGTCACGAATGCCTGGGTAGTGAAACGGAGAGTATATCTCCTGTGTAGTTAGACACGAATGCCTGGGTAGTGAAACGGAGAGTATATCTCCGGTGTAATTAGTCACGAATGCCTGGGTAGTGAAACGGAGAGTATATCTCCTGTGTAGTTAGACACGAATGCCTGGGTAGTGAAACGGAGAGTAAATCTCCGGTCTAGTTAGACACGAATGCCTGGGTAGTGAAATGGAGAGTTTATCTCCGGTGTAGTTAGACACGAATGCGTGGATAGTGAAACTGAGAGTATATCTCCGGTGTAGTTAGACCCGAATGCCTGGGTAGTGAAATGGAGAGTTTATCTCCGGTGTAGTTAGACACAAATGACTGGGAAGTGAAACGGAGAGTATATCTCTGGTGTACTTAGACACGAATGCCTGGGTAGTGAAACGGAGAGAATATCTCCGGTGTAGTTAGACACGATTGCCTGGGTAGTGAAACGGAGAGTATATCTCCGGTGTAGTTAGACACGATTGCCTGGGTAGTGAAACGGAGAGAATATCTCCGGTGTAATTAGACACGATTGCCTGGGTAGTGAAACGGAGAGTATATCTCCGGTGTAGTTAGACACGATTGCCTGGGTAGTGAAACGGAGAGAATATCTCCGGTGTAATTAGTCACGAATGCCTGGGTAGTGAAACGGAGAGTATATCTCCTGTGTAGTTAGACACGAATGCCTGGGTAGTGAAACGGAGAGTATATCTCCGGTGTAGTTAGACACGAATGCCTGGGTAGTGAAATGGAGAGTTTATCTCCGGTGTAGTTAGACACGAATGCGTGGATAGTGAAACTGAGAGTATATCTCCGGTGTAGTTAGACACGAATGCGTGGATAGTGAAACTGAGAGTATATCTCCGGTGTAGTTAGACCCGAATGCCTGGGTAGTGAAATGGAGAGTTTATCTCCGGTGTAGTTAGACACAAATGACTGGGAACTGAAACGGAGAGTATATCTCTGGTGTACTTAGACACGAATGCCTGGGTAGTGAAACGGAGAGAATATCTCCGGTGTAGTTAGACACGATTGCCTGGGTAGTGAAACGGAGAGTATATCTCCGGTGTAGTTAGACACGATTGCCTGGGTAGTGAAACGGAGAGAATATCTCCGGTGTAATTAGTCACGAATGCCTGGGTAGTGAAACAGAGAGTATATCTCCTGTGTAGTTAGACACGAATGCCTGGGTAGTGAAACGGAGAGTATATCTCCGGTGTAATTAGTCACGAATGCCTGGGTAGTGAAACGGAGAGTATATCTCCTGTGTAGTTAGACACGAATGCCTGGGTAGTGAAACGGAGAGTATATCTCCGGTGTAGTTAGACATGAATGCCTTAATAGTGAAACGGAGAGTATATCTCTGGTGTAGTTAGACACGAATGCGTGGATAGTGAAACTGAGAGTATATCTCCGGTGTAGTTAGACACGAATGCCTGGGTAGTGAAATGGAGAGTTTATCTCCGGTGTAGTTAGACACGAATGCGTGGATAGTGAAACTGAGAGTATATCTCCGGTGTAGTTAGACACGAATGCGTGGATAGTGAAACTGAGAGTATATCTCCGGTGTAGTTAGACCCGAATGCCTGGGTAGTGAAATGGAGAGTTTATCTCCGGTGTAGTTAGACACAAATGACTGGGAAGTGAAACGGAGAGTATATCTCTGGTGTACTTAGACACGAACGCCTGGGTAGTGAAACGGAGAGTATATCTCCGGTGTAGTTAGACACGAATGCCCGGGTAGTGAAATGGAGAGTATATACCGGTGTAGTTAGACACGAATGCCCCGGTAGTGAAATGGAGAGTATATCTCCGGTGTAGTTAGAAACGAATGCCTGGATAGTGAAACGGAGAGTATATCTCCAGTGTAGTTTAAAAAGAATGCCTGGGTAGTGAAACGGAGAGTATATCTCCGGTATATTTAGACACGATTGCCAGGGTAGTGAAACGGAGAGCATATTTCCGGTGTAGTTAGACACGAATGCCTGGGTAGTGAAGGGGAGAGTAAATCTCCGGTCTAGTTAGACACGAATGCCTGGGTAGTGATACGGTGTGTATATCTCCGGTGTAGTTAGACACGAATGCCTGGGTAGTGAAACGGAGAGTATATCTCCGGTGTAGTTAGACACGAATGTCCGGGTAGTGAAACGGAGAGTATATCTCCGGTGTAATTAGTCACGAATGCCTGGATACTGAAACGGAGAGTATATCTCCGGTTTAGTTAGAAACGAATGCCTGGGTAGTGAAACGGCGAGTATATCTACTGTGTAGTTAGACACGATTGCCTGGGTAGTGAAACGGTGATTATATCTCCGGTGTAGTTGGACACGAATGCCTGGGTAGTGAAACGGAGAGAATATCTCCGGTGTAGTTAGACACGATTGCCTGGGTAGTGAAACGGAGAGTATATCTCCGGTGTAGTTAGACACAAATGCCCGGGTAGTGAAATGGAGAGTATATCTCCGGTGTAATTAGTCACGAATGCCTGGATAGTGAAACGGAGAGTATCTCTCCGGTTTAGTTAGAAACGAATGCCTAGGTAGTGAAACGGAGAGTATATCTACTGTGTAGTTGGACACGAATGCCTGGGTAGTGAAACGGTGATTATATCTCCGGTGTAGTTGGACACGAATCCCTGGGTAGTGAAACGGAGAGAATATCTCCGGTGTAGTTAGACACGATTGCATGGGTAGTGAAACGGAGAGTATATCTCCGGTATATTTAGACACGATTGCCAGGGTAGTGAAACGGAGAGCATATCTCCGGTGTATTTAGACAAGAATGCCTGGGTAGTGAAGGGGAGAGTAAATCTCCGGTCTAGTTAGACACGAATGCCTGGGTAGTGATACGGTGTGTATATCTCCGGTGTAGTTAGACACGAATGCCTGGGTAGTGAAACGGAGAGTATATCTCCGGTGTAGTTAGACACGAATGCCCGGGTAGTGAAACGGAGAGTATATCTCCGGTGTAATTAGTCACGAATGCCTGGATAGTGAAACGGAGAGTATATCTCCGGTTTAGTTAGAAACGAATGCCTGGGTAGTGAAACGGCGAGTATATCTACTGTGTAGTTAGACACGATTGCCTGGGTAGTGAAACGGTGATTATATCTCCGGTGTAGTTGGACACGAATGCCTGGGTAGTGAAACGGAGAGAATATCTCCGGTGTAGTTAGACACGATTGCCTGGGTAGTGAAACGGAGAGTATATCTCCGGTGTAGTTAGACACAAATGCCCGGGTAGTGAAATGGAGAGTATATCTCCGGTGTAATTAGTCACGAATGCCTGGATAGTGAAACGGAGAGTATATCTCCGGTTTAGTTAGAAACGAATGCCTAGGTAGTGAAACGGAGAGTATATCTACTGTGTAGTTAGACACGATTGCCTGGGTAGTGAAATGGTGATTATATCTCCGGTGTAGTTGGACACGAATCCCTGGGTAGTGAAACGGAGAGAATATCTCCGGTGTAGTTATACACGATTGCCTGGGTAGTGAAACGGTGATTATATCTCCGGTGTAGTTTGACACGAATGCCTGGGTAGTGAAACGGAGAGAATATCTCCGGTGTAGTTAGACACGATTGCCTGGGTAGTGAAACGGAGAATATATCTCCGGTGTAGTTAGACACAAATGCCCGGGTAGTGAAATGGAGAGTATATCTCCGGTGTAATTAGTCGCGAATGCCTGGGTAGTGAAACGGAGAGTATATCTCCTGTGTAGTTAGACACGAATGCCTGGGTAGTGAAACGGAGAGTATATCTCCGGTGTAGTTAGACATGAATGCCTTAATAGTGAAACGGAGAGTATATCTCCGGTGTAGTTAGACACGAATGCGTGGATAGTGAAACTGAGAGTATATCTCCGGTGTAGTTAGACCCGAATGCCTGGGTAGTGAAATGGAGAGTTTATCTCCGGTGTAGTTAGACACAAATGACTGGGAAGTGAAACGGAGAGTATATCTCTGGTGTACTTAGACACGAACGCCTGGGTAGTGAAACGGAGAGTATATCTCCGGTGTAGTTAGACACGAATGCCCGGGTAGTGAAATGGAGAGTATATACCGGTGTAGTTAGACACGAATTCCCCGGTAGTGAAATGGAGAGTATATCTCCGGTGTAGTTAGAAACGAATGCCTGGATAGTGAAACGGAGAGTATATCTCCAGTGTAGTTTAAAAAGAATGCCTGGGTAGTGAAACGGAGAGTATATCTCCGGTATATTTAGACACGATTGCCAGGGTAGTGAAACGGAGAGCATATCTCCGGTGTAGTTAGACACGAATGCCTGGGTAGTGAAGGGGAGAGTAAATCTCCGGTCTAGTTAGACACGAATGCCTGGGTAGTGATACGGTGTGTATATCTCCGGTGTAGTTAGACACGAATGCCTGGGTAGTGAAACGGAGAGTATATCTCCGGTGTAGTTAGACACGAATGCCCGGGTAGTGAAACGGAGAGTATATCACCGGTGTAATTAGTCACGAATGCCTGGATAGTGAAACGGAGAGTATATCTCCGGTTTAGTTAGAAACGAATGCCTGGGTAGTGAAACGGCGAGTATATCTACTGTGTAGTTAGACACGATTGCCTGGGTAGTGAAACGGTGATTATATCTCCGGTGTAGTTGGACACGAATGCCTGGGTAGTGAAACGGAGAGAATATCTCCGGTGTAGTTAGACACGATTGCCTGGGTAGTGAAACGGAGAGTATATCTCCGGTGTAGTTAGACACAAATGCCCGGGTAGTGAAATGGAGAGTATATCTCCGGTGTAATTAGTCACGAATGCCTGGATAGTGAAACGGAGAGTATATCTCCGGTTTAGTTAGAGACGAATGCCTAGGTAGTGAAACGGAGAGTATATCTACTGTGTAGTTGGACACGAATGCCTGGGTAGTGAAACGGTGATTATATCTCCGGTGTAGTTGGACACGAATGCCTGGGTAGTGAAACGGAGAGAATATCTCCGGTGTAGTTAGACACGATTGCCTGGGTAGTGAAACGGAGAGTATATCTCCGGTGTAGTTAGACACGATTGCCTGGATAGTGAAACGGAGAGTATACCTCCGGTGTAGTTAGACACGAATGCCTGGATAGTGAAACGGAGAGGATATCTCCGGTGTAGTTAGACATGAATGCCTGGGTAGTGAAACGGAGAGTATATCTCCTGTGTAGTTAGACACGAATGCCTGGGTAGTTAAACGGAGAGTATATCTCCGGTGTAGTTAGACACGAATGCCCGGGTAGTGAAATGGAGAGTATATCTCCGGTGAAGTTAGAAACGAATGCCTGGATATGGAAACGGAGAGTATATCTCCGGTGTAGTTTAAAAAGAATGCCTGGGTAGTGAAACGGAGAGTATATCTCCGGTATAGTTAGACACGATTGCCTGGGTAGTGATACGGAGAGTATATCTGCAGTGTTGTTAGACACGATTGCCTGGGTAGTGAAACGGAGAGTATATCTACTGTATAGTTAGAAACGAATGCCTGGGTAGTGAAACGGAGAGTATATCTCCTGTGTAGTTAGACACGAATGCATGGATAGTGAAACGGTGAGTGTATCTACGGTGTAGTTAGACACGAATGCATGGGTAGTGAAACGGAGAGTATATCTCCGGTGTAGTTAGACACGAATGCCTGGGTAGTGAAACGGAGAGTATATCTCCGGTGTGGTTAGACACGAATGCCTGGGTAGTGATACGATGTGTATATCTCCGGTGTAGTTAGACACGAATGCCTGGGTGGTGAAACGGAGAGTATATCTGCGGTTTAATTACACACGAATGTCTGGGTAGTGAAACGGAGCGTATATCTCCGGTGTACTTAGACACGAATGCCTGGGAAGTGAAAAGGAGAGTATATCTCCGGTGTAGTAAAACACGAATGCCTGGATAGTGAAATGGAGAGTATATCTCCGGTATAGTTAGACACGAATGACTGGGTAGTGAAACGGAGAGTATATCACCTGTGTAGTTAGACACAAATGCCTGGGTAGTGAAACGGAGAGTATATCTCCGGTGTAGTTAGAGACGAACGCCTGGGTAGTGAAACGGAGAGTATATCACCGGAGTAGTTATACACGAATGCCCGGGTAGTGAAACGGAGAGTATATCTCCGGTGTAGTTAGACACGATTGCCTGGTAGTGAAACGGAGAGTATATCTCTGGTGTACTAAGACACAAATGCCTGGATAGTGAAACGGAGAGTATATCTCCTGTGTAGTTAGACATGAATGCCTGAATAGTGAAACGGAGAGTATATCTACGGTGTAGTTAGACACGAATGCCTGGGTAGTGAAACGGAGAGTATATCTCCGGTGTAGTTAGACACGAATGCCTGGGTAGTGAAACGGAGAGTATATATCCAGTGTAGTTAGACACGAATGCCTGGGTAGTGAAAAGGAGAGTATATCTCCGGTTTATTAAAAACGAATGACTGGATAGTGAAACGGAGAGTATATTTCCGGTGTTGTTAGACACGAATGCGTGGATAGTGAAACTGGGAGTATATCTCCGGTGTAGTTAGACCCGAATGCCTGGGTAGTGAAATGGAGAGTTTATCTCCGGTGTAGTTAGACACAAATGCCTGGGAAGTGAAACGGAGAGTATATCTCTGGTGTACTTAGACACGAACGCCTGGGTAGTGAAACGGAGCGTATATCTCCGGTGTAGTTAGACACGAACGCCTGGGTAGTGAAATGGAGAGTATATACCGGTGTAGTTAGACACGAATGCCCCGGTAGTGAAATGGAAAGTATATCTCCGGTGTAGTTAGAAACGAATCCCTGGATAGTGAAACGGAGAGTATATCTCCAGTGTAGTTTAAAAAGAAAGCCTGGGTAGTGAAACGGAGAGTATATCTCCGGTATATTTAGACACGATTGCATGGGTAGTGAAACGGAGAGCATATCTCCAGTGTAGTTAGACACGAATGCCTGGGTAGTGAAGGGGAGAGTAAATCTCCGGTCTAGTTAGACACGAATGCCTGGGTAGTGATACGGAGTGTATATCTCCGGTGTAGTTAGACACGAATGCCTGGGAGGTGAAACGGAGAGTATATAGCCGGTGTAGTTAGACACGAATGCCCGGGTAGTGAAACAGAGAGTATATCTCCGGTTTAGTAAAAACGAATGACTGGATAGTGAAACGGAGAGTATATTTCCGGAGTTGTTAGACACGAATGCGTGGATAGTGAAACTGAGAGTATATCTCCGGTGTAGTTAGACCCGAATGCCTGGGTAGTGAAATGGAGAGTTTATCTCCGGTGTAGTTAGACACAAATGACTGGGAAGTGAAACGGAGAGTATATCTCTGGTGTACTTAGACACGAACGCATGGGTAGTGAAACGGAGAGTATATCTCCGGTGTAGTTAGTCACGAATGCCCGGGTAGTGAAATGGAGAGTATATACCGGTGTAGTTAGACACGAATGCCCCGGTAGTGAAATGGAGAGTATATCTCCGGTGTAGTTAGAAACGAATGCCTGGATAGTGAAACGGAGAGTATATCTCCAGTGTAGTTTAAAAAGAATGCCTGGGTAGTGAAACGGAGAGTATATCTCCGGTATATTTAGACACGATTGCCTG
Organism: Hemitrygon akajei; assembly: GCF_048418815.1. NCBI lineage: Eukaryota > Metazoa > Chordata > Chondrichthyes > Myliobatiformes > Dasyatidae > Hemitrygon > Hemitrygon akajei. The sequence continues at coordinate 117,880,197 of NC_133127.1, forward strand.
GGTAGTGAAACGGAGAGCATATCTCCGGTGTAGTTAGACACGAATGCCTGGGTAGTGAAGGGGAGAGTAAATCTCCGGTCTAGTTAGACACGAATGCCTGGGTAGTGATACGGTGTGTATATCTCCGGTGTAGTTAGACACGAATGCCTGGGTAGTGAAACGGAGAGTATATCTCCGGTGTAGTTAGACACGAATGCCCGGGTAGTGAAACGGAGAGTATATCTCCAGTGTAATTATTCACGAATGCCTGGATAGTGAAACGGAGAGTATATCTCCGGTTTAGTTAGAAACGAATGCCTGGGTAGTGAAACGGCGAGTATATCTACTGTGTAGTTAGACACGATTGCCTGGGTAGTGAAACGGTGATTATATCTCCGGTGTAGTTGGACACGAATGCCTGGGTAGTGTAACGGAGAGAATATCTCCGGTGTAGTTAGACACGATTGCCTGGGTAGTGAAACGGAGAGTATAACTCCGGTGTAGTTAGTCACGAATGCCCGGGTAGTGAAATGGAGAGTATATCTCCGGTGTAATTAGTCACGAATGCCTGGATAGTGAAACGGAGAGTATATCTCCGGTATAATTAGTCACGAATGCCTGGATAGTGAAACAGAGAGTATATCTCCGGTTTAGTTAGAAACGAATGACTTGGTAGTGAAACGGTGATTATTTCTCCGGTGTAGTTGGACACGAATGCCTGGGTACTGAAACGGAGAGAATATCTCCTGTGTAGTTAGACACGATTGCCTGGTAGTGAAACGGAGAGTATATCTCTGGTGTACTAAGACACGAATGCCTGGATAGTGAAACGGAGAGTATATCTCCTGTGTAGTTAGACACGAATGCCTGGATAGTGAAACGGAGAGTATATCTCCGGTGTAGTTAGACACGAATGCCTGGGTAGTGAAACGGAGAGTATATCTCCTGTGTAGTTAGACACGAATGCCTGGCTAGTGAAATGGAGAGTATATCTCCGGTGTAGTTAGACATGAATGCCTTAATAGTGAAACGGAGAGTATATCTCCGGTGTAGTTAGACACGAATGCGTGGATAGTGAAACTGAGAGTATATCTCCGGTGTAGTTAGACCCGAATGCCTGGGTAGTGAAATGGAGAGTTTATCTCCGGTGTAGTTAGACACAAATGACTGGGAAGTGAAACGGAGAGTATATCTCTGGTGTACTTAGACACGAACGCATGGGTAGTGAAACGGAGAGTATATCTCCGGTGTAGTTAGTCACGAATGCCCGGGTAGTGAAATGGAGAGTATATACCGGTGTAGTTAGACACGAATGCCCCGGTAGTGAAATGGAGAGTATATCTCCGGTGTAGTTAGAAACGAATGCCTGGATAGTGAAACGGAGAGTATATCTCCAGTGTAGTTTAAAAAGAATGCCTGGGTAGTGAAACGGAGAGTATATCTCCGGTATATTTAGACACGATTGCCTGGGTAGTGAAACGGAGAGCATATCTCCGGTGTAGTTAGACACGAATGCCTGGGTAGTGAAGGGGAGAGTAAATCTCCGGTCTAGTTAGACACGAATGCCTGGGTAGTGATACGGTGTGTATATCTCCGGTGTAGTTAGACACGAATGCCTGGGTAGTGAAACGGAGAGTATATCTCCGGTGTAGTTAGACACGAATGCCCGGGTAGTGAAACGGAGAGTATATCTCCAGTGTAATTATTCACGAATGCCTGGATAGTGAAACGGAGAGTATATCTCCGGTTTAGTTAGAAACGAATGCCTGGGTAGTGAAACGGCGAGTATATCTACTGTGTAGTTAGACACGATTGCCTGGGTAGTGAAACGGTGATTATATCTCCGGTGTAGTTGGACACGAATGCCTGGGTAGTGTAACGGAGAGAATATCTCCGGTGTAGTTAGACACGATTGCCTGGGTAGTGAAACGGAGAGTATAACTCCGGTGTAGTTAGTCACGAATGCCCGGGTAGTGAAATGGAGAGTATATCTCCGGTGTAATTAGTCACGAATGCCTGGGTAGTGAAACGGAGAGTATATCTCCGGTATAATTAGTCACGAATGCCTGGATAGTGAAACAGAGAGTATATCTCCGGTTTAGTTAGAAACGAATGCCTTGGTAGTGAAACGGTGATTATTTCTCCGGTGTAGTTGGACACGAATGCCTGGGTACTGAAACGGAGAGAATATCTCCTGTGTAGTTAGACACGATTGCCTGGTAGTGAAACGGAGAGTATATCTCTGGTGTACTAAGACACGAATGCCTGGATAGTGAAACGGAGAGTATATCTCCTGTGTAGTTAGACACGAATGCCTGGATAGTGAAACGGAGAGTATATCTCCGGTGTAGTTAGACACGAATGCCTGGGTAGTGAAACGGAGAGTATATCTCCTGTGTAGTTAGACACGAATGCCTGGATAGTGAAACGGAGAGTATATCTCCAGTGTAGTTTAAAAAGAATGCCTGGGTAGTGAAACGGAGAGTATATCTCCGGTGTAGTTAGACACGAATGCCTGGGTAGTGAAGGGGAGAGTAAATCTGCGGTCTAGTTAGACACGAATGCCTGGGTAGTGATACGGTGTGTATATCTCCGGTGTAGTTAGACACGAATGCCTGGGTAGTGAAACGGAGAGTATATCTCCGGTGTAGTTAGACACGAATGCCCGGGTAGTGAAACGGAGAGTATATCTCCGGTGTAATTAGTCACGAATGCCTGGATAGTGAAACGGAGAGTATATCTCCGGTTTAGTTAGAAACGAATGCCTGGGTAGTGAAACAGTGATTATATCTCCGGTGTAGTTGGACACGAATGCCTGGGTAGTGAAACGGAGAGAATATCTCCGGTGTAGTTAGACACGATTGCCTGGGTAGTGAAACGGAGAGTATATCTCCGGTGTAGTTAGACACGATTGCCTGGGTAGTGAAACGGAGAGAATATCTCCGGTGTAATTAGTCACGAATGCCTGGGTAGTGAAACGGAGAGTATATCTCCTGTGTAGTTAGACACGAATGCCTGGGTAGTGAAACAGAGAGTATATCTCCGGTGTAGTTAGACACGAATGCCTGGGTAGTGAAATGGAGAGTTTATCTCCGGTGTAGTTAGACACGAATGCGTGGATAGTGAAACTGAGAGTATATCTCCGGTGTAGTTAGACACGAATGCGTGGATAGTGAAACTGAGAGTATATCTCCGGTGTAGTTAGACCCGAATGCCTGGGTAGTGAAATGGAGAGTTTATCTCCGGTGTAGTTAGACACAAATGACTGGGAAGTGAAACGGAGAGTATATCTCTGGTGTACTTAGACACGAATGCCTGGGTAGTGAAACGGAGAGAATATCTCCGGTGTAGTTAGACACGATTGCCTGGGTAGTGAAACGGAGAGTATATCTCCGGTGTAGTTAGACACGATTGCCTGGGTAGTGAAACGGAGAGAATATCTCCGGTGTAATTAGTCACGAATGCCTGGGTAGTGAAACGGAGAGTATATCTCCTGTGTAGTTAGACACGAATGCCTGGGTAGTGAAACGGAGAGTATATCTCCGGTGTAATTAGTCACGAATGCCTGGGTAGTGAAACGGAGAGTATATCTCCTGTGTAGTTAGACACGAATGCCTGGGTAGTGAAACGGAGAGTAAATCTCCGGTCTAGTTAGACACGAATGCCTGGGTAGTGATACGGAGTGTATATCTCCGGTGTAGTTAGACACGAATGCCTGGGAGGTGAAACGGAGAGTATATAGCCGGTGTAGTTAGACACGAATGCCCGGGTAGTGAAACAGAGAGTATATCTCCGGTTTAGTAAAAACGAATGACTGGATAGTGAAACGGAGAGTATATTTCCGGAGTTGTTAGACACGAATGCGTGGATAGTGAAACTGAGAGTATATCTCCGGTGTAGTTAGACCCGAATGCCTGGGTAGTGAAATGGAGAGTTTATCTCCGGTGTAGTTAGACACAAATGACTGGGAAGTGAAACGGAGAGTATATCTCTGGTGTACTTAGACACGAACGCATGGGTAGTGAAACGGAGAGTATATCTCCGGTGTAGTTAGTCACGAATGCCCGGGTAGTGAAATGGAGAGTATATACCGGTGTAGTTAGACACGAATGCCCCGGTAGTGAAATGGAGAGTATATCTCCGGTGTAGTTAGAAACGAATGCCTGGATAGTGAAACGGAGAGTATATCTCCAGTGTAGTTTAAAAAGAATGCCTGGGTAGTGAAACGGAGAGTATATCTCCGGTATATTTAGACACGATTGCCTGGGTAGTGAAACGGAGAGCATATCTCCGGTGTAGTTAGACACGAATGCCTGGGTAGTGAAGGGGAGAGTAAATCTCCGGTCTAGTTAGACACGAATGCCTGGGTAGTGATACGGTGTGTATATCTCCGGTGTAGTTAGACACGAATGCCTGGGTAGTGAAACGGAGAGTATATCTCCGGTGTAGTTAGACACGAATGCCCGGGTAGTGAAACGGAGAGTATATCTCCAGTGTAATTATTCACGAATGCCTGGATAGTGAAACGGAGAGTATATCTCCGGTTTAGTTAGAAACGAATGCCTGGGTAGTGAAACGGCGAGTATATCTACTGTGTAGTTAGACACGATTGCCTGGGTAGTGAAACGGTGATTATATCTCCGGTGTAGTTGGACACGAATGCCTGGGTAGTGTAACGGAGAGAATATCTCCGGTGTAGTTAGACACGATTGCCTGGGTAGTGAAACGGAGAGTATAACTCCGGTGTAGTTAGTCACGAATGCCCGGGTAGTGAAATGGAGAGTATATCTCCGGTGTAATTAGTCACGAATGCCTGGATAGTGAAACGGAGAGTATATCTCCGGTATAATTAGTCACGAATGCCTGGATAGTGAAACAGAGAGTATATCTCCGGTTTAGTTAGAAACGAATGACTTGGTAGTGAAACGGTGATTATTTCTCCGGTGTAGTTGGACACGAATGCCTGGGTACTGAAACGGAGAGAATATCTCCTGTGTAGTTAGACACGATTGCCTGGTAGTGAAACGGAGAGTATATCTCTGGTGTACTAAGACACGAATGCCTGGATAGTGAAACGGAGAGTATATCTCCTGTGTAGTTAGACACGAATGCCTGGATAGTGAAACGGAGAGTATATCTCCGGTGTAGTTAGACACGAATGCCTGGGTAGTGAAACGGAGAGTATATCTCCTGTGTAGTTAGACACGAATGCCTGGCTAGTGAAATGGAGAGTATATCTCCGGTGTAGTTAGACATGAATGCCTTAATAGTGAAACGGAGAGTATATCTCCGGTGTAGTTAGACACGAATGCGTGGATAGTGAAACTGAGAGTATATCTCCGGTGTAGTTAGACCCGAATGCCTGGGTAGTGAAATGGAGAGTTTATCTCCGGTGTAGTTAGACACAAATGACTGGGAAGTGAAACGGAGAGTATATCTCTGGTGTACTTAGACACGAACGCATGGGTAGTGAAACGGAGAGTATATCTCCGGTGTAGTTAGTCACGAATGCCCGGGTAGTGAAATGGAGAGTATATACCGGTGTAGTTAGACACGAATGCCCCGGTAGTGAAATGGAGAGTATATCTCCGGTGTAGTTAGAAACGAATGCCTGGATAGTGAAACGGAGAGTATATCTCCAGTGTAGTTTAAAAAGAATGCCTGGGTAGTGAAACGGAGAGTATATCTCCGGTATATTTAGACACGATTGCCTGGGTAGTGAAACGGAGAGCATATCTCCGGTGTAGTTAGACACGAATGCCTGGGTAGTGAAGGGGAGAGTAAATCTCCGGTCTAGTTAGACACGAATGCCTGGGTAGTGATACGGTGTGTATATCTCCGGTGTAGTTAGACACGAATGCCTGGGTAGTGAAACGGAGAGTATATCTCCGGTGTAGTTAGACACGAATGCCCGGGTAGTGAAACGGAGAGTATATCTCCAGTGTAATTATTCACGAATGCCTGGATAGTGAAACGGAGAGTATATCTCCGGTTTAGTTAGAAACGAATGCCTGGGTAGTGAAACGGCGAGTATATCTACTGTGTAGTTAGACACGATTGCCTGGGTAGTGAAACGGTGATTATATCTCCGGTGTAGTTGGACACGAATGCCTGGGTAGTGTAACGGAGAGAATATCTCCGGTGTAGTTAGACACGATTGCCTGGGTAGTGAAACGGAGAGTATAACTCCGGTGTAGTTAGTCACGAATGCCCGGGTAGTGAAATGGAGAGTATATCTCCGGTGTAATTAGTCACGAATGCCTGGGTAGTGAAACGGAGAGTATATCTCCGGTATAATTAGTCACGAATGCCTGGATAGTGAAACAGAGAGTATATCTCCGGTTTAGTTAGAAACGAATGCCTTGGTAGTGAAACGGTGATTATTTCTCCGGTGTAGTTGGACACGAATGCCTGGGTACTGAAACGGAGAGAATATCTCCTGTGTAGTTAGACACGATTGCCTGGTAGTGAAACGGAGAGTATATCTCTGGTGTACTAAGACACGAATGCCTGGATAGTGAAACGGAGAGTATATCTCCTGTGTAGTTAGACACGAATGCCTGGATAGTGAAACGGAGAGTATATCTCCGGTGTAGTTAGACACGAATGCCTGGGTAGTGAAACGGAGAGTATATCTCCTGTGTAGTTAGACACGAATGCCTGGATAGTGAAACGGAGAGTATATCTCCAGTGTAGTTTAAAAAGAATGCCTGGGTAGTGAAACGGAGAGTATATCTCCGGTGTAGTTAGACACGAATGCCTGGGTAGTGAAGGGGAGAGTAAATCTGCGGTCTAGTTAGACACGAATGCCTGGGTAGTGATACGGTGTGTATATCTCCGGTGTAGTTAGACACGAATGCCTGGGTAGTGAAACGGAGAGTATATCTCCGGTGTAGTTAGACACGAATGCCCGGGTAGTGAAACGGAGAGTATATCTCCGGTGTAATTAGTCACGAATGCCTGGATAGTGAAACGGAGAGTATATCTCCGGTTTAGTTAGAAACGAATGCCTGGGTAGTGAAACAGTGATTATATCTCCGGTGTAGTTGGACACGAATGCCTGGGTAGTGAAACGGAGAGAATATCTCCGGTGTAGTTAGACACGATTGCCTGGGTAGTGAAACGGAGAGTATATCTCCGGTGTAGTTAGACACGATTGCCTGGGTAGTGAAACGGAGAGAATATCTCCGGTGTAATTAGTCACGAATGCCTGGGTAGTGAAACGGAGAGTATATCTCCTGTGTAGTTAGACACGAATGCCTGGGTAGTGAAACGGAGAGTATATCTCCGGTGTAGTTAGACACGAATGCCTGGGTAGTGAAATGGAGAGTTTATCTCCGGTGTAGTTAGACACGAATGCGTGGATAGTGAAACTGAGAGTATATCTCCGGTGTAGTTAGACACGAATGCGTGGATAGTGAAACTGAGAGTATATCTCCGGTGTAGTTAGACCCGAATGCCTGGGTAGTGAAATGGAGAGTTTATCTCCGGTGTAGTTAGACACAAATGACTGGGAAGTGAAACGGAGAGTATATCTCTGGTGTACTTAGACACGAATGCCTGGGTAGTGAAACGGAGAGAATATCTCCGGTGTAGTTAGACACGATTGCCTGGGTAGTGAAACGGAGAGTATATCTCCGGTGTAGTTAGACACGATTGCCTGGGTAGTGAAACGGAGAGAATATCTCCGGTGTAATTAGTCACGAATGCCTGGGTAGTGAAACGGAGAGTATATCTCCTGTGTAGTTAGACACGAATGCCTGGGTAGTGAAACGGAGAGTATATCTCCGGTGTAATTAGTCACGAATGCCTGGGTAGTGAAACGGAGAGTATATCTCCTGTGTAGTTAGACACGAATGCCTGGGTAGTGAAACGGAGAGTAAATCTCCGGTCTAGTTAGACACGAATGCCTGGGTAGTGATACGGAGTGTATATCTCCGGTGTAGTTAGACACGAATGCCTGGGAGGTGAAACGGAGAGTATATAGCCGGTGTAGTTAGACACGAATGCCCGGGTAGTGAAACAGAGAGTATATCTCCGGTTTAGTAAAAACGAATGACTGGATAGTGAAACGGAGAGTATATTTCCGGAGTTGTTAGACACGAATGCGTGGATAGTGAAACTGAGAGTATATCTCCGGTGTAGTTAGACCCGAATGCCTGGGTAGTGAAATGGAGAGTTTATCTCCGGTGTAGTTAGACACAAATGACTGGGAAGTGAAACGGAGAGTATATCTCTGGTGTACTTAGACACGAACGCATGGGTAGTGAAACGGAGAGTATATCTCCGGTGTAGTTAGTCACGAATGCCCGGGTAGTGAAATGGAGAGTATATACCGGTGTAGTTAGACACGAATGCCCCGGTAGTGAAATGGAGAGTATATCTCCGGTGTAGTTAGAAACGAATGCCTGGATAGTGAAACGGAGAGTATATCTCCAGTGTAGTTTAAAAAGAATGCCTGGGTAGTGAAACGGAGAGTATATCTCCGGTATATTTAGACACGATTGCCTGGGTAGTGAAACGGAGAGCATATCTCCGGTGTAGTTAGACACGAATGCCTGGGTAGTGAAGGGGAGAGTAAATCTCCGGTCTAGTTAGACACGAATGCCTGGGTAGTGATACGGTGTGTATATCTCCGGTGTAGTTAGACACGAATGCCTGGGTAGTGAAACGGAGAGTATATCTCCGGTGTAGTTAGACACGAATGCCCGGGTAGTGAAACGGAGAGTATATCTCCAGTGTAATTATTCACGAATGCCTGGATAGTGAAACGGAGAGTATATCTCCGGTTTAGTTAGAAACGAATGCCTGGGTAGTGAAACGGCGAGTATATCTACTGTGTAGTTAGACACGATTGCCTGGGTAGTGAAACGGTGATTATATCTCCGGTGTAGTTGGACACGAATGCCTGGGTAGTGTAACGGAGAGAATATCTCCGGTGTAGTTAGACACGATTGCCTGGGTAGTGAAACGGAGAGTATAACTCCGGTGTAGTTAGTCACGAATGCCCGGGTAGTGAAATGGAGAGTATATCTCCGGTGTAATTAGTCACGAATGCCTGGATAGTGAAACGGAGAGTATATCTCCGGTATAATTAGTCACGAATGCCTGGATAGTGAAACAGAGAGTATATCTCCGGTTTAGTTAGAAACGAATGCCTTGGTAGTGAAACGGTGATTATTTCTCCGGTGTAGTTGGACACGAATGCCTGGGTACTGAAACGGAGAGAATATCTCCTGTGTAGTTAGACACGATTGCCTGGTAGTGAAACGGAGAGTATATCTCTGGTGTACTAAGACACGAATGCCTGGATAGTGAAACGGAGAGTATATCTCCTGTGTAGTTAGACACGAATGCCTGGATAGTGAAACGGAGAGTATATCTCCGGTGTAGTTAGACACGAATGCCTGGGTAGTGAAACGGAGAGTATATCTCCTGTGTAGTTAGACACGAATGCCTGGCTAGTGAAATGGAGAGTATATCTCCGGTGTAGTTAGACATGAATGCCTTAATAGTGAAACGGAGAGTATATCTCCGGTGTAGTTAGACACGAATGCGTGGATAGTGAAACTGAGAGTATATCTCCGGTGTAGTTAGACCCGAATGCCTGGGTAGTGAAATGGAGAGTTTATCTCCGGTGTAGTTAGACACAAATGACTGGGAAGTGAAACGGAGAGTATATCTCTGGTGTACTTAGACACGAACGCATGGGTAGTGAAACGGAGAGTATATCTCCGGTGTAGTTAGTCACGAATGCCCGGGTAGTGAAATGGAGAGTATATACCGGTGTAGTTAGACACGAATGCCCCGGTAGTGAAATGGAGAGTATATCTCCGGTGTAGTTAGAAACGAATGCCTGGATAGTGAAACGGAGAGTATATCTCCAGTGTAGTTTAAAAAGAATGCCTGGGTAGTGAAACGGAGAGTATATCTCCGGTATATTTAGACACGATTGCCTGGGCAGTGAAACGGAGAGCATATCTCCGGTGTAGTTAGACACGAATGCCTGGGTAGTGAAGGGGAGAGTAAATCTCCGGTCTAGTTAGACACGAATGCCTGGGTAGTGATACGGTGTGTATATCTCCGGTGTAGTTAGACACGAATGCCTGGGTAGTGAAACGGAGAGTATATCTCCGGTGTAGTTAGACACGAATGCCCGGGTAGTGAAACGGAGAGTATATCTCCAGTGTAATTATTCACGAATGCCTGGATAGTGAAACGGAGAGTATATCTCCGGTTTAGTTAGAAACGAATGCCTGGGTAGTGAAACGGCGAGTATATCTACTGTGTAGTTAGACACGATTGCCTGGGTAGTGAAACGGTGATTATATCTCCGGTGTAGTTGGACACGAATGCCTGGGTAGTGTAACGGAGAGAATATCTCCGGTGTAGTTAGACACGATTGCCTGGGTAGTGAAACGGAGAGTATAACTCCGGTGTAGTTAGTCACGAATGCCCGGGTAGTGAAATGGAGAGTATATCTCCGGTGTAATTAGTCACGAATGCCTGGGTAGTGAAACGGAGAGTATATCTCCGGTATAATTAGTCACGAATGCCTGGATAGTGAAACAGAGAGTATATCTCCGGTTTAGTTAGAAACGAATGCCTTGGTAGTGAAACGGTGATTATTTCTCCGGTGTAGTTGGACACGAATGCCTGGGTACTGAAACGGAGAGAATATCTCCTGTGTAGTTAGACACGATTGCCTGGTAGTGAAACGGAGAGTATATCTCTGGTGTACTAAGACACGAATGCCTGGATAGTGAAACGGAGAGTATATCTCCTGTGTAGTTAGACACGAATGCCTGGATAGTGAAACGGAGAGTATATCTCCGGTGTAGTTAGACACGAATGCCTGGGTAGTGAAACGGAGAGTATATCTCCTGTGTAGTTAGACACGAATGCCTGGATAGTGAAACGGAGAGTATATCTCCAGTGTAGTTTAAAAAGAATGCCTGGGTAGTGAAACGGAGAGTATATCTCCGGTGTAGTTAGACACGATTGCCTGGGTAGTGAAACGGAGAGAATATCTCCGGTGTAATTAGTCACGAATGCCTGGGTAGTGAAACGGAGAGTATATCTCCTGTGTAGTTAGACACGAATGCCTGGGTAGTGAAACGGAGAGTATATCTCCGGTGTAGTTAGACACGAATGCCTGGGTAGTGAAATGGAGAGTTTATCTCCGGTGTAGTTAGACACGAATGCGTGGATAGTGAAACTGAGAGTATATCTCCGGTGTAGTTAGACACGAATGCGTGGATAGTGAAACTGAGAGTATATCTCCGGTGTAGTTAGACCCGAATGCCTGGGTAGTGAAATGGAGAGTTTATCTCCGGTGTAGTTAGACACAAATGACTGGGAAGTGAAACGGAGAGTATATCTCTGGTGTACTTAGACACGAATGCCTGGGTAGTGAAACGGAGAGAATATCTCCGGTGTAGTTAGACACGATTGCCTGGGTAGTGAAACGGAGAGTATATCTCCGGTGTAGTTAGACACGATTGCCTGGGTAGTGAAACGGAGAGAATATCTCCGGTGTAATTAGTCACGAATGCCTGGGTAGTGAAACGGAGAGTATATCTCCTGTGTAGTTAGACACGAATGCCTGGGTAGTGAAACGGAGAGTATATCTCCGGTGTAATTAGTCACGAATGCCTGGGTAGTGAAACGGAGAGTATATCTCCTGTGTAGTTAGACACGAATGCCTGGGTAGTGAAACGGAGAGTAAATCTCCGGTCTAGTTAGACACGAATGCCTGGGTAGTGATACGGAGTGTATATCTCCGGTGTAGTTAGACACGAATGCCTGGGAGGTGAAACGGAGAGTATATAGCCGGTGTAGTTAGACACGAATGCCCGGGTAGTGAAACAGAGAGTATATCTCCGGTTTAGTAAAAACGAATGACTGGATAGTGAAACGGAGAGTATATTTCCGGAGTTGTTAGACACGAATGCGTGGATAGTGAAACTGAGAGTATATCTCCGGTGTAGTTAGACCCGAATGCCTGGGTAGTGAAATGGAGAGTTTATCTCCGGTGTAGTTAGACACAAATGACTGGGAAGTGAAACGGAGAGTATATCTCTGGTGTACTTAGACACGAACGCATGGGTAGTGAAACGGAGAGTATATCTCCGGTGTAGTTAGTCACGAATGCCCGGGTAGTGAAATGGAGAGTATATACCGGTGTAGTTAGACACGAATGCCCCGGTAGTGAAATGGAGAGTATATCTCCGGTGTAGTTAGAAACGAATGCCTGGATAGTGAAACGGAGAGTATATCTCCAGTGTAGTTTAAAAAGAATGCCTGGGTAGTGAAACGGAGAGTATATCTCCGGTATATTTAGACACGATTGCCTGGGTAGTGAAACGGAGAGCATATCTCCGGTGTAGTTAGACACGAATGCCTGGGTAGTGAAGGGGAGAGTAAATCTCCGGTCTAGTTAGACACGAATGCCTGGGTAGTGATACGGTGTGTATATCTCCGGTGTAGTTAGACACGAATGCCTGGGTAGTGAAACGGAGAGTATATCTCCGGTGTAGTTAGACACGAATGCCCGGGTAGTGAAACGGAGAGTATATCTCCAGTGTAATTATTCACGAATGCCTGGATAGTGAAACGGAGAGTATATCTCCGGTTTAGTTAGAAACGAATGCCTGGGTAGTGAAACGGCGAGTATATCTACTGTGTAGTTAGACACGATTGCCTGGGTAGTGAAACGGTGATTATATCTCCGGTGTAGTTGGACACGAATGCCTGGGTAGTGTAACGGAGAGAATATCTCCGGTGTAGTTAGACACGATTGCCTGGGTAGTGAAACGGAGAGTATAACTCCGGTGTAGTTAGTCACGAATGCCCGGGTAGTGAAATGGAGAGTATATCTCCGGTGTAATTAGTCACGAATGCCTGGATAGTGAAACGGAGAGTATATCTCCGGTATAATTAGTCACGAATGCCTGGATAGTGAAACAGAGAGTATATCTCCGGTTTAGTTAGAAACGAATGCCTTGGTAGTGAAACGGTGATTATTTCTCCGGTGTAGTTGGACACGAATGCCTGGGTACTGAAACGGAGAGAATATCTCCTGTGTAGTTAGACACGATTGCCTGGTAGTGAAACGGAGAGTATATCTCTGGTGTACTAAGACACGAATGCCTGGATAGTGAAACGGAGAGTATATCTCCTGTGTAGTTAGACACGAATGCCTGGATAGTGAAACGGAGAGTATATCTCCGGTGTAGTTAGACACGAATGCCTGGGTAGTGAAACGGAGAGTATATCTCCTGTGTAGTTAGACACGAATGCCTGGCTAGTGAAATGGAGAGTATATCTCCGGTGTAGTTAGACATGAATGCCTTAATAGTGAAACGGAGAGTATATCTCCGGTGTAGTTAGACACGAATGCGTGGATAGTGAAACTGAGAGTATATCTCCGGTGTAGTTAGACCCGAATGCCTGGGTAGTGAAATGGAGAGTTTATCTCCGGTGTAGTTAGACACAAATGACTGGGAAGTGAAACGGAGAGTATATCTCTGGTGTACTTAGACACGAACGCATGGGTAGTGAAACGGAGAGTATATCTCCGGTGTAGTTAGTCACGAATGCCCGGGTAGTGAAATGGAGAGTATATACCGGTGTAGTTAGACACGAATGCCCCGGTAGTGAAATGGAGAGTATATCTCCGGTGTAGTTAGAAACGAATGCCTGGATAGTGAAACGGAGAGTATATCTCCAGTGTAGTTTAAAAAGAATGCCTGGGTAGTGAAACGGAGAGTATATCTCCGGTATATTTAGACACGATTGCCTGGGCAGTGAAACGGAGAGCATATCTCCGGTGTAGTTAGACACGAATGCCTGGGTAGTGAAGGGGAGAGTAAATCTCCGGTCTAGTTAGACACGAATGCCTGGGTAGTGATACGGTGTGTATATCTCCGGTGTAGTTAGACACGAATGCCTGGGTAGTGAAACGGAGAGTATATCTCCGGTGTAGTTAGACACGAATGCCCGGGTAGTGAAACGGAGAGTATATCTCCAGTGTAATTATTCACGAATGCCTGGATAGTGAAACGGAGAGTATATCTCCGGTTTAGTTAGAAACGAATGCCTGGGTAGTGAAACGGCGAGTATATCTACTGTGTAGTTAGACACGATTGCCTGGGTAGTGAAACGGTGATTATATCTCCGGTGTAGTTGGACACGAATGCCTGGGTAGTGTAACGGAGAGAATATCTCCGGTGTAGTTAGACACGATTGCCTGGGTAGTGAAACGGAGAGTATAACTCCGGTGTAGTTAGTCACGAATGCCCGGGTAGTGAAATGGAGAGTATATCTCCGGTGTAATTAGTCACGAATGCCTGGGTAGTGAAACGGAGAGTATATCTCCGGTATAATTAGTCACGAATGCCTGGATAGTGAAACAGAGAGTATATCTCCGGTTTAGTTAGAAACGAATGCCTTGGTAGTGAAACGGTGATTATTTCTCCGGTGTAGTTGGACACGAATGCCTGGGTACTGAAACGGAGAGAATATCTCCTGTGTAGTTAGACACGATTGCCTGGTAGTGAAACGGAGAGTATATCTCTGGTGTACTAAGACACGAATGCCTGGATAGTGAAACGGAGAGTATATCTCCTGTGTAGTTAGACACGAATGCCTGGATAGTGAAACGGAGAGTATATCTCCGGTGTAGTTAGACACGAATGCCTGGGTAGTGAAACGGAGAGTATATCTCCTGTGTAGTTAGACACGAATGCCTGGATAGTGAAACGGAGAGTATATCTCCAGTGTAGTTTAAAAAGAATGCCTGGGTAGTGAAACGGAGAGTATATCTCCGGTGTAGTTAGACACGAATGCCTGGGTAGTGAAGGGGAGAGTAAATCTGCGGTCTAGTTAGACACGAATGCCTGGGTAGTGATACGGTGTGTATATCTCCGGTGTAGTTAGACACGAATGCCTGGGTAGTGAAACGGAGAGTATATCTCCGGTGTAGTTAGACACGAATGCCCGGGTAGTGAAACGGAGAGTATATCTCCGGTGTAATTAGTCACGAATGCCTGGATAGTGAAACGGAGAGTATATCTCCGGTTTAGTTAGAAACGAATGCCTGGGTAGTGAAACAGTGATTATATCTCCGGTGTAGTTGGACACGAATGCCTGGGTAGTGAAACGGAGAGAATATCTCCGGTGTAGTTAGACACGATTGCCTGGGTAGTGAAACTGAGAGTATATCTCCGGTGTAGTTAGACACGAATGCGTGGATAGTGAAACTGAGAGTATATCTCCGGTGTAGTTAGACCCGAATGCCTGGGTAGTGAAATGGAGAGTTTATCTCCGGTGTAGTTAGACACAAATGACTGGGAAGTGAAACGGAGAGTATATCTCTGGTGTACTTAGACACGAATGCCTGGGTAGTGAAACGGAGAGAATATCTCCGGTGTAGTTAGACACGATTGCCTGGGTAGTGAAACGGAGAGTATATCTCCGGTGTAGTTAGACACGATTGCCTGGGTAGTGAAACGGAGAGAATATCTCCGGTGTAATTAGTCACGAATGCCTGGGTAGTGAAACGGAGAGTATATCTCCTGTGTAGTTAGACACGAATGCCTGGGTAGTGAAACGGAGAGAATATCTCCTGTGTAGTTAGACACGATTGCCTGGTAGTGAAACGGAGAGTATATCTCTGGTGTACTAAGACACGAATGCCTGGATAGTGAAACGGAGAGTATATCTCCTGTGTAGTTAGACACGAATGCCTGGATAGTGAAACGGAGAGTATATCTCCGGTGTAGTTAGACACGAATGCCTGGGTAGTGAAACGGAGAGTATATCTCCTGTGTAGTTAGACACGAATGCCTGGATAGTGAAACGGAGAGTATATCTCCAGTGTAGTTTAAAAAGAATGCCTGGGTAGTGAAACGGAGAGTATATCTCCTGTGTAGTTAGACACGAATGCCTGGGTAGTGAAACGGAGAGAATATCTCCTGTGTAGTTAGACACGATTGCCTGGTAGTGAAACGGAGAGTATATCTCTGGTGTACTAAGACACGAATGCCTGGATAGTGAAACGGAGAGTATATCTCCTGTGTAGTTAGACACGAATGCCTGGATAGTGAAACGGAGAGTATATCTCCGGTGTAGTTAGACACGAATGCCTGGGTAGTGAAACGGAGAGTATATCTCCTGTGTAGTTAGACACGAATGCCTGGATAGTGAAACGGAGAGTATATCTCCAGTGTAGTTTAAAAAGAATGCCTGGGTAGTGAAACGGAGAGTATATCTCCGGTGTAGTTAGACACGAATGCCTGGGTAGTGAAGGGGAGAGTAAATCTGCGGTCTAGTTAGACACGAATGCCTGGGTAGTGATACGGTGTGTATATCTCCGGTGTAGTTAGACACGAATGCCTGGGTAGTGAAACGGAGAGTATATCTCCGGTGTAGTTAGACACGAATGCCCGGGTAGTGAAACGGAGAGTATATCTCCGGTGTAGTTGGACACGAATGCCTGGGTAGTGAAACGGAGAGAATATCTCCGGTGTAGTTAGACACGATTGCCTGGGTAGTGAAACGGAGAGTATATCTCCGGTGTAGTTAGACACGATTGCCTGGGTAGTGAAACGGAGAGAATATCTCCGGTGTAATTAGTCACGAATGCCTGGGTAGTGAAACGGAGAGTATATCTCCTGTGTAGTTAGACACGAATGCCTGGGTAGTGAAACGGAGAGTATATCTCCGGTGTAGTTAGACACGAATGCCTGGGTAGTGAAATGGAGAGTTTATCTCCGGTGTAGTTAGACACGAATGCGTGGATAGTGAAACTGAGAGTATATCTCCGGTGTAGTTAGACACGAATGCGTGGATAGTGAAACTGAGAGTATATCTCCGGTGTAGTTAGACCCGAATGCCTGGGTAGTGAAATGGAGAGTTTATCTCCGGTGTAGTTAGACACAAATGACTGGGAAGTGAAACGGAGAGTATATCTCTGGTGTACTTAGACACGAATGCCTGGGTAGTGAAACGGAGAGAATATCTCCGGTGTAGTTAGACACGATTGCCTGGGTAGTGAAACGGAGAGTATATCTCCGGTGTAGTTAGACACGATTGCCTGGGTAGTGAAACGGAGAGAATATCTCCGGTGTAATTAGTCACGAATGCCTGGGTAGTGAAACGGAGAGTATATCTCCTGTGTAGTTAGACACGAATGCCTGGGTAGTGAAACGGAGAGTATATCTCCGGTGTAATTAGTCACGAATGCCTGGGTAGTGAAACGGAGAGTATATCTCCTGTGTAGTTAGACACGAATGCCTGGGTAGTGAAACGGAGAGTATATCTCCGGTGTAGTTAGACATGAATGCCTTAATAGTGAAACGGAGAGTATATCTCCGGTGTAGTTAGACACGAATGCGTGGATAGTGAAACTGAGAGTATATCTCCGGTGTAGTTAGACACGAATGCCTGGGTAGTGAAATGGAGAGTTTATCTCCGGTGTAGTTAGACACGAATGCGTGGATAGTGAAACTGAGAGTATATCTCCGGTGTAGTTAGACACGAATGCGTGGATAGTGAAACTGAGAGTATATCTCCGGTGTAGTTAGACCCGAATGCCTGGGTAGTGAAATGGAGAGTTTATCTCCGGTGTAGTTAGACACAAATGACTGGGAAGTGAAACGGAGAGTATATCTCTGGTGTACTTAGACACGAATGCCTGGGTAGTGAAACGGAGAGAATATCTCCGGTGTAGTTAGACACGATTGCCTGGGTAGTGAAACGGAGAGTATATCTCCGGTGTAGTTAGACACGATTGCCTGGGTAGTGAAACGGAGAGAATATCTCCGGTGTAATTAGACACGATTGCCTGGGTAGTGAAACGGAGAGTATATCTCCGGTGTAGTTAGACACGATTGCCTGGGTAGTGAAACGGAGAGAATATCTCCGGTGTAATTAGTCACGAATGCCTGGGTAGTGAAACGGAGAGTATATCTCCTGTGTAGTTAGACACGAATGCCTGGGTAGTGAAACGGAGAGTATATCTCCGGTGTAGTTAGACACGAATGCCTGGGTAGTGAAATGGAGAGTTTATCTCCGGTGTAGTTAGACACGAATGCGTGGATAGTGAAACTGAGAGTATATCTCCGGTGTAGTTAGACACGAATGCGTGGATAGTGAAACTGAGAGTATATCTCCGGTGTAGTTAGACCCGAATGCCTGGGTAGTGAAATGGAGAGTTTATCTCCGGTGTAGTTAGACACAAATGACTGGGAAGTGAAACGGAGAGTATATCTCTGGTGTACTTAGACACGAATGCCTGGGTAGTGAAACGGAGAGAATATCTCCGGTGTAGTTAGACACGATTGCCTGGGTAGTGAAACGGAGAGTATATCTCCGGTGTAGTTAGACACGATTGCCTGGGTAGTGAAACGGAGAGAATATCTCCGGTGTAATTAGTCACGAATGCCTGGGTAGTGAAACAGAGAGTATATCTCCTGTGTAGTTAGACACGAATGCCTGGGTAGTGAAATGGAGAGTATATCTCCGGTGAAGTTAGAAACGAATGCCTGGATATGGAAACGGAGAGTATATCTCCGGTGTAGTTTAAAAAGAATGCCTGGGTAGTGAAACGGAGAGTATATCTCCGGTATAGTTAGACACGATTGCCTGGGTAGTGATACGGAGAGTATATCTGCAGTGTTGTTAGACACAATTGCCTGGGTAGTGAAACGGAGAGTATATCTACTGTATAGTTAGAAACGAATGCCTGGGTAGTGAAACGGAGAGTATATCTCCTGTGTAGTTAGACACGAATGCATGGATAGTGAAACGGTGAGTGTATCTACGGTGTAGTTAGACACGAATGCATGGGTAGTGAAACGGAGAGTATATCTCCGGTGTAGTTAGACACGAATGCCTGGGTAGTGAAACGGAGAGTATATCTCCGGTGTGGTTAGACACGAATGCCTGGGTAGTGATACGGTGTGTATATCTCCGGTGTAGTTAGACACGAATGCCTGGGTGGTGAAACGGAGAGTATATCTGCGGTTTAATTACACACGAATGTCTGGGTAGTGAAACGGAGCGTATATCTCCGGTGTACTTAGACACGAATGCCTGGGAAGTGAAAAGGAGAGTATATCTCCGGTGTAGTAAAACACGAATGCCTGGATAGTGAAATGGAGAGTATATCTCCGGTATAGTTAGACACGAATGACTGGGTAGTGAAACGGAGAGTATATCACCTGTGTAGTTAGACACAAATGCCTGGGTAGTGAAACGGAGAGTATATCTCCGGTGTAGTTAGAGACGAACGCCTGGGTAGTGAAACGGAGAGTATATCACCGGAGTAGTTATACACGAATGCCCGGGTAGTGAAACGGAGAGTATATCTCCGGTGTAGTTAGACACGATTGCCTGGTAGTGAAACGGAGAGTATATCTCTGGTGTACTAAGACACAAATGCCTGGATAGTGAAACGGAGAGTATATCTCCTGTGTAGTTAGACATGAATGCCTGAATAGTGAAACGGAGAGTATATCTACGGTGTAGTTAGACACGAATGCCTGGGTAGTGAAACGGAGAGTATATCTCCGGTGTAGTTAGACACGAATGCCTGGGTAGTGAAACGGAGAGTATATATCCAGTGTAGTTAGACACGAATGCCTGGGTAGTGAAAAGGAGAGTATATCTCCGGTTTATTAAAAACGAATGACTGGATAGTGAAACGGAGAGTATATTTCCGGTGTTGTTAGACACGAATGCGTGGATAGTGAAACTGGGAGTATATCTCCGGTGTAGTTAGACCCGAATGCCTGGGTAGTGAAATGGAGAGTTTATCTCCGGTGTAGTTAGACACAAATGCCTGGGAAGTGAAACGGAGAGTATATCTCTGGTGTACTTAGACACGAACGCCTGGGTAGTGAAACGGAGCGTATATCTCCGGTGTAGTTAGACACGAACGCCTGGGTAGTGAAATGGAGAGTATATACCGGTGTAGTTAGACACGAATGCCCCGGTAGTGAAATGGAAAGTATATCTCCGGTGTAGTTAGAAACGAATCCCTGGATAGTGAAACGGAGAGTATATCTCTGGTGTACTTAGACACGAACGCCTGGGTAGTGAAACGGAGAGTATATCTCCGGTGTAGTTAGACACGAATGCCTGGGTAGTGAAATGGAGAGTTTATCTCCGGTGTAGTTAGACACGAATGCGTGGATAGTGAAACTGAGAGTATATCTCCGGTGTAGTTAGACACGAATGCGTGGATAGTGAAACTGAGAGTATATCTCCGGTGTAGTTAGACCCGAATGCCTGGGTAGTGAAATGGAGAGTTTATCTCCGGTGTAGTTAGACACAAATGACTGGGAAGTGAAACGGAGAGTATATCTCTGGTGTACTTAGACACGAATGCCTGGGTAGTGAAACGGAGAGAATATCTCCGGTGTAGTTAGACACGATTGCCTGGGTAGTGAAACGGAGAGTATATCTCCGGTGTAGTTAGACACGATTGCCTGGGTAGTGAAACGGAGAGAATATCTCCGGTGTAATTAGTCACGAATGCCTGGGTAGTGAAACAGAGAGTATATCTCCTGTGTAGTTAGACACGAATGCCTGGGTAGTGAAATGGAGAGTATATCTCCGGTGAAGTTAGAAACGAATGCCTGGATATGGAAACGGAGAGTATATCTCCGGTGTAGTTTAAAAAGAATGCCTGGGTAGTGAAACGGAGAGTATATCTCCGGTATAGTTAGACACGATTGCCTGGGTAGTGATACGGAGAGTATATCTGCAGTGTTGTTAGACACAATTGCCTGGGTAGTGAAACGGAGAGTATATCTACTGTATAGTTAGAAACGAATGCCTGGGTAGTGAAACGGAGAGTATATCTCCTGTGTAGTTAGACACGAATGCATGGATAGTGAAACGGTGAGTGTATCTACGGTGTAGTTAGACACGAA
This sequence comes from Hemitrygon akajei, assembly GCF_048418815.1. Taxonomy (NCBI): domain Eukaryota; kingdom Metazoa; phylum Chordata; class Chondrichthyes; order Myliobatiformes; family Dasyatidae; genus Hemitrygon; species Hemitrygon akajei. The sequence goes on from NC_133127.1 coordinate 117,901,118, forward strand.
TGCATGGGTAGTGAAACGGAGAGTATATCTCCGGTGTAGTTAGACACGAATGCCTGGGTAGTGAAACGGAGAGTATATCTCCGGTGTGGTTAGACACGAATGCCTGGGTAGTGATACGGTGTGTATATCTCCGGTGTAGTTAGACACGAATGACTGGGAAGTGAAACGGAGAGTATATCTCTGGTGTACTTAGACACGAATGCCTGGGTAGTGAAACGGAGAGAATATCTCCGGTGTAGTTAGACACGATTGCCTGGGTAGTGAAACGGAGAGTATATCTCCGGTGTAGTTAGACACGATTGCCTGGGTAGTGAAACGGAGAGAATATCTCCGGTGTAATTAGTCACGAATGCCTGGGTAGTGAAACAGAGAGTATATCTCCTGTGTAGTTAGACACGAATGCCTGGGTAGTGAAATGGAGAGTATATCTCCGGTGAAGTTAGAAACGAATGCCTGGATATGGAAACGGAGAGTATATCTCCGGTGTAGTTTAAAAAGAATGCCTGGGTAGTGAAACGGAGAGTATATCTCCGGTATAGTTAGACACGATTGCCTGGGTAGTGATACGGAGAGTATATCTGCAGTGTTGTTAGACACAATTGCCTGGGTAGTGAAACGGAGAGTATATCTACTGTATAGTTAGAAACGAATGCCTGGGTAGTGAAACGGAGAGTATATCTCCTGTGTAGTTAGACACGAATGCATGGATAGTGAAACGGTGAGTGTATCTACGGTGTAGTTAGACACGAATGCATGGGTAGTGAAACGGAGAGTATATCTCCGGTGTAGTTAGACACGAATGCCTGGGTAGTGAAACGGAGAGTATATCTCCGGTGTGGTTAGACACGAATGCCTGGGTAGTGATACGGTGTGTATATCTCCGGTGTAGTTAGACACGAATGCCTGGGTGGTGAAACGGAGAGTATATCTGCGGTTTAATTACACACGAATGTCTGGGTAGTGAAACGGAGCGTATATCTCCGGTGTACTTAGACACGAATGCCTGGGAAGTGAAAAGGAGAGTATATCTCCGGTGTAGTAAAACACGAATGCCTGGATAGTGAAATGGAGAGTATATCTCCGGTATAGTTAGACACGAATGACTGGGTAGTGAAACGGAGAGTATATCACCTGTGTAGTTAGACACAAATGCCTGGGTAGTGAAACGGAGAGTATATCTCCGGTGTAGTTAGAGACGAACGCCTGGGTAGTGAAACGGAGAGTATATCACCGGAGTAGTTATACACGAATGCCCGGGTAGTGAAACGGAGAGTATATCTCCGGTGTAGTTAGACACGATTGCCTGGTAGTGAAACGGAGAGTATATCTCTGGTGTACTAAGACACAAATGCCTGGATAGTGAAACGGAGAGTATATCTCCTGTGTAGTTAGACATGAATGCCTGAATAGTGAAACGGAGAGTATATCTACGGTGTAGTTAGACACGAATGCCTGGGTAGTGAAACGGAGAGTATATCTCCGGTGTAGTTAGACACGAATGCCTGGGTAGTGAAACGGAGAGTATATATCCAGTGTAGTTAGACACGAATGCCTGGGTAGTGAAAAGGAGAGTATATCTCCGGTTTATTAAAAACGAATGACTGGATAGTGAAACGGAGAGTATATTTCCGGTGTTGTTAGACACGAATGCGTGGATAGTGAAACTGGGAGTATATCTCCGGTGTAGTTAGACCCGAATGCCTGGGTAGTGAAATGGAGAGTTTATCTCCGGTGTAGTTAGACACAAATGCCTGGGAAGTGAAACGGAGAGTATATCTCTGGTGTACTTAGACACGAACGCCTGGGTAGTGAAACGGAGCGTATATCTCCGGTGTAGTTAGACACGAACGCCTGGGTAGTGAAATGGAGAGTATATACCGGTGTAGTTAGACACGAATGCCCCGGTAGTGAAATGGAAAGTATATCTCCGGTGTAGTTAGAAACGAATCCCTGGATAGTGAAACGGAGAGTATATCTCCAGTGTAGTTTAAAAAGAAAGCCTGGGTAGTGAAACGGAGAGTATATCTCCGGTATATTTAGACACGATTGCATGGGTAGTGAAACGGAGAGCATATCTCCAGTGTAGTTAGACACGAATGCCTGGGTAGTGAAGGGGAGAGTAAATCTCCGGTCTAGTTAGACACGAATGCCTGGGTAGTGATACGGAGTGTATATCTCCGGTGTAGTTAGACACGAATGCCTGGGAGGTGAAACGGAGAGTATATAGCCGGTGTAGTTAGACACGAATGCCCGGGTAGTGAAACAGAGAGTATATCTCCGGTTTAGTAAAAACGAATGACTGGATAGTGAAACGGAGAGTATATTTCCGGAGTTGTTAGACACGAATGCGTGGATAGTGAAACTGAGAGTATATCTCCGGTGTAGTTAGACCCGAATGCCTGGGTAGTGAAATGGAGAGTTTATCTCCGGTGTAGTTAGACACAAATGACTGGGAAGTGAAACGGAGAGTATATCTCTGGTGTACTTAGACACGAACGCATGGGTAGTGAAACGGAGAGTATATCTCCGGTGTAGTTAGTCACGAATGCCCGGGTAGTGAAATGGAGAGTATATACCGGTGTAGTTAGACACGAATGCCCCGGTAGTGAAATGGAGAGTATATCTCCGGTGTAGTTAGAAACGAATGCCTGGATAGTGAAACGGAGAGTATATCTCCAGTGTAGTTTAAAAAGAATGCCTGGGTAGTGAAACGGAGAGTATATCTCCGGTATATTTAGACACGATTGCCTGGGTAGTGAAACGGAGAGCATATCTCCGGTCTAGTTAGACACGAATGCCTGGGTAGTGAAGGGGAGAGTAAATCTCCGGTCTAGTTAGACACGAATGCCTGGGTAGTGATACGGTGTGTATATCTCCGGTGTAGTTAGACACGAATGCCTGGGTAGTGAAACGGAGAGTATATCTCCGGTGTAGTTAGACACGAATGCCCGGGTAGTGAAACGGAGAGTATATCTCCAGTGTAATTATTCACGAATGCCTGGATAGTGAAACGGAGAGTATATCTCCGGTTTAGTTAGAAACGAATGCCTGGGTAGTGAAACGGCGAGTATATCTACTGTGTAGTTAGACACGATTGCCTGGGTAGTGAAACGGTGATTATATCTCCGGTGTAGTTGGACACGAATGCCTGGGTAGTGTAACGGAGAGAATATCTCCGGTGTAGTTAGACACGATTGCCTGGGTAGTGAAACGGAGAGTATAACTCCGGTGTAGTTAGTCACGAATGCCCGGGTAGTGAAATGGAGAGTATATCTCCGGTGTAATTAGTCACGAATGCCTGGATAGTGAAACGGAGAGTATATCTCCGGTATAATTAGTCACGAATGCCTGGATAGTGAAACAGAGAGTATATCTCCGGTTTAGTTAGAAACGAATGACTTGGTAGTGAAACGGTGATTATTTCTCCGGTGTAGTTGGACACGAATGCCTGGGTACTGAAACGGAGAGAATATCTCCTGTGTAGTTAGACACGATTGCCTGGTAGTGAAACGGAGAGTATATCTCTGGTGTACTAAGACACGAATGCCTGGATAGTGAAACGGAGAGTATATCTCCTGTGTAGTTAGACACGAATGCCTGGATAGTGAAACGGAGAGTATATCTCCGGTGTAGTTAGACACGAATGCCTGGGTAGTGAAACGGAGAGTATATCTCCTGTGTAGTTAGACACGAATGCCTGGCTAGTGAAATGGAGAGTATATCTCCGGTGTAGTTAGACATGAATGCCTTAATAGTGAAACGGAGAGTATATCTCCGGTGTAGTTAGACACGAATGCGTGGATAGTGAAACTGAGAGTATATCTCCGGTGTAGTTAGACCCGAATGCCTGGGTAGTGAAATGGAGAGTTTATCTCCGGTGTAGTTAGACACAAATGACTGGGAAGTGAAACGGAGAGTATATCTCTGGTGTACTTAGACACGAACGCATGGGTAGTGAAACGGAGAGTATATCTCCGGTGTAGTTAGTCACGAATGCCCGGGTAGTGAAATGGAGAGTATATACCGGTGTAGTTAGACACGAATGCCCCGGTAGTGAAATGGGGAGTATATCTCCGGTGTAGTTAGAAACGAATGCCTGGATAGTGAAACGGAGAGTATATCTCCAGTGTAGTTTAAAAAGAATGCCTGGGTAGTGAAACGGAGAGTATATCTCCGGTATATTTAGACACGATTGCCTGGGTAGTGAAACGGAGAGCATATCTCCGGTGTAGTTAGACACGAATGCCTGGGTAGTGAAGGGGAGAGTAAATCTCCGGTCTAGTTAGACACGAATGCCTGGGTAGTGATACGGTGTGTATATCTCCGGTGTAGTTAGACACGAATGCCTGGGTAGTGAAACGGAGAGTATATCTCCGGTGTAGTTAGACACGAATGCCCGGGTAGTGAAACGGAGAGTATATCTCCAGTGTAATTATTCACGAATGCCTGGATAGTGAAACGGAGAGTATATCTCCGGTTTAGTTAGAAACGAATGCCTGGGTAGTGAAACGGCGAGTATATCTACTGTGTAGTTAGACACGATTGCCTGGGTAGTGAAACGGTGATTATATCTCCGGTGTAGTTGGACACGAATGCCTGGGTAGTGTAACGGAGAGAATATCTCCGGTGTAGTTAGACACGATTGCCTGGGTAGTGAAACGGAGAGTATAACTCCGGTGTAGTTAGTCACGAATGCCCGGGTAGTGAAATGGAGAGTATATCTCCGGTGTAATTAGTCACGAATGCCTGGGTAGTGAAACGGAGAGTATATCTCCGGTATAATTAGTCACGAATGCCTGGATAGTGAAACAGAGAGTATATCTCCGGTTTAGTTAGAAACGAATGCCTTGGTAGTGAAACGGTGATTATTTCTCCGGTGTAGTTGGACACGAATGCCTGGGTACTGAAACGGAGAGAATATCTCCTGTGTAGTTAGACACGATTGCCTGGTAGTGAAACGGAGAGTATATCTCTGGTGTACTAAGACACGAATGCCTGGATAGTGAAACGGAGAGTATATCTCCTGTGTAGTTAGACACGAATGCCTGGATAGTGAAACGGAGAGTATATCTCCGGTGTAGTTAGACACGAATGCCTGGGTAGTGAAACGGAGAGTATATCTCCTGTGTAGTTAGACACGAATGCCTGGATAGTGAAACGGAGAGTATATCTCCAGTGTAGTTTAAAAAGAATGCCTGGGTAGTGAAACGGAGAGTATATCTCCGGTGTAGTTAGACACGAATGCCTGGGTAGTGAAGGGGAGAGTAAATCTGCGGTCTAGTTAGACACGAATGCCTGGGTAGTGATACGGTGTGTATATCTCCGGTGTAGTTAGACACGAATGCCTGGGTAGTGAAACGGAGAGTATATCTCCGGTGTAGTTAGACACGAATGCCCGGGTAGTGAAACGGAGAGTATATCTCCGGTGTAATTAGTCACGAATGCCTGGATAGTGAAACGGAGAGTATATCTCCGGTTTAGTTAGAAACGAATGCCTGGGTAGTGAAACAGTGATTATATCTCCGGTGTAGTTGGACACGAATGCCTGGGTAGTGAAACGGAGAGAATATCTCCGGTGTAGTTAGACACGATTGCCTGGGTAGTGAAACGGAGAGTATATCTCCGGTGTAGTTAGACACGATTGCCTGGGTAGTGAAACGGAGAGAATATCTCCGGTGTAATTAGTCACGAATGCCTGGGTAGTGAAACGGAGAGTATATCTCCTGTGTAGTTAGACACGAATGCCTGGGTAGTGAAACGGAGAGTATATCTCCGGTGTAGTTAGACACGAATGCCTGGGTAGTGAAATGGAGAGTTTATCTCCGGTGTAGTTAGACACGAATGCGTGGATAGTGAAACTGAGAGTATATCTCCGGTGTAGTTAGACACGAATGCGTGGATAGTGAAACTGAGAGTATATCTCCGGTGTAGTTAGACCCGAATGCCTGGGTAGTGAAATGGAGAGTTTATCTCCGGTGTAGTTAGACACAAATGACTGGGAAGTGAAACGGAGAGTATATCTCTGGTGTACTTAGACACGAATGCCTGGGTAGTGAAACGGAGAGAATATCTCCGGTGTAGTTAGACACGATTGCCTGGGTAGTGAAACGGAGAGTATATCTCCGGTGTAGTTAGACACGATTGCCTGGGTAGTGAAACGGAGAGAATATCTCCGGTGTAATTAGTCACGAATGCCTGGGTAGTGAAACGGAGAGTATATCTCCTGTGTAGTTAGACACGAATGCCTGGGTAGTGAAACGGAGAGTATATCTCCGGTGTAATTAGTCACGAATGCCTGGGTAGTGAAACGGAGAGTATATCTCCTGTGTAGTTAGACACGAATGCCTGGGTAGTGAAACGGAGAGTAAATCTCCGGTCTAGTTAGACACGAATGCCTGGGTAGTGATACGGAGTGTATATCTCCGGTGTAGTTAGACACGAATGCCTGGGAGGTGAAACGGAGAGTATATAGCCGGTGTAGTTAGACACGAATGCCCGGGTAGTGAAACAGAGAGTATATCTCCGGTTTAGTAAAAACGAATGACTGGATAGTGAAACGGAGAGTATATTTCCGGAGTTGTTAGACACGAATGCGTGGATAGTGAAACTGAGAGTATATCTCCGGTGTAGTTAGACCCGAATGCCTGGGTAGTGAAATGGAGAGTTTATCTCCGGTGTAGTTAGACACAAATGACTGGGAAGTGAAACGGAGAGTATATCTCTGGTGTACTTAGACACGAACGCATGGGTAGTGAAACGGAGAGTATATCTCCGGTGTAGTTAGTCACGAATGCCCGGGTAGTGAAATGGAGAGTATATACCGGTGTAGTTAGACACGAATGCCCCGGTAGTGAAATGGAGAGTATATCTCCGGTGTAGTTAGAAACGAATGCCTGGATAGTGAAACGGAGAGTATATCTCCAGTGTAATTTAAAAAGAATGCCTGGGTAGTGAAACGGAGAGTATATCTCCGGTATATTTAGACACGATTGCCTGGGTAGTGAAACGGAGAGCATATCTCCGGTGTAGTTAGACACGAATGCCTGGGTAGTGAAGGGGAGAGTAAATCTCCGGTCTAGTTAGACACGAATGCCTGGGTAGTGATACGGTGTGTATATCTCCGGTGTAGTTAGACACGAATGCCTGGGTAGTGAAACGGAGAGTATATCTCCGGTGTAGTTAGACACGAATGCCCGGGTAGTGAAACGGAGAGTATATCTCCAGTGTAATTATTCACGAATGCCTGGATAGTGAAACGGAGAGTATATCTCCGGTTTAGTTAGAAACGAATGCCTGGGTAGTGAAACGGCGAGTATATCTACTGTGTAGTTAGACACGATTGCCTGGGTAGTGAAACGGTGATTATATCTCCGGTGTAGTTGGACACGAATGCCTGGGTAGTGTAACGGAGAGAATATCTCCGGTGTAGTTAGACACGATTGCCTGGGTAGTGAAACGGAGAGTATAACTCCGGTGTAGTTAGTCACGAATGCCCGGGTAGTGAAATGGAGAGTATATCTCCGGTGTAATTAGTCACGAATGCCTGGATAGTGAAACGGAGAGTATATCTCCGGTATAATTAGTCACGAATGCCTGGATAGTGAAACAGAGAGTATATCTCCGGTTTAGTTAGAAACGAATGCCTTGGTAGTGAAACGGTGATTATTTCTCCGGTGTAGTTGGACACGAATGCCTGGGTACTGAAACGGAATGAATATCTCCTGTGTAGTTAGACACGATTGCCTGGTAGTGAAACGGAGAGTATATCTCTGGTGTACTAAGACACGAATGCCTGGATAGTGAAACGGAGAGTATATCTCCTGTGTAGTTAGACACGAATGCCTGGATAGTGAAACGGAGAGTATATCTCCGGTGTAGTTAGACACGAATGCCTGGGTAGTGAAACGGAGAGTATATCTCCTGTGTAGTTAGACACGAATGCCTGGCTAGTGAAATGGAGAGTATATCTCCGGTGTAGTTAGACATGAATGCCTTAATAGTGAAACGGAGAGTATATCTCCGGTGTAGTTAGACACGAATGCGTGGATAGTGAAACTGAGAGTATATCTCCGGTGTAGTTAGACCCGAATGCCTGGGTAGTGAAATGGAGAGTTTATCTCCGGTGTAGTTAGACACAAATGACTGGGAAGTGAAACGGAGAGTATATCTCTGGTGTACTTAGACACGAACGCATGGGTAGTGAAACGGAGAGTATATCTCCGGTGTAGTTAGTCACGAATGCCCGGGTAGTGAAATGGAGAGTATATACCGGTGTAGTTAGACACGAATGCCCCGGTAGTGAAATGGAGAGTATATCTCCGGTGTAGTTAGAAACGAATGCCTGGATAGTGAAACGGAGAGTATATCTCCAGTGTAGTTTAAAAAGAATGCCTGGGTAGTGAAACGGAGAGTATATCTCCGGTATATTTAGACACGATTGCCTGGGTAGTGAAACGGAGAGCATATCTCCGGTGTAGTTAGACACGAATGCCTGGGTAGTGAAGGGGAGAGTAAATCTCCGGTCTAGTTAGACACGAATGCCTGGGTAGTGATACGGTGTGTATATCTCCGGTGTAGTTAGACACGAATGCCTGGGTAGTGAAACGGAGAGTATATCTCCGGTGTAGTTAGACACGAATGCCCGGGTAGTGAAACGGAGAGTATATCTCCAGTGTAATTATTCACGAATGCCTGGATAGTGAAACGGAGAGTATATCTCCGGTTTAGTTAGAAACGAATGCCTGGGTAGTGAAACGGCGAGTATATCTACTGTGTAGTTAGACACGATTGCCTGGGTAGTGAAACGGTGATTATATCTCCGGTGTAGTTGGACACGAATGCCTGGGTAGTGTAACGGAGAGAATATCTCCGGTGTAGTTAGACACGATTGCCTGGGTAGTGAAACGGAGAGTATAACTCCGGTGTAGTTAGTCACGAATGCCCGGGTAGTGAAATGGAGAGTATATCTCCGGTGTAATTAGTCACGAATGCCTGGGTAGTGAAACGGAGAGTATATCTCCGGTATAATTAGTCACGAATGCCTGGATAGTGAAACAGAGAGTATATCTCCGGTTTAGTTAGAAACGAATGCCTTGGTAGTGAAACGGTGATTATTTCTCCGGTGTAGTTGGACACGAATGCCTGGGTACTGAAACGGAGAGAATATCTCCTGTGTAGTTAGACACGATTGCCTGGTAGTGAAACGGAGAGTATATCTCTGGTGTACTAAGACACGAATGCCTGGATAGTGAAACGGAGAGTATATCTCCTGTGTAGTTAGACACGAATGCCTGGATAGTGAAACGGAGAGTATATCTCCGGTGTAGTTAGACACGAATGCCTGGGTAGTGAAACGGAGAGTATATCTCCTGTGTAGTTAGACACGAATGCCTGGATAGTGAAACGGAGAGTATATCTCCAGTGTAGTTTAAAAAGAATGCCTGGGTAGTGAAACGGAGAGTATATCTCCGGTGTAGTTAGACACGAATGCCTGGGTAGTGAAGGGGAGAGTAAATCTGCGGTCTAGTTAGACACGAATGCCTGGGTAGTGATACGGTGTGTATATCTCCGGTGTAGTTAGACACGAATGCCTGGGTAGTGAAACGGAGAGTATATCTCCGGTGTAGTTAGACACGAATGCCCGGGTAGTGAAACGGAGAGTATATCTCCGGTGTAATTAGTCACGAATGCCTGGATAGTGAAACGGAGAGTATATCTCCGGTTTAGTTAGAAACGAATGCCTGGGTAGTGAAACAGTGATTATATCTCCGGTGTAGTTGGACACGAATGCCTGGGTAGTGAAACGGAGAGAATATCTCCGGTGTAGTTAGACACGATTGCCTGGGTAGTGAAACGGAGAGTATATCTCCGGTGTAGTTAGACACGATTGCCTGGGTAGTGAAACGGAGAGAATATCTCCGGTGTAATTAGTCACGAATGCCTGGGTAGTGAAACGGAGAGTATATCTCCTGTGTAGTTAGACACGAATGCCTGGGTAGTGAAACGGAGAGTATATCTCCGGTGTAGTTAGACACGAATGCCTGGGTAGTGAAATGGAGAGTTTATCTCCGGTGTAGTTAGACACGAATGCGTGGATAGTGAAACTGAGAGTATATCTCCGGTGTAGTTAGACACGAATGCGTGGATAGTGAAACTGAGAGTATATCTCCGGTGTAGTTAGACCCGAATGCCTGGGTAGTGAAATGGAGAGTTTATCTCCGGTGTAGTTAGACACAAATGACTGGGAAGTGAAACGGAGAGTATATCTCTGGTGTACTTAGACACGAATGCCTGGGTAGTGAAACGGAGAGAATATCTCCGGTGTAGTTAGACACGATTGCCTGGGTAGTGAAACGGAGAGTATATCTCCGGTGTAGTTAGACACGATTGCCTGGGTAGTGAAACGGAGAGAATATCTCCGGTGTAATTAGTCACGAATGCCTGGGTAGTGAAACGGAGAGTATATCTCCTGTGTAGTTAGACACGAATGCCTGGGTAGTGAAACGGAGAGTATATCTCCGGTGTAATTAGTCACGAATGCCTGGGTAGTGAAACGGAGAATATATCTCCTGTGTAGTTAGACACGAATGCCTGGGTAGTGAAACGGAGAGTATATCTCCGGTGTAGTTAGACATGAATGCCTTAATAGTGAAACGGAGAGTATATCTCCGGTGTAGTTAGACACGAATGCGTGGATAGTGAAACTGAGAGTATATCTCCGGTGTAGTTAGACACGAATGCCTGGGTAGTGAAATGGAGAGTTTATCTCCGGTGTAGTTAGACACGAATGCGTGGATAGTGAAACTGAGAGTATATCTCCGGTGTAGTTAGACACGAATGCGTGGATAGTGAAACTGAGAGTATATCTCCGGTGTAGTTAGACCCGAATGCCTGGGTAGTGAAATGGAGAGTTTATCTCCGGTGTAGTTAGACACAAATGACTGGGAAGTGAAACGGAGAGTATATCTCTGGTGTACTTAGACACGAATGCCTGGGTAGTGAAACGGAGAGAATATCTCCGGTGTAGTTAGACACGATTGCCTGGGTAGTGAAACGGAGAGTATATCTCCGGTGTAGTTAGACACGATTGCCTGGGTAGTGAAACGGAGAGAATATCTCCGGTGTAATTAGACACGATTGCCTGGGTAGTGAAACGGAGAGTATATCTCCGGTGTAGTTAGACACGATTGCCTGGGTAGTGAAACGGAGAGAATATCTCCGGTGTAATTAGTCACGAATGCCTGGGTAGTGAAACGGAGAGTATATCTCCTGTGTAGTTAGACACGAATGCCTGGGTAGTGAAACGGAGAGTATATCTCCGGTGTAGTTAGACACGAATGCCTGGGTAGTGAAATGGAGAGTTTATCTCCGGTGTAGTTAGACACGAATGCGTGGATAGTGAAACTGAGAGTATATCTCCGGTGTAGTTAGACACGAATGCGTGGATAGTGAAACTGAGAGTATATCTCCGGTGTAGTTAGACCCGAATGCCTGGGTAGTGAAATGGAGAGTTTATCTCCGGTGTAGTTAGACACAAATGACTGGGAAGTGAAACGGAGAGTATATCTCTGGTGTACTTAGACACGAATGCCTGGGTAGTGAAACGGAGAGAATATCTCCGGTGTAGTTAGACACGATTGCCTGGGTAGTGAAACGGAGAGTATATCTCCGGTGTAGTTAGACACGATTGCCTGGGTAGTGAAACGGAGAGAATATCTCCGGTGTAATTAGTCACGAATGCCTGGGTAGTGAAACAGAGAGTATATCTCCTGTGTAGTTAGACACGAATGCCTGGGTAGTGAAACGGAGAGTATATCTCCGGTGTAATTAGTCACGAATGCCTGGGTAGTGAAACGGAGAGTATATCTCCTGTGTAGTTAGACACGAATGCCTGGGTAGTGAAACGGAGAGTATATCTCCGGTGTAGTTAGACATGAATGCCTTAATAGTGAAACGGAGAGTATATCTCCGGTGTAGTTAGACACGAATGCGTGGATAGTGAAACTGAGAGTATATCTCCGGTGTAGTTAGACACGAATGCCTGGGTAGTGAAATGGAGAGTTTATCTCCGGTGTAGTTAGACACGAATGCGTGGATAGTGAAACTGAGAGTATATCTCCGGTGTAGTTAGACACGAATGCGTGGATAGTGAAACTGAGAGTATATCTCCGGTGTAGTTAGACCCGAATGCCTGGGTAGTGAAATGGAGAGTTTATCTCCGGTGTAGTTAGACACAAATGACTGGGAAGTGAAACGGAGAGTATATCTCTGGTGTACTTAGACACGAACGCCTGGGTAGTGAAACGGAGAGTATATCTCCGGTGTAGTTAGACACGAATGCCCGGGTAGTGAAATGGAGAGTATATACCGGTGTAGTTAGACACGAATGCCCCGGTAGTGAAATGGAGAGTATATCTCCGGTGTAGTTAGAAACGAATGCCTGGATAGTGAAACGGAGAGTATATCTCCAGTGTAGTTTAAAAAGAATGCCTGGGTAGTGAAACGGAGAGTATATCTCCGGTATATTTAGACACGATTGCCAGGGTAGTGAAACGGAGAGCATATTTCCGGTGTAGTTAGACACGAATGCCTGGGTAGTGAAGGGGAGAGTAAATCTCCGGTCTAGTTAGACACGAATGCCTGGGTAGTGATACGGTGTGTATATCTCCGGTGTAGTTAGACACGAATGCCTGGGTAGTGAAACGGAGAGTATATCTCCGGTGTAGTTAGACACGAATGTCCGGGTAGTGAAACGGCGAGTATATCTACTGTGTAGTTAGACACGATTGCCTGGGTAGTGAATCGGTGATTATATCTCCGGTGTAGTTGGACACGAATGCCTGGGTAGTGAAACGGAGAGAATATCTCCGGTGTAGTTAGACACGATTGCCTGGGTAGTGAAACGGAGAGTATATCTCCGGTGTAGTTAGACACAAATGCCCGGGTAGTGAAATGGAGAGTATATCTCCGGTGTAATTAGTCACGAATGCCTGGATAGTGAAACGGAGAGTATCTCTCCGGTTTAGTTAGAAACGAATGCCTAGGTAGTGAAACGGAGAGTATATCTACTGTGTAGTTGGACACGAATGCCTGGGTAGTGAAACGGTGATTATATCTCCGGTGTAGTTGGACACGAATCCCTGGGTAGTGAAACGGAGAGAATATCTCCGGTGTAGTTAGACACGATTGCATGGGTAGTGAAACGGAGAGTATATCTCCGGTATATTTAGACACGATTGCCAGGGTAGTGAAACGGAGAGCATATCTCCGGTGTATTTAGACAAGAATGCCTGGGTAGTGAAGGGGAGAGTAAATCTCCGGTCTAGTTAGACACGAATGCCTGGGTAGTGATACGGTGTGTATATCTCCGGTGTAGTTAGACACGAATGCCTGGGTAGTGAAACGGAGAGTATATCTCCGGTGTAGTTAGACACGAATGCCCGGGTAGTGAAACGGAGAGTATATCTCCGGTGTAATTAGTCACGAATGCCTGGATAGTGAAACGGAGAGTATATCTCCGGTTTAGTTAGAAACGAATGCCTGGGTAGTGAAACGGCGAGTATATCTACTGTGTAGTTAGACACGATTGCCTGGGTAGTGAAACGGTGATTATATCTCCGGTGTAGTTGGACACGAATGCCTGGGTAGTGAAACGGAGAGAATATCTCCGGTGTAGTTAGACACGATTGCCTGGGTAGTGAAACGGAGAGTATATCTCCGGTGTAGTTAGACACAAATGCCCGGGTAGTGAAATGGAGAGTATATCTCCGGTGTAATTAGTCACGAATGCCTGGATAGTGAAACGGAGAGTATATCTCCGGTTTAGTTAGAAACGAATGCCTAGGTAGTGAAACGGAGAGTATATCTACTGTGTAGTTAGACACGATTGCCTGGGTAGTGAAATGGTGATTATATCTCCGGTGTAGTTGGACACGAATCCCTGGGTAGTGAAACGGAGAGAATATCTCCGGTGTAGTTATACACGATTGCCTGGGTAGTGAAACGGTGATTATATCTCCGGTGTAGTTTGACACGAATGCCTGGGTAGTGAAACGGAGAGAATATCTCCGGTGTAGTTAGACACGATTGCCTGGGTAGTGAAACGGAGAATATATCTCCGGTGTAGTTAGACACAAATGCCCGGGTAGTGAAATGGAGAGTATATCTCCGGTGTAATTAGTCGCGAATGCCTGGGTAGTGAAACGGAGAGTATATCTCCTGTGTAGTTAGACACGAATGCCTGGGTAGTGAAACGGAGAGTATATCTCCGGTGTAGTTAGACATGAATGCCTTAATAGTGAAACGGAGAGTATATCTCCGGTGTAGTTAGACACGAATGCGTGGATAGTGAAACTGAGAGTATATCTCCGGTGTAGTTAGACCCGAATGCCTGGGTAGTGAAATGGAGAGTTTATCTCCGGTGTAGTTAGACACAAATGACTGGGAAGTGAAACGGAGAGTATATCTCTGGTGTACTTAGACACGAACGCCTGGGTAGTGAAACGGAGAGTATATCTCCGGTGTAGTTAGACACGAATGCCCGGGTAGTGAAATGGAGAGTATATACCGGTGTAGTTAGACACGAATTCCCCGGTAGTGAAATGGAGAGTATATCTCCGGTGTAGTTAGAAACGAATGCCTGGATAGTGAAACGGAGAGTATATCTCCAGTGTAGTTTAAAAAGAATGCCTGGGTAGTGAAACGGAGAGTATATCTCCGGTATATTTAGACACGATTGCCAGGGTAGTGAAACGGAGAGCATATCTCCGGTGTAGTTAGACACGAATGCCTGGGTAGTGAAGGGGAGAGTAAATCTCCGGTCTAGTTAGACACGAATGCCTGGGTAGTGATACGGTGTGTATATCTCCGGTGTAGTTAGACACGAATGCCTGGGTAGTGAAACGGAGAGTATATCTCCGGTGTAGTTAGACACGAATGCCCGGGTAGTGAAACGGAGAGTATATCACCGGTGTAATTAGTCACGAATGCCTGGATAGTGAAACGGAGAGTATATCTCCGGTTTAGTTAGAAACGAATGCCTGGGTAGTGAAACGGCGAGTATATCTACTGTGTAGTTAGACACGATTGCCTGGGTAGTGAAACGGTGATTATATCTCCGGTGTAGTTGGACACGAATGCCTGGGTAGTGAAACGGAGAGAATATCTCCGGTGTAGTTAGACACGATTGCCTGGGTAGTGAAACGGAGAGTATATCTCCGGTGTAGTTAGACACAAATGCCCGGGTAGTGAAATGGAGAGTATATCTCCGGTGTAATTAGTCACGAATGCCTGGATAGTGAAACGGAGAGTATATCTCCGGTTTAGTTAGAGACGAATGCCTAGGTAGTGAAACGGAGAGTATATCTACTGTGTAGTTGGACACGAATGCCTGGGTAGTGAAACGGTGATTATATCTCCGGTGTAGTTGGACACGAATGCCTGGGTAGTGAAACGGAGAGAATATCTCCGGTGTAGTTAGACACGATTGCCTGGGTAGTGAAACGGAGAGTATATCTCCGGTGTAGTTAGACACGATTGCCTGGATAGTGAAACGGAGAGTATACCTCCGGTGTAGTTAGACACGAATGCCTGGATAGTGAAACGGAGAGGATATCTCCGGTGTAGTTAGACATGAATGCCTGGGTAGTGAAACGGAGAGTATATCTCCTGTGTAGTTAGACACGAATGCCTGGGTAGTTAAACGGAGAGTATATCTCCGGTGTAGTTAGACACGAATGCCCGGGTAGTGAAATGGAGAGTATATCTCCGGTGAAGTTAGAAACGAATGCCTGGATATGGAAACGGAGAGTATATCTCCGGTGTAGTTTAAAAAGAATGCCTGGGTAGTGAAACGGAGAGTATATCTCCGGTATAGTTAGACACGATTGCCTGGGTAGTGATACGGTGATTATATCTCCTGTGTAGTTGGACACGAATGCCTGGGTAGTGAAACGGAGAGAATATCTCCGGTGTAGTTAGACACAATTGCCTGGGTAGTGAAACGGAGAGTATATCTCCGGTGTAGTTAGACACGATTGCCTGGGTAGTGAAACGGAGAGTATATATCCGGTGTAGTTAGACACGAATGCCCGGGTAGTGAAATGGAGAATATATCACCGGTGTAGTTAGAAACAAATGCCTGGATAGGGAAACGGAGAGTATATCTCCGGTGTAGTTTAAAAAAGAATGCCTGGGTAGTGAAACGGAGAGTATATCTCCGGTATAGTTAGACACGATTGCCTGGGTAGTGAAACGGTGATTATATCTCCGGTGTAGTTGGACACGAATGCCTGGGTAGTGAAACGGAGAGAATATCTCCGGTGTAGTTAGACACAATTGCCTGGGTAGTGAAACGGAGAGTATATCTCCGGTGTAGTTAGACACGATTGCCTGGGTAGTGAAACGGAGAGTATATCTCCGGTGTAGTTAGACACGAATGCCCGGGTAGTGAAATGGAGAGTATTTCTCCGGTGTAATTAGTCACGAATGCCTGGATAGTGAAACGGAGAGTATATCTCCGGTATAATTAGTCACGAATGCCTGGATAGTGAAACGGAGAGTATATCTCCGGTGTAGTTAGACACGAATGCGTGGATAGTGAAACTGAGAATATATCTCTGGTGTACTTAGACACGAACGCCTGGGTAGTGAAACGGAGAGTATATCTCCGGTGTAGTTAGACACGAATGCCCGGGTAGTGAAATGGAGAGTATATACCGGTGTAGTTGACACGAATGCCCCGGTAGTGAAATGGAGAGTATATCTCCGGTGTAGTTAGAAACGAATGCCTGGATAGTGAAACGGAGAGTATATCTCCAGTGTAGTTTAAAAAGAATGCCTAGGTAGTAAAACGGAGAGTATATCTCCGGTATATTTAGACACGATTGCCAGGGTAGTGAAACGGAGAGCATATCTCCGGTGTAGTTAGACACGAATGCCTGGGTAGTGAAGGGGAGAGTAAATCCCCGGTCTAGTTAGACACGAATGCCTGGGTAGTGATACGGTGTGTATATCTCCGGTGTAGTTAGACACGAATGCCTGGGTAGTGAAACGGAGAGTATATCTCCGGTGTAGTTAGACACGAATGCCCGGGTAGTGAAACGGAGAGTATATCTCTGGTGTAATTAGTCACGAATGCCTGGATAGTGAAACGGAGAGTATATCTCCGGTTTAGTTAGAAACGAATGACTGGGTAGTGAAACGGCGAGTATATCTACTGTGTAGTTCGACACGATTGCCTGGGTAGTGAAACGGTGATTATATCTCCGGTGTAGTTGGACACGAATGCCTGGGTAGTGAAACGGAGAGAATATCTCCGGTGTAGTTAGACACGATTGCCTGGGTAGTGAAACGGAGAGTATATCTCCGGTGTAGTTAGACACGATTGCCTGGATAGTGAAAGGGAGAGTATACCTCCGGTGTACTTAGACACGAATGCCTGGATAGTGAAACGGAGAGTATATCTCCGGTTTAGTAAAAACGAATGACTGGATAGTGAAACGGAGAGTATATTTCCGGTGTATTTACACACGAATGCCTGGGTAGTGAAATGGAGAGTATATCTCCGGTGTAGTTAGACACAAATGCCTGGGAAGTGAAACGGAGAGTATATCTCTGGTGTAGTTAGACACGAACGCCTGGGTAGTGAAACGGAGAGTATATCTCCGGTGTAGTTAGACACAAACGCCCGGGTAGTGAAATGGAGAGTATATCTCCGGTGTAATTAGTCACGAATGCCTGGATAGTGAAACGGAGAGTATATCTCCGGTTTAGTTAGAAACGAATGCCTAGGTAGTGAAACGGAGAGTATATCTACTGTGTAGTTAGACACGATTGCCTGGGTAGTGAAACGGTGATTATATCTCCGGTGTAGTTGGACACGAATCCCTGGGTAGTGAAACGGAGAGAATATCTCCGGTGTAGTTAGACACGATTGCCTGGGTAGTGAAACGGAGAGTATATCTCCGGTGTAGTTAGACACAAATGCCCGGGTAGTGAAATGGAGAGTATATCTCCGGTGTAATTAGTCACGAATGCCTGGATAGTGAAACGGAGAGTATATCTCCGGTTTAGTTAGAAACGAATGCCTAGGTAGTGAAACGGAGAGTCTATCTACTGTGTAGTTAGACACGATTGCCTGGGTAGTGAAATGGTGATTATATCTCCGGTGTAGTTGGACACGAATCCCTGGGTAGTGAAACGGAGAGAATATCTCCGGTGTAGTTAGACACGATTGCCTGGGTAGTGAAACGGTGATTATATCTCCGGTGTAGTTGGACACGAATGCCTGGGTAGTGAAACGGAGAGAATATCTCCGGTGTAGTTAGACACGATTGCCTGGGTAGTGAAACGGAGAATATATCTCCGGTGTAGTTAGACACAAATGCCCGGGTAGTGAAATGGAGAGTATATCTCCGGTGTAATTAGTCACGAATGCCTGGGTAGTGAAACGGAGAGTATATCTCCTGTGTAGTTAGACACGAATGCCTGGGTAGTGAAACGGAGAGTATATCTCCGGTGTAGTTAGACATGAATGCCTTAATAGTGAAACGGAGAGTATATCTCCGGTGTAGTTAGACACGAATGCGTGGATAGTGAAACTGAGAGTATATCTCCGGTGTAGTTAGACCCGAATGCCTGGGTAGTGAAATGGAGAGTTTATCTCCGGTGTAGTTAGACACAAATGACTGGGAAGTGAAACGGAGAGTATATCTCTGGTGTACTTAGACACGAACGCCTGGGTAGTGAAACGGAGAGTATATCTCCGGTGTAGTTAGACACGAATGCCCGGGTAGTGAAATGGAGAGTATATACCGGTGTAGTTAGACACGAATTCCCCGGTAGTGAAATGGAGAGTATATCTCCGGTGTAGTTAGAAACGAATGCCTGGATAGTGAAACGGAGAGTATATCTCCAGTGTAGTTTAAAAAGAATGCCTGGGTAGTGAAACGGAGAGTATATCTCCGGTATATTTAGACACGATTGCCAGGGTAGTGAAACGGAGAGCATATCTCCGGTGTAGTTAGACACGAATGCCTGGGTAGTGAAGGGGAGAGTAAATCTCCGGTCTAGTTAGACACGAATGCCTGGGTAGTGATACGGTGTGTATATCTCCGGTGTAGTTAGACACGAATGCCTGGGTAGTGAAACGGAGAGTATATCTCCGGTGTAGTTAGACACGAATGCCCGGGTAGTGAAACGGAGAGTATATCACCGGTGTAATTAGTCACGAATGCCTGGATAGTGAAACGGAGAGTATATCTCCGGTTTAGTTAGAAACGAATGCCTGGGTAGTGAAACGGCGAGTATATCTACTGTGTAGTTAGACACGATTGCCTGGGTAGTGAAACGGTGATTATATCTCCGGTGTAGTTGGACACGAATGCCTGGGTAGTGAAACAGAGAGAATATCTCCGGTGTAGTTAGACACGATTGCCTGGGTAGTGAAACGGAGAGTATATCTCCGGTGTAGTTAGACACAAATGCCCGGGTAGTGAAATGGAGAGTATATCTCCGGTGTAGTTAGACACGAATGCCCGGGTTGTGAAATGGAGAGTATATCTCCGGTGTAGTTAGACACGATTGCCTGGGTAGTGAAACGGAGAGTATATCTCCGGTGTAGTTAGACACAAATGCCCGGGTAGTGAAATGGAGAGTATATCTCCGGTGTAGTTAGACACGAATGCCCGGGTTGTGAAATGGAGAGTATATCTCCGGTGTAGTTAGAAACGAATGCCTGGGTAGTGAAACGGAGAGTATATCTCCGGTTTAGTTAGAAACGAATGCCTGGGTAGTGAAACGGCGAGTATATCTACTGTGTAGTTCGACACGATTGCCTGGGTAGTGAAACGGAGAGAATATCTCCGGTGTAGTTAGACACGATTGCCTGGGTAGTGAAACGGAGAGTATATCTCCGGTGTAGTTAGACACGATTGCCTGGATAGTGAAACGGAGAGTATATCTCCGGTGTAGTTAGACACGATTGCCTGGATAGTGAAACGGAGAGTATACCTCCGGTGTACTTAGACACGAATGCCTGGATAGTGAAACGGAGAGTATACCTCCGGTGTAGTTAGACATGAATGCCTTAATAGTGAAACGGAGAGTATATCTCCGGTGTAGTTAGACACGAATGCGTGGATAGTGAAACTGAGAGTATATCTCCGGTGTAGTTAGACCCGAATGCCTGGGTAGTGAAATGGAGAGTTTATCTCCGGTGTAGTTAGACACAAATGACTGGGAAGTGAAACTGAGAGTATATCTCCGGTGTAGTTAGACACGAATGCCCGGGTAGTGAAATGGAGAGTATATACCGGTGTAGTTAGACACGAATTCCCCGGTAGTGAAATGGAGAGTATATCTCCGGTGTAGTTAGAAACGAATGCCTGGATAGTGAAACGGAGAGTATATCTCCAGTGTAGTTTAAAAAGAAGGCCTGGGTAGTGAAACGGAGAGTATATCTCCGGTATATTTAGACACGATTGCCAGGGTAGTGAAACGGAGAGCATATCTCCGGTGTAGTTAGACACGAATGCCTGGGTAGTGAAGGGGAGAGTAAATCTCCGGTCTAGTTAGACACGAATGCCTGGGTAGTGATACGGTGTGTATATCTCCGGTGTAGTTAGACACGAATGCCTGGGTAGTGAAACGGAGAGTATATCTCCGGTGTAGTTAGACACGAATGCCCGGGTAGTGAAACGGAGAGTATATCACCGGTGTAATTAGTCACGAATGCCTGGATAGTGAAACGGAGAGTATATCTCCGGTTTAGTTAGAAACGAATGCCTGGGTAATGAAACGGCGAGTATATCTACTGTGTAGTTAGACACGATTGCCTGGGTAGTGAAACGGTGATTATATCTCCGGTGTAGTTGGACACGAATGCCTGGGTAGTGAAACGGAGAGAATATCTCCGGTGTAGTTAGACACGATTGCCTGGGTAGTGAAACGGAGAGTATATCTCCGGTGTAGTTAGACACAAATGCCCGGGTAGTGAAATGGAGAGTATATCTCCGGTGTAGTTAGACACGAATGCCCGGGTAGTGAAATGGAGAGTATATCTCCGGTGTAGTTAGAAACGAATGCCTGGATATGGAAACGGAGAGTATATCTCCGGTGTAGTTTAAAAAGAATGCCTGGGTAGTGAAACGGAGAGTATATCTCCGGTTTAGTTAGAAACGAATGCCTGGGTAGTGAAACGGCGAGTATATCTACTGTGTAGTTCGACACGATTGCCTGGGTAGTGAAACGGTGATTATATCTCCGGTGTAGTTGGACACGAATGCCTGGGTAGTGAAACGGAGAGAATATCTCCGGTGTAGTTAGACACGATTGCCTGGGTAGTGAAACGGAGAGTATATCTCCGGTGTAGTTAGACACGATTGCCTGGATAGTGAAACGGAGAGTATACCTCCGGTGTACTTAGACACGAATGCCTGGATAGTGAAACGGAGAGTATATCTCCGGTTTAGTAAAAACGAATGACTGGATAGTGAAACGGAGAGTATATTTCCGGTGTATTTACACACGAATGCCTGGGTAGTGAAATGGAGAGTATATCTCCGGTGTAGTTAGACACAAATGCCTGGGAAGTGAAACGGAGAGTATATCTCTGGTGTAGTTAGACACGAACGCCTCGGTAGTGAAACGGAGAGTATATCTCCGGTGTAGTTAGACACAAACGCCCGGGTAGTGAAATGGAGAGTATATCTCCGGTGTAATTAGTCACGAATGCCTGGATAGTGAAACGGAGAGTATATCTCCGGTTTAGTTAGAAACGAATGCCTAGGTAGTGAAACGGAGAGTATATCTACTGTGTAGTTAGACACGATTGCCTGGGTAGTGAAACGGTGATTATATCTCCGGTGTAGTTGGACACGAATCCCTGGGTAGTGAAACGGAGAGAATATCTCCGGTGTAGTTAGACACGATTGCCTGGGTAGTGAAACGGAGAGTATATCTCCGGTGTAGTTAGACACAAATGCCCGGGTAGTGAAATGGAGAGTATATCTCCGGTGTAATTAGTCACGAATGCCTGGATAGTGAAACGGAGAGTATATCTCCGGTTTAGTTAGAAACGAATGCCTAGGTAGTGAAACGGAGAGTATATATACTGTGTAGTTAGACACGATTGCCTGGGTAGTGAAATGGTGATTATATCTCCGGTGTAGTTGGACACGAATCCCTGGGTAGTGAAACGGAGAGAATATCTCCGGTGTAGTTAGACACGATTGCCTGGGTAGTGAAACGGTGATTATATCTCCGGTGTAGTTGGACACGAATGCCTGGGTAGTGAAACGGAGAGAATATCTCCGGTGTAGTTAGACACGATTGCCTGGGTAGTGAAACGGAGAATATATCTCCGGTGTAGTTAGTCACAAATGCCCGGGTAGTGAAATGGAGAGTATATCTCCGGTGTAATTAGTCACGAATGCCTGGGTAGTGAAACGGAGAGTATATCTCCTGTGTAGTTAGACACGAATGCCTGGGTAGTGAAACGGAGAGTATATCTCCGGTGTAGTTAGACATGAATGCCTTAATAGTGAAACGGAGAGTATATCTCCGGTGTAGTTAGACACGAATGCGTGGATAGTGAAACTGAGAGTATATCTCCGGTGTAGTTAGACCCGAATGCCTGGGTAGTGAAATGGAGAGTTTATCTCCGGTGTAGTTAGACACAAATGACTGGGAAGTGAAACGGAGAGTATATCTCTGGTGTACTTAGACACGAACGCCTGGGTAGTGAAACGGAGAGTATATCTCCGGTGTAGTTAGACACGAATGCCCGGGTAGTGAAATGGAGAGTATATACCGGTGTAGTTAGACACGAATTCCCCGGTAGTGAAATGGAGAGTATATCTCCGGTGTAGTTAGAAACGAATGCCTGGATAGTGAAACGGAGAGTATATCTCCAGTGTAGTTTAAAAAGAATGCCTGGGTAGTGAAACGGAGAGTATATCTCCGGTATATTTAGACACGATTGCCAGGGTAGTGTAACGGAGAGCATATCTCCGGTGTAGTTAGACACGAATGCCTGGGTAGTGAAGGGGAGAGTAAATCTCCGGTCTAGTTAGACACGAATGCCTGGGTAGTGATACGGTGTGTATATCTCCGGTGTAGTTAGACACGAATGCCTGGGTAGTGAAACGGAGAGTATATCTCCGGTGTAGTTAGACACGAATGCCCGGGTAGTGAAACGGAGAGTATATCACCGGTGTAATTAGTCACGAATGCCTGGATAGTGAAACGGAGAGTATATCTCCGGTTTAGTTAGAAACGAATGCCTGGGTAGTGAAACGGCGAGTATATCTACTGTGTAGTTAGACACGATTGCCTGGGTAGTGAAACGGTGATTATATCTCCGGTGTAGTTGGACACGAATGCCTGGGTAGTGAAACGGAGAGAATATCTCCGGTGTAGTTAGACACGATTGCCTGGGTAGTGAAACGGAGAGTATATCTCCGGTGTAGTTAGACACAAATGCCCGGGTAGTGAAATGGAGAGTATATCTCCGGTGTAGTTAGACACGAATGCCCGGGTAGTGAAATGGAGAGTATATCTCCGGTGTAGTTAGAAACGAATGCCTGGATATGGAAACGGAGAGTATATCTCCGGTGTAGTTTAAAAAGAATGCCTGGGTAGTGAAACGGAGAGTATATCTCCGGTATAGTTAGACACGATTGCCTGGGTAGTGAAACGGTGATTATATCTCCTGTGTAGTTGGACACGAATGCCTGGGTAGTGAAACGGAGAGAATATCTCCGGTGTAGTTAGACACAATTGCCTGGGTAGTGAAACGGAGAGTATATCTCCGGTGTAGTTAGACACGATTGCCTGGGTAGTGAAACGGAGAGTATATATCCGGTGTAGTTAGACACGAATGCCCGGGTAGTGAAATGGAGAATATATCACCGGTGTAGTTAGAAACAAATGCCTGGATAGGGAAACGGAGAGTATATCTCCGGTGTAGTTTAAAAAAGAATGCCTGGGTAGTGAAACGGAGAGTATATCTCCGGTATAGTTAGACACGATTGCCTGGGTAGTGAAACGGAGAGTATATCTCCGGTGTAGTTAGACACGAATGCCCGGGTAGTGAAATGGAGAGTATATACCGGTGTAGTTGACACGAATGCCCCGGTAGTGAAATGGAGAGTATATCTCCGGTGTAGTTAGAAACGAATGCCTGGATAGTGAAACGGAGAGTATATCTCCAGTGTAGTTTAAAAAGAATGCCTAGGTAGTGAAACGGAGAGTATATCTCCGGTATATTTAGACACGATTGCCAGGGTAGTGAAACGGAGAGCATATCTCCGGTGTAGTTAGACACGAATGCCTGGGTAGTGAAGGGGAGAGTAAATCCCCGGTCTAGTTAGACACGAATGCCTGGGTAGTGATACGGTGTGTATATCTCCGGTGTAGTTAGACACGAATGCCTGGGTAGTGAAACGG
Source organism: Hemitrygon akajei (assembly GCF_048418815.1). Classification (NCBI taxonomy): domain Eukaryota; kingdom Metazoa; phylum Chordata; class Chondrichthyes; order Myliobatiformes; family Dasyatidae; genus Hemitrygon; species Hemitrygon akajei. The sequence continues at coordinate 117,925,565 of NC_133127.1, forward strand.
AGAGTATATCTCCGGTGTAGTTAGACACGAATGCCCGGGTAGTGAAACGGAGAGTATATCTCTGGTGTAATTAGTCACGAATGCCTGGATAGTGAAACGGAGAGTATATCTCCGGTTTAGTTAGAAACGAATGCCTGGGTAGTGAAACGGCGAGTATATCTACTGTGTAGTTCGACACGATTGCCTGGGTAGTGAAACGGTGATTATATCTCCGGTGTAGTTGGACACGAATGCCTGGGTAGTGAAACGGAGAGAATATCTCCGGTGTAGTTAGACACGATTGCCTGGGTAGTGAAACGGAGAGTATATCTCCGGTGTAGTTAGACACGATTGCCTGGATAGTGAAACGGAGAGTATACCTCCGGTGTACTTAGACACGAATGCCTGGATAGTGAAACGGAGAGTATATCTCCGGTTTAGTAAAAACGAATGACTGGATAGTGAAACGGAGAGTATATTTCCGGTGTATTTACACACGAATGCCTGGGTAGTGAAATGGAGAGTATATCTCCGGTGTAGTTAGACACAAATGCCTGGGAAGTGAAACGGAGAGTATATCTCTGGTGTAGTTAGACACGAACGCCTGGGTAGTGAAACGGAGAGTATATCTCCGGTGTAGTTAGACACAAACGCCCGGGTAGTGAAATGGAGAGTATATCTCCGGTGTAATTAGTCACGAATGCCTGGATAGTGAAACGGAGAGTATATCTCCGGTTTAGTTAGAAACGAATGCCTAGGTAGTGAAACGGAGAGTATATCTACTGTGTAGTTAGACACGATTGCCTGGGTAGTGAAACGGTGATTATATCTCCGGTGTAGTTGGACACGAATCCCTGGGTAGTGAAACGGAGAGAATATCTCCGGTGTAGTTAGACACGATTGCCAGGGTAGTGAAACGGAGAGTATATCTCCGGTGTAGTTAGACACAAATGCCCGGGTAGTGAAATGGAGAGTATATCTCCGGTGTAATTAGTCACAAATGCCTGGATAGTGAAACGGAGAGTATATCTCCGGTTTAGTTAGAAACGAATGCCTAGGTAGTGAAACGGAGAGTATATCTACTGTGTAGTTAGACACGATTGCCTGGGTAGTGAAATGGTGATTATATCTCCGGTGTAGTTGGACACGAATCCCTGGGTAGTGAAACGGAGAGAATATCTCCGGTGTAGTTAGACACGATTGCCTGGGTAGTGAAACGGTGATTATATCTCCGGTGTAGTTGGACACGAATGCCTGGGTAGTGAAACGGAGAGAATATCTCCGGTGTAGTTAGACACGATTGCCTGGGTAGTGAAACGGAGAATATATCTCCGGTGTAGTTAGACACAAACGCCTGGGTAGTGAAACGGAGAGTATATCTCCGGTGTAGTTAGACACAAACGCCCGGGTAGTGAAATGGAGAGTATATCTCCGGTGTAATTAGTCACGAATGCCTGGATAGTGAAACGGAGAGTATATCTCCGGTTTAGTTAGAAACGAATGCCTAGGTAGTGAAACGGAGAGTATATCTACTGTGTAGTTAGACACGATTGCCTGGGTAGTGAAACGGTGATTATATCTCCGGTGTAGTTGGACACGAATCCCTGGGTAGTGAAACGGAGAGAATATCTCCGGTGTAGTTAGACACGATTGCCTGGGTAGTGAAACGGAGAGTATATCTCCGGTGTAGTTAGACACAAATGCCCGGGTAGTGAAATGGAGAGTATATCTCCGGTGTAATTAGTCACGAATGCCTGGATAGTGAAACGGAGAGTATATCTCCGGTTTAGTTAGAAACGAATGCCTAGGTAGTGAAACGGAGAGTCTATCTACTGTGTAGTTAGACACGATTGCCTGGGTAGTGAAATGGTGATTATATCTCCGGTGTAGTTGGACACGAATCCCTGGGTAGTGAAACGGAGAGAATATCTCCGGTGTAGTTAGACACGATTGCCTGGGTAGTGAAACGGTGATTATATCTCCGGTGTAGTTGGACACGAATGCCTGGGTAGTGAAACGGAGAGAATATCTCCGGTGTAGTTAGACACGATTGCCTGGGTAGTGAAACGGAGAATATATCTCCGGTGTAGTTAGACACAAATGCCCGGGTAGTGAAATGGAGAGTATATCTCCGGTGTAATTAGTCACGAATGCCTGGGTAGTGAAACGGAGAGTATATCTCCTGTGTAGTTAGACACGAATGCCTGGGTAGTGAAACGGAGAGTATATCTCCGGTGTAGTTAGACATGAATGCCTTAATAGTGAAACGGAGAGTATATCTCCGGTGTAGTTAGACACGAATGCGTGGATAGTGAAACTGAGAGTATATCTCCGGTGTAGTTAGACCCGAATGCCTGGGTAGTGAAATGGAGAGTTTATCTCCGGTGTAGTTAGACACAAATGACTGGGAAGTGAAACGGAGAGTATATCTCTGGTGTACTTAGACACGAACGCCTGGGTAGTGAAACGGAGAGTATATCTCCGGTGTAGTTAGACACGAATGCCCGGGTAGTGAAATGGAGAGTATATACCGGTGTAGTTAGACACGAATTCCCCGGTAGTGAAATGGAGAGTATATCTCCGGTGTAGTTAGAAACGAATGCCTGGATAGTGAAACGGAGAGTATATCTCCAGTGTAGTTTAAAAAGAATGCCTGGGTAGTGAAACGGAGAGTATATCTCCGGTATATTTAGACACGATTGCCAGGGTAGTGAAACGGAGAGCATATCTCCGGTGTAGTTAGACACGAATGCCTGGGTAGTGAAGGGGAGAGTAAATCTCCGGTCTAGTTAGACACGAATGCCTGGGTAGTGATACGGTGTGTATATCTCCGGTGTAGTTAGACACGAATGCCTGGGTAGTGAAACGGAGAGTATATCTCCGGTGTAGTTAGACACGAATGCCCGGGTAGTGAAACGGAGAGTATATCACCGGTGTAATTAGTCACGAATGCCTGGATAGTGAAACGGAGAGTATATCTCCGGTTTAGTTAGAAACGAATGCCTGGGTAGTGAAACGGCGAGTATATCTACTGTGTAGTTAGACACGATTGCCTGGGTAGTGAAACGGTGATTATATCTCCGGTGTAGTTGGACACGAATGCCTGGGTAGTGAAACAGAGAGAATATCTCCGGTGTAGTTAGACACGATTGCCTGGGTAGTGAAACGGAGAGTATATCTCCGGTGTAGTTAGACACAAATGCCCGGGTAGTGAAATGGAGAGTATCTCTCCGGTGTAGTTAGACACGAATGCCCGGGTTGTGAAATGGAGAGTATATCTCCGGTGTAGTTAGACACGATTGCCTGGGTAGTGAAACGGAGAGTATATCTCCGGTGTAGTTAGACACAAATGCCCGGGTAGTGAAATGGAGAGTATATCTCCGGTGTAGTTAGACACGAATGCCCGGGTTGTGAAATGGAGAGTATATCTCCGGTGTAGTTAGAAACGAATGCCTGGGTAGTGAAACGGAGAGTATATCTCCGGTTTAGTTAGAAACGAATGCCTGGGTAGTGAAACGGCGAGTATATCTACTGTGTAGTTCGACACGATTGCCTGGGTAGTGAAACGGAGAGAATATCTCCGGTGTAGTTAGACACGATTGCCTGGGTAGTGAAACGGAGAGTATATCTCCGGTGTAGTTAGACACGATTGCCTGGATAGTGAAACGGAGAGTATATCTCCGGTGTAGTTAGACACGATTGCCTGGATAGTGAAACGGAGAGTATACCTCCGGTGTACTTAGACACGAATGCCTGGATAGTGAAACGGAGAGTATACCTCCGGTGTAGTTAGACATGAATGCCTTAATAGTGAAACGGAGAGTATATCTCCGGTGTAGTTAGACACGAATGCGTGGATAGTGAAACTGAGAGTATATCTCCGGTGTAGTTAGACCCGAATGCCTGGGTAGTGAAATGGAGAGTTTATCTCCGGTGTAGTTAGACACAAATGACTGGGAAGTGAAACTGAGAGTATATCTCCGGTGTAGTTAGACACGAATGCCCGGGTAGTGAAATGGAGAGTATATACCGGTGTAGTTAGACACGAATTCCCCGGTAGTGAAATGGAGAGTATATCTCCGGTGTAGTTAGAAACGAATGCCTGGATAGTGAAACGGAGAGTATATCTCCAGTGTAGTTTAAAAAGAAGGCCTGGGTAGTGAAACGGAGAGTATATCTCCGGTATATTTAGACACGATTGCCAGGGTAGTGAAACGGAGAGCATATCTCCGGTGTAGTTAGACACGAATGCCTGGGTAGTGAAGGGGAGAATAAATCTCCGGTCTAGTTAGACACGAATGCCTGGGTAGTGATACGGTGTGTATATCTCCGGTGTAGTTAGACACGAATGCCTGGGTAGTGAAACGGAGAGTATATCTCCGGTGTAGTTAGACACGAATGCCCGGGTAGTGAAACGGAGAGTATATCACCGGTGTAATTAGTCACGAATGCCTGGATAGTGAAACGGAGAGTATATCTCCGGTTTAGTTAGAAACGAATGCCTGGGTAATGAAACGGCGAGTATATCTACTGTGTAGTTAGACACGATTGCCTGGGTAGTGAAACGGTGATTATATCTCCGGTGTAGTTGGACACGAATGCCTGGGTAGTGAAACGGAGAGAATATCTCCGGTGTAGTTAGACACGATTGCCTGGGTAGTGAAACGGAGAGTATATCTCCGGTGTAGTTAGACACAAATGCCCGGGTAGTGAAATGGAGAGTATATCTCCGGTGTAGTTAGACACGAATGCCCGGGTAGTGAAATGGAGAGTATATCTCCGGTGTAGTTAGAAACGAATGCCTGGATATGGAAACGGAGAGTATATCTCCGGTGTAGTTTAAAAAGAATGCCTGGGTAGTGAAACGGAGAGTATATCTCCGGTTTAGTTAGAAACGAATGCCTGGGTAGTGAAACGGCGAGTATATCTACTGTGTAGTTCGACACGATTGCCTGGGTAGTGAAACGGTGATTATATCTCCGGTGTAGTTGGACACGAATGCCTGGGTAGTGAAACGGAGAGAATATCTCCGGTGTAGTTAGACACGATTGCCTGGGTAGTGAAACGGAGAGTATATCTCCGGTGTAGTTAGACACGATTGCCTGGATAGTGAAACGGAGAGTATACCTCCGGTGTACTTAGACACGAATGCCTGGATAGTGAAACGGAGAGTATATCTCCGGTTTAGTAAAAACGAATGACTGGATAGTGAAACGGAGAGTATATTTCCGGTGTATTTACACACGAATGCCTGGGTAGTGAAATGGAGAGTATATCTCCGGTGTAGTTAGACACAAATGCCTGGGAAGTGAAACGGAGAGTATATCTCTGGTGTAGTTAGACACGAACGCCTCGGTAGTGAAACGGAGAGTATATCTCCGGTGTAGTTAGACACAAACGCCCGGGTAGTGAAATGGAGAGTATATCTCCGGTGTAATTAGTCACGAATGCCTGGATAGTGAAACGGAGAGTATATCTCCGGTTTAGTTAGAAACGAATGCCTAGGTAGTGAAACGGAGAGTATATCTACTGTGTAGTTAGACACGATTGCCTGGGTAGTGAAACGGTGATTATATCTCCGGTGTAGTTGGACACGAATCCCTGGGTAGTGAAACGGAGAGAATATCTCCGGTGTAGTTAGACACGATTGCCTGGGTAGTGAAACGGAGAGTATATCTCCGGTGTAGTTAGACACAAATGCCCGGGTAGTGAAATGGAGAGTATATCTCCGGTGTAATTAGTCACGAATGCCTGGATAGTGAAACGGAGAGTATATCTCCGGTTTAGTTAGAAACGAATGCCTAGGTAGTGAAACGGAGAGTATATATACTGTGTAGTTAGACACGATTGCCTGGGTAGTGAAATGGTGATTATATCTCCGGTGTAGTTGGACACGAATCCCTGGGTAGTGAAACGGAGAGAATATCTCCGGTGTAGTTAGACACGATTGCCTGGGTAGTGAAACGGTGATTATATCTCCGGTGTAGTTGGACACGAATGCCTGGGTAGTGAAACGGAGAGAATATCTCCGGTGTAGTTAGACACGATTGCCTGGGTAGTGAAACGGAGAATATATCTCCGGTGTAGTTAGTCACAAATGCCCGGGTAGTGAAATGGAGAGTATATCTCCGGTGTAATTAGTCACGAATGCCTGGGTAGTGAAACGGAGAGTATATCTCCTGTGTAGTTAGACACGAATGCCTGGGTAGTGAAACGGAGAGTATATCTCCGGTGTAGTTAGACATGAATGCCTTAATAGTGAAACGGAGAGTATATCTCCGGTGTAGTTAGACACGAATGCGTGGATAGTGAAACTGAGAGTATATCTCCGGTGTAGTTAGACCCGAATGCCTGGGTAGTGAAATGGAGAGTTTATCTCCGGTGTAGTTAGACACAAATGACTGGGAAGTGAAACGGAGAGTATATCTCTGGTGTACTTAGACACGAACGCCTGGGTAGTGAAACGGAGAGTATATCTCCGGTGTAGTTAGACACGAATGCCCGGGTAGTGAAATGGAGAGTATATACCGGTGTAGTTAGACACGAATTCCCCGGTAGTGAAATGGAGAGTATATCTCCGGTGTAGTTAGAAACGAATGCCTGGATAGTGAAACGGAGAGTATATCTCCAGTGTAGTTTAAAAAGAATGCCTGGGTAGTGAAACGGAGAGTATATCTCCGGTATATTTAGACACGATTGCCAGGGTAGTGTAACGGAGAGCATATCTCCGGTGTAGTTAGACACGAATGCCTGGGTAGTGAAGGGGAGAGTAAATCTCCGGTCTAGTTAGACACGAATGCCTGGGTAGTGATACGGTGTGTATATCTCCGGTGTAGTTAGACACGAATGCCTGGGTAGTGAAACGGAGAGTATATCTCCGGTGTAGTTAGACACGAATGCCCGGGTAGTGAAACGGAGAGTATATCACCGGTGTAATTAGTCACGAATGCCTGGATAGTGAAACGGAGAGTATATCTCCGGTTTAGTTAGAAACGAATGCCTGGGTAGTGAAACGGCGAGTATATCTACTGTGTAGTTAGACACGATTGCCTGGGTAGTGAAACGGTGATTATATCTCCGGTGTAGTTGGACACGAATGCCTGGGTAGTGAAACGGAGAGAATATCTCCGGTGTAGTTAGACACGATTGCCTGGGTAGTGAAACGGAGAGTATATCTCCGGTGTAGTTAGACACAAATGCCCGGGTAGTGAAATGGAGAGTATATCTCCGGTGTAGTTAGACACGAATGCCCGGGTAGTGAAATGGAGAGTATATCTCCGGTGTAGTTAGAAACGAATGCCTGGATATGGAAACGGAGAGTATATCTCCGGTGTAGTTTAAAAAGAATGCCTGGGTAGTGAAACGGAGAGTATATCTCCGGTATAGTTAGACACGATTGCCTGGGTAGTGAAACGGTGATTATATCTCCTGTGTAGTTGGACACGAATGCCTGGGTAGTGAAACGGAGAGAATATCTCCGGTGTAGTTAGACACAATTGCCTGGGTAGTGAAACGGAGAGTATATCTCCGGTGTAGTTAGACACGATTGCCTGGGTAGTGAAACGGAGAGTATATATCCGGTGTAGTTAGACACGAATGCCCGGGTAGTGAAATGGAGAATATATCACCGGTGTAGTTAGAAACAAATGCCTGGATAGGGAAACGGAGAGTATATCTCCGGTGTAGTTTAAAAAAGAATGCCTGGGTAGTGAAACGGAGAGTATATCTCCGGTATAGTTAGACACGATTGCCTGGGTAGTGAAACGGAGAGTATATCTCCGGTGTAGTTAGACACGAATGCCCGGGTAGTGAAATGGAGAGTATATACCGGTGTAGTTGACACGAATGCCCCGGTAGTGAAATGGAGAGTATATCTCCGGTGTAGTTAGAAACGAATGCCTGGATAGTGAAACGGAGAGTATATCTCCAGTGTAGTTTAAAAAGAATGCCTAGGTAGTGAAACGGAGAGTATATCTCCGGTATATTTAGACACGATTGCCAGGGTAGTGAAACGGAGAGCATATCTCCGGTGTAGTTAGACACGAATGCCTGGGTAGTGAAGGGGAGAGTAAATCCCCGGTCTAGTTAGACACGAATGCCTGGGTAGTGATACGGTGTGTATATCTCCGGTGTAGTTAGACACGAATGCCTGGGTAGTGAAACGGAGAGTATATCTCCGGTGTAGTTAGACACGAATGCCCGGGTAGTGAAACGGAGAGTATATCTCTGGTGTAATTAGTCACGAATGCCTGGATAGTGAAACGGAGAGTATATCTCCGGTTTAGTTAGAAACGAATGCCTGGGTAGTGAAACGGCGAGTATATCTACTGTGTAGTTCGACACGATTGCCTGGGTAGTGAAACGGTGATTATATCTCCGGTGTAGTTGGACACGAATGCCTGGGTAGTGAAACGGAGAGAATATCTCCGGTGTAGTTAGACACGATTGCCTGGGTAGTGAAACGGAGAGTATATCTCCGGTGTAGTTAGACACGATTGCCTGGATAGTGAAACGGAGAGTATACCTCCGGTGTACTTAGACACGAATGCCTGGATAGTGAAACGGAGAGTATATCTCCGGTTTAGTAAAAACGAATGACTGGATAGTGAAACGGAGAGTATATTTCCGGTGTATTTACACACGAATGCCTGGGTAGTGAAATGGAGAGTATATCTCCGGTGTAGTTAGACACAAATGCCTGGGAAGTGAAACGGAGAGTATATCTCTGGTGTAGTTAGACACGAACGCCTGGGTAGTGAAACGGAGAGTATATCTCCGGTGTAGTTAGACACAAACGCCCGGGTAGTGAAATGGAGAGTATATCTCCGGTGTAATTAGTCACGAATGCCTGGATAGTGAAACGGAGAGTATATCTCCGGTTTAGTTAGAAACGAATGCCTAGGTAGTGAAACGGAGAGTATATCTACTGTGTAGTTAGACACGATTGCCTGGGTAGTGAAACGGTGATTATATCTCCGGTGTAGTTGGACACGAATCCCTGGGTAGTGAAACGGAGAGAATATCTCCGGTGTAGTTAGACACGATTGCCAGGGTAGTGAAACGGAGAGTATATCTCCGGTGTAGTTAGACACAAATGCCCGGGTAGTGAAATGGAGAGTATATCTCCGGTGTAATTAGTCACAAATGCCTGGATAGTGAAACGGAGAGTATATCTCCGGTTTAGTTAGAAACGAATGCCTAGGTAGTGAAACGGAGAGTATATCTACTGTGTAGTTAGACACGATTGCCTGGGTAGTGAAATGGTGATTATATCTCCGGTGTAGTTGGACACGAATCCCTGGGTAGTGAAACGGAGAGAATATCTCCGGTGTAGTTAGACACGATTGCCTGGGTAGTGAAACGGTGATTATATCTCCGGTGTAGTTGGACACGAATGCCTGGGTAGTGAAACGGAGAGAATATCTCCGGTGTAGTTAGACACGATTGCCTGGGTAGTGAAACGGAGAATATATCTCCGGTGTAGTTAGACACAAATGCCCGGGTAGTGAAATGGAGAGTATATCTCCGGTGTAATTAATCACGAATGCCTGGGTAGTGAAACGGAGAGTATATCTCCTGTGTAGTTAGACACGAATGCCTGGGTAGTGAAACGGAGAGTATATCTCCGGTGTAGTTAGACATGAATGCCTTAATAGTGAAACGGAGAGTATATCTCCGGTGTAGTTAGACACGAATGCGTGGATAGTGAAACTGAGAGTATATCTCCGGTGTAGTTAGACCCGAATGCCTGGGTAGTGAAATGGAGAGTTTATCTCCGGTGTAGTTAGACACAAATGACTGGGAAGTGAAACGGAGAGTATATCTCTGGTGTACTTAGACACGAACGCCTGGGTAGTGAAACGGAGAGTATATCTCCGGTGTAGTTTGACACGAATGCCCGGGTAGTGAAATGGAGAGTATATACCGGTGTAGTTAGACACGAATTCCCCGGTAGTGAAATGGAGAGTATATCTCCGGTGTAGTTAGAAACGAATGCCTGGATAGTGAAACGGAGAGTATATCTCCAGTGTAGTTTAAAAAGAATGCCTGGGTAGTGAAACGGTTGAGTATATCTCCGGTATATTTAGACACGATTGCCAGGGTAGTGAAACGGAGAGCATATCTCCGGTGTAGTTAGACACGAATGCCTGGGTAGTGAAGGGGAGAGTAAATCTCCGGTCTAGTTAGACACGAATGCCTGGGTAGTGATACGGTGTGTATATCTCCGGTGTAGTTAGACACGAATGCCTGGGTAGTGAAACGGAGAGTATATCTCCGGTGTAGTTAGACACGAATGCCCGGGTAGTGAAACGGAGAGTATATCACCGGTGTAATTAGTCACGAATGCCTGGATAGTGAAACGGAGAGTATATCTCCGGTTTAGTTAGAAACGAATGCCTGGGTAGTGAAACGGCGAGTATATCTACTGTGTAGTTAGACACGATTGCCTGGGTAGTGAAACGGTGATTATATCTCCGGTGTAGTTAGACACAAATGCCTGGGTAGTGAAATGGAGAGTATATCTCCGGTGTAGTTAGACACGAATGCCCGGGTAGTGAAATGGAGAGTATATCTCCGGTGTAGTTAGAAACGAATGCCTGGATATGGAAACGGAGAGTATATCTCCGGTGTAGTTTAAAAAGAATGCCTGGGTAGTGAAACGGAGAGTATATCTCCGGTTTAGTTAGAAACGAATGCCTGGGTAGTGAAACGGCGAGTATATCTACTGTGTAGTTCGACACGATTGCCTGGGTAGTGAAACGGTGATTATATCTCCGGTGTAGTTGGACACGAATGCCTGGGTAGTGAAACGGAGAGAATATCTCCGGTGTAGTTAGACACGATTGCCTGGGTAATGAAACGGAGAGTATATCTCCGGTGTAGTTAGACACGATTGCCTGGATAGTGAAACGGAGAGTATACCTCCGGTGTACTTAGACACGAATGCCTGGGTAGTGAAACGGAGAGTATATCTCCGGTTTAGTTAGAAACGAATGCCTGGGTAGTGAAACGGCGAGTATATCTACTGTGTAGTTCGACACGATTGCCTGGGTAGTGAAACGGTGATTATATCTCCGGTGTAGTTGGACACGAATGCCTGGGTAGTGAAACGGAGAGAATATCTCCGGTGTAGTTAGACACGATTGCCTGGGTAGTGAAACGGAGAGTATATCTCCGGTGTAGTTAGACACGATTGCCTGGATAGTGAAACGGAGAGTATACCTCCGGTGTACTTAGACACGAATGCCTGGATAGTGAAACGGAGAGTATACCTCCGGTGTAGTTAGACATGAATGCCTTAATAGTGAAACGGAGAGTATATCTCCGGTGTAGTTAGACACGAATGCGTGGATAGTGAAACTGAGAGTATATCTCCGGTGTAGTTAGACCCGAATGCCTGGGTAGTGAAATGGAGAGTTTATCTCCGGTGTAGTTAGACACAAATGACTGGGAAGTGAAACGGAGAGTATATCTCTGGTGTACTTAGACACGAACGCCTGGGTAGTGAAACGGAGAGTATATCTCCGGTGTAGTTAGACACGAATGCCCGGGTAGTGAAACGGAGAGCATATCTCCGGTGTAGTTAGACACGAATGCCTGGGTAGTGAAGGGGAGAGTAAATCTCCGGTCTAGTTAGACACGAATGCCTGGGTAGTGATACGGTGTGTATATCTCCGGTGTAGTTAGACACGAATGCCTGGGTAGTGAAACGGAGAGTATATCTCCGGTGTAGTTAGACACGAATGCCCGGGTAGTGAAACGGAGAGTATATCACCGGTGTAATTAGTCACGAATGCCTGGATAGTGAAACGGAGAGTATATCTCCGGTTTAGTTAGAAACGAATGCCTGGGTAGTGAAACGGCGAGTATATCTACTGTGTAGTTAGACACGATTGCCTGGGTAGTGAAACGGTGATTATATCTCCGGTGTAGTTGGACACGAATGCCTGGGTAGTGAAACGGAGAGAATATCTCCGGTGTAGTTAGACACGATTGCCTGGGTAGTGAAACGGAGAGTATATCTCCGGTGTAGTTAGACACAAATGCCCGGGTAGTGAAATGGAGAGTATATCTCCGGTGTAGTTAGACACGAATGCCCGGGTAGTGAAATGGAGAGTATATCTCCGGTGTAGTTAGAAACGAATGCCTGGATATGGAAACGGAGAGTATATCTCCGGTGTAGTTTAAAAAGAATGCCTGGGTAGTGAAACGGAGAGTATATCTCCGGTTTAGTTAGAAACGAATGCCTGGGTAGTGAAACGGCGAGTATATCTACTGTGTAGTTCGACACGATTGCCTGGGTAGTGAAACGGTGATTATATCTCCGGTGTAGTTGGACACGAATGCCTGGGTAGTGAAACGGAGAGAATATCTCCGGTGTAGTTAGACACGATTGCCTGGGTAGTGAAACGGAGAGTATATCTCCGGTGCAGTTAGACACGATTGCCTGGATAGTGAAACGGAGAGTATACCTCCGGTGTACTTAGACACGAATGCCTGGATAGTGAAACGGAGAGTATATCTCCGGTTTAGTAAAAACGAATGACTGGATAGTGAAACGGAGAGTATATTTCCGGTGTATTTACACACGAATGCCTGGGTAGTGAAATGGAGAGTATATCTCCGGTGTAGTTAGACACAAATGCCTGGGAAGTGAAACGGAGAGTATATCTCTGGTGTAGTTAGACACGAACGCCTGGGTAGTGAAACGGAGAGTATATCTCCGGTGTAGTTAGACACAAACGCCCGGGTAGTGAAATGGAGAGTATATCTCCGGTGTAATTAGTCACGAATGCCTGGATAGTGAAACGGAGAGTATATCTCCGGTTTAGTTAGAAACGAATGCCTAGGTAGTGAAACGGAGAGTATATCTCCTGTGTAGTTAGACACGATTGCCTGGGTAGTGAAACGGTGATTATATCTCCGGTGTAGTTGGACACGAATCCCTGGGTAGTGAAACGGAGAGAATATCTCCGGTGTAGTTAGACACGATTGCCTGGGTAGTGAAACGGAGAGTATATCTCCGGTGTAGTTAGACACAAATGCCCGGGTAGTGAAATGGAGAGTATATCTCCGGTGTAATTAGTCACGAATGCCTGGATAGTGAAACGGAGAGTATATCTCCGGTTTAGTTAGAAACGAATGCCTAGGTAGTGAAACGGAGAGTATATCTACTGTGTAGTTAGACACGATTGCCTGGGTAGTGAAATGGTGATTATATCTCCGGTGTAGTTGTACACGAATCCCTGGGTAGTGAAACGGAGAGAATATCTCCGGTGTAGTTAGACACGATTGCCTGGGTAGTGAAACGGTGATTATATCTCCGGTGTAGTTGGACACGAATGCCTGGGTAGTGAAACGGAGAGAATATCTCCGGTGTAGTTAGACACGATTGCCTGGGTAGTGAAACGGTGATTATATCTCCGGTGTAGTTGGACACGAATGCCTGGGTAGTGAAACGGAGAGAATATCTCCGGTGTAGTTAGACACGATTGCCTGGGTAGTGAAACGGAGAATATATCTCCGGTGTAGTTAGACACAAATGCCCGGGTAGTGAAATGGAGAGTATATCTCCGGTGTAATTAGTCACGAATGCCTGGGTAGTGAAACGGAGAGTATATCTCCTGTGTAGTTAGACACGAATGCCTGGGTAGTGAAACGGAGAGTATATCTCCGGTGTAGTTAGACATGAATGCCTTAATAGTGAAACGGAGAGTATATCTCCGGTGTAGTTAGACAGGAATGCCTGGGTAGTGAAACGGAGAGTATATCTCCGGTGTAGTTAGACATGAATGCCTTAATAGTGAAACGGAGAGTATATCTCCGGTGTAGTTAGACAGGAATGCGTGGATAGTGAAACTGAGAGTATATCTCCGGTGTAGTTAGAAACGAATGCCTGGATATGGAAACGGAGAGTATATCTCCGGTGTAGTTTAAAAAGAATGCCTGGGTAGTGAAACGGAGAGTATATCTCCGGTTTAGTTAGAAACGAATGCCTGGGTAGTGAAACGGCGAGTATATCTACTGTGTAGTTCGACACGATTGCCTGGGTAGTGAAACGGTGATTATATCTCCGGTGTAGTTGGACACGAATGCCTGGGTAGTGAAACGGAGAGAATATCTCCGGTGTAGTTAGACACGATTGCCTGGGTAGTGAAACGGAGAGTATATCTCCGGTGTAGTTAGACACGATTGCCTGGATAGTGAAACGGAGAGTATACCTCCGGTGTACTTAGACACGAATGCCTGGATAGTGAAACGGAGAGTATATCTCCGGTTTAGTAAAAACGAATGACTGGATAGTGAAACGGAGAGTATATTTCCGGTGTATTTACACACGAATGCCTGGGTAGTGAAATGGAGAGTATATCTCCGGTGTAGTTAGACACAAATGCCTGGGAAGTGAAACGGAGAGTATATCTCTGGTGTAGTTAGACACGAACGCCTCGGTAGTGAAACGGAGAGTATATCTCCGGTGTAGTTAGACACAAACGCCCGGGTAGTGAAATGGAGAGTATATCTCCGGTGTAATTAGTCACGAATGCCTGGATAGTGAAACGGAGAGTATATCTCCGGTTTAGTTAGAAACGAATGCCTAGGTAGTGAAACGGAGAGTATATCTACTGTGTAGTTAGACACGATTGCCTGGGTAGTGAAACGGTGATTATATCTCCGGTGTAGTTGGACACGAATCCCTGGGTAGTGAAACGGAGAGAATATCTCCGGTGTAGTTAGACACGATTGCCTGGGTAGTGAAACGGAGAGTATATCTCCGGTGTAGTTAGACACAAATGCCCGGGTAGTGAAATGGAGAGTATATCTCCGGTGTAATTAGTCACGAATGCCTGGATAGTGAAACGGAGAGTATATCTCCGGTTTAGTTAGAAACGAATGCCTAGGTAGTGAAACGGAGAGTATATATACTGTGTAGTTAGACACGATTGCCTGGGTAGTGAAATGGTGATTATATCTCCGGTGTAGTTGGACACGAATCCCTGGGTAGTGAAACGGAGAGAATATCTCCGGTGTAGTTAGACACGATTGCCTGGGTAGTGAAACGGTGATTATATCTCCGGTGTAGTTGGACACGAATGCCTGGGTAGTGAAACGGAGAGAATATCTCCGGTGTAGTTAGACACGATTGCCTGGGTAGTGAAACGGAGAATATATCTCCGGTGTAGTTAGACACAAATGCCCGGGTAGTGAAATGGAGAGTATATCTCCGGTGTAATTAGTCACGAATGCCTGGGTAGTGAAACGGAGAGTATATCTCCTGTGTAGTTAGACACGAATGCCTGGGTAGTGAAACGGAGAGTATATCTCCGGTGTAGTTAGACATGAATGCCTTAATAGTGAAACGGAGAGTATATCTCCGGTGTAGTTAGACACGAATGCGTGGATAGTGAAACTGAGAGTATATCTCCGGTGTAGTTAGACCCGAATGCCTGGGTAGTGAAATGGAGAGTTTATCTCCGGTGTAGTTAGACACAAATGACTGGGAAGTGAAACGGAGAGTATATCTCTGGTGTACTTAGACACGAACGCCTGGGTAGTGAAACGGAGAGTATATCTCCGGTGTAGTTAGACACGAATGCCCGGGTAGTGAAATGGAGAGTATATACCGGTGTAGTTAGACACGAATTCCCCGGTAGTGAAATGGAGAGTATATCTCCGGTGTAGTTAGAAACGAATGCCTGGATAGTGAAACGGAGAGTATATCTCCAGTGTAGTTTAAAAAGAATGCCTGGGTAGTGAAACGGAGAGTATATCTCCGGTATATTTAGACACGATTGCCAGGGTAGTGAAACGGAGAGCATATCTCCGGTGTAGTTAGACACGAATGCCTGGGTAGTGAAGGGGAGAGTAAATCTCCGGTCTAGTTAGACACGAATGCCTGGGTAGTGATACGGTGTGTATATCTCCGGTGTAGTTAGACACGAATGCCTGGGTAGTGAAACGGAGAGTATATCTCCGGTGTAGTTAGACACGAATGCCCGGGTAGTGAAACGGAGAGTATATCACCGGTGTAATTAGTCACGAATGCCTGGATAGTGAAACGGAGAGTATATCTCCGGTTTAGTTAGAAACGAATGCCTGGGTAGTGAAACGGCGAGTATATCTACTGTGTAGTTAGACACGATTGCCTGGGTAGTGAAACGGTGATTATATCTCCGGTGTAGTTGGACACGAATGCCTGGGTAGTGAAACGGAGAGAATATCTCCGGTGTAGTTAGACACGATTGCCTGGGTAGTGAAACGGAGAGTATATCTCCGGTGTAGTTAGACACAAATGCCCGGGTAGTGAAATGGAGAGTATATCTCCGGTGTAGTTAGACACGAATGCCCGGGTAGTGAAATGGAGAGTATATCTCCGGTGTAGTTAGAAACGAATGCCTGGATATGGAAACGGAGAGTATATCTCCGGTGTAGTTTAAAAAGAATGCCTGGGTAGTGAAACGGAGAGTATATCTCCGGTATAGTTAGACACGATTGCCTGGGTAGTGAAACGGTGATTATATCTCCTGTGTAGTTGGACACGAATGCCTGGGTAGTGAAACGGAGAGAATATCTCCGGTGTAGTTAGACACAATTGCCTGGGTAGTGAAACGGAGAGTATATCTCCGGTGTAGTTAGACACGATTGCCTGGGTAGTGAAACGGAGAGTATATATCCGGTGTAGTTAGACACGAATGCCCGGGTAGTGAAATGGAGAATATATCACCGGTGTAGTTAGAAACAAATGCCTGGATAGGGAAACGGAGAGTATATCTCCGGTGTAGTTTAAAAAAGAATGCCTGGGTAGTGAAACGGAGAGTATATCTCCGGTATAGTTAGACACGATTGCCTGGGTAGTGAAACGGAGAGTATATCTCCGGTGTAGTTAGACACGAATGCCCGGGTAGTGAAATGGAGAGTATATACCGGTGTAGTTGACACGAATGCCCCGGTAGTGAAATGGAGAGTATATCTCCGGTGTAGTTAGAAACGAATGCCTGGATAGTGAAACGGAGAGTATATCTCCAGTGTAGTTTAAAAAGAATGCCTAGGTAGTGAAACGGAGAGTATATCTCCGGTATATTTAGACACGATTGCCAGGGTAGTGAAACGGAGAGCATATCTCCGGTGTAGTTAGACACGAATGCCTGGGTAGTGAAGGGGAGAGTAAATCCCCGGTCTAGTTAGACACGAATGCCTGGGTAGTGATACGGTGTGTATATCTCCGGTGTAGTTAGACACGAATGCCTGGGTAGTGAAACGGAGAGTATATCTCCGGTGTAGTTAGACACGAATGCCCGGGTAGTGAAACGGAGAGTATATCTCTGGTGTAATTAGTCACGAATGCCTGGATAGTGAAACGGAGAGTATATCTCCGGTTTAGTTAGAAACGAATGCCTGGGTAGTGAAACGGCGAGTATATCTACTGTGTAGTTCGACACGATTGCCTGGGTAGTGAAACGGTGATTATATCTCCGGTGTAGTTGGACACGAATGCCTGGGTAGTGAAACGGAGAGAATATCTCCGGTGTAGTTAGACACGATTGCCTGGGTAGTGAAACGGAGAGTATATCTCCGGTGTAGTTAGACACGATTGCCTGGATAGTGAAACGGAGAGTATACCTCCGGTGTACTTAGACACGAATGCCTGGATAGTGAAACGGAGAGTATATCTCCGGTTTAGTAAAAACGAATGACTGGATAGTGAAACGGAGAGTATATTTCCGGTGTATTTACACACGAATGCCTGGGTAGTGAAATGGAGAGTATATCTCCGGTGTAGTTAGACACAAATGCCTGGGAAGTGAAACGGAGAGTATATCTCTGGTGTAGTTAGACACGAACGCCTGGGTAGTGAAACGGAGAGTATATCTCCGGTGTAGTTAGACACAAACGCCCGGGTAGTGAAATGGAGAGTATATCTCCGGTGTAATTAGTCACGAATGCCTGGATAGTGAAACGGAGAGTATATCTCCGGTTTAGTTAGAAACGAATGCCTAGGTAGTGAAACGGAGAGTATATCTACTGTGTAGTTAGACACGATTGCCTGGGTAGTGAAACGGTGATTATATCTCCGGTGTAGTTGGACACGAATCCCTGGGTAGTGAAACGGAGAGAATATCTCCGGTGTAGTTAGACACGATTGCCAGGGTAGTGAAACGGAGAGTATATCTCCGGTGTAGTTAGACACAAATGCCCGGGTAGTGAAATGGAGAGTATATCTCCGGTGTAATTAGTCACAAATGCCTGGATAGTGAAACGGAGAGTATATCTCCGGTTTAGTTAGAAACGAATGCCTAGGTAGTGAAACGGAGAGTATATCTACTGTGTAGTTAGACACGATTGCCTGGGTAGTGAAATGGTGATTATATCTCCGGTGTAGTTGGACACGAATCCCTGGGTAGTGAAACGGAGAGAATATCTCCGGTGTAGTTAGACACGATTGCCTGGGTAGTGAAACGGTGATTATATCTCCGGTGTAGTTGGACACGAATGCCTGGGTAGTGAAACGGAGAGAATATCTCCGGTGTAGTTAGACACGATTGCCTGGGTAGTGAAACGGAGAATATATCTCCGGTGTAGTTAGACACAAATGCCCGGGTAGTGAAATGGAGAGTATATCTCCGGTGTAATTAGTCACGAATGCCTGGGTAGTGAAACGGAGAGTATATCTCCTGTGTAGTTAGACACGAATGCCTGGGTAGTGAAACGGAGAGTATATCTCCGGTGTAGTTAGACATGAATGCCTTAATAGTGAAACGGAGAGTATATCTCCGGTGTAGTTAGACACGAATGCGTGGATAGTGAAACTGAGAGTATATCTCCGGTGTAGTTAGACCCGAATGCCTGGGTAGTGAAATGGAGAGTTTATCTCCGGTGTAGTTAGACACAAATGACTGGGAAGTGAAACGGAGAGTATATCTCTGGTGTACTTAGACACGAACGCCTGGGTAGTGAAACGGAGAGTATATCTCCGGTGTAGTTTGACACGAATGCCCGGGTAGTGAAATGGAGAGTATATACCGGTGTAGTTAGACACGAATTCCCCGGTAGTGAAATGGAGAGTATATCTCCGGTGTAGTTAGAAACGAATGCCTGGATAGTGAAACGGAGAGTATATCTCCAGTGTAGTTTAAAAAGAATGCCTGGGTAGTGAAACGGAGAGTATATCTCCGGTATATTTAGACACGATTGCCAGGGTAGTGAAACGGAGAGCATATCTCCGGTGTAGTTAGACACGAATGCCTGGGTAGTGAAGGGGAGAGTAAATCTCCGGTCTAGTTAGACACGAATGCCTGGGTAGTGATACGGTGTGTATATCTCCGGTGTAGTTAGACACGAATGCCTGGGTAGTGAAACGGAGAGTATATCTCCGGTGTAGTTAGACACGAATGCCCGGGTAGTGAAACGGAGAGTATATCACCGGTGTAATTAGTCACGAATGCCTGGATAGTGAAACGGAGAGTATATCTCCGGTTTAGTTAGAAACGAATGCCTGGGTAGTGAAACGGCGAGTATATCTACTGTGTAGTTAGACACGATTGCCTGGGTAGTGAAACGGTGATTATATCTCCGGTGTAGTTAGACACAAATGCCTGGGTAGTGAAATGGAGAGTATATCTCCGGTGTAGTTAGACACGAATGCCCGGGTAGTGAAATGGAGAGTATATCTCCGGTGTAGTTAGAAACGAATGCCTGGATATGGAAACGGAGAGTATATCTCCGGTGTAGTTTAAAAAGAATGCCTGGGTAGTGAAACGGAGAGTATATCTCCGGTTTAGTTAGAAACGAATGCCTGGGTAGTGAAACGGCGAGTATATCTACTGTGTAGTTCGACACGATTGCCTGGGTAGTGAAACGGTGATTATATCTCCGGTGTAGTTGGACACGAATGCCTGGGTAGTGAAACGGAGAGAATATCTCCGGTGTAGTTAGACACGATTGCCTGGGTAATGAAACGGAGAGTATATCTCCGGTGTAGTTAGACACGATTGCCTGGATAGTGAAACGGAGAGTATACCTCCGGTGTACTTAGACACGAATGCCTGGGTAGTGAAACGGAGAGTATATCTCCGGTTTAGTTAGAAACGAATGCCTGGGTAGTGAAACGGCGAGTATATCTACTGTGTAGTTCGACACGATTGCCTGGGTAGTGAAACGGTGATTATATCTCCGGTGTAGTTGGACACGAATGCCTGGGTAGTGAAACGGAGAGAATATCTCCGGTGTAGTTAGACACGATTGCCTGGGTAGTGAAACGGAGAGTATATCTCCGGTGTAGTTAGACACGATTGCCTGGATAGTGAAACGGAGAGTATACCTCCGGTGTACTTAGACACGAATGCCTGGATAGTGAAACGGAGAGTATACCTCCGGTGTAGTTAGACATGAATGCCTTAATAGTGAAACGGAGAGTATATCTCCGGTGTAGTTAGACACGAATGCGTGGATAGTGAAACTGAGAGTATATCTCCGGTGTAGTTAGACCCGAATGCCTGGGTAGTGAAATGGAGAGTTTATCTCCGGTGTAGTTAGACACAAATGACTGGGAAGTGAAACGGAGAGTATATCTCTGGTGTACTTAGACACGAACGCCTGGGTAGTGAAACGGAGAGTATATCTCCGGTGTAGTTAGACACGAATGCCCCGGTAGTGAAATGGAGAGTATATCTCCGGTGTAGTTAGAAACGAATGCCTGGATAGTGAAACGGAGAGTATATCTCCAGTGTAGTTTAAAAAGAATGCCTGGGTAGTGAAACGGAGAGTATATCTCCGGTATATTTAGACACGATTGCCAGGGTAGTGAAACGGAGAGCATATCTCCGGTGTAGTTAGACACGAATGCCTGGGTAGTGAAGGGGAGAGTAAATCTCCGGTCTAGTTAGACACGAATGCCTGGGTAGTGATACGGTGTGTATATCTCCGGTGTAGTTAGACACGAATGCCTGGGTAGTGAAACGGAGAGTATATCTCCGGTGTAGTTAGACACGAATGCCCGGGTAGTGAAACGGAGAGTATATCACCGGTGTAATTAGTCACGAATGCCTGGATAGTGAAACGGAGAGTATATCTCCGGTTTAGTTAGAAACGAATGCCTGGGTAGTGAAACGGCGAGTATATCTACTGTGTAGTTAGACACGATTGCCTGGGTAGTGAAACGGTGATTATATCTCCGGTGTAGTTGGACACGAATGCCTGGGTAGTGAAACGGAGAGAATATCTCCGGTGTAGTTAGACACGATTGCCTGGGTAGTGAAACGGAGAGTATATCTCCGGTGTAGTTAGACACAAATGCCCGGGTAGTGAAATGGAGAGTATATCTCCGGTGTAGTTAGACACGAATGCCCGGGTAGTGAAATGGAGAGTATATCTCCGGTGTAGTTAGAAACGAATGCCTGGATATGGAAACGGAGAGTATATCTCCGGTGTAGTTTAAAAAGAATGCCTGGGTAGTGAAACGGAGAGTATATCTCCGGTTTAGTTAGAAACGAATGCCTGGGTAGTGAAACGGCGAGTATATCTACTGTGTAGTTCGACACGATTGCCTGGGTAGTGAAACGGTGATTATATCTCCGGTGTAGTTGGACACGAATGCCTGGGTAGTGAAACGGAGAGAATATCTCCGGTGTAGTTAGACACGATTGCCTGGGTAGTGAAACGGAGAGTATATCTCCGGTGCAGTTAGACACGATTGCCTGGATAGTGAAACGGAGAGTATACCTCCGGTGTACTTAGACACGAATGCCTGGATAGTGAAACGGAGAGTATATCTCCGGTTTAGTAAAAACGAATGACTGGATAGTGAAACGGAGAGTATATTTCCGGTGTATTTACACACGAATGCCTGGGTAGTGAAGTGGAGAGTATATCTCCGGTGTAGTTAGACACAAATGCCTGGGAAGTGAAACGGATAGTATATCTCTGGTGTAGTTAGACACGAACGCCTGGGTAGTGAAACGGAGAGTATATCTCCGGTGTAGTTAGACACAAACGCCCGGGTAGTGAAATGGAGAGTATATCTCCGGTGTAATTAGTCACGAATGCCTGGATAGTGAAACGGAGAGTATATCTCCGGTTTAGTTAGAAACGAATGCCTAGGTAGTGAAACGGAGAGTATATCTCCTGTGTAGTTAGACACGATTGCCTGGGTAGTGAAACGGTGATTATATCTCCGGTGTAGTTGGACACGAATCCCTGGGTAGTGAAACGGAGAGAATATCTCCGGTGTAGTTAGACACGATTGCCTGGGTAGTGAAACGGAGAGTATATCTCCGGTGTAGTTAGACACAAATGCCCGGGTAGTGAAATGGAGAGTATATCTCCGGTGTAATTAGTCACGAATGCCTGGATAGTGAAACGGAGAGTATATCTCCGGTTTAGTTAGAAACGAATGCCTAGGTAGTGAAACGGAGAGTATATCTACTGTGTAGTTAGACACGATTGCCTGGGTAGTGAAATGGTGATTATATCTCCGGTGTAGTTGTACACGAATCCCTGGGTAGTGAAACGGAGAGAATATCTCCGGTGTAGTTAGACACGATTGCCTGGGTAGTGAAACGGTGATTATATCTCCGGTGTAGTTGGACACGAATGCCTGGGTAGTGAAACGGAGAGAATATCTCCGGTGTAGTTAGACACGATTGCCTGGGTAGTGAAACGGTGATTATATCTCCGGTGTAGTTGGACACGAATGCCTGGGTAGTGAAACGGAGAGAATATCTCCGGTGTAGTTAGACACGATTGCCTGGGTAGTGAAACGGAGAATATATCTCCGGTGTAGTTAGACACAAATGCCCGGGTAGTGAAATGGAGAGTATATCTCCGGTGTAATTAGTCACGAATGCCTGGGTAGTGAAACGGAGAGTATATCTCCTGTGTAGTTAGACACGAATGCCTGGGTAGTGAAACGGAGAGTATATCTCCGGTGTAGTTAGACATGAATGCCTTAATAGTGAAACGGAGAGTATATCTCCGGTGTAGTTAGACAGGAATGCCTGGGTAGTGAAACGGAGAGTATATCTCCGGTGTAGTTAGACATGAATGCCTTAATAGTGAAACGGAGAGTATATCTCCGGTGTAGTTAGACAGGAATGCGTGGATAGTGAAACTGAGAGTATATCTCCGGTGTAGTTAGACCCGAATGCCTGGGTAGTGAAATGGAGAGTTTATCTCCGGTGTAGTTAGACACAAATGACTGGGAAGTGAAACGGAGAGTATATCTCCGGTTTAGTTAGAAACGAATGCCTGGGTAGTGAAACGGCGAGTATATCTACTGTGTAGTTAGACACGATTGCCTGGGTAGTGAAACGGTGATTATATCTCCGGTGTAGTTGGACACGAATGCCTGGGTAGTGAAACGGAGAGAATATCTCCGGTGTAGTTAGACACGATTGCCTGGGTAGTGAAACGGAGAGTATATCTCCGGTGTAGTTAGACACAAATGCCCGGGTAGTGAAATGGAGAGTATATCTCCGGTGTAGTTAGACACGAATGCCCGGGTAGTGAAATGGAGAGTATATCTCCGGTGTAGTTAGAAACGAATGCCTGGATATGGAAACGGAGAGTATATCTCCGGTGTAGTTTAAAAAGAATGCCTGGGTAGTGAAACGGAGAGTATATCTCCGGTATAGTTAGACACGATTGCCTGGGTAGTGAAACGGTGATTATATCTCCTGTGTAGTTGGACACGAATGCCTGGGTAGTGAAACGGAGAGAATATCTCCGGTGTAGTTAGACACAATTGCCTGGGTAGTGAAACGGAGAGTATATCTCCGGTGTAGTTAGACACGATTGCCTGGGTAGTGAAACGGAGAGTATATATCCGGTGTAGTTAGACACGAATGCCCGGGTAGTGAAATGGAGAATATATCACCGGTGTAGTTAGAAACAAATGCCTGGATAGGGAAACGGAGAGTATATCTCCGGTGTAGTTTAAAAAAGAATGCCTGGGTAGTGAAACGGAGAGTATATCTCCGGTATAGTTAGACACGATTGCCTGGGTAGTGAAACGGAGAGTATATCTCCGGTGTAGTTAGACACGAATGCCCGGGTAGTGAAATGGAGAGTATATACCGGTGTAGTTGACACGAATGCCCCGGTAGTGAAATGGAGAGTATATCTCCGGTGTAGTTAGAAACGAATGCCTGGATAGTGAAACGGAGAGTATATCTCCAGTGTAGTTTAAAAAGAATGCCTAGGTAGTGAAACGGAGAGTATATCTCCGGTATATTTAGACACGATTGCCAGGGTAGTGAAACGGAGAGCATATCTCCGGTGTAGTTAGACACGAATGCCTGGGTAGTGAAGGGGAGAGTAAATCCCCGGTCTAGTTAGACACGAATGCCTGGGTAGTGATACGATGTGTATATCTCCGGTGTAGTTAGACACGAATGCCTGGGTAGTGAAACGGAGAGTATATCTCCGGTGTAGTTAGACACGAATGCCCGGGTAGTGAAACGGAGAGTATATCTCTGGTGTAATTAGTCACGAATGCCTGGATAGTGAAACGGAGAGTATATCTCCGGTTTAGTTAGAAACGAATGCCTGGGTAGTGAAACGGCGAGTATATCTACTGTGTAGTTCGACACGATTGCCTGGGTAGTGAAACGGTGATTATATCTCCGGTGTAGTTGGACACGAATGCCTGGGTAGTGAAACGGAGAGAATATCTCCGGTGTAGTTAGACACGATTGCCTGGGTAGTGAAACGGAGAGTATATCTCCGGTGTAGTTAGACACGATTGCCTGGATAGTGAAACGGAGAGTATACCTCCGGTGTACTTAGACACGAATGCCTGGATAGTGAAACGGAGAGTATATCTCCGGTTTAGTAAAAACGAATGACTGGATAGTGAAACGGAGAGTATATTTCCGGTGTATTTACACACGAATGCCTGGGTAGTGAAATGGAGAGTATATCTCCGGTGTAGTTAGACACAAATGCCTGGGAAGTGAAACGGAGAGTATATCTCTGGTGTAGTTAGACACGAACGCCTGGGTAGTGAAACGGAGAGTATATCTCCGGTGTAGTTAGACACAAACGCCCGGGTAGTGAAATGGAGAGTATATCTCCGGTGTAATTAGTCACGAATGCCTGGATAGTGAAACGGAGAGTATATCTCCGGTTTAGTTAGAAACGAATGCCTAGGTAGTGAAACGGAGAGTATATCTACTGTGTAGTTAGACACGATTGCCTGGGTAGTGAAACGGTGATTATATCTCCGGTGTAGTTGGACACGAATCCCTGGGTAGTGAAACGGAGAGAATATCTCCGGTGTAGTTAGACACGATTGCCAGGGTAGTGAAACGGAGAGTATATCTCCGGTGTAGTTAGACACAAATGCCCGGGTAGTGAAATGGAGAGTATATCTCCGGTGTAATTAGTCACAAATGCCTGGATAGTGAAACGGAGAGTATATCTCCGGTTTAGTTAGAAACGAATGCCTAGGTAGTGAAACGGAGAGTATATCTACTGTGTAGTTAGACACGATTGCCTGGGTAGTGAAATGGTGATTATATCTCCGGTGTAGTTGGACACGAATCCCTGGGTAGTGAAACGGAGAGAATATCTCCGGTGTAGTTAGACACGATTGCCTGGGTAGTGAAACGGTGATTATATCTCCGGTGTAGTTGGACACGAATGCCTGGGTAGTGAAACGGAGAGAATATCTCCGGTGTAGTTAGACACGATTGCCTGGGTAGTGAAACGGAGAATATATCTCCGGTGTAGTTAGACACAAATGCCCGGGTAGTGAAATGGAGAGTATATCTCCGGTGTAATTAGTCACGAATGCCTGGGTAGTGAAACGGAGAGTATATCTCCTGTGTAGTTAGACACGAATGCCTGGGTAGTGAAACGGAGAGTATATCTCCGGTGTAGTTAGACATGAATGCCTTAATAGTGAAACGGAGAGTATATCTCCGGTGTAGTTAGACACGAATGCGTGGATAGTGAAACTGAGAGTATATCTCCGGTGTAGTTAGACCCGAATGCCTGGGTAGTGAAATGGAGAGTTTATCTCCGGTGTAGTTAGACACAAATGACTGGGAAGTGAAACGGAGAGTATATCTCTGGTGTACTTAGACACGAACGCCTGGGTAGTGAAACGGAGAGTATATCTCCGGTGTAGTTTGACACGAATGCCCGGGTAGTGAAATGGAGAGTATATCTCCGGTGTAGTTAGAAACGAATGCCTGGATATGGAAACGGAGAGTATATCTCCGGTGTAGTTTAAAAAGAATGCCTGGGTAGTGAAACGGAGAGTATATCTCCGGTTTAGTTAGAAACGAATGCCTGGGTAGTGAAACGGCGAGTATATCTACTGTGTAGTTCGACACGATTGCCTGGGTAGTGAAACGGTGATTATATCTCCGGTGTAGTTGGACACGAATGCCTGGGTAGTGAAACGGAGAGAATATCTCCGGTGTAGTTAGACACGATTGCCTGGGTAGTGAAACGGAGAGTATATCTCCGGTGCAGTTAGACACGATTGCCTGGATAGTGAAACGGAGAGTATACCTCCGGTGTACTTAGACACGAATGCCTGGATAGTGAAACGGAGAGTATATCTCCGGTTTAGTAAAAACGAATGACTGGATAGTGAAACGGAGAGTATATTTCCGGTGTATTTACACACGAATGCCTGGGTAGTGAAATGGAGAGTATATCTCCGGTGTAGTTAGACACAAATGCCTGGGAAGTGAAACGGAGAGTATATCTCTGGTGTAGTTAGACACGAACGCCTGGGTAGTGAAACGGAGAGTATATCTCCGGTGTAGTTAGACACAAACGCCCGGGTAGTGAAATGGAGAGTATATCTCCGGTGTAATTAGTCACGAATGCCTGGATAGTGAAACGGAGAGTATATCTCCGGTTTAGTTAGAAACGAATGCCTAGGTAGTGAAACGGAGAGTATATCTCCTGTGTAGTTAGACACGATTGCCTGGGTAGTGAAACGGTGATTATATCTCCGGTGTAGTTGGACACGAATCCCTGGGTAGTGAAACGGAGAGAATATCTCCGGTGTAGTTAGACACGATTGCCTGGGTAGTGAAACGGAGAGTATATCTCCGGTGTAGTTAGACACAAATGCCCGGGTAGTGAAATGGAGAGTATATCTCCGGTGTAATTAGTCACGAATGCCTGGATAGTGAAACGGAGAGTATATCTCCGGTTTAGTTAGAAACGAATGCCTAGGTAGTGAAACGGAGAGTATATCTACTGTGTAGTTAGACACGATTGCCTGGGTAGTGAAATGGTGATTATATCTCCGGTGTAGTTGTACACGAATCCCTGGGTAGTGAAACGGAGAGAATATCTCCGGTGTAGTTAGACACGATTGCCTGGGTAGTGAAACGGTGATTATATCTCCGGTGTAGTTGGACACGAATGCCTGGGTAGTGAAACGGAGAGAATATCTCCGGTGTAGTTAGACACGATTGCCTGGGTAGTGAAACGGTGATTATATCTCCGGTGTAGTTGGACACGAATGCCTGGGTAGTGAAACGGAGAGAATATCTCCGGTGTAGTTAGACACGATTGCCTGGGTAGTGAAACGGAGAATATATCTCCGGTGTAGTTAGACACAAATGCCCGGGTAGTGAAATGGAGAGTATATCTCCGGTGTAATTAGTCACGAATGCCTGGGTAGTGAAACGGAGAGTATATCTCCTGTGTAGTTAGACACGAATGCCTGGGTAGTGAAACGGAGAGTATATCTCCGGTGTAGTTAGACATGAATGCCTTAATAGTGAAACGGAGAGTATATCTCCGGTGTAGTTAGACAGGAATGCCTGGGTAGTGAAACGGAGAGTATATCTCCGGTGTAGTTAGACATGAATGCCTTAATAGTGAAACGGAGAGTATATCTCCGGTGTAGTTAGACAGGAATGCGTGGATAGTGAAACTGAGAGTATATCTCCGGTGTAGTTAGACCCGAATGCCTGGGTAGTGAAATGGAGAGTTTATCTCCGGTGTAGTTAGACACAAATGACTGGGAAGTGAAACGGAGAGTATATCTCCGGTTTAGTTAGAAACGAATGCCTGGGTAGTGAAACGGCGAGTATATCTACTGTGTAGTTAGACACGATTGCCTGGGTAGTGAAACGGTGATTATATCTCCGGTGTAGTTGGACACGAATGCCTGGGTAGTGAAACGGAGAGAATATCTCCGGTGTAGTTAGACACGATTGCCTGGGTAGTGAAACGGAGAGTATATCTCCGGTGTAGTTAGACACAAATGCCCGGGTAGTGAAATGGAGAGTATATCTCCGGTGTAGTTAGACACGAATGCCCGGGTAGTGAAATGGAGAGTATATCTCCGGTGTAGTTAGAAACGAATGCCTGGATATGGAAACGGAGAGTATATCTCCGGTGTAGTTTAAAAAGAATGCCTGGGTAGTGAAACGGAGAGTATATCTCCGGTATAGTTAGACACGATTGCCTGGGTAGTGAAACGGTGATTATATCTCCTGTGTAGTTGGACACGAATGCCTGGGTAGTGAAACGGAGAGAATATCTCCGGTGTAGTTAGACACAATTGCCTGGGTAGTGAAACGGAGAGTATATCTCCGGTGTAGTTAGACACGAATGCCCGGGTAGTGAAATGGAGAGTATATACCGGTGTAGTTGACACGAATGCCCCGGTAGTGAAATGGAGAGTATATCTCCGGTGTAGTTAGAAACGAATGCCTGGATAGTGAAACGGAGAGTATATCTCCAGTGTAGTTTAAAAAGAATGCCTAGGTAGTGAAACGGAGAGTATATCTCCGGTATATTTAGACACGATTGCCAGGGTAGTGAAACGGAGAGCATATCTCCGGTGTAGTTAGACACGAATGCCTGGGTAGTGAAGGGGAGAGTAAATCCCCGGTCTAGTTAGACACGAATGCCTGGGTAGTGATACGGTGTGTATATCTCCGGTGTAGTTAGACACGAATGCCTGGGTAGTGAAACGGAGAGTATATCTCCGGTGTAGTTAGACACGAATGCCCGGGTAGTGAAACGGAGAGTATATCTCTGGTGTAATTAGTCACGAATGCCTGGATAGTGAAACGGAGAGTATATCTCCGGTTTAGTTAGAAACGAATGCCTGGGTAGTGAAACGGCGAGTATATCTACTGTGTAGTTCGACACGATTGCCTGGGTAGTGAAACGGTGATTATATCTCCGGTGTAGTTGGACACGAATGCCTGGGTAGTGAAACGGAGAGAATATCTCCGGTGTAGTTAGACACGATTGCCTGGGTAGTGAAACGGAGAGTATATCTCCGGTGTAGTTAGACACGATTGCCTGGATAGTGAAACGGAGAGTATACCTCCGGTGTACTTAGACACGAATGCCTGGATAGTGAAACGGAGAGTATATCTCCGGTTTAGTAAAAACGAATGACTGGATAGTGAAACGGAGAGTATATTTCCGGTGTATTTACACACGAATGCCTGGGTAGTGAAATGGAGAGTATATCTCCGGTGTAGTTAGACACAAATGCCTGGGAAGTGAAACGGAGAGTATATCTCTGGTGTAGTTAGACACGAACGCCTGGGTAGTGAAACGGAGAGTATATCTCCGGTGTAGTTAGACACAAACGCCCGGGTAGTGAAATGGAGAGTATATCTCCGGTGTAATTAGTCACGAATGCCTGGATAGTGAAACGGAGAGTATATCTCCGGTTTAGTTAGAAACGAATGCCTAGGTAGTGAAACGGAGAGTATATCTACTGTGTAGTTAGACACGATTGCCTGGGTAGTGAAACGGTGATTATATCTCCGGTGTAGTTGGACACGAATCCCTGGGTAGTGAAACGGAGAGAATATCTCCGGTGTAGTTAGACACGATTGCCAGGGTAGTGAAACGGAGAGTATATCTCCGGTGTAGTTAGACACAAATGCCCGGGTAGTGAAATGGAGAGTATATCTCCGGTGTAATTAGTCACAAATGCCTGGATAGTGAAACGGAGAGTATATCTCCGGTTTAGTTAGAAACGAATGCCTAGGTAGTGAAACGGAGAGTATATCTACTGTGTAGTTAGACACGATTGCCTGGGTAGTGAAATGGTGATTATATCTCCGGTGTAGTTGGACACGAATCCCTGGGTAGTGAAACGGAGAGAATATCTCCGGTGTAGTTAGACACGATTGCCTGGGTAGTGAAACGGTGATTATATCTCCGGTGTAGTTGGACACGAATGCCTGGGTAGTGAAACGGAGAGAATATCTCCGGTGTAGTTAGACACGATTGCCTGGGTAGTGAAACGGAGAATATATCTCCGGTGTAGTTAGACACAAATGCCCGGGTAGTGAAATGGAGAGTATATCTCCGGTGTAATTAGTCACGAATGCCTGGGTAGTGAAACGGAGAGTATATCTCCTGTGTAGTTAGACACGAATGCCTGGGTAGTGAAACGGAGAGTATATCTCCGGTGTAGTTAGACATGAATGCCTTAATAGTGAAACGGAGAGTATATCTCCGGTGTAGTTAGACACGAATGCGTGGATAGTGAAACTGAGAGTATATCTCCGGTGTAGTTAGACCCGAATGCCTGGGTAGTGAAATGGAGAGTTTATCTCCGGTGTAGTTAGACACAAATGACTGGGAAGTGAAACGGAGAGTATATCTCTGGTGTACTTAGACACGAACGCCTGGGTAGTGAAACGGAGAGTATATCTCCGGTGTAGTTTGACACGAATGCCCGGGTAGTGAAATGGAGAGTATATCTCCGGTGTAGTTAGAAACGAATGCCTGGATATGGAAACGGAGAGTATATCTCCGGTGTAGTTTAAAAAGAATGCCTGGGTAGTGAAACGGAGAGTATATCTCCGGTTTAGTTAGAAACGAATGCCTGGGTAGTGAAACGGCGAGTATATCTACTGTGTAGTTCGACACGATTGCCTGGGTAGTGAAACGGTGATTATATCTCCGGTGTAGTTGGACACGAATGCCTGGGTAGTGAAACGGAGAGAATATCTCCGGTGTAGTTAGACACGATTGCCTGGGTAGTGAAACGGAGAGTATATCTCCGGTGCAGTTAGACACGATTGCCTGGATAGTGAAACGGAGAGTATACCTCCGGTGTACTTAGACACGAATGCCTGGATAGTGAAACGGAGAGTATATCTCCGGTTTAGTAAAAACGAATGACTGGATAGTGAAACGGAGAGTATATTTCCGGTGTATTTACACACGAATGCCTGGGTAGTGAAATGGAGAGTATATCTCCGGTGTAGTTAGACACAAATGCCTGGGAAGTGAAACGGAGAGTATATCTCTGGTGTAGTTAGACACGAACGCCTGGGTAGTGAAACGGAGAGTATATCTCCGGTGTAGTTAGACACAAACGCCCGGGTAGTGAAATGGAGAGTATATCTCCGGTGTAATTAGTCACGAATGCCTGGATAGTGAAACGGAGAGTATATCTCCGGTTTAGTTAGAAACGAATGCCTAGGTAGTGAAACGGAGAGTATATCTCCTGTGTAGTTAGACACGATTGCCTGGGTAGTGAAACGGTGATTATATCTCCGGTGTAGTTGGACACGAATCCCTGGGTAGTGAAACGGAGAGAATATCTCGGGTGTAGTTAGACACGATTGCCTGGGTAGTGAAACGGAGAGTATATCTCCGGTGTAGTTAGACACAAATGCCCGGGTAGTGAAATGGAGAGTATATCTCCGGTGTAATTAGTCACGAATGCCTGGATAGTGAAACGGAGAGTATATCTCCGGTTTAGTTAGAAACGAATGCCTAGGTAGTGAAACGGAGAGTATATCTACTGTGTAGTTAGACACGATTGCCTGGGTAGTGAAATGGTGATTATATCTCCGGTGTAGTTGTACACGAATCCCTGGGTAGTGAAACGGAGAGAATATCTCCGGTGTAGTTAGACACGATTGCCTGGGTAGTGAAACGGTGATTATATCTCCGGTGTAGTTGGACACGAATGCCTGGGTAGTGAAACGGAGAGAATATCTCCGGTGTAGTTAGACACGATTGCCTGGGTAGTGAAACGGTGATTATATCTCCGGTGTAGTTGGACACGAATGCCTGGGTAGTGAAACGGAGAGAATATCTCCGGTGTAGTTAGACACGATTGCCTGGGTAGTGAAACGGAGAATATATCTCCGGTGTAGTTAGACACAAATGCCCGGGTAGTGAAATGGAGAGTATATCTCCGGTGTAATTAGTCACGAATGCCTGGGTAGTGAAACGGAGAGTATATCTCCTGTGTAGTTAGACACGAATGCCTGGGTAGTGAAACGGAGAGTATATCTCCGGTGTAGTTAGACATGAATGCCTTAATAGTGAAACGGAGAGTATATCTCCGGTGTAGTTAGACAGGAATGCCTGGGTAGTGAAACGGAGAGTATATCTCCGGTGTAGTTAGACATGAATGCCTTAATAGTGAAACGGAGAGTATATCTCCGGTGTAGTTAGACAGGAATGCGTGGATAGTGAAACTGAGAGTATATCTCCGGTGTAGTTAGACCCGAATGCCTGGGTAGTGAAATGGAGAGTTTATCTCCGGTGTAGTTAGACACAAATGACTGGGAAGTGAAACGGAGAGTATATCTCCGGTTTAGTTAGAAACGAATGCCTGGGTAGTGAAACGGCGAGTATATCTACTGTGTAGTTAGACACGATTGCCTGGGTAGTGAAACGGTGATTATATCTCCGGTGTAGTTGGACACGAATGCCTGGGTAGTGAAACGGAGAGAATATCTCCGGTGTAGTTAGACACGATTGCCTGGGTAGTGAAACGGAGAGTATATCTCCGGTGTAGTTAGACACAAATGCCCGGGTAGTGAAATGGAGAGTATATCTCCGGTGTAGTTAGACACGAATGCCCGGGTAGTGAAATGGAGAGTATATCTCCGGTGTAGTTAGAAACGAATGCCTGGATATGGAAACGGAGAGTATATCTCCGGTGTAGTTTAAAAAGAATGCCTGGGTAGTGAAACGGAGAGTATATCTCCGGTATAGTTAGACACGATTGCCTGGGTAGTGAAACGGTGATTATATCTCCTGTGTAGTTGGACACGAATGCCTGGGTAGTGAAACGGAGAGAATATCTCCGGTGTAGTTAGACACAATTGCCTGGGTAGTGAAACGGAGAGTATATCTCCGGTGTAGTTAGACACGATTGCCTGGGTAGTGAAACGGAGAGTATATATCCGGTGTAGTTAGACACGAATGCCCGGGTAGTGAAATGGAGAATATATCACCGGTGTAGTTAGAAACAAATGCCTGGATAGGGAAACGGAGAGTATATCTCCGGTGTAGTTTAAAAAAGAATGCCTGGGTAGTGAAACGGAGAGTATATCTCCGGTATAGTTAGACACGATTGCCTGGGTAGTGAAACGGAGAGTATATCTCCGGTGTAGTTAGACACGAATGCCCGGGTAGTGAAATGGAGAGTATATACCGGTGTAGTTGACACGAATGCCCCGGTAGTGAAATGGAGAGTATATCTCCGGTGTAGTTAGAAACGAATGCCTGGATAGTGAAACGGAGAGTATATCTCCAGTGTAGTTTAAAAAGAATGCCTAGGTAGTGAAACGGAGAGTATATCTCCGGTATATTTAGACACGATTGCCAGGGTAGTGAAACGGAGAGCATATCTCCGGTGTAGTTAGACACGAATGCCTGGGTAGTGAAGGGGAGAGTAAATCCCCGGTCTAGTTAGACACGAATGCCTGGGTAGTGATACGGTGTGTATATCTCCGGTGTAGTTAGACACGAATGCCTGGGTAGTGAAACGGAGAGTATATCTCCGGTGTAGTTAGACACGAATGCCCGGGTAGTGAAACGGAGAGTATATCTCTGGTGTAATTAGTCACGAATGCCTGGATAGTGAAACGGAGAGTATATCTCCGGTTTAGTTAGAAACGAATGCCTGGGTAGTGAAACGGCGAGTATATCTACTGTGTAGTTCGACACGATTGCCTGGGTAGTGAAACGGTGATTATATCTCCGGTGTAGTTGGACACGAATGCCTGGGTAGTGAAACGGAGAGAATATCTCCGGTGTAGTTAGACACGATTGCCTGGGTAGTGAAACGGAGAGTATATCTCCGGTGTAGTTAGACACGATTGCCTGGATAGTGAAACGGAGAGTATACCTCCGGTGTACTTAGACACGAATGCCTGGATAGTGAAACGGAGAGTATATCTCCGGTTTAGTAAAAACGAATGACTGGATAGTGAAACGGAGAGTATATTTCCGGTGTATTTACACACGAATGCCTGGGTAGTGAAATGGAGAGTATATCTCCGGTGTAGTTAGACACAAATGCCTGGGAAGTGAAACGGAGAGTATATCTCTGGTGTAGTTAGACACGAACGCCTGGGTAGTGAAACGGAGAGTATATCTCCGGTGTAGTTAGACACAAACGCCCGGGTAGTGAAATGGAGAGTATATCTCCGGTGTAATTAGTCACGAATGCCTGGATAGTGAAACGGAGAGTATATCTCCGGTTTAGTTAGAAACGAATGCCTAGGTAGTGAAACGGAGAGTATATCTACTGTGTAGTTAGACACGATTGCCTGGGTAGTGAAACGGTGATTATATCTCCGGTGTAGTTGGACACGAATCCCTGGGTAGTGAAACGGAGAGAATATCTCCGGTGTAGTTAGACACGATTGCCAGGGTAGTGAAACGGAGAGTATATCTCCGGTGTAGTTAGACACAAATGCCCGGGTAGTGAAATGGAGAGTATATCTCCGGTGTAATTAGTCACGAATGCCTGGATAGTGAAACGGAGAGTATATCTCCGGTTTAGTTAGAAACGAATGCCTAGGTAGTGAAACGGAGAGTATATCTACTGTGTAGTTAGACACGATTGCCTGGGTAGTGAAATGGTGATTATATCTCCGGTGTAGTTGGACACGAATCCCTGGGTAGTGAAACGGAGAGAATATCTCCGGTGTAGTTAGACACGATTGCCTGGGTAGTGAAACGGTGATTATATCTCCGGTGTAGTTGGACACGAATGCCTGGGTAGTGAAACGGAGAGAATATCTCCGGTGTAGTTAGACACGATTGCCTGGGTAGTGAAACGGAGAATATATCTCCGGTGTAGTTAGACACAAATGCCCGGGTAGTGAAATGGAGAGTATATCTCCGGTGTAATTAGTCACGAATGCCTGGGTAGTGAAACGGAGAGTATATCTCCTGTGTAGTTAGACACGAATGCCTGGGTAGTGAAACGGAGAGTATATCTCCGGTGTAGTTAGACATGAATGCCTTAATAGTGAAACGGAGAGTATATCTCCGGTGTAGTTAGACACGAATGCGTGGATAGTGAAACTGAGAGTATATCTCCGGTGTAGTTAGACCCGAATGCCTGGGTAGTGAAATGGAGAGTTTATCTCCGGTGTAGTTAGACACAAATGACTGGGAAGTGAAACGGAGAGTATATCTCTGGTGTACTTAGACACGAACGCCTGGGTAGTGAAACGGAGAGTATATCTCCGGTGTAGTTTGACACGAATGCCCGGGTAGTGAAATGGAGAGTATATACCGGTGTAGTTAGACACGAATTCCCCGGTAGTGAAATGGAGAGTATATCTCCGGTGTAGTTAGAAACGAATGCCTGGATAGTGAAACGGAGAGTATATCTCCAGTGTAGTTTAAAAAGAATGCCTGGGTAGTGAAACGGAGAGTATATCTCCGGTATATTTAGACACGATTGCCAGGGTAGTGAAACGGAGAGCATATCTCCGGTGTAGTTAGACACGAATGCCTGGGTAGTGAAGGGGAGAGTAAATCTCCGGTCTAGTTAGACACGAATGCCTGGGTAGTGATACGGTGTGTATATCTCCGGTGTAGTTAGACACGAATGCCTGGGTAGTGAAACGGAGAGTATATCTCCGGTGTAGTTAGACACGAATGCCCGGGTAGTGAAACGGAGAGTATATCACCGGTGTAATTAGTCACGAATGCCTGGATAGTGAAACGGAGAGTATATCTCCGGTTTAGTTAGAAACGAATGCCTGGGTAGTGAAACGGCGAGTATATCTACTGTGTAGTTAGACACGATTGCCTGGGTAGTGAAACGGTGATTATATCTCCGGTGTAGTTAGACACAAATGCCTGGGTAGTGAAATGGAGAGTATATCTCCGGTGTAGTTAGACACGAATGCCCGGGTAGTGAAATGGAGAGTATATCTCCGGTGTAGTTAGAAACGAATGCCTGGATATGGAAACGGAGAGTATATCTCCGGTGTAGTTTAAAAAGAATGCCTGGGTAGTGAAACGGAGAGTATATCTCCGGTTTAGTTAGAAACGAATGCCTGGGTAGTGAAACGGCGAGTATATCTACTGTGTAGTTCGACACGATTGCCTGGGTAGTGAAACGGTGATTATATCTCCGGTGTAGTTGGACACGAATGCCTGGGTAGTGAAACGGAGAGAATATCTCCGGTGTAGTTAGACACGATTGCCTGGGTAGTGAAACGGAGAGTATATCTCCGGTGTAGTTAGACACGATTGCCTGGATAGTGAAACGGAGAGTATACCTCCGGTGTACTTAGACACGAATGCCTGGGTAGTGAAACGGAGAGTATATCTCCGGTTTAGTTAGAAACGAATGCCTGGGTAGTGAAACGGCGAGTATATCTACTGTGTAGTTCGACACGATTGCCTGGGTAGTGAAACGGTGATTATATCTCCGGTGTAGTTGGACACGAATGCCTGGGTAGTGAAACGGAGAGAATATCTCCGGTGTAGTTAGACACGATTGCCTGGGTAGTGAAACGGAGAGTATATCTCCGGTGTAGTTAGACACGATTGCCTGGATAGTGAAACGGAGAGTATACCTCCGGTGTACTTAGACACGAATGCCTGGATAGTGAAACGGAGAGTATACCTCCGGTGTAGTTAGACATGAATGCCTTAATAGTGAAACGGAGAGTATATCTCCGGTGTAGTTAGACACGAATGCGTGGATAGTGAAACTGAGAGTATATCTCCGGTGTAGTTAGACCCGAATGCCTGGGTAGTGAAATGGAGAGTTTATCTCCGGTGTAGTTAGACACAAATGACTGGGAAGTGAAACGGAGAGTATATCTCTGGTGTACTTAGACACGAACGCCTGGGTAGTGAAACGGAGAGTATATCTCCGGTGTAGTTAGACACGAATGCCCCGGTAGTGAAATGGAGAGTATATCTCCGGTGTAGTTAGAAACGAATGCCTGGATAGTGAAACGGAGAGTATATCTCCAGTGTAGTTTAAAAAGAATGCCTGGGTAGTGAAACGGAGAGTATATCTCCGGTATATTTAGACACGATTGCCAGGGTAGTGAAACGGAGAGCATATCTCCGGTGTAGTTAGACACGAATGCCTGGGTAGTGAAGGGGAGAGTAAATCTCCGGTCTAGTTAGACACGAATGCCTGGGTAGTGATACGGTGTGTATATCTCCGGTGTAGTTAGACACGAATGCCTGGGTAGTGAAACGGAGAGTATATCTCCGGTGTAGTTAGACACGAATGCCCGGGTAGTGAAACGGAGAGTATATCACCGGTGTAATTAGTCACGAATGCCTGGATAGTGAAACGGAGAGTATATCTCCGGTTTAGTTAGAAACGAATGCCTGGGTAGTGAAACGGCGAGTATATCTACTGTGTAGTTAGACACGATTGCCTGGGTAGTGAAACGGTGATTATATCTCCGGTGTAGTTGGACACGAATGCCTGGGTAGTGAAACGGAGAGAATATCTCCGGTGTAGTTAGACACGATTGCCTGGGTAGTGAAACGGAGAGTATATCTCCGGTGTAGTTAGACACAAATGCCCGGGTAGTGAAATGGAGAGTATATCTCCGGTGTAGTTAGACACGAATGCCCGGGTAGTGAAATGGAGAGTATATCTCCGGTGTAGTTAGAAACGAATGCCTGGATATGGAAACGGAGAGTATATCTCCGGTGTAGTTTAAAAAGAATGCCTGGGTAGTGAAACGGAGAGTATATCTCCGGTTTAGTTAGAAACGAATGCCTGGGTAGTGAAACGGCGAGTATATCTACTGTGTAGTTCGACACGATTGCCTGGGTAGTGAAACGGTGATTATATCTCCGGTGTAGTTGGACACGAATGCCTGGGTAGTGAAACGGAGAGAATATCTCCGGTGTAGTTAGACACGATTGCCTGGGTAGTGAAACGGAGAGTATATCTCCGGTGCAGTTAGACACGATTGCCTGGATAGTGAAACGGAGAGTATACCTCCGGTGTACTTAGACACGAATGCCTGGATAGTGAAACGGAGAGTATATCTCCGGTTTAGTAAAAACGAATGACTGGATAGTGAAACGGAGAGTATATTTCCGGTGTATTTACACACGAATGCCTGGGTAGTGAAATGGAGAGTATATCTCCGGTGTAGTTAGACACAAATGCCTGGGAAGTGAAACGGAGAGTATATCTCTGGTGTAGTTAGACACGAACGCCTGGGTAGTGAAACGGAGAGTATATCTCCGGTGTAGTTAGACACAAACGCCCGGGTAGTGAAATGGAGAGTATATCTCCGGTGTAATTAGTCACGAATGCCTGGATAGTGAAACGGAGAGTATATCTCCGGTTTAGTTAGAAACGAATGCCTAGGTAGTGAAACGGAGAGTATATCTCCTGTGTAGTTAGACACGATTGCCTGGGTAGTGAAACGGTGATTATATCTCCGGTGTAGTTGGACACGAATCCCTGGGTAGTGAAACGGAGAGAATATCTCCGGTGTAGTTAGACACGATTGCCTGGGTAGTGAAACGGAGAGTATATCTCCGGTGTAGTTAGACACAAATGCCCGGGTAGTGAAATGGAGAGTATATCTCCGGTGTAATTAGTCACGAATGCCTGGATAGTGAAACGGAGAGTATATCTCCGGTTTAGTTAGAAACGAATGCCTAGGTAGTGAAACGGAGAGTATATCTACTGTGTAGTTAGACACGATTGCCTGGGTAGTGAAATGGTGATTATATCTCCGGTGTAGTTGTACACGAATCCCTGGGTAGTGAAACGGAGAGAATATCTCCGGTGTAGTTAGACACGATTGCCTGGGTAGTGAAACGGTGATTATATCTCCGGTGTAGTTGGACACGAATGCCTGGGTAGTGAAACGGAGAGAATATCTCCGGTGTAGTTAGACACGATTGCCTGGGTAGTGAAACGGTGATTATATCTCCGGTGTAGTTGGACACGAATGCCTGGGTAGTGAAACGGAGAGAATATCTCCGGTGTAGTTAGACACGATTGCCTGGGTAGTGAAACGGAGAATATATCTCCGGTGTAGTTAGACACAAATGCCCGGGTAGTGAAATGGAGAGTATATCTCCGGTGTAATTAGTCACGAATGCCTGGGTAGTGAAACGGAGAGTATATCTCCTGTGTAGTTAGACACGAATGCCTGGGTAGTGAAACGGAGAGTATATCTCCGGTGTAGTTAGACATGAATGCCTTAATAGTGAAACGGAGAGTATATCTCCGGTGTAGTTAGACAGGAATGCGTGGATAGTGAAACTGAGAGTATATCTCCGGTGTAGTTAGACCCGAATGCCTGGGTAGTGAAATGGAGAGTTTATCTCCGGTGTAGTTAGACACAAATGACTGGGAAGTGAAACGGAGAGTATATCTCTGGTGTACTTAGACACGAACGCCTGGGTAGTGAAACGGAGAGTATATCTCCGGTGTAGTTAGACACGAATGCCCGGGTAGTGAAATGGAGAGTATATACCGGTGTAGTTAGACACGAATTCCCCGGTAGTGAAATGGAGAGTATATCTCCGGTGTAGTTAGAAACGAATGCCTGGATAGTGAAACGGAGAGTATATCTCCAGTGTAGTTTAAAAAGAATGCCTGGGTAGTGAAACGGAGAGTATATCTCCGGTATATTTAGACACGATTGCCAGGGTAGTGAAACGGAGAGCATATCTCCGGTGTAGTTAGACACGAATGCCTGGGTAGTGAAGGGGAGAGTAAATCTCCGGTCTAGTTAGACACGAATGCCTGGGTAGTGATACGGTGTGTATATCTCCGGTGTAGTTAGACACGAATGCCTGGGTAGTGAAACGGAGAGTATATCTCCGGTGTAGTTAGACACGAATGCCCGGGTAGTGAAACGGAGAGTATATCACCGGTGTAATTAGTCACGAATGCCTGGATAGTGAAACGGAGAGTATATCTCCGGTTTAGTTAGAAACGAATGCCTGGGTAGTGAAACGGCGAGTATATCTACTGTGTAGTTAGACACGATTGCCTGGGTAGTGAAACGGTGATTATATCTCCGGTGTAGTTGGACACGAATGCCTGGGTAGTGAAACGGAGAGAATATCTCCGGTGTAGTTAGACACGATTGCCTGGGTAGTGAAACGGAGAGTATATCTCCGGTGTAGTTAGACACAAATGCCCGGGTAGTGAAATGGAGAGTATATCTCCGGTGTAGTTAGACACGAATGCCCGGGTAGTGAAATGGAGAGTATATCTCCGGTGTAGTTAGAAACGAATGCCTGGATATGGAAACGGAGAGTATATCTCCGGTGTAGTTTAAAAAGAATGCCTGGGTAGTGAAACGGAGAGTATATCTCCGGTATAGTTAGACACGATTGCCTGGGTAGTGAAACGGTGATTATATCTCCTGTGTAGTTGGACACGAATGCCTGGGTAGTGAAACGGAGAGAATATCTCCGGTGTAGTTAGACACAATTGCCTGGGTAGTGAAACGGAGAGTATATCTCCGGTGTAGTTAGACACGATTGCCTGGGTAGTGAAACGGAGAGTATATATCCGGTGTAGTTAGACACGAATGCCCGGGTAGTGAAATGGAGAATATATCTCCGGTGTAGTTAGAAACAAATGCCTGGATAGGGAAACGGAGAGTATATCTCCGGTGTAGTTTAAAAAAGAATGCCTGGGTAGTGAAACGGAGAGTATATCTCCGGTATAGTTAGACACGATTGCCTGGGTAGTGAAACGGTGATTATATCTCCGGTGTAGTTGGACACGAATGCCTGGGTAGTGAAACGGAGAGAATATCTCCGGTGTAGTTAGACACAATTGCCTGGGTAGTGAAACGGAGAGTATATCTCCGGTGTAGTTAGACACGATTGCCTGGGTAGTGAAACGGAGAGTATATCTCCGGTGTAGTTAGACACGAATGCCCGGGTAGTGAAATGGAGAGTATTTCTCCGGTGTAATTAGTCACGAATGCCTGGATAGTGAAACGGAGAGTATATCTCCGGTATAATTAGTCACGAATGCCTGGATAGTGAAACGGAGAGTATATCTCCGGTGTAGTTAGACACGAATGCGTGGATAGTGAAACTGAGAGTATATCTCCGGTGTAGTTAGACCCGAATGCCTGGGTAGTGAAATGGAGAGTTTATCTCCGGTGTAGTTAGACACAAATGACTGGGAAGTGAAACAGAGAATATATCTCTGGTTTACTTAGACACGAACGCCTGGGTAGTGAAACGGAGAGTATATCTCCGGTGTAGTTAGACACGAATGCCCGGGTAGTGAAATGGAGAGTATATACCGGTGTACTTGACACGAATGCCCCGGTAGTGAAATGGAGAGTATATCTCCGGTGTAGTTAGAAACGAATGCCTGGATAGTGAAACGGAGAGTATATCTCCAGTGTAGTTTAAAAAGAATGCCTAGGTAGTGAAACGGAGAGTATATCTCCGGTATATTTAGACACGATTGCCAGGGTAGTGAAACGGAGAGCATATCTCCGGTGTAGTTAGACACGAATGCCTGGGTAGTGAAGGGGAGAGTAAATCCCCGGTCTAGTTAGACACGAATGCCTGGGTAGTGATACGGTGTGTATATCTCCGGTGTAGTTAGACACGAATGCCTGGGTAGTGAAACGGAGAGTATATCTCCGGTGTAGTTAGACACGAATGCCCGGGTAGTGAAACGGAGAGTATATCTCCGGTGTAATTAGTCACGAATGCCTGGATAGTGAAACGGAGAGTATATCTCCGGTTTAGTTAGAAACGAATGCCTGGGTAGTGAAACGGCGAGTATATCTACTGTGTAGTTCGACACGATTGCCTGGGTAGTGAAACGGTGATTATATCTCCGGTGTAGTTGGACACGAATGCCTGGGTAGTGAAACGGAGAGAATATCTCCGGTGTAGTTAGACACGATTGCCTGGGTAGTGAAACGGAGAGTATATCTCCGGTGTAGTTAGACACGATTGCCTGGATAGTGAAACGAAGAGTATACCTCCGGTGTACTTAGACACGAATGCCTGGATAGTGAAACGGAGAGTATATCTCCGGTTTAGTAAAAACGAATGACTGGATAGTGAAACGGAGAGTATATTTCCGGTGTATTTACACACGAATGCCTGGGTAGTGAAATGGAGAGTATATCTCCGGTGTAGTTAGACACAAATGCCTGGGAAGTGAAACGGAGAGTATATCTCTGGTGTAGTTAGACACGAACGCCTGGGTAGTGAAACGGAGAGTATATCTCCGGTGTAGTTAGACACGAATGCCCGGGTAGTGAAACGGAGAGTATATCACCGGTGTAATTAGTCACGAATGCCTGGATAGTGAAACGGAGAGTATATCTCCGGTTTAGTTAGAAACGAATGCCTGGGTAGTGAAACGGCGAGTATATCTACTGTGTAGTTAGACACGATTGCCTGGGTAGTGAAACGGTGATTAAATCTCCGGTGTAGTTGGACACGAATGCCTGGGTAGTGAAACGGAGAGAATATCTCCGGTGTAGTTAGACACGATTGCCTGGGTAGTGAAACGGAGAGTATATCTCCGGTGTAGTTAGACACAAATGCCCGGGTAGTGAAATGGAGAGTATATCTCCGGTGTAATTAGTCACGAATGCCTGGATAGTGAAACGGAGAGTATATCTCCGGTTTAGTTAGAAACGAATGCCTAGGTAGTGAAACGGAGAGTATATCTACTGTGTAGTTGGACACGAATGCCTGGGTAGTGAAACGGTGATTATATCTCCGGTGTAGTTGGACACGAATGCCTGGGTAGTGAAACGGAGAGAATATCTCCGGTGTAGTTAGACACGATTGCCTGGGTAGTGAAACGGAGAGTATATCTCCGGTGTAGTTAGACACGATTGCCTGGATAGTGAAACGGAGAGTATACCTCCGGTGTAGTTAGACACGAATGCCTGGATAGTGAAACGG
Organism: Hemitrygon akajei; assembly: GCF_048418815.1. Lineage (NCBI taxonomy): Eukaryota > Metazoa > Chordata > Chondrichthyes > Myliobatiformes > Dasyatidae > Hemitrygon > Hemitrygon akajei. Next base: position 117,968,687 of record NC_133127.1, read on the forward strand.
AGAGTATATCTCCTGTGTAGTTAGACACGAATGCCTGGGTAGTTAAACGGAGAGTATATCTCCGGTGTAGTTAGACACGAATGCCCGGGTAGTGAAATGGAGAGTATATCTCCGGTGTAGTTAGAAACGAATGCCTGGATATGGAAACGGAGAGTATATCTCCGGTGTAGTTTAAAAAGAATGCCTGGGTAGTGAAACGGAGAGTATATCTCCGGTATAGTTAGACACGATTGCCTGGGTAGTGAAACGGTGATTATATCTCCTGTGTAGTTGGACACGAATGCCTGGGTAGTGAAACGGAGAGAATATCTCCGGTGTAGTTAGACACAATTGCCTGGGTAATGAAACGGAGAGTATATCTCCGGTGTAGTTAGACACGATTGCCTGGGTAGTGAAACGGAGAGTATATATCCGGTGTAGTTAGACACGAATGCCCGGGTAGTGAAATGGAGAATATATCACCGGTGTAGTTAGAAACAAATGCCTGGATAGGGAAACGGAGAGTATATCTCCGGTGTAGTTTAAAAAAGAATGCCTGGGTAGTGAAATGGAGAGTATTTCTCCGGTGTAATTAGTCACGAATGCCTGGATAGTGAAACGGAGAGTATATCTCCGGTATAATTAGTCACGAATGCCTGGATAGTGAAACGGAGAGTATATCTCCGGTGTAGTTAGACACGAATGCGTGGATAGTGAAACTGAGAGTATATCTCCGGTGTAGTTAGACCCGAATGCCTGGGTAGTGAAATGGAGAGTTTATCTCCGGTGTAGTTAGACACAAATGACTGGGAAGTGAAACAGAGAATATATCTCTGGTTTACTTAGACACGAACGCCTGGGTAGTGAAACGGAGAGTATATCTCCGGTGTAGTTAGACACGAATGCCCGGGTAGTGAAATGGAGAGTATATACCGGTGTACTTGACACGAATGCCCCGGTAGTGAAATGGAGAGTATATCTCCGGTGTAGTTAGAAACGAATGCCTGGATAGTGAAACGGAGAGTATATCTCCAGTGTAGTTTAAAAAGAATGCCTAGGTAGTGAAACGGAGAGTATATCTCCGGTATATTTAGACACGATTGCCAGGGTAGTGAAACGGAGAGCATATCTCCGGTGTAGTTAGACACGAATGCCTGGGTAGTGAAGGGGAGAGTAAATCCCCGGTCTAGTTAGACACGAATGCCTGGGTAGTGATACGGTGTGTATATCTCCGGTGTAGTTAGACACGAATGCCTGGGTAGTGAAACGGAGAGTATATCTCCGGTGTAGTTAGACACGAATGCCCGGGTAGTGAAACGGAGAGTATATCTCCGGTGTAATTAGTCACGAATGCCTGGATAGTGAAACGGAGAGTATATCTCCGGTTTAGTTAGAAACGAATGCCTGGGTAGTGAAACGGCGAGTATATCTACTGTGTAGTTCGACACGATTGCCTGGGTAGTGAAACGGTGATTATATCTCCGGTGTAGTTGGACACGAATGCCTGGGTAGTGAAACGGAGAGAATATCTCCGGTGTAGTTAGACACGATTGCCTGGGTAGTGAAACGGAGAGTATATCTCCGGTGTAGTTAGACACGATTGCCTGGATAGTGAAACGAAGAGTATACCTCCGGTGTACTTAGACACGAATGCCTGGATAGTGAAACGGAGAGTATATCTCCGGTTTAGTAAAAACGAATGACTGGATAGTGAAACGGAGAGTATATTTCCGGTGTATTTACACACGAATGCCTGGGTAGTGAAATGGAGAGTATATCTCCGGTGTAGTTAGACACAAATGCCTGGGAAGTGAAACGGAGAGTATATCTCTGGTGTAGTTAGACACGAACGCCTGGGTAGTGAAACGGAGAGTATATCTCCGGTGTAGTTAGACACGAATGCCCGGGTAGTGAAACGGAGAGTATATCACCGGTGTAATTAGTCACGAATGCCTGGATAGTGAAACGGAGAGTATATCTCCGGTTTAGTTAGAAACGAATGCCTGGGTAGTGAAACGGCGAGTATATCTACTGTGTAGTTAGACACGATTGCCTGGGTAGTGAAACGGTGATTAAATCTCCGGTGTAGTTGGACACGAATGCCTGGGTAGTGAAACGGAGAGAATATCTCCGGTGTAGTTAGACACGATTGCCTGGGTAGTGAAACGGAGAGTATATCTCCGGTGTAGTTAGACACAAATGCCCGGGTAGTGAAATGGAGAGTATATCTCCGGTGTAATTAGTCACGAATGCCTGGATAGTGAAACGGAGAGTATATCTCCGGTTTAGTTAGAAACGAATGCCTAGGTAGTGAAACGGAGAGTATATCTACTGTGTAGTTGGACACGAATGCCTGGGTAGTGAAACGGTGATTATATCTCCGGTGTAGTTGGACACGAATGCCTGGGTAGTGAAACGGAGAGAATATCTCCGGTGTAGTTAGACACGATTGCCTGGGTAGTGAAACGGAGAGTATATCTCCGGTGTAGTTAGACACGATTGCCTGGATAGTGAAACGGAGAGTATACCTCCGGTGTAGTTAGACACGAATGCCTGGATAGTGAAACGGAGAGTATATCTCCTGTGTAGTTAGACACGAATGCCTGGGTAGTTAAACGGAGAGTATATCTCCGGTGTAGTTAGACACGAATGCCCGGGTAGTGAAATGGAGAGTATATCTCCGGTGTAGTTAGAAACGAATGCCTGGATATGGAAACGGAGAGTATATCTCCGGTGTAGTTTAAAAAGAATGCCTGGGTAGTGAAACGGAGAGTATATCTCCGGTATAGTTAGACACGATTGCCTGGGTAGTGAAACGGTGATTATATCTCCTGTGTAGTTGGACACGAATGCCTGGGTAGTGAAACGGAGAGAATATCTCCGGTGTAGTTAGACACAATTGCCTGGGTAATGAAACGGAGAGTATATCTCCGGTGTAGTTAGACACGATTGCCTGGGTAGTGAAACGGAGAGTATATATCCGGTGTAGTTAGACACGAATGCCCGGGTAGTGAAATGGAGAATATATCACCGGTGTAGTTAGAAACAAATGCCTGGATAGGGAAACGGAGAGTATATCTCCGGTGTAGTTTAAAAAAGAATGCCTGGGTAGTGAAACGGAGAGTATATCTCCGGTATAGTTAGACACGATTGCCTGGGTAGTGAAACGGTGATTATATCTCCGGTGTAGTTGGACACGAATGCCTGGGTAGTGAAACGGAGAGAATATCTCCGGTGTAGTTAGACACAATTGCCTGGGTAGTGAAACGGAGAGTATATCTCCGGTGTAGTTAGACACGATTGCCTGGGTAGTGAAACGGAGAGTATATCTCCGGTGTAGTTAGACACGAATGCCCGGGTAGTGAAATGGAGAGTATTTCTCCGGTGTAATTAGTCACGAATGCCTGGATAGTGAAACGGAGAGTATATCTCCGGTATAATTAGTCACGAATGCCTGGATAGTGAAACGGAGAGTATATCTCCGGTGTAGTTAGACACGAATGCGTGGATAGTGAAACTGAGAGTATATCTCCGGTGTAGTTAGACCCGAATGCCTGGGTAGTGAAATGGAGAGTTTATCTCCGGTGTAGTTAGACACAAATGACTGGGAAGTGAAACAGAGAATATATCTCTGGTGTACTTAGACACGAACGCCTGGGTAGTGAAACGGAGAGTATATCTCCGGTGTAGTTAGACACGAATGCCCGGGTAGTGAAATGGAGAGTATATACCGGTGTAGTTGACACGAATGCCCCGGTAGTGAAATGGAGAGTATATCTCCGGTGTAGTTAGAAACGAATGCCTGGATAGTGAAACGGAGATTATATCTCCAGTGTAGTTTAAAAAGAATGCCTAGGTAGTGAAACGGAGAGTATATCTCCGGTATATTTAGACACGATTGCCAGGGTAGTGAAACGGAGAGCATATCTCCGGTGTAGTTAGACACGAATGCCTGGGTAGTGAAGGGGAGAGTAAATCCCCGGTCTAGTTAGACACGAATGCCTGGGTAGTGAAACGGTGATTATATCTCCGGTGTAGTTGGACACGAATGCCTGGGTAGTGAAACGGAGAGAATATCTCCGGTGTAGTTAGACACGATTGCCTGGGTAGTGAAACGGAGAATATATCTCCGGTGTAGTTAGACACAAATGCCCGGGTAGTGAAATGGAGAGTATATCTCCGGTGTAATTAGTCACGAATGCCTGGGTAGTGAAACGGAGAGTATATCTCCTGTGTAGTTAGACACGAATGCCTGGGTAGTGAAACGGAGAGTATATCTCCGGTGTAGTTAGACATGAATGCCTTAATAGTGAAACGGAGAGTATATCTCCGGTGTAGTTAGACACGAATGCCTGGGTAGTTAAACGGAGAGTATATCTCCGGTGTAGTTAGACACGAATGCCCGGGTAGTGAAATGGAGAGTATATCTCCGGTGTAGTTAGAAACGAATGCCTGGATATGGAAACGGAGAGTATATCTCCGGTGTAGTTTAAAAAGAATGCCTGGGTAGTGAAACGGAGAGTATATCTCCGGTATAGTTAGACACGATTGCCTGGGTAGTGAAACGGTGATTATATCTCCTGTGTAGTTGGACACGAATGCCTGGGTAGTGAAACGGAGAGAATATCTCCGGTGTAGTTAGACACAATTGCCTGGGTAGTGAAACGGAGAGTATATCTCCGGTGTAGTTAGACACGATTGCCTGGGTAGTGAAACGGAGAGTATATATCCGGTGTAGTTAGACACGAATGCCCGGGTAGTGAAATGGAGAATATATCACCGGTGTAGTTAGAAACAAATGCCTGGATAGGGAAACGGAGAGTATATCTCCGGTGTAGTTTAAAAAAGAATGCCTGGGTAGTGAAACGGAGAGTATATCTCCGGTATAGTTAGACACGATTGCCTGGGTAGTGAAACGGTGATTATATCTCCGGTGTAGTTGGACACGAATGCCTGGGTAGTGAAACGGAGAGAATATCTCCGGTGTAGTTAGACACAATTGCCTGGGTAGTGAAACGGAGAGTATATCTCCGGTGTAGTTAGACACGATTGCCTGGGTAGTGAAACGGAGAGTATATCTCCGGTGTAGTTAGACACGAATGCCCGGGTAGTGAAATGGAGAGTATTTCTCCGGTGTAATTAGTCACGAATGCCTGGATAGTGAAACGGAGAGTATATCTCCGGTATAATTAGTCACGAATGCCTGGATAGTGAAACGGAGAGTATATCTCCGGTGTAGTTAGACACGAATGCGTGGATAGTGAAACTGAGAGTATATCTCCGGTGTAGTTAGACCCGAATGCCTGGGTAGTGAAATGGAGAGTTTATCTCCGGTGTAGTTAGACACAAATGACTGGGAAGTGAAACAGAGAATATATCTCTGGTGTACTTAGACACGAACGCCTGGGTAGTGAAACGGAGAGTATATCTCCGGTGTAGTTAGACACGAATGCCCGGGTAGTGAAATGGAGAGTATATACCGGTGTAGTTGACACGAATGCCCCGGTAGTGAAATGGAGAGTATATCTCCGGTGTAGTTAGAAACGAATGCCTGGATAGTGAAACGGAGATTATATCTCCAGTGTAGTTTAAAAAGAATGCCTAGGTAGTGAAACGGAGAGTATATCTCCGGTATATTTAGACACGATTGCCAGGGTAGTGAAACGGAGAGCATATCTCCGGTGTAGTTAGACACGAATGCCTGGGTAGTGAAGGGGAGAGTAAATCCCCGGTCTAGTTAGACACGAATGCCTGGGTAGTGAAACGGTGATTATATCTCCGGTGTAGTTGGACACGAATGCCTGGGTAGTGAAACGGAGAGAATATCTCCGGTGTAGTTAGACACGATTGCCTGGGTAGTGAAACGGAGAATATATCTCCGGTGTAGTTAGACACAAATGCCCGGGTAGTGAAATGGAGAGTATATCTCCGGTGTAATTAGTCACGAATGCCTGGGTAGTGAAACGGAGAGTATATCTCCTGTGTAGTTAGACACGAATGCCTGGGTAGTGAAACGGAGAGTATATCTCCGGTGTAGTTAGACATGAATGCCTTAATAGTGAAACGGAGAGTATATCTCCGGTGTAGTTAGACACGAATGCGTGGATAGTGAAACTGAGAGTATATCTCCGGTGTAGTTAGACCCGAATGCCTGGGTAGTGAAATGGAGAGTTTATCTCCGGTGTAGTTAGACACAAATGACTGGGAAGTGAAACGGAGAGTATATCTCTGGTGTACTTAGACACGAACGCCTGGGTAGTGAAACGGAGAGTATATCTCCGGTGTAGTTAGACACGAATGCCCGGGTAGTGAAATGGAGAGTATATACCGGTGTAGTTAGACACGAATTCCCCGGTAGTGAAATGGAGAGTATATCTCCGGTGTAGTTAGAAACGAATGCCTGGATAGTGAAACGGAGAGTATATCTCCAGTGTAGTTTAAAAAGAATGCCTGGGTAGTGAAACGGAGAGTATATCTCCGGTATATTTAGACACGATTGCCAGGGTAGTGAAACGGAGAGCATATCTCCGGTGTAGTTAGACACGAATGCCTGGGTAGTGAAGGGGAGAGTAAATCTCCGGTCTAGTTAGACACGAATGCCTGGGTAGTGATACGGTGTGTATATCTCCGGTGTAGTTAGACACGAATGCCTGGGTAGTGAAACGGAGAGTATATCTCCAGTGTAGTTAGACACGAATGCCCGGGTAGTGAAACGGAGAGTATATCACCGGTGTAATTAGTCACGAATGCCTGGATAGTGAAACGGAGAGTATATCTCCGGTTTAGTTAGAAACGAATGCCTGGGTAGTGAAACGGCGAGTATATCTACTGTGTAGTTAGACACGATTGCCTGGGTAGTGAAACGGTGATTATATCTCCGGTGTAGTTGGACACGAATGCCTGGGTAGTGAAACGGAGAGAATATCTCCGGTGTAGTTAGACACGATTGCCTGGGTAGTGAAACGGAGAGTATATCTCCGGTGTAGTTAGACACAAATGCCCGGGTAGTGAAATGGAGAGTATATCTCCGGTGTAATTAGTCACGAATGCCTGGATAGTGAAACGGAGAGTATATCTCCGGTTTAGTTAGAAACGAATGCCTAGGTAGTGAAACGGAGAGTATATCTACTGTGTAGTTGGACACGAATGCCTGGGTAGTGAAACGGTGATTATATCTCCGGTGTAGTTGGACACGAATGCCTGGGTAGTGAAACGGAGAGAATATCTCCGGTGTAGTTAGACACGATTGCCTGGGTAGTGAAACGGAGAGTATATCTCCGGTGTAGTTAGACACGATTGCCTGGATAGTGAAACGGAGAGTATACCTCCGGTGTAGTTAGACACGAATGCCTGGATAGTGAAACGGAGAGGATATCTCCGGTGTAGTTAGACATGAATGCCTGGGTAGTGAAACGGAGAGTATATCTCCTGTGTAGTTAGACACGAATGCCTGGGTAGTTAAACGGAGAGTATATCTCCGGTGTAGTTAGACACGAATGCCCGGGTAGTGAAATGGAGAGTATATCTCCGGTGTAGTTAGAAACGAATGCCTGGATATGGAAACGGAGAGTATATCTCCGGTGTAGTTTAAAAAGAATGCCTGGGTAGTGAAACGGAGAGTATATCTCCGGTATAGTTAGACACGATTGCCTGGGTAGTGAAACGGTGATTATATCTCCTGTGTAGTTGGACACGAATGCCTGGGTAGTGAAACGGAGAGAATATCTCCGGTGTAGTTAGACATAATTGCCTGGGTAGTGAAACGGAGAGTATATCTCCGGTGTAGTTAGACACGATTGCCTGGGTAGTGAAACGGAGAGTATATATCCGGTGTAGTTAGACACGAATGCCCGGGTAGTGAAATGGAGAATATATCACCGGTGTAGTTAGAAACAAATGCCTGGATAGGGAAACGGAGAGTATATCTCCGGTGTAGTTTAAAAAAGAATGCCTGGGTAGTGAAACGGAGAGTATATCTCCGGTATAGTTAGACACGATTGCCTGGGTAGTGAAACGGTGATTATATCTCCGGTGTAGTTGGACACGAATGCCTGGGTAGTGAAACGGAGAGAATATCTCCGGTGTAGTTAGACACAATTGCCTGGGTAGTGAAACGGAGAGTATATCTCCGGTGTAGTTAGACACGATTGCCTGGGTAGTGAAACGGAGAGTATATCTCCGGTATAATTAGTCACGAATGCCTGGAGAGTGAAACGGAGAGTATATCTCCGGTGTAGTTAGACACGAATGCGTGGATAGTGAAACTGAGAGTATATCTCCGGTGTAGTTAGACCCGAATGCCTGGGTAGTGAAATGGAGAGTTTATCTCCGGTGTAGTTAGACACAAATGACTGGGAAGTGAAACAGAGAATATATCTCTGGTGTACTTAGACACGAACGCCTGGGTAGTGAAACGGAGAGTATATCTCCGGTGTAGTTAGACACGAATGCCCGGGTAGTGAAATGGAGAGTATATACCGGTGTAGTTGACACGAATGCCCCGGTAGTGAAATGGAGAGTATATCTCCGGTGTAGTTAGAAACGAATGCCTGGATAGTGAAACAGAGAGTATATCTCCAGTGTAGTTTAAAAAGAATGCCTAGGTAGTGAAACGGAGAGTATATCTCCGGTATATTTAGACACGATTGCCAGGGTAGTGAAACGGAGAGCATATCTCCGGTGTAGTTAGACACGAATGCCTGGGTAGTGAAGGGGAGAGTAAATCCCCGGTCTAGTTAGACACGAATGCCTGGGTAGTGAAACGGTGATTATATCTCCGGTGTAGTTGGACACGAATGCCTGGGTAGTGAAACGGAGAGAATATCTCCGGTGTAGTTAGACACGATTGCCTGGGTAGTGAAACGGAGAATATATCTCCGGTGTAGTTAGACACAAATGCCCGGGTAGTGAAATGGAGAGTATATCTCCGGTGTAATTAGTCACGAATGCCTGGGTAGTGAAACGGAGAGTATATCTCCTGTGTAGTTAGACACGAATGCCTGGGTAGTGAAACGGAGAGTATATCTCCGGTGTAGTTAGACATGAATGCCTTAATAGTGAAACGGAGAGTATATCTCCGGTGTAGTTAGACACGAATGCGTGGATAGTGAAACTGAGAGTATATCTCCGGTGTAGTTAGACCCGAATGCCTGGGTAGTGAAATGGAGAGTTTATCTCCGGTGTAGTTAGACACAAATGACTGGGAAGTGAAACGGAGAGTATATCTCTGGTGTACTTAGACACGAACGCCTGGGTAGTGAAACGGAGAGTATATCTCCGGTGTAGTTAGACACGAATGCCCGGGTAGTGAAATGGAGAGTATATACCGGTGTAGTTAGACACGAATTCCCCGGTAGTGAAATGGAGAGTATATCTCCGGTGTAGTTAGAAACGAATGCCTGGATAGTGAAACGGAGAGTATATCTCCAGTGTAGTTTAAAAAGAATGCCTGGGTAGTGAAACGGAGAGTATATCTCCGGTATATTTAGACACGATTGCCAGGGTAGTGAAACGGAGAGCATATCTCCGGTGTAGTTAGACACGAATGCCTGGGTAGTGAAGGGGAGAGTAAATCTCCGGTCTAGTTAGACACGAATGCCTGGGTAGTGATACGGTGTGTATATCTCCGGTGTAGTTAGACACGAATGCCTGGGTAGTGAAACGGAGAGTATATCTCCGGTGTAGTTAGACACGAATGCCCGGGTAGTGAAACGGAGAGTATATCACCGGTGTAATTAGTCACGAATGCCTGGATAGTGAAACGGAGAGTATATCTCCGGTTTAGTTAGAAACGAATGCCTGGGTAGTGAAACGGCGAGTATATCTACTGTGTAGTTAGACACGATTGCCTGGGTAGTGAAACGGTGATTATATCTCCGGTGTAGTTGGACACGAATGCCTGGGTAGTGAAACGGAGAGAATATCTCCGGTGTAGTTAGACACGATTGCCTGGGTAGTGAAACGGAGAGTATATCTCCGGTGTAGTTAGACACAAATGCCCGGGTAGTGAAATGGAGAGTATATCTCCGGTGTAATTAGTCACGAATGCCTGGATAGTGAAACGGAGAGTATATCTCCGGTTTAGTTAGAAACGAATGCCTAGGTAGTGAAACGGAGAGTATATCTCCAGTGTAGTTTAAAAAGAATGCCTAGGTAGTGAAACGGAGAGTATATCTCCGGTATATTTAGACACGATTGCCAGGGTAGTGAAACGGAGAGCATATCTCCGGTGTAGTTAGACACGAATGCCTGGGTAGTGAAGGGGAGAGTAAATCCCCGGTCTAGTTAGACACGAATGCCTGGGTAGTGAAACGGTGATTATATCTCCGGTGTAGTTGGACACGAATGCCTGGGTAGTGAAACGGAGAGAATATCTCCGGTGTAGTTAGACACGATTGCCTGGGTAGTGAAACGGAGAATATATCTCCGGTGTAGTTAGACACAAATGCCCGGGTAGTGAAATGGAGAGTATATCTCCGGTGTAATTAGTCACGAATGCCTGGGTAGTGAAACGGAGAGTATATCTCCTGTGTAGTTAGACACGAATGCCTGGGTAGTGAAACGGAGAGTATATCTCCGGTGTAGTTAGACATGAATGCCTTAATAGTGAAACGGAGAGTATATCTCCGGTGTAGTTAGACCCGAATGCCTGGGTAGTGAAATGGAGAGTTTATCTCCGGTGTAGTTAGACACAAATGACTGGGAAGTGAAACGGAGAGTATATCTCTGGTGTACTTAGACACGAACGCCTGGGTAGTGAAACGGAGAGTATATCTCCGGTGTAGTTGGACACGAATGCCTGGGTAGTGAAACGGAGAGAATATCTCCGGTGTAGTTAGACACGATTGCCCGGGTAGTGAAATGGAGAGTATATACCGGTGTAGTTAGACACGAATTCCCCGGTAGTGAAATGGAGAGTATATCTCCGGTGTAGTTAGAAACGAATGCCTGGATAGTGAAACGGAGAGTATATCACCGGTGTAATTAGTCACGAATGCCTGGATAGTGAAACGGAGAGTATATCTCCGGTTTAGTTAGAAACGAATGCCTGGGTAGTGAAACGGCGAGTATATCTACTGTGTAGTTAGACACGATTGCCTGGGTAGTGAAACGGTGATTATATCTCCGGTGTAGTTGGACACGAATGCCTGGGTAGTGAAACGGAGAGAATATCTCCGGTGTAGTTAGACACGATTGCCTGGGTAGTGAAACGGAGAGTATATCTCCGGTGTAGTTAGACACAAATGCCCGGGTAGTGAAATGGAGAGTATATCTCCGGTGTAATTAGTCACGAATGCCTGGATAGTGAAACGGAGAGTATATCTCCGGTTTAGTTAGAAACGAATGCCTAGGTAGTGAAACGGAGAGTATATCTACTGTGTAGTTGGACACGAATGCCTGGGTAGTGAAACGGTGATTATATCTCCGGTGTAGTTGGACACGAATGCCTGGGTAGTGAAACGGAGAGAATATCTCCGGTGTAGTTAGACACGATTGCCTGGGTAGTGAAACGGAGAGTATATCTCCGGTGTAGTTAGACACGATTGCCTGGATAGTGAAACGGAGAGTATACCTCCGGTGTAGTTAGACACGAATGCCTGGATAGTGAAACGGAGAGGATATCTCCGGTGTAGTTAGACATGAATGCCTGGGTAGTGAAACGGAGAGTATATCTCCTGTGTAGTTAGACACGAATGCCTGGGTAGTTAAACGGAGAGTATATCTCCGGTGTAGTTAGACACGAATGCCCGGGTAGTGAAATGGAGAGTATATCTCCGGTGTAGTTAGAAACGAATGCCTGGATATGGAAACGGAGAGTATATCTCCGGTGTAGTTTAAAAAGAATGCCTGGGTAGTGAAACGGAGAGTATATCTCCGGTATAGTTAGACACGATTGCCTGGGTAGTGAAACGGTGATTATATCTCCTGTGTAGTTGGACACGAATGCCTGGGTAGTGAAACGGAGAGAATATCTCCGGTGTAGTTAGACACAATTGCCTGGGTAGTGAAACGGAGAGTATATCTCCGGTGTAGTTAGACACAATTGCCTGGGTAGTGAAACGGAGAGTATATCTCCGGTGTAGTTAGACACGATTGCCTGGGTAGTGAAACGGAGAGTATATCTCCGGTGTAGTTAGACACGAATGCCCAGGTAGTGAAACGGAGAGTATATCTCCGGTGTAATTAGTCACGAATGCCTGGATAGTGAAACGGAGAGTATATCTCCGGTTTAGTTAGAAACGAATGCCTGGGTAGTGAAACGGCGAGTATATCTACTGTGTAGTTCGACACGATTGCCTGGGTAGTGAAACGGTGATTATATCTCCGGTGTAGTTGGACACGAATGCCTGGGTAGTGAAACGGAGAGAATATCTCCGGTGTAGTTAGACACAATTGCCTGGGTAGTGAAACGGAGAGTATATCTCCGGTGTAGTTAGACACGATTGCCTGGGTAGTGAAACGGAGAGTATATCTCCGGTATAATTAGTCACGAATGCCTGGAGAGTGAAACGGAGAGTATATCTCCGGTGTAGTTAGACACGAATGCGTGGATAGTGAAACTGAGAGTATATCTCCGGTGTAGTTAGACCCGAATGCCTGGGTAGTGAAATGGAGAGTTTATCTCCGGTGTAGTTAGACACAAATGACTGGGAAGTGAAACAGAGAATATATCTCTGGTGTACTTAGACACGAACGCCTGGGTAGTGAAACGGAGAGTATATCTCCGGTGTAGTTAGACACGAATGCCCGGGTAGTGAAATGGAGAGTATATACCGGTGTAGTTGACACGAATGCCCCGGTAGTGAAATGGAGAGTATATCTCCGGTGTAGTTAGAAACGAATGCCTGGATAGTGAAACAGAGAGTATATCTCCAGTGTAGTTTAAAAAGAATGCCTAGGTAGTGAAACGGAGAGTATATCTCCGGTATATTTAGACACGATTGCCAGGGTAGTGAAACGGAGAGCATATCTCCGGTGTAGTTAGACACGAATGCCTGGGTAGTGAAGGGGAGAGTAAATCCCCGGTCTAGTTAGACACGAATGCCTGGGTAGTGAAACGGTGATTATATCTCCGGTGTAGTTGGACACGAATGCCTGGGTAGTGAAACGGAGAGAATATCTCCGGTGTAGTTAGACACGATTGCCTGGGTAGTGAAACGGAGAATATATCTCCGGTGTAGTTAGACACAAATGCCCGGGTAGTGAAATGGAGAGTATATCTCCGGTGTAATTAGTCACGAATGCCTGGGTAGTGAAACGGAGAGTATATCTCCTGTGTAGTTAGACACGAATGCCTGGGTAGTGAAACGGAGAGTATATCTCCGGTGTAGTTAGACATGAATGCCTTAATAGTGAAACGGAGAGTATATCTCCGGTGTAGTTAGACACGAATGCGTGGATAGTGAAACTGAGAGTATATCTCCGGTGTAGTTAGACCCGAATGCCTGGGTAGTGAAATGGAGAGTTTATCTCCGGTGTAGTTAGACACAAATGACTGGGAAGTGAAACGGAGAGTATATCTCTGGTGTACTTAGACACGAACGCCTGGGTAGTGAAACGGAGAGTATATCTCCGGTGTAGTTAGACACGAATGCCCGGGTAGTGAAATGGAGAGTATATACCGGTGTAGTTAGACACGAATTCCCCGGTAGTGAAATGGAGAGTATATCTCCGGTGTAGTTAGAAACGAATGCCTGGATAGTGAAACGGAGAGTATATCTCCAGTGTAGTTTAAAAAGAATGCCTGGGTAGTGAAACGGAGAGTATATCTCCGGTATATTTAGACACGATTGCCAGGGTAGTGAAACGGAGAGCATATCTCCGGTGTAGTTAGACACGAATGCCTGGGTAGTGAAGGGGAGAGTAAATCTCCGGTCTAGTTAGACACGAATGCCTGGGTAGTGATACGGTGTGTATATCTCCGGTGTAGTTAGACACGAATGCCTGGGTAGTGAAACGGAGAGTATATCTCCGGTGTAGTTAGACACGAATGCCCGGGTAGTGAAACGGAGAGTATATCACCGGTGTAATTAGTCACGAATGCCTGGATAGTGAAACGGAGAGTATATCTCCGGTTTAGTTAGAAACGAATGCCTGGGTAGTGAAACGGCGAGTATATCTACTGTGTAGTTAGACACGATTGCCTGGGTAGTGAAACGGTGATTATATCTCCGGTGTAGTTGGACACGAATGCCTGGGTAGTGAAACGGAGAGAATATCTCCGGTGTAGTTAGACACGATTGCCTGGGTAGTGAAACGGAGAGTATATCTCCGGTGTAGTTAGACACAAATGCCCGGGTAGTGAAATGGAGAGTATATCTCCGGTGTAATTAGTCACGAATGCCTGGATAGTGAAACGGAGAGTATATCTCCGGTTTAGTTAGAAACGAATGCCTAGGTAGTGAAACGGAGAGTATATCTCCAGTGTAGTTTAAAAAGAATGCCTAGGTAGTGAAACGGAGAGTATATCTCCGGTATATTTAGACACGATTGCCAGGGTAGTGAAACGGAGAGCATATCTCCGGTGTAGTTAGACACGAATGCCTGGGTAGTGAAGCGGAGAGTAAATCCCCGGTCTAGTTAGACACGAATGCCTGGGTAGTGAAACGGTGATTATATCTCCGGTGTAGTTGGACACGAATGCCTGGGTAGTGAAACGGAGAGAATATCTCCGGTGTAGTTAGACACGATTGCCTGGGTAGTGAAACGGAGAATATATCTCCGGTGTAGTTAGACACAAATGCCCGGGTAGTGAAATGGAGAGTATATCTCCGGTGTAATTAGTCACGAATGCCTGGGTAGTGAAACGGAGAGTATATCTCCTGTGTAGTTAGACACGAATGCCTGGGTAGTGAAACGGAGAGTATATCTCCGGTGTAGTTAGACATGAATGCCTTAATAGTGAAACGGAGATTATATCTCCGGTGTAGTTAGACCCGAATGCCTGGGTAGTGAAATGGAGAGTTTATCTCCGGTGTAGTTAGACACAAATGACTGGGAAGTGAAACGGAGAGTATATCTCTGGTGTACTTAGACACGAACGCCTGGGTAGTGAAACGGAGAGTATATCTCCGGTGTAGTTGGACACGAATGCCTGGGTAGTGAAACGGAGAGAATATCTCCGGTGTAGTTAGACACGATTGCCCGGGTAGTGAAATGGAGAGTATATACCGGTGTAGTTAGACACGAATTCCCCGGTAGTGAAATGGAGAGTATATCTCCGGTGTAGTTAGAAACGAATGCCTGGATAGTGAAACGGAGAGTATATCTCCAGTGTAGTTTAAAAAGAATGCCTGGGTAGTGAAACGGAGAGTATATCTCCGGTATATTTAGACACGATTGCCAGGGTAGTGAAACGGAGAGCATATCTCTGGTGTAGTTAGACACGAATGCCTGGGTAGTGAAGGGGAGAGTAAATCTCCGGTCTAGTTAGACACGAATGCCTGGGTAGTGATACGGTGTGTATATCTCCGGTGTAGTTAGACACGAATGCCTGGGTAGTGAAACGGAGAGTATATCTCCGGTGTAGTTAGACACGAATGCCCGGGTAGTGAAACGGAGAGTATATCACCGGTGTAATTAGTCACGAATGCCTGGATAGTGAAACGGAGAGTATATCTCCGGTTTAGTTAGAAACGAATGCCTGGGTAGTGAAACGGCGAGTATATCTACTGTGTAGTTAGACACGATTGCCTGGGTAGTGAAACGGTGATTATATCTCCGGTGTAGTTGGACACGAATGCCTGGGTAGTGAAACGGAGAGAATATCTCCGGTGTAGTTAGACACGATTGCCTGGGTAGTGAAACGGAGAGTATATCTCCGGTGTAGTTAGACACAAATGCCCGGGTAGTGAAATGGAGAGTATATCTCCGGTGTAATTAGTCACGAATGCCTGGATAGTGAAACGGAGAGTATATCTCCGGTTTAGTTAGAAACGAATGCCTAGGTAGTGAAACGGAGAGTATATCTACTGTGTAGTTGGACACGAATGCCTGGGTAGTGAAACGGTGATTATATCTCCGGTGTAGTTGGACACGAATGCCTGGGTAGTGAAACGGAGAGAATATCTCCGGTGTAGTTAGACACGATTGCCTGGGTAGTGAAACGGAGAGTATATCTCCGGTGTAGTTAGACACGATTGCCTGGATAGTGAAACGGAGAGTATACCTCCGGTGTAGTTAGACACGAATGCCTGGATAGTGAAACGGAGAGGATATCTCCGGTGTAGTTAGACATGAATGCCTGGGTAGTGAAACGGAGAGTATATCTCCTGTGTAGTTAGACACGAATGCCTGGGTAGTTAAACGGAGAGTATATCTCCGGTGTAGTTAGACACGAATGCCCGGGTAGTGAAATGGAGAGTATATCTCCGGTGTAGTTAGAAACGAATGCCTGGATATGGAAACGGAGAGTATATCTCCGGTGTAGTTTAAAAAGAATGCCTGGGTAGTGAAACGGAGAGTATATCTCCGGTATAGTTAGACACGATTGCCTGGGTAGTGAAACGGTGATTATATCTCCTGTGTAGTTGGACACGAATGCCTGGGTAGTGAAACGGAGAGAATATCTCCGGTGTAGTTAGACACAATTGCCTGGGTAGTGAAACGGAGAGTATATCTCCGGTGTAGTTAGACACGATTGCCTGGGTAGTGAAACGGAGAGTATATATCCGGTGTAGTTAGACACGAATGCCCGGGTAGTGAAATGGAGAATATATCACCGGTGTAGTTAGAAACAAATGCCTGGATAGGGAAACGAAGAGTATATCTCCGGTGTAGTTTAAAAAAGAATGCCTGGGTAGTGAAATGGAGAGTATATCTCCGGTATAGTTAGACACGATTGCCTGGGTAGTGAAACGGTGATTATATCTCCGGTGTAGTTGGACACGAATGCCTGGGTAGTGAAACGGAGAGAATATCTCCGGTGTAGTTAGACACAATTGCCTGGGTAGTGAAACGGAGAGTATATCTCCGGTGTAGTTAGACACGATTGCCTGGGTAGTGAAACGGAGAGTATATCTCCGGTGTAGTTAGACACGAATGCCCGGGTAGTGAAATGGAGAGTATTTCTCCGGTGTAATTAGTCACGAATGCCTGGATAGTGAAACGGAGAGTATATCTCCGGTATAATTAGTCACGAATGCCTGGATAGTGAAACGGAGAGTATATCTCCGGTGTAGTTAGACACGAATGCGTGGATAGTGAAACTGAGAGTATATCTCCGGTGTAGTTAGACCCGAATGCCTGGGTAGTGAAATGGAGAGTTTATCTCCGGTGTAGTTAGACACAAATGACTGGGAAGTGAAACAGAGAATATATCTCTGGTGTACTTAGACACGAACGCCTGGGTAGTGAAACGGAGAGTATATCTCCGGTGTAGTTAGACACGAATGCCCGGGTAGTGAAATGGAGAGTATATACCGGTGTAGTTGACACGAATGCCCCGGTAGTGAAATGGAGAGTATATCTCCGGTGTAGTTAGAAACGAATGCCTGGATAGTGAAACGGAGAGTATATCTCAGGTGTAGTTTAAAAAGAATGCCTAGGTAGTGAAACGGAGAGTATATCTCCGGTATATTTAGACACGATTGCCAGGGTAGTGAAACGGAGAGCATATCTCCGGTGTAGTTAGACACGAATGCCTGGGTAGTGAAGGGGAGAGTAAATCCCCGGTCTAGTTAGACACGAATGCCTGGGTAGTGATACGGTGTGTATATCTCCGGTGTAGTTAGACACGAATGCCTGGGTAGTGAAACGGAGAGTATATCTCCGGTGTAGTTAGACACGAATGCCCGGGTAGTGAAACGGAGAGTATATCTCCGGTGTAATTAGTCACGAATGCCTGGATAGTGAAACGGAGAGTATATCTCCGGTTTAGTTAGAAACGAATGCCTGGGTAGTGAAACGGCGAGTATATCTACTGTGTAGTTCGACACGATTGCCTGGGTAGTGAAACGGTGATTATATCTCCGGTGTAGTTGGACACGAATGCCTGGGTAGTGAAACGGAGAGAATATCTCCGGTGTAGTTAGACACGATTGCCTGGGTAGTGAAACGGAGAGTATATCTCCGGTGTAGTTAGACACGATTGCCTGGATAGTGAAACGGAGAGTATACCTCCGGTGTACTTAGACACGAATGCCTGGATAGTGAAACGGAGAGTATATCTCCGGTTTAGTAGAAACGAATGACTGGATAGTGAAACGGAGAGTATATTTCCGGTGTATTTACACACGAATGCCTGGGTAGTGAAATGGAGAGTATATCTCCGGTGTAGTTAGACACAAATGCCTGGGAAGTGAAACGGAGAGTATATCTCTGATGTAGTTAGACACGAACGCCTGGGTAGTGAAACGGAGAGTATATCTCCGGTGTAGTTAGACACAAACGCCCGGGTAGTGAAATGGAGAGTATATCTCCGGTATATTTAGACACGATTGCCAGGGTAGTGAAACGGAGAGCATATCTCCGGTGTAGTTAGACACGAATGCCTGGGTAGTGAAGGGGAGAGTAAATCCCCGGTCTAGTTAGACACGAATGCCTGGGTAGTGATACGGTGTGTATATCTCCGGTGTAGTTAGACACGAATGCCTGGGTAGTGAAACGGAGAGTATATCTCCGGTGTAGTTAGACACGAATGCCCAGGTAGTGAAACGGAGAGTATATCTCCGGTGTAATTAGTCACGAATGCCTGGATAGTGAAACGGAGAGTATATCTCCGGTTTAGTTAGAAACGAATGCCTGGGTAGTGAAACGGCGAGTATATCTACTGTGTAGTTCGACACGATTGCCTGGGTAGTGAAACGGTGATTATATCTCCGGTGTAGTTGGACACGAATGCCTGGGTAGTGAAACGGAGAGAATATCTCCGGTGTAGTTAGACACGATTGCCTGGGTAGTGAAACGGAGAGTATATCTCCGGTGTAGTTAGACACGATTGCCTGGATAGTGAAACGGAGAGTATACCTCCGGTGTACTTAGACACGAATGCCTGGATAGTGAAACGGAGAGTATATCTCCGGTTTAGTAAAAACGAATGACTGGATAGTGAAACGGAGAGTATATTTCCGGTGTATTTACACACGAATGCCTGGGTAGTGAAATGGAGAGTATATCTCCGGTGTAGTTAGACACAAATGCCTGGGAAGTGAAACGGAGAGTATATCTCTGGTGTAGTTAGACACGAACGCCTGGGTAGTGAAACGGAGAGTATATCTCCGGTGTAGTTAGACACAAACGCCCGGGTAGTGAAATGGAGAGTATATCTCCGGTGTAATTAGTCACGAATGCCTGGATAGTGAAACGGAGAGTATATCTCCGGTTTAGTTAGAAACGAATGCCTAGGTAGTGAAACGGAGAGTATATCTACTGTGTAGTTAGACACGATTGCCTGGGTAGTGAAACGGTGATTATATCTCCGGTGTAGTTGGACACGAATCCCTGGGTAGTGAAACGGAGAGAATATCTCCGGTGTAGTTAGACACGATTGCCTGGGTAGTGAAACGGAGAGTATATCTCCGGTGTAGTTAGACACAAATGCCCGGGTAGTGAAATGGAGAGTATATCTCCGGTGTAATTAGTCACGAATGCCTGGATAGTGAAACGGAGAGTATATCTCCGGTTTAGTTAGAAACGAATGCCTAGGTAGTGAAACGGAGAGTATATCTACTGTGTAGTTAGACACGATTGCCTGGGTAGTGAAATGGTGATTATATCTCCGGTGTAGTTGGACACGAATCCCTGGGTAGTGAAACGGAGAGAATATCTCCGGTGTAGTTAGACACGATTGCATGGGTAGTGAAACGGTGATTATATCTCCGGTGTAGTTGGACACGAATGCCTGGGTAGTGAAACGGAGAGAATATCTCCGGTGTAGTTAGACACGATTGCCTGGGTAGTGAAACGGAGACTATATCTCCGGTGTAGTTAGACACAAATGCCCGGGTAGTGAAATGGAGAGTATATCTCCGGTGTAATTAGTCACAAATGCCTGGGTAGTGAAACGGAGAGTATATCTCCTGTGTAGTTAGACACGAATGCCTGGGTAGTGAAACGGAGAGTATATCTCCGGTGTAGTTAGACATGAATGCCTTAATAGTGAAACGGAGAGTATATCTCCGGTGTAGTTAGACACGAATGCGTGGATAGTGAAACTGAGAGTATATCTCCGGTGTAGTTAGACCCGAATGCCTGGGTAGTGAAATGGAGAGTTTATCTCCGGTGTAGTTAGACACAAATGACTGGGAAGTGAAACGGAGAGTATATCTCTGGTGTACTTAGACACGAACGCCTGGGTAGTGAAACGGAGAGTATATCTCCGGTGTAGTTAGACACGAATGCCCGGGTAGTGAAATGGAGAGTATATACCGGTGTAGTTAGACACAAATTCCCCGGTAGTGAAATGGAGAGTATATCTCCGGTGTAGTTAGAAACGAATGCCTGGATAGTGAAACGGAGAGTATATCTCCAGTGTAGTTTAAAAAGAATGCCTGGGTAGTGAAACGGAGAGTATATCTCCGGTATATTTAGACACGATTGCCAGGGTAGTGAAACGGAGAGCATATCTCCGATGTAGTTAGACACGAATGCCTGGGTAGTGAAGGGGAGAGTAAATCTCCGGTCTAGTTAGACACGAATGCCTGGGTAGTGATACGGTGTGTATATCTCCGGTGTAGTTAGACACGAATGCCTGGGTAGTGAAACGGAGAGTATATCTCCGGTGTAGTTAGACACGAATGCCCGGGTAGTGAAACGGAGAGTATATCACCGGTGTAATTAGTCACGAATGCCTGGATAGTGAAACGGAGAGTATATCTCCGGTTTAGTTAGAAACGAATGCCTGGGTAGTGAAACGGCGAGTATATCTACTGTGTAGTTAGACACGATTGCCTGGGTAGTGAAACGGTGATTATATCTCCGGTGTAGTTGGACACGAATGCCTGGGTAGTGAAACGGAGAGAATATCTCCGGTGTAGTTAGACACGATTGCCTGGGTAGTGAAACGGAGAGTATATCTCCGGTGTAGTTAGACACAAATGCCCGGGTAGTGAAATGGAGAGTATATCTCCGGTGTAATTAGTCACGAATGCCTGGATAGTGAAACGGAGAGTATATCTCCGGTTTAGTTAGAAACGAATGCCTAGGTAGTGAAACGGAGAGTATATCTACTGTGTAGTTGGACACGAATGCCTGGGTAGTGAAACGGTGATTATATCTCCGGTGTAGTTGGACACGAATGCCTGGGTAGTGAAACGGAGAGAATATCTCCGGTGTAGTTAGACACGATTGCCTGGGTAGTGAAACGGAGAGTATATCTCCGGTGTAGTTAGACACGATTGCCTGGATAGTGAAACGGAGAGTATACCTCCGGTGTAGTTAGACACGAATGCCTGGATAGTGAAACGGAGAGGATATCTCCGGTGTAGTTAGACATGAATGCCTGGGTAGTGAAACGGAGAGTATATCTCCTGTGTAGTTAGACACGAATGCCTGGGTAATTAAACGGAGAGTATATCTCCGTTGTAGTTAGACACGAATGCCCGGGTAGTGAAATGGAGAGTATATCTCCGGTGTAGTTAGAAACGAATGCCTGGATATGGAAACGGAGAGTATATCTCCGGTGTAGTTTAAAAAGAATGCCTGGGTAGTGAAACGGAGAGTATATCTCCGGTATAGTTAGACACGATTGCCTGGGTAGTGAAACGGTGATTATATCTCCTGTGTAGTTGGACACGAATGCCTGGGTAGTGAAACGGAGAGAATATCTCCGGTGTAGTTAGACACAATTGCCTGGGTAGTGAAACGGAGAGTATATCTCCGGTGTAGTTAGACACGATTGCCTGGGTAGTGAAACGGAGAGTATATATCCGGTGTAGTTAGACACGAATGCCCGGGTAGTGAAATGGAGAATATATCACCGGTGTAGTTAGAAACAAATGCCTGGATAGGGAAACGGAGAGTATATCTCCGGTGTAGTTTAAAAAAGAATGCCTGGGTAGTGAAACGGAGAGTATATCTCCGGTATAGTTAGACACGATTGCCTGGGTAGTGAAACGGTGATTATATCTCCGGTGTAGTTGGACACGAATGCCTGGGTAGTGAAACGGAGAGAATATCTCCGGTGTAGTTAGACACAATTGCCTGGGTAGTGAAACGGAGAGTATATCTCCGGTGTAGTTAGACACGATTGCCTGGGTAGTGAAACGGAGAGTATATCTCCGGTGTAGTTAGACACGAATGCCCGGGTAGTGAAATGGAGAGTATTTCTCCGGTGTAATTAGTCACGAATGCCTGGATAGTGAAACGGAGAGTATATCTCCGGTATAATTAGTCACGAATGCCTGGATAGTGAAACGGAGAGTATATCTCCGGTGTAGTTAGACACGAATGCGTGGATAGTGAAACTGAGAGTATATCTCCGGTGTAGTTAGACCCGAATGCCTGGGTAGTGAAATGGAGAGTTTATCTCCGGTGTAGTTAGACACAAATGACTGGGAAGTGAAACAGAGAATATATCTCTGGTGTACTTAGACACGAACGCCTGGGTAGTGAAACGGAGAGTATATCTCCGGTGTAGTTAGACACGAATGCCCGGGTAGTGAAATGGAGAGTATATACCGGTGTAGTTGACACGAATGCCCCGGTAGTGAAATGGAGAGTATATCTCCGGTGTAGTTAGAAACGAATGCCTGGATAGTGAAACGGAGAGTATATCTCCAGTGTAGTTTAAAAAGAATGCCTAGGTAGTGAAACGGAGAGTATATCTCCGGTATATTTAGACACGATTGCCAGGGTAGTGAAACGGAGAGCATATCTCCGGTGTAGTTAGACACGAATGCCTGGGTAGTGAAGGGGAGAGTAAATCCCCGGTCTAGTTAGACACGAATGCCTGGGTAGTGATACGGTGTGTATATCTCCGGTGTAGTTAGACACGAATGCCTGGGTAGTGAAACGGAGAGTATATCTCCGGTGTAGTTAGACACGAATGCCCGGGTAGTGAAACGGAGAGTATATCTCCGGTGTAATTAGTCACGAATGCCTGGATAGTGAAACGGAGAGTATATCTCCGGTTTAGTTAGAAACGAATGCCTGGGTAGTGAAACGGCGAGTATATCTACTGTGTAGTTCGACACAATTGCCTGGGTAGTGAAACGGTGATTATATCTCCGGTGTAGTTGGACACGAATGCCTGGGTAGTGAAACGGAGAGAATATCTCCGGTGTAGTTAGACACGATTGCCTGGGTAGTGAAACGGAGAGTATATCTCCGGTGTAGTTAGACACGATTGCCTGGATAGTGAAACGGAGAGTATACCTCCGGTGTACTTAGACACGAATGTCTGGATAGTGAAACGGAGAGTATATCTCCGGTTTAGTAAAAACGAATGACTGGATAGTGAAACGGAGAGTATATTTCCGGTGTATTTACACACGAATGCCTGGGTAGTGAAATGGAGAGTATATCTCCGGTGTAGTTAGACACAAATGCCTGGGAAGTGAAACGGAGAGTATATCTCTGGTGTAGTTAGACACGAACGCCTGGGTAGTGAAACGGAGAGTATATCTCCGGTGTAGTTAGACACAAACGCCCGGGTAGTGAAATGGAGAGTATATCTCCGGTGTAATTAGTCACGAATGCCTGGATAGTGAAACGGAGAGTATATCTCCGGTTTAGTTAGAAACGAATGCCTAGGTAGTGAAACGGAGAGTATATCTACTGTGTAGTTAGACACGATTGCCTGGGTAGTGAAACGGTGATTATATCTCCGGTGTAGTTGGACACGAATCCCTGGGTAGTGAAACGGAGAGAATATCTCCGGTGTAGTTAGACACGATTGCCTGGGTAGTGAAACGTAGAGTATATCTCCGGTGTAGTTAGACACGATTGCCTGGGAAGTGAAACGGAGAGTATATCTCTGGTGTAGTTAGACACGAACGCCTGGGTAGTGAAACGGAGAGTATATCTCCGGTGTAGTTAGACACAAACGCCTGGGTAGTGAAACGGAGAGTATATCTCCGGTGTAGTTAGACACGAATGCCTGGGTAGTGAAACGGAGAGTATATCTCCGGTGTAGTTAGAAACGAATGCCTGGATAGTGAAACGGAGAGTATATCTCCGGTGTAGTTTAAAAAGAATGCCTGGGTAGTGAAACGGAGAGTATATCTCCGGTGTAGTTAGACACGAATGCCTGGGTAGTGAAACGTAGAGTATATCTCCGGTGTAGTTAGACACGAATGGCCGGGTAGTGAAACGGAGAGTATATCTCCAGTGTAGTCAGACACGAATGCCCGGGTAGTGAAATGTCGAGTATGTCTCCGGTGTAGTTAGACACGAATGCATGGGTAGTGAAACGGAGAGTTTATCTCCGGTGTAGTTAGACACAAACGCCTGGGTAGTGAAATGGAGAGTATATATCCGGTGTAGTTAGACACGAATGCCTGGGTAGTGAAATGCAGAGTATATCTCCGGTGTAGTTAGAAACGAATGCCTGGATAGTGAAACGGAGAGTATATCTTCGGTGTAGTTTAAAAAGAATGCCTTGGTAGTGAAACGGAGAGTATATCTCCGGTATAGTTAGACACGATTGCCTGGGTAGTGAAACGGAGAGCATATCTGCGGTGTAGTTAGACACGAATGCCTGGGTAGTGAAGGGGAGAGTATATCTCCGGTCTAGTTAGACACGAATGCCTGGGTAGTGAAACGGAGTGTATATCTCCGGTGTAGTTAGACACGAATGCCTGGGTAGTGAAACGGAGAGTATATCTCCAGTGTAGTTAGACACGAATGCCTGGATAGTGAAACGGAGAGTATACCTCCGGTGTAGTTAGACACGAATGCCTGGATAGTGAAACGGAGAGTATATCTCCGGTGTAGTTAAAAACGAATGCTGGATAGTGAAACGGAGATTATATTTCCGGTATAGTTAGACACGAATGCGTGGATAGTGAAACTGAGAGTATATCTCCAGTGTAGTTAGACACGAATGCCTGGGTAGTGAAATGGAGAGTATATCTCCGGTGTAGTCAGACACAAATGCCTGGGAAGTGAAATGGAGAGTATATCTCCGGTGTAGTTAGACACAAACGCCTGGGTAGTGAAATGGAGTGTATATATCCGGTGTAGTTAGACATGAATCCCCGGGTAGTGAAATGGAGAATATAACTCCGGTGTAGTTAGACACGAATGCCTGGGTAGTGAAACGGAGAGTATATCTCCGGTGTAGTTAGACACGAATGCCTGGGTAGTGAAACGGAGAATATAACTCCGGTGTAGTTAGACACGAATGCCTGGGTAGTGAAACGGAGAGTATATCTACTGTGTAGTTAGACACGAATGCCTGGGTAGTGAAACGGAGAATATAACTCCGGTGTAGTTAGACACGAATGCCTGGGTAGTGAAACGGAGAGTATATCTCCGGTGTAGTTAGACACGAATGCCTGGGTAGTGAAACGGAGAGTATATCTCCGGTGTAGTTAGACACGAATGCCTGGGTAGTGAAACGGAGAGTATAACTCCGGTGTAGTTAGACACGAATGCCTGGGTAGTGAAACGGAGAATATAACTCCGGTGTAGTTAGAAACGAATGCCTGGATAGTGAAACGGAGAGTATATCTCCAGTGTAGTTTAAAAAGAATGCCTAGGTAGTGAAACGGAGAGTATATCTCCGGTATATTTAGACACGATTGCCAGGGTAGTGAAACGGAGAGCATATCTCCGGTGTAGTTAGACACGAATGCCTGGGTAGTGAAGGGGAGAGTAAATCCCCGGTCTAGTTAGACACGAATGCCTGGGTAGTGATACGGTGTGTATATCTCCGGTGTAGTTAGACACGAATGCCTGGGTAGTGAAACGGAGAGTATATCTCCGGTGTAGTTAGACACGAATGCCCGGGTAGTGAAACGGAGAGTATATCTCCGGTGTAATTAGTCACGAATGCCTGGATAGTGAAACGGAGAGTATATCTCCGGTTTAGTTAGAAACGAATGCCTGGGTAGTGAAACGGCGAGTATATCTACTGTGTAGTTCGACACAATTGCCTGGGTAGTGAAACGGTGATTATATCTCCGGTGTAGTTGGACACGAATGCCTGGGTAGTGAAACGGAGAGAATATCTCCGGTGTAGTTAGACACGATTGCCTGGGTAGTGAAACGGAGAGTATATCTCCGGTGTAGTTAGACACGATTGCCTGGATAGTGAAACGGAGAGTATACCTCCGGTGTACTTAGACACGAATGTCTGGATAGTGAAACGGAGAGTATATCTCCGGTTTAGTAAAAACGAATGACTGGATAGTGAAACGGAGAGTATATTTCCGGTGTATTTACACACGAATGCCTGGGTAGTGAAATGGAGAGTATATCTCCGGTGTAGTTAGACACAAATGCCTGGGAAGTGAAACGGAGAGTATATCTCTGGTGTAGTTAGACACGAACGCCTGGGTAGTGAAACGGAGAGTATATCTCCGGTGTAGTTAGACACAAACGCCCGGGTAGTGAAATGGAGAGTATATCTCCGGTGTAATTAGTCACGAATGCCTGGATAGTGAAACGGAGAGTATATCTCCGGTTTAGTTAGAAACGAATGCCTAGGTAGTGAAACGGAGAGTATATCTACTGTGTAGTTAGACACGATTGCCTGGGTAGTGAAACGGTGATTATATCTCCGGTGTAGTTGGACACGAATCCCTGGGTAGTGAAACGGAGAGAATATCTCCGGTGTAGTTAGACACGATTGCCTGGGTAGTGAAACGTAGAGTATATCTCCGGTGTAGTTAGACACGATTGCCTGGGAAGTGAAACGGAGAGTATATCTCTGGTGTAGTTAGACACGAACGCCTGGGTAGTGAAACGGAGAGTATATCTCCGGTGTAGTTAGACACAAACGCCTGGGTAGTGAAACGGAGAGTATATCTCCGGTGTAGTTAGACACGAATGCCTGGGTAGTGAAACGGAGAGTATATCTCCGGTGTAGTTAGAAACGAATGCCTGGATAGTGAAATGGAGAGTATATCTCCGGTGTAGTTTAAAAAGAATGCCTGGGTAGTGAAACGGAGAGTATATCTCCGGTGTAGTTAGACACGAATGCCTGGGTAGTGAAACGTAGAGTATATCTCCGGTGTAGTTAGACACGAATGGCCGGGTAGTGAAACGGAGAGTATATCTCCAGTGTAGTCAGACACGAATGCCCGGGTAGTGAAATGTCGAGTATGTCTCCGGTGTAGTTAGACACGAATGCATGGGTAGTGAAACGGAGAGTTTATCTCCGGTGTAGTTAGACACAAACGCCTGGGTAGTGAAATGGAGAGTATATATCCGGTGTAGTTAGACACGAATGCCTGGGTAGTGAAATGGAGAGTATATCTCCGGTGTAGTTAGAAACGAATGCCTGGATAGTGAAACGGAGAGTATATCTCCGGTGTAGTTTAAAAAGAATGCCTTGGTAGTGAAACGGAGAGTATATCTCCGGTATAGTTAGACACGATTGCCTGGGTAGTGAAACGGAGAGCATATCTGCGGTGTAGTTAGACACGAATGCCTGGGTAGTGAAGGGGAGAGTATATCTCCGGTCTAGTTAGACACGAATGCCTGGGTAGTGAAACGGAGTGTATATCTCCGGTGTAGTTAGACACGAATGCCTGGGTAGTGAAACGGAGAGTATATCTCCAGTGTAGTTAGACACGAATGCCTGGATAGTGAAACGGAGAGTATACCTCCGGTGTAGTTAGACACGAATGCCTGGATAGTGAAACGGAGAGTATATCTCCGGTGTAGTTAAAAACGAATGCTGGATAGTGAAACGGAGATTATATTTCCGGTATAGTTAGACACGAATGCGTGGATAGTGAAACTGAGAGTATATCTCCAGTGTAGTTAGACACGAATGCCTGGGTAGTGAAATGGAGAGTATATCTCCGGTGTAGTCAGACACAAATGCCTGGGAAGTGAAATGGAGAGTATATCTCCGGTGTAGTTAGACACAAACGCCTGGGTAGTGAAATGGAGTGTATATATCCGGTGTAGTTAGACATGAATCCCCGGGTAGTGAAATGGAGAATATAACTCCGGTGTAGTTAGACACGAATGCCTGGGTAGTGAAACGGAGAGTATATCTCCGGTGTAGTTAGACACGAATGCCTGGGTAGTGAAACGGAGAATATAACTCCGGTGTAGTTAGACACGAATGCCTGGGTAGTGAAACGGAGAGTATATCTACTGTGTAGTTAGACACGAATGCCTGGGTAGTGAAACGGAGAATATAACTCCGGTGTAGTTAGACACGAATGCCTGGGTAGTGAAACGGAGAGTATATCTCCGGTGTAGTTAGACACGAATGCCTGGGTAGTGAAACGGAGAGTATATCTCCGGTGTAGTTAGACACGAATGCCTGGGTAGTGAAACGGAGAGTATAACTCCGGTGTAGTTAGACACGAATGCCTGGGTAGTGAAACGGAGAATATAACTCCGGTGTAGTTAGACACGAATGCCTGGGTAGTGAAACGGAGCGTATATCTCCAGTGTAGTTAGAGACGAATGCCTGGGTAGTGAAACGGAGAGTATAACTCCGGTGTAGTTAGACACGAATGCCTGGGTAGTGAAACGGAGAATATAACTCCGGTGTAGTTAGACACGAATGCCTGGGTAGTGAAACGGAGAGTATATCTCCGGTGTAGTTAGAAACGAATGCCTTGGTAGTGAAACGGAGAGTATATCTCCAGTGTAGTTGGACACGAATGCCTGTGTAGTGAAACGGAGAGTATATCTCCTGTGTAGTTAGACACGAATGCCTGGGTAGTGAAACGTAGAGTATATCTCCGCTGTAGTTAGACACGAATGGCCGGGTAGTGAAACGGAGAGTATATCTCCAGTGTAGTTACACACGAATGCCTGGGTAGTGAAACAGAGAGTATATCTCCGGTGTAGTTAGACACTAATGCCTGGGTAGTGAAACGGAGAGTATATCTCCGGTGTAGTTAGACACGAATGCCTGGGTAGTGAAACGGAGAGTATATCTCCGGTGTAGTTAGACACGAATGCCTGGGTAGTGAAACGGAGAGTATATCTCCGGTGCAGTTAGACACGAATGCCTGCGTAGTGAAACGGAGAATATAACTCCGGTGTAGTTAGACACGAATGCCTGGGTAGTGAAACGGAGCGTATATCTCCAGTGTAGTTAGAGACGAATGCCTGGGTAGTGAAACGGAGAGTATATCTCCGGTGTAGTTAGAAACGAATGCCTTGGTAGTGAAACGGAGAGTATATCTCCAGTGTAGTTAGAGAGGAATGACTGGGTAGTGAAACGGAGAGTATATCTCCAGTGTAGTTGGACACGAATGCCTGTGTAGTGAAACGGAGAGTATATCTCCGGTGTAGTTAGACACGAATGCCTGGGTAGTGAAACGTAGAGTATATCTCCGCTGTAGTTAGACACGAATGGCCGGGTAGTGAAACGGAGAGTATATCTCCAGTGTAGTTACACACGAATGCCTGGGTAGTGAAATAGAGAGTATATCTCCGGTGTAGTTAGACACGAATGCCTGGGTTGTGAAACCGAGAGTATATCACCTGTGTAGTTAGACACGAATGCCCGGGTTGTGAAACGGAGAGTATATCTCCGGTGTAGTTAGACACTAATGCCTGGATAGTGAATTGGAGAGTATATCTCCGGTTTAGTTAGACACTAATTCCTGGATAGTTAAACGGGTAGTATATCTCCAGTGTAGTTAGACACTAATGTCTCGGTATTGAAACAGAGAGTATATCTCCGGTGTTGTTAGACACGAATGCCTGGGTAGTGAAACGGAGAATATAACTCCGGTGTAGTTAGACACGAATGCCTGGGTAGTGAAACGGAGAGTATATCTACTGTGTAGTTAGACACGAATGCCTGGGTAGTGAAACGGAGAATATAACTCCGGTGTAGTTAGACACGAATGCCTGGGTAGTGAAACGGAGAGTATATCTCCGGTGTAGTTAGACACGAATGCCTGGGTAGTGAAACAGAGAGTATATCTCCGGTGTAGTTAGACACGAATGCCTGGGTAGTGAAACGGAGAGTATAACTCCGGTGTAGTTAGACACGAATGCCTGGGTAGTGAAACGGAGAATATAACTCCGGTGTAGTTAGACACGAATGCCTGGGTAGTGAAACGGAGCGTATATCTCCAGTGTAGTTAGAGACGAATGCCTGGGTAGTGAAACGGAGAGTATAACTCCGGTGTAGTTAGACACGAATGCCTGGGTAGTGAAACGGAGAATATAACTCCGGTGTAGTTAGACACGAATGCCTGGGTAGTGAAACGGAGAGTATATCTCCGGTGTAGTTAGAAACGAATGCCTTGGTAGTGAAACGGAGAGTATATCTCCAGTGTAGTTGGACACGAATGCCTGTGTAGTGAAACGGAGAGTATATCTCCTGTGTAGTTAGACACGAATGCCTGGGTAGTGAAACGTAGAGTATATCTCCGCTGTAGTTAGACACGAATGGCTGGGTAGTGAAACGGAGAGTATATCTCCAGTGTAGTTACACACGAATGCCTGGGTAGTGAAACAGAGAGTATATCTCCGGTGTAGTTAGACACTAATGCCTGGGTAGTGAAACGGAGAGTATATCTCCGGTGTAGTTAGACACGAATGCCTGGGTAGTGAAACGGAGAGTATATCTCCGGTGTAGTTAGACACGAATGCCTGGGTAGTGAAACGGAGAGTATATCTCCGGTGCAGTTAGACACGAATGCCTGCGTAGTGAAACGGAGAATATAACTCCGGTGTAGTTAGACACGAATGCCTGGGTAGTGAAACGGAGCGTATATCTCCAGTGTAGTTAGAGACGAATGCCTGGGTAGTGAAACGGAGAGTATATCTCCGGTGTAGTTAGAAACGAATGCCTTGGTAGTGAAACGGAGAGTATATCTCCAGTGTAGTTAGAGAGGAATGACTGGGTAGTGAAACGGAGAGTATATCTCCAGTGTAGTTGGACACGAATGCCTGTGTAGTGAAACGGAGAGTATATCTCCGGTGTAGTTAGACACGAATGCCTGGGTAGTGAAACGTAGAGTATATCTCCGCTGTAGTTAGACACGAATGGCCGGGTAGTGAAACGGAGAGTATATCTCCAGTGTAGTTACACACGAATGCCTGGGTAGTGAAATAGAGAGTATATCTCCGGTGTAGTTAGACACGAATGCCTGGGTTGTGAAACCGAGAGTATATCACCTGTGTAGTTAGACACGAATGCCCGGGTTGTGAAACGGAGAGTATATCTCCGGTGTAGTTAGACACTAATGCCTGGATAGTGAATTGGAGAGTATATCTCCGGTTTAGTTAGACACTAATTCCTGGATAGTTAAACGGGTAGTATATCTCCAGTGTAGTTAGACACTAATGTCTCGGTATTGAAACAGAGAGTATATCTCCGGTGTAGTTATACACGAATGTCTCGGTATTGAAACTGAGAGTAGATCTCCGGTGTAGTTATACACAAATGTCTCGGTATTGAAACTGAGAGTAGATCTCCGGTGTAGTTATACACGAATGTCTCGGTATTGAAACGGAGTGTATATCCACATTGTGGCAACAAAGCAGTTTGCTGTGATTTCTTTCATTACTCAGGAAATGTTGAGGAATTTTTCAGGAATTACTTAATAAAACTTCAGTCAGTGTCTGTGACCTTCACGTAGGAAATCATAAATTCTATCAAAGTGCCTTTGCTTTCACATAGATTAGAGTCCCGTTTGATGTAGCAGTCAGAAGGTATCATACTCATCTTCTGTCAGACTGACATTTTCGTTGTGATGCAGATCAACTACCCTATAAACTCACAGCAAATTATTCTGAACAAATTCCAGAATTTAGGCAGAGAAATGGACAGTTTTAAGAATCAAAAATCAACATTGTTTAATGTCATTTCTGCTATGCTTTGTAACTCCAAAACATTAATCTAAGTGACAGGAGTCTGAACTGGGAGTCTCACTTCTACAACACTCTCCGGGACTTGTACACCTCCTCGGCTCACTAGCTGACTCTACTAACACCCACGTGACTCAGCGGTTAGAAGGCCTCCTTTCATGAGCAATATATCTCTAGGGTCAGTATAATCTGGGCTTAAACAATGTCCATTTAAAGGTACTTAGATTTGAGTGAGCACTGTGTAAGTTCTGCCCATACACAGTTGTCAGTAGTGTGGCGTGAGCCTTGGTGAGGATGACTAAGACCCACATAGTGGAGCATCCAAAGCAAGAACTGAGACACAGCATCAGACTGAGCACACAACAAACACCAGATGAAATCCCTGGTTGGCTTACGACTGAACTCTGAGCCTTTGTTCAGATGTTCCTTAAACACTCAATTCTTGGCGCCCAATTAGCAATTATCAATTATCAATTAATGGGAATGTCCTAAGCCCATAAATAGGCTGTGCCAGTTACCCATACTCTGGAGAGTTAGAACACTTAAATCTCGAAAGCTGACGTGGTCTTGAGCACCTCCCCTACAGTCGGCTCCTGACAGCCTTGGTTGCTTGGAGAGGCAGTGATGGTAATTGTGTATGAGAGTCGGATCTAGGATGCCTCTTTCTGGCACCCAGCACCTCTCCTCCAGTCCAAATCCCTCCCAGTCCGCTAGGTCTTGCCAAACACCTCAAATAGTATGCAAGTCCAGAAGGTTTTCCACTGTGACAACCTGTTCCCCTTCGGTGAACTTGGGTGGTGGCAGTGCCACGGTGGTGGGGCTAAGGGGCTGGTGCAGA
Source organism: Hemitrygon akajei (assembly GCF_048418815.1). Classification (NCBI taxonomy): domain Eukaryota; kingdom Metazoa; phylum Chordata; class Chondrichthyes; order Myliobatiformes; family Dasyatidae; genus Hemitrygon; species Hemitrygon akajei. Next base: position 118,001,409 of record NC_133127.1, read on the forward strand.
CAGGTTTTAATTTAGAGATGTGGAGGGTGGGGTTGATCTTTAGGGTCTTGGAGAGCTGCAAGGTGTAAGTCCCCGGGTTTACTTTCCTCAGGACTTTGAAGGGTCCAATGAACTTGGGCGCCAACTTTCTAGATTCTGCTTGGAGAGGCAAATCAAGAGTGGACAGCCAGACCAGTTGCCCAGGCTGTAATGTGGGTCCCAGACATCTCCCTCATTTTACCTTGGTCTCCGTTCTCTGGGTAGTGGCCAGTAAAATCTCTCTTGCTCTCTCCCATTTCTACTTGCAGTGTTGAACAAGACCTTCTGCTGCAAGGACCCCAACTTCGGCTTCTTGTTGCAGAAAGAGAGATGAAGGATAACCAAACTGGCACTCAAATGATGACATCCCATGTGCCAAGTGCTTTAAAGTGTCATGGGCGATCTCTGCCCACATCAAATGGTCACACCACTCATCAGGTCTTTCCAAGGTCAGGCTTCACAGGGTTCATTCTAAATCTTGGTTGGTCCGCTCTGTCTGGCCATTGGACTGTGGGTGAACCCCAGAGGGAAGGCTTGCTGTTGCCTTTATCAGCTTACAGAATGCCTTAAAGTTGATGTGAATTGTGGACCCATGATCCGAGACAATGTCCACCAGGAATCCATGGACCTTGAAGACATGGTCCGAGACAATCTCAGCCGTCTCCACTGCGGAAGGTAGGTTCTGCACAGCATTGAACTTGCAGGCTTTTGAAAACCAATTGACAACCACCAATATGACCAACTTCCCCTTGGATGACAAAACCTGTGACAAGGTCTATGAAGATGTGTGCCCAAGGTCCTTTTAGAATGCGGAGGGGGTGGAGGAGCCCTTGAAGTCGGGTACAGAACTCCTTGTTCCGGGTGCCCACCTGGCATGCCTGCACATACTATTGAACTTCTCTCATTATTCCGGGCCACCACTTCCTCCTCTTGATAAATTTGAGGGTCCTAGCAATCCCTGGGTGTGCGGTCAGCCTTGACTAATGTCCCCATTTCAGTACCTGGGACCAGATGGAACTTGAGATGTACAGCTGTCCCAGAGGAATCTCAGGAATCTCCCCTTGCATTTGGGCCTTGTGAGCAAGAGTGTTGATTCCCCAATGAATTGGCACCATCACACTCCCGCCCCTCCGGCTCGGGGCAAAATGGTGGTAGGCTGCTCAGGTTCGTCAGACTGGTGGGAAAAAGCAAAGACCACCTGACCTGCCTGGAATTCAGCCTTTTGGCCTCCTGATTATAGGCCAGGTTCTTACGGTCAGTCCACATGATAAAAAAGTTCTTGGCCCCCTCCAGCCAGTGACACCATTCCTCCAAAGCTAACTTAACTACAAGAAGCTCCCAATTCCTGATGTCATAGTTCCTCTCTGCCGGGGATAGCCACCTGCAGAAGAATGCAGTTTACTGTCTGTAGGTGACACATTGAAACAAGACAGCACCCACTCTGATGTCTGAGGTGTCCACCTCCACAATGAAGGGAAGGTCCAGGTTAGGAGAAACCAAGATGGGAGCTGATGTGAACCACTGTTTAAGCTCTGAAAAGCAACCCTTAACCTCTGAAAATCTTCAGTAGTCTAGACAAAAGGGCCTGTGGGAGTTTTATTTAGCGCCATCAGTGGAGCTGCCACCGAGTTTAAGTTCCTGATGAACTTCTGGTAAAAGTTAGCAAACCCCAGGAATCATTGAACCTGTTTGCTATTGGTTGGTGGTGTTCAGTTTCTGACTGCCTGGTTTCTGATAGGGTCCATCTCGAGATTACCATTAGAAATGATAAAACCCAAAAATGAAACAGTTGTCATGTGAAACTCAGACTTCTCCAACTTGATGCAACATCCATGGTTTAGAAGCCACTTTAAAATGTCCCTGATGAATGAACCACTACAGCGCATCTTCAACATGAGCCTGGAACAGAGAAGAGTACCCAGACAGTGGAAAACATCCTGTATTGTCCCGGTACTGAAGAATCCACAACCAAAGGAGTTGAATGACTTCAGACCTGTTGCCTTGACGTCGCACGTGATGAAGACCATGGAGCAGCTGATAATACAGAATCTGAGGCCACAAACCAGGCACGCCCAGGATCCTCTTCAGTTTGCGTATAAGGAGAAGGTGGGAGTGGAGGATGCTATCACGTATTTGCTGCACAAATCACTCTCTCACCTAGAGAGGGTCAGTTGTGCTGTGAGGATTACATTCCTTGACTTCTCTAGTGCCTTTAACACCATCCAGCCCAAGATCTTAAGGCACAAACTAACGGAGATGGGAGTAGACTCTCACATGGTGGATTGGATAGTGGACTACTTGACAGATAGACCTCAGTATGTGCGGTTGGGAGACTGTAGGTCTGACACGGTGGTCAGCAGCACAGGGGCGCCACAGGGAACCGTACTCTCTCCGGTCCTGTTCACCCTGTACACATCAGACTTCCAATATAACTCAGAGTCCTGCCATGTGCAGAAGTTCGCTGATGACACGGCCATAGTGGGGTGTGTCAGGAATGGACAGGAGGAGGAGTATAGGAAACTGATACAGGACTTTGTGATATGGTGCAACTCAAACTACCTGCGTCTCAATATCACCAAGACCAAGGAGATGGTGGTGGACTTTAGGAGATCTAGGCCTCATATGGAGCCAGTGATCATTAATGGAGAATGTGTGGAGCAGGTTAAGACCTACAAGTATCTGGGAGTACAGTTAGACGAGAAGCTAGACTGGACTGCCAACACAGATGCCTTGTGCAGGAAGGCACAGAGTCGAATGTACTTCCTAAGAAGGTTGGCGTCATTCAATGTCTGTAGTGAGATGCTGAAGATGTTCTATAGGTCAGTTGTGGAGAGCGCCCTCTTCTTTGTGGTGGCGTGTTGGGGAGGAAGCATTAAGAAGAGGGACGCCTCACGTCTTAATAAGCTGGTAAGGAAGGAGGGCTCTGTCGTGGGCAAAGTACTGGAGAGTTTAACATCGGTAGCTGAGCGAAGGGCGCTGAGTAGGCTACGGTCAATTATGGATAACTCTGAACATCCTCTACATAGCACCATCCAGAGACAGAGAAGCAGTTTCAGCGACAGGTTACTATCTATCAGGCTTTACAATTCTACCGCCAGGACTTAAGAACTTTTTAAAGCTATTATTAATGCTTTTTGAGATGGTGATTTAGATGCATATCATATTTTTTTTTACTGAGTTAAGTATTGTATGTAATTAGTTTTGCTACAACAAGTGTATGGGACATTGGAAAAAAGTTGAATTTCCCCATGGGGATGAATAAAGTATCTATCTATCTATCTATCTATCTATCTATCTATCTATCTATCTATCTATCTATCTATCTATCTATCTATCTATGTGAGCAACATGCTCCTCCATGGACTTAGAGAAGATTAGGATATCATCCAGGTCGACAAAGGCACACTTATGGAGAATATCCCAGAGCATTTCATTTACGAAGGCCTGAAAAACATCTAGGGCGCTCACAAGGCCAAAGGGCATGACCTGGTATTTGAAGTGCCCTGTCGGTGTATTGAATGCCATCTTCTACACATCACCCTCCCTGATATGGACCAAGTTGTAGGCACTCTGGAGGTTTAATTTTATAAATACCTTCGCCCCTTGGAGCATCTTGAAAGCCGTATTCATAAGAGAAAGGGGGTGGCGATTCTTGGTTGTTATGCGGTTTAATCCCCTGTAAATCAATGCTCGGCCGCAGGCTCCCACCTTCCTTTTGTATGAAGAAGAAGCCTGCACTGGCAGGAGAAGTGGAGGGCCGAATGAAGCCCGTGGCAAGAGCTTCCTTTGTATACTCCTCCATGGCACTGCTCTCTGGGCCTGAGAGCATGTAGAAATTACCCGGCAGAAGGTCTATGGCACAGTTGTACGGTTGGTGTGGTAAAAGAATTGAGGCCTTTCCCTTGCTAAGTTCTTGTATAAAGAGAGATTTCGATCAGTTTGGGTGTTGCTATCTCCTCCTTTGAGGATGACTCCAGAGACTTTTTTTTTGGTGACGGGGTGATTCGACAGGTTCAGAGTCCTTTCTCTGAGATCACAAAGTTCATCCATGGAAACTGGCCCAATCAGAGTCCAACTCCCATCTGTATCCTCAGGCAATGACAGAAAGGCAGTACAGAGGGTTCTTACATCCCCAGGAATGGGCTTCAAGGATCTGCATAAAGGTATCTTTCCCTTCCTTGAGACCTAGCCCCTGGTTTCCCTCAGTTTAGCAGCAAGTCTCCCAAACCGCTCAGGCATCTCCATGGTCTTCTCCTAACCTAGAGGTTCCCTCTCCCTAGTTCCTGGTGGATTCCGACTGGACTGTGTTGGGACTCGCACTGTCCCATTGACCACAACCGGCTTGTCCACTCTTGAAGACTGGACTGGGCCTCCAGAAGGTCTCAGGTTCCCTTGTACTGAAGCCCACGCCCTTATAGGTCATTGGTCACTAGAGTGTCTGGGTGTTGGAAGAGTACACCGTAAACAAAGCCTCGTACAATGACTGGACCACGCATTAATCCTCCCTCTTTCCAGTCCACAGATGGGTTATACTGGGACAGCCAAGGATTACCTGAGGACCAGAAGTATGAGCAGAGAGTCAATAATGTAGAAACTAATGTCTTCCACAGGATCCCCTATCCTCAGCTACAACACCACAGTCTGTTGCTGAATCTGCCCGGATCTAGCGGTCAGCCATCTAAGAGATGCAGGCAACAGCTGGCATGACTCTCACAGTGGTATGTCGTACTGACAGGGGGTTTCTAAATCCAGAAAACTACCTGCTGCCCCAGAGTCTACAAGAGCCTTCACCTGCCTCAGGTTCTTACCCCAGGGGAACTTCACCTTCAGCACGAAACCAGAATCCACGGGATTGTGCCTAGTGGCTGCTACCATCACTGTTCTCCCGACACGGGATGGTCCAGCAGTTCCCCAGGTGGCTGCAGCTTCGGGTATTTGGCCAGCAGGTGAGCTGCTTCCCCACAGTAAAACCAGCAACCGTGACTCCAACACCAGGACCTTTCATCAGTGGAGAGTCTAATGTCACCGACCAGCATGGGTTTGACTGGATCCTCAGCAGGTGACGGGCTGGTCGTGGCTCGAGGTTGGAGAGTGGAACTACAATACGTAGGGACTGGACTCAGACAGGCTGTCTTTGACCTCCTGAAGGGGTCCCACTTTGGCTCTGCCAGATGATTGTCAAGTCAGTTGGACTAGTCGATGAGAACCTCTAAGTTCTCTGCTGTCTCTCCCAAGGCAATGGTATCCTTCAGTTCATCTCAGAGTCCTTGGTGGTATAGAGTGGCCAAGGCCTCCCAGTTCCAACCACTCCCTTGGGCCAAGGTCCGAAATTCAACAGTGTAGTTAGCTGCTCTCCTTCCACCCCATCGAATCTTCGTCAGCTGGTCCTAGGCTCAGCTGGCTCTGGTGGGGAGATGGAGCATCTTCCTTGCGGCAGCCATGAATTCCTCCAAATCCAAACAAATCTCTGACCTGCGTTGGCAGCGCACCGTGGCCCAGGCCAGGGCTCTTCCAGTCAGAAGAGAGATAATGAAGACCACCTTTCCACTCTCCAAAGGGAAACAGTATGGCTGGAGTTCAAACACTAATGAGCACTGGACGAGGAAGCCCTGGTAAGAGCCTGGGAAGATGAACTGGCTCCATAGCGTGACCGACAGCCTCACCCGAGCAACCTTGGTTTCCCTACTGCAACAGTTGGCGTACAGTGACTTGGAGGTCGTGTATCCAAAGCAAGGATTGAGACAAGATATCAAAATAGACCGAGAACTGAGCACAAAACAAACTCTAGATGAAACCACCAGTAAGGCTTACAATTGAGCACTGAAACCATGTGCAGATGTTCCTTAAATACTTGGTGCCCAAAACATGTCCTCAGCCCTTAAAGAGGCCACACCAGTTATCTGTACACCGGAGAGTTAGAGCATTTAACTCTCAGAAGCTGGCATGGCTGAGAGCACCTCACAACAGGTAGCCCAGAAATGACCAATTGTACACCAGCATAAAGTTATCAAGAAAGTACAGTCAACAACTTTCAACTTTATCGAACAATTAACAGAGAAAGAAAAAGAAAGATAAAATGGTCCATTACAGTTAAACTAGTCCGAATGTTCACATAAACATTGGAGCTCATTTCTGTAGTAGCTGGGAGAAGCTTTACTCATGGCACTGAATACGCCTCATCAACCACAGGTAGAACTTCCTGTCTTGGAATCCTCTGTCTCATGAAGCACTCCTTGCAATCGGGTCTCCCCTTCAGATGGGATCCTCCAGGTATCTTCCCTAGTGCTTTTCCCTCTGCACCTCCCACTAAAACACCCCAAGCCTGTCCTTCAGAAAACTCATCCCACCTAGCTCCAGGGAATGTTCCCTGCCAACCCACTTCTGATTGGCTGATACACCATTCTGAAGTTGGAGAGCATGGCCCAAAGCCAAAACACTCTTATCAGCAGAACACACTGATTTTTCAGAAAACTGCTAAAATAAAATGCTTCACAGCATAGCAGTAGAAATCTTACACTTTGTTTTTACTTAAAGCGAGGTGCGCACGTGTGACCCAGTGGTGTGATGACATATGCCGTTCATTTATAATATAACTATAATGAATTATCTAAACAACAAATAATGATTAATCAAACTATATATTTACAATATTATTTAAATATTACAGATATATTAAATACACAACAATTTCCAATACTCCAGTACAAAATAATTGTTAGTCTGGATCAAAAGAAACACTAAGATAAAGAACACGATAATTAAAAACACAATAAATACAAGTACATATGATAGCTTATATATGTAGATTGATTATATGCCCACAAAGTGACGCGCTAGGCACAGGAGTGTCTGTACATAAGGTGACTCTGACAGGAAATGATAATGTAGTGGTAGGGGGTTAGTGAGTGGAGGTGTTGACCAGCCTTACCACTTGGGGAAAGTAATTGTCTTTGAGACTGTTGATGCTGGCGTAGATGCTACATAGCCTCCTCCTTGATGGGAATGGGACAAACAGTCCATGTGCAGGTTATGTACCATCCTTCGTGATGTTACTGGTCTTTTTCTGGCACCTTTCTGTATATACTGTGTTAGGCTGGTGCTAGTAATGTCTTGGGCAGTTTTGACTACCCACTGTAGAGCCTTCCTAACGGCCACAGTGCAGTTCCTGTACCGAGCAGTGATGCAGCTTGTCAGGGTGCTCCCCACCATGTATCTGTACAATGATCTGACACCAGGCTACAAGCTCTTCCAGCTCTTCTCTGTGGGCAGTCCCATTGCTGCTGATGAGTCCCACCACTGTTGTGTCGTCAGTGAATAGACAAAGTGACTACTTGGGTGTTTGGTTGTGCAGACACGTGTGAGCAGAGCATACAGCAATGGGCTCAGGACACAGTCCTGGGGGTGGGGGGGGGGGGGGGTGCCCGTGTTGAGGATGATGGGTAGGGGAGCAGTTGTACATCCTGCCTATCTGAAGAATGTTGGTTAACTTCTTACTTGGTGTTGAAATTTGGTACTTATAAGAAGGAAATATTGAGAGAGAATATAGTGCCAAGTTCTGAAATTAATACTAGAACACAAAAAGCCTTACTGGCTTGTGTACCGTCTGTTATTCAGAAAGTCTTTGCAAATTAACAAAAAAAATCTGATGTTAGAAGGATTACAACTTTACGACTGTCAGTTAGTGTTTATTGCTTGATGACTGGCAGATTACCATCGAGGAGGCCTTTTACTGCCTTACAAGTAGCAACATTCCAGACATAGCAAGAGATTAATTTTATTGGGCAGCAATTAAAGACAACTATTATCATCAACTTTGGCTGTGCCTTTCCTTTATCTCAGCTCTTTGAATGACCTTATCGGTTAGATCAGGACCACAGCAGAGCTGCTGCTAAAAGAAAACCATTAACATATTGTAAGTATATATATTCCAATTCACAAGGCCATGCTTAGGCAATTTCCCTTCAAACTCTGTCCAATTACTTACAAGAAGGGATTTAACCAATATAAGTGCATATTTACATATGATATTCCATATCTTCCAGATTATAGAACTAGATAATACAGCAAGGCTGAAATTAGCTTTCATGATTATACAGAGATTTTAATCTCAATTGACTGAAATGATAAATATTCTTCTGTATAACAGGGCTGTTATGGCATTTCCTTTTTATTTATTTTTATCTATATATATATATAGATAAAAATAACAACCAACAGCATCTTTAGCTAACTAAAATTTTTACTGACATTTTCTCTATCATAGGTCAGACCACAATTACAACAGAGGAGATAATTTAACTCCTGTGAGATATCAATGGGCATCCACCTACTTGAGATTCACGTCTGTACTTTTTTGCATTTTTCCTTTGTCATATCCTCATCCAAGTCCTTTATAAATGGCATTATAATGAGTGTCAGATGTAGCTCTGCTGGAGGTAAATGCTGCTGTATCAGAGGTTTGTTGGTTTACCCTAAGCCAGAGATTTAAGCACAAAAATATCTAGGCTGACTCTAGTCAGATATTAAATCTTTCTCTCTTATGTAAATGTAAAATATGCCCTTGGTCCCAGTGCTGGAAAAACCCCTGGGAACCTGGTAATTTCAATACTTCATTAAACATCACAAGCAACACACACAAAACGCTGGGGAAACTCAGCAGACCAGGTAGCATCTGTGGAAAAAAGTACAGTCAACGCTTTGGGCCAAGTCCTCTTGGCAGGACTGAAGAAAAAAAGAATATGAGGAGGTCTCAGTCCTGCCCAAAATGTTGACTGTACCTTATTTCCACAGATGCTTCCTGGCCTGCTGAGTTCCTCCACATTTTGTGTGTTGCTCAGACTTCCAGCATCTGCAGATTTTCTCTTGTTTGTGAAGCATCACAAACACTATTTTCTGAGTCACTGTCACATTACAGATTCTCGGAATTTGCTGTGGACAAAATGGTGGCCATACTTCCTGCATTGCATCTGTGATTACTCGACAAACCTAGACAGATCATTGAATGTAAAGTGCTTTAGTGAAAAATAAGACTGTGAAAGATCCTGTTCAAATGAGTCATTTATTTCACGTTCTCTGAAAACATTAGGACTGTGTAGTGTACTGAACACCTCATAAGCATTGACATGAAAACATTTCTCATGATAATCACCAACCTGTAAACTTCCTTCTAGAAAGGTTTATTATAACATCTATACGGAGCTCAGATTTTAATTAGCAAGGTTGCTTGCAATGCCAATCATAAATGGTGAATTCTGTTGTTTGTTCAGATTGCTAGTAATGATGTTTCCCTTTGCTAAATCACCATCGAATGGAAACAGTTAAAAACGTTTCCACCTTTCAATGCATTGAGCAACCCCACTCCAAAGCTTGGCATCAAGTTTAGGCAATTATTGAGAAAAGGGCTGTGGCATTAGCACTCCCTGAATGGTTTCAGTATAATGTCAAATAGCCACAGTGTGATGGAAAGCTTGTGCATGCAACCATCTTCAAACTGGCATCAAATGCTGGCTGGGGAATATTGGGGAACACCAAGCCATGTGTTATTACACCTTTAATATTGGCAGCTGAGATCAGCTACTGAATGTTGGGGAACACCAAGCCATGTATTATTACACCTATAACATTGGCAGCTGCGGTCAGCTACTCAATGCAAGCTATGTCTGGAAGTGCCCTTATCTGTGCAGAGAGATATAAACAGCAACAAGTGTCGCAAGGCAGACTATGGACTGTAGATTGCTAATCTTTGCAGGAAGGTGTATGATGTAAATGAAACTGCTGTCTTGAATAAGCATTCCTGTTAAACTCAGAAACATTTTCATTGCTGACTTCCCTGCCACATCACACTAAAATGTAAGTTGCACAGTCTAAATAGAAATAATAATCTTTGTTTACAATGTAATCCTCCTTACTAATTTTTGTTTCAAGTTCTGGGAACAGCAGAGGGCTGTGTCAGCTAATAGGTTTTTGAAACTTTAATTATGTAAGTGATTTAGAAATGGGGGATGATGACTAACAAGGGCAAGAGAGTCAGGAAACACTAAGCTGAAACTTAGATAATGATGTTGGACTTTCCAATTAGTCACTTTGGTTAAATTAAATTATATTTAATATATTTGCACATAAGTGAATTTTTCAATCTAGGAGTTCAGATATAAAGTTTTATTTAAGTTAATAAGCTATCAAAGTTATTACAAGTCACACTAAATAGCTCTCCCGATCCCACAAATAACACCTCCAGCTTCGTTAAATTATATCACAAATACACAAGCACTGAAGCCCCTAACTTACAAATGGTACATATGGAAGCATTCCAGGAAGAAGGCTTTGTACAAATGGATGAATACATGGACTCACAGAGTGAGTCCTATAGTGCCAAAAATGCCTTTAGAGCCCAGGTCCATGCTGAACAAAATACCAATCTTACTTAGTCCCATTGCCTGCATTTGTCCAAATCGCTCAAGACCTTTCCTATCGACCTGCCCAAGTGCCTTTTAAGTGTTATTAATGTATCTGCCTCTACTGGCAGCCCAATCCATATAAAGACAAACTTCTGTGCAAACAATAAGTTGGCCCTCAGGTTCATATTTAATTTCTGCTCTCTCATCTTAAACCGATGCCATCTATTTCTTGGTTCTCCAAACATGGGGAAAAATACTCTGTATTCACCATATTTATGTCACTCAAGATTTTATGTAGCTCTATAATATCAGCTTTATTGAAAAAAGTGCTTCCCGGCATATATGATGAATAAACACTTCTCGGGCTTCCAGCCGGGTACAGTTATCAATTTTAACCGATTTTTCAATGACAAACTCTGCCATCTTCATCAGGGATGATGCCTGGGTGTGTCTAGTCCAGTGGTATTTATACCCCATTGTCCATCCCTCCTGAACGGTTAGTCCTCACCAATCAGGTTTCCGCTGTACCAACTTGCTTACAATCAAAACTGGAATTCAAGACAAGACTGGTAGTATAGGGATGAGGCTGGCGTTTATAACTACTGGCAAACACAGCTAACGTGTTGAATAGACTGTAACTTCCCTTTCAAAATTGTGCTTATGAACCTCCTGTAGGTCCTGGCATTCTTGTGGTGTTCCGGGGGATTCGATGAATCGGAGTCTCGAAGTCGCAGTCCAGTGGCTCACATCTAAATAAAGGCAGAGAGGCCTGAGCAAGAGAGTGAGGAACGAGGCAACATTTGGCCTTTGCTGGAGTGGAGTTGGGGTCAAATTGAAGTGGCAAGGCCCAGGTTCAAGAGCAAGGAGGAAGCCAATGCTGGAGTGGACTTGGGGCGGAAATGAAGCGAGAGGACCCGGGCTCAAGAACGAAGAACAAACCAGTGCTGGAGTGGTCAAATTGTAGCGGCAAGGCGTGGGTCTGTGAGCAAGGAACAAGCCGAAGTTTGGTCGATTAAACACAGGATCAGATTGAAAAGGTCAGGATATCGAGGACAGAAGAAAGGTTTAGTCATCTCTGAGCTGAACTGAGGCTGTGGCCTGCAACTAACGGGCTTCTGTACTGGATACAGCATATATGTCAAACTCAAGGCCCACGGGCCAAATCCTGCCCACGGTGGAATTATCCTTGGCCCGCGAGATAATATCTAATTACTATTAAAGCTGGCCCCAGTAATCGAAGCGCCTATGGCGTATGATATGGCTAATGCTGAGTTTATTCAGGTACCAGGTTTTCAGGGTTTTTAGTGTTTACTCGGCAGTCTTGCTCGGCAGTCTTCTTCATAAGAAATGGAATTTGTAAAGTGAAACACTTTGTAGTTATAGCAGAGACTGAGACACGTGAGAGCAGGCTGAAAAAACGGAGGCAACGAAAGCTGCGTTCGCATGCGTCGGGCTGATCCAGCCCGCATGAAGCTGCATTTTGCTCAATCCGGCCCGTGACCTAAAATGAGTTTGACACCCCTGGGATACAGTGATGAACTGGCTTCATAGCTGTGGACTCATTTTCATGAAGTTTATTTCTGAGTGTTATTTGTTTACTTTTTATTCTTTGCATGATTTATTTTTCTCATACATTGAGTATTTGACAGTCTTTTTAACGGCTCTATAGCTTCTTTGTTTTTTGTGACTGCCTGCAAGAAGACAGATGTCAAGGTTGTACATATTATACATACTTTGATAGTAAGTGTACTTCGAGCTTTGATTAAAACTTTGAGCAAACATTGTGTCTTCCACTGGGCATTGGCTGAAGTCCCCAGTGGTATGTAAAAAAGGGAAATCTCCAGGTTCCTAATTACCTTAATTTAAATTCTAACAGGAGAGCTTTATTTGTGTTGTAATATAGTCATTGAATGTATAACAATATAACAATAGTCCCCAGATTGTAAAGTAGGTTATGAGAAACTGAGGGTAATCTATTCATTGTGGTAATCCAAGATTGAACATGTCTCTGCAGATGAAGATTTGATGCAAAGTCTGGCAATCAATGCAGTGTGCTCCTTGGTTTGTTGTACTAGTGGCTGTGATGCAGTTTACCCTCTACGTACCCAGACTGTCCACGATATGGCCTACCAATGACCAACAGCAAAAGGAAGCAATTGAAATGTTCCAGCAAGTTCTGGCACTGGTTCACAAGGGCAAGGACAGTGTTGTAATTGTGAGATATTGAAAAGGTAATAAACACTGCAACCAGTCAACATATATCAATAACTGAAACACAGGTATTCGATCATCGCTATGGCAGAGCTTTGTATACAGCAGGGAAACCTATTGCACTCATAACAAGAACAGACTACACTGGCAACATCTGAGGTCAGAACTGAACCTGGCTCACTGGAGTTTTGAGCTAATAACTCAATCTGCTGTGTTGTAGGGAGAATCAGACATTAGACAAATAGACTAGATACAAAGAAAGGCAGAATGGGAATGAGAGAAGCCAATGAAATAAAATGCTGATAACACTGGGAAACAGTAATTGATCATTCAAACATTAATATATGCTTCTAACTCATATACCAACTGGCCCAATATTTATGTCCTGCATACATACCTATACTTTTTTCAGGTGAGCAGATTAAGATTTGGGTTTGAGACTCTACCACTCAGGGCAGATTTGCAGAGTAAAAGTCACTGGAAAGAGAGGATGCTGGTGTCTGATTACCTCATTATCTTGTGCTGTAGGTGACTGGGCTTTAGGGACTTTGTTCATTTAATAAAGGGGAAATCTGAAAGTCATCTCCCTGGATCTGGCCAGATGTTGGTTGTCTAAGACTAAAATAATCGCTGCCTCTCTGAATGAATGTAAGGACTGGACTACATAGAAACATAGAAAACCTACAGCACAATACAAGCACTTCGGCCCACAAAGTTGTGCCGAACATGTCCCTACCTTAGAAATTACTACGCTTAACTATAGCCCTCTATTTTACTAGGCTCCATGTACCTATCTAAAAGTCTCTTAAAAGACCATATCATATCTGCCTCCACCATCGTTGCTAGCAGCCCATTCCACGCACTCACCACTCTCTGAGTAACAAACTTACCCCTAACATCTCCTCAGTACCTACTTCCCAGCACCTTAAACCTGTGTCCTCTTGTGGCAACCATTTCAGCCCTGGGAAAAAGCCTCTGACTATCCACACAATCAATGCCTCTCATCATCTTGTACACCTCTATCAGGTCACCTCTCATTCTCCGTTGCTCCAAGGAGAAAAGGCCGAGTTCACTCAACCTATTCTCATAAGGCATGCTTCCCAATCCAGGCAACATCCTTGTAAATCTCCTCTGCTCCCTTTCTATGGCTTCCACATCCTTTCTGTAGTGAGGCGACCAGAACTGAGCACAGTGCTCCAAGTGGGGTCTGACCAGGGTTGTATATAGCTGCAACGTTACCTCTCGGCTCCTAAATTCAATTCCACGATTGATGAAGCCCAAAACACCATACACCTTCTTAACCACAGAGTCAACCTGCGCAGATGCTTTGAGCGTCCTATGGGCTTGGACCCCAAGATCCCTCTGATCCTCCACACTGCCAAGAGTCTTACCATTAATACTATATTCTGCCATCATATTTGACCTACCAAAATGAACCACTTCATACTTATCTGGGTTGGACTTCATCTGCCACTTCTCAGCCCAGTTTTGCATCCTATCAATGTCCCGCTGTAACCTCTGACAGCCCTCCACATTATCCACAACACCTCCAACCTTTGTGTCATCAGCAAACTTACTAACCCATCCCTCCACTTCCTCATCCAGGTCATTTATAAAAATCACAAAGAGTAAGGGTCCCAGAACAGATCCCTGAGGCATACCACTGGTCACCGACCTCCATGCAGAATATGACCCGTCTACAACCACTCTTTGCCTTCTGTGAGCAATCCAGTTCTGGATCCACAAAGCAATGTCCCCTTGGATCCCATGCCTCCTTACTTTCTCAATAAGCCTTGCATGGGGTACCTTATCAAATGCCTTGCTGAAATCCATATACACTACATCTACTGCTCTTCCTTCATCAATGTGTTTAGACACATACTCAAAACCTACCTATACAACGTACTTAAAGAAATTGGAAAAGTGTCATCCATGTTGTCTCTGCAAAATCTACCTCCCAAAATTCCTGGGAAACAAGATCCGTGTCTTCTCACAGGTCAAATTCCCTAGCTTTAAGGTCCTGAGTGAATCATAGTCTTCCAAATTGTCATTCTGATTTAAACACTATCACAAGTAGATGTTGTCTGGCGAGCAGAAGAAAAAGAATTCAGCACGTGCCCAAGGCAGCTTGAAGAACTGTAGCATGGCCACTTGCTGCTGGCTGCTGGGATCCTCGGATCCCTGACCGTTCAAAGCGGAGAAGGAGCATTCAGGAGGGCATTGAGAACTTCCAGGCCGTACACAATGTAAACATTAGAAGTCACACTTCCACATGATTCCCATCCCATTGGGCACCTCTTGCCCTCCTTTGAAAGTGTGCAGTTACCACAATGCACTCAATAGCCACCTCAAAAATCACAGAACTGGTGTGGGAGAAGTCACCATCAATCATAAGGGATATTCTAAGAAAAGGAAAGGATGATTGGAGTATGGAAGTCCAATTATACATGATTAGTGCATAACTATTAACTTATTAGAGCATGATTGCATGATTAGAATTTAGCAGTAAACTCCAAATTTTGACTGCAGCAGAGCAGAAAATTGTGCACATTGTGAGTATGTTGTTACAGTAAGTTTTGTTATGTCTGATTTGGGCACAGCAGGAAATGGTCAATTGGTTGACTCTAGTATATCATGAACTGCATTTTGTGGATGAAAGAGATAAAAGAGTAAATTTTGTGGCAGGAAGTGGTGCAGTACATAATTCAGAGATATCAGTTAAATTGTGAAGTGAATGTACAGCGGAACATTGTCCACTGTTTCACGGTGGTATAGGAATAAATTATGGTGGATGATTGGATTAAAGCAGTAAATTGTGGTGTGAATACCAGAAATATAAAATGTTATGACTGGGTATGAGGAGGACTTGTAATGCACAATCAGGACAGAAGAGTGAATGTGTATGTGTGACAAGAGGTGAGGATGGTAAGGACCCCAGTGCTGGAGTATCAAGACATGATTTCAAGACTGAGACAAGAACAGACTTCTTGATGAGATGCTAGACAAGAACCTGATGAAGCTAGATGAGATTCCAAACAAGACAGAAATCCTAAACGCAATTGCAGACTGGACCGAATTTGAGCTGATCTTTGAGCACCGCAGGTTCAGCTGCTCTTTAAATATCCAAATCTTGGTGTCAAAACATGGTCGCCAATTAGCAGAGTGGACCAGAATCTTCAAAGGGACTGCAGCAGCTAACCATACTCTGGGGAATCGGAGCACCTAAATCCTAGAGGCTGGCACTGGTGGATGCATCCCATTACAGTGCGATGCATGTAATGTATTCTGCACTGTATGCTTGTGAGATAGTATAGCACAAACATATACAGAGCATGACTGCTGTATGGTACACAATATACATACCGTATACACAGAAAAGTAAACTGTACACTGCGTGCATATTCGGCATTTGTGCATTGCAGTGCTTGCAGGTTAGCCTATTTTACTTTTTTATGTAAAAGCTTGAAGCTTTTAACTGAACATCTTTTATAGAGCAACTGCAGAATTACCGTGGTCAACAAAATATATTGTGTCAAATTACATGCAAGATTGAAGCACATGTTTGTTAAGATTGAAACACATGCACAGCACAGAGAATGAATAATAATTATTGGAATATCAGAGAGATTTCATACCCATTTCTTATCCTCTCCAGGATCCGAATCACACTGCAAGTCAACGACATTTATTTAGGATCATAGACACGGGGAAGCCTGCCAATGTGGGAAATCCAAGGCAACCCACACAAAATGCTGGAGGTACTCAGTAGGCCAGGCAGAGTTCTATGGAAATTAATAAACAGTTGACATTTCCTTCCCTTTCTCCCATGGTCCACTCTCCTCTCCTATCAAATTCTTTCTTCTCCAGCCCTTGACCTTTCCCATCCACCCACCAGGCCCTCCTCCTTCCTCTTTCCCCACCTTTTTTATTCTGGCAACTTCCTCCTTTCTTTTCAGTGCTGAAGAAGGGTCTAGGCCTGAAACGTTGACTCTTTATTCATCTCCATAGATGCTGCCTGACCTGCTGAGTTCCTCCAGCATTTTGCATGTGTTCCTCCTCTTTCATGCAAATACTTCATTTATACCAAATGAAAGGCAAAAAGAAACACAGAAGTGGCTTGGAATCAAGGATACATAAAGCAAGTAATAAATCCTTGAACCATGGATTCACGCATTCTGCCTCCTCTTCGAGTGTTCCTGAGTGTGAAGTTTCAGTACTTTTCCCATGGTGCAAGCTAGCAGCTCCAAAGTGCTTCTCTTTGGCACACATCAGCAAAACTTACCAAAGGGTATGGAAAGGAGACCTTGTTGTGAAATGGACAAATTCACTGGTTTTACTGACTTTGGTCAAAGTCACATTGTTGTCAAGAGTTCCCTATGTTTTAGTCCACAGCTGGTCCGTGCTGTGCAAGGATTGATTACTAGTGACACTAAGAACCCAGAATGAAAAAACACTCCATTTCTCAGACCTGACAACTCTCACCTGGATAAGCAGATAAATTTAATCTGGGATATAAATATCAAATAAAAAATAAATGCAATCTATTACTTTTTCGATCATTTATCAAACATTAATGTAAAAGGTTATGGCTGATTTGAAGCTAATGTGCCTTCCATGATGGTGGCTTTTCAGATTTTACAAACATTGATCTTTGTTAATCTGGAAAATTAAACTAACCGTTTAACTGAAAATTTGAAACAAAAACAGAATATGATGGAAACACTCATCAATTTGTCCCAACAAAGGGTCTTTGACCTGAAGTATTGAGTCATGGTATCATATAGCACAGAATCAGGCTCCTTGGACCTCCACATCAATGCCAGCCTTTTTGTCCATCAATAACATGGGTTGAGTACCCTTTATCTGAAATGATTGGGGCCAGAAGTGTTTCAAATTTCAGGTTTTTTCTGATTTTGGAATATATAATGAGACAGCTTGGGATCACCACAGCTTGTGAATCTGAATACACATGCTACTGGTAAGCAGTCTTTGTTCATCACACATGTGTACTGTTGCAGCCCTTAAGCCTGTTCGATTTTCATCAGTGTCAATCTTGGCAAACTGATCAATGAATTTCTCTGCTGCTTCATAATCAGCAGACACTTTATCATCACAAATCTTCAAAATAAAAATTCTGTGCCTTTACTTAACTTTCTGCAATCAGCCTGCTGAATATTCTCAATTACATTCAATTTTCAGTTTCGTGACAGATCTTTCTTTGTTTCATGATCAGCATACTGTTAAGCGGCATATGTTCACTCTGCTTTTGCATTTTATGCCCTGTTTCTCTATTTTTCATTAACTTCTATTCATTATATATGAGGTCCCTTCTCAGAACTGTCTGTGATGTGCAGAGAAACGTACATCATCCGGGAAACTTCCCAGCACCTTGTGGAATTCTCCATTTGTGACCTCATATGCTCAAAAAACATTTGGATTTTGGAGGTTGTAGGTTTTGGAATTTTGGATAAGAGGAACATACCTGAAATCCCATGTAACCAGTTGTCCATATCCTTCTGTGTCTTGCCTACTTAACTGCTTGTTTAAATAATGTATCTCTTAAACTCAGTGATTGTGTGATTCCACCTCATTTTCTGCAGAGAATTTCAGATATCAATTACTCTCCATAAACATAACTTGCCCTCAAATCCTTTTTAAAACTCCTTCCTCTCATCTTGTGTTTGATACCAGCACCATGGGAAAGAGATTTCTGACTTTCTACTGACTTGTTTTGTTTTTCCACAGATGTTACTTAATCTCTTTAGTGTTTGTAGCATTTTCTATTCCTAACAATCGCTTGTTATTTTACATATATTTATCTTAAATATTAAACAAATTAAAGCAACATGAAATATTGTAATGAGCACACCAGACAGTAGTAAAAAGCAAGTGGATGGTGGAAATAGAACGTGGAATTTCATTGTAAAATATTTTCCCCCTCTAAAATGTGAAGGCAATTAGCATACAAGAACCTGTAGCTGTTGATCATTTCAAAGTGCAAAGTAAGTTTATTATCAAAATTCATAAATGTCACCATATACAACCCTGAGATTTACTTTCCTGTGGGCATACTCAGCAAATCTCTAGGATTGTAACTATAACAGGATCAATGAAAGATCAACCAGAGTGCAGAAGACAACAAACTGTGCAAATGCAAATATAAATAAATAGCAATAAATAACAAGACCATGAGATAACAAGTCCTTAAAGTGAGATCATGGGCTGTGAGAACGTCTCAATGGATGGGGCAAATGAATGTAGTTATCCCATTTTATTCAAGAGCCTGATGGTTGGGAGGTAGTAACTGTTGTTGAACCTGATGATGCAAGTGCTGAGGGTCCTGTTCCTTCTACCTGATGCCAGTGGCAAGAAAACAGCATGACCTGAGTTGTCGGGATCTCTATTGATGAATGCTGACGTTCCGAGGCACTGTTTCATATCGATGTGCTCAGTGGTTGGGAGGGCTTTATCAAAGATGTACTAGACCGAATCCACTACCCTTTCATAAGATTTTTCATTCAGTGACATTAGTGCTTCCATACCAGGCCGTGATGCAGCCAGTCAATACACTGTCTACTACACATCTATAGAAGTTTGCCAAAGATTTAAATGTCATGCCAAATCTCCACAGACTCCTAATGAAGTAGAGGTGCCGCTGTGCGTTATTCACAATTGTACTTGCATACTGGATCCAGGATAAATCCACTCAGGAAATAAAAGCTGTTAACCTTCTCCACCTCTGATCCTCCAACGAGGACTGGCTTGTGGACCTCTGGTTTTCATCTCCTGAAGCCTACAACCAGTTCCTTGGTCTTGCTGACATTGAGGGAGAGGTTGATGTGAGGACACCACTCAGCCACATTTTCCATTTCCTTCCTGTGTGCTGATTCATCACCACCTTTGATTTCGTCCATGACAGTGGTGACATCAGCAAACTTGAATATGACATTGGAGCTGTGCTCAGCTACTCAGACATAGGTGTAAAGCGAGTAGAGCAGGAGGCTAAGCACACATCCCTGAGGTGCTCCTGTGTTGATGGAGGTTGTGGACGAGATGTGTTACGAATCTGAACTGACTGGGGTCTACACAAGAGAAAATCTATGATCCAATTTCACAAGGAAATATTGAGGCCAAAGTCAGGAAGCTTATTGATTAGTTTTGAGGGGATGATGGTATTAAATGCTGAGCTCTCATTGACATAGAGCATCCTGATATTTGCATCTTTGCTGTCCAGATGTTTTTAGGCTTGAGCAAAGAGCCAATGAGATGGCATCTGCTGTGGACCTGTTGCTCCAGTAGGGATCAACACGTACAAACACGCTGGATGAACTCAGCAGGTCAGGCAGCATCCGTTGAAATGAGCAGTCAACATTTTGGGCCGAGACCCTTTGTCGCTTGTTCTCGGTGTCAGATGTGGGAGGTCCTGGAGTCTCCGAGCCTCCCGGGCGTCCACATCCGCACCAGGTGTGCCGAGCTGCAGCTCCTAAGGGACCGGGTTAGGGAACTGGAGCTGCAGCTCAATGGCCTTCATCTGGTCAGAGACAGTGAGGAGGTGATAGAGAGGAGTTACAGGCGGGTGGTCACACCGGGGCCATGGGAGGCAGACAAGTGGGTTATGGTTAGGAGGGGGAAGGGGAAGAGTCAGGTACTAGAGAGTACCCCTGTAGCTGTACCCCTTGACAATAAGTACTCCTGTTTGAGTACTGTTGGGGGGGGGGGGGCAGCCTACCTGGGGGAAGCAACAGTGGCCGTGCCTCCGGCACAGAGTCCAGCCCTGTAGCTCAGAAGGGTAGGGAAAGGAAGAGGAAGGCAGTAGTAATAGGGGGACTCGATAGTTAGGGGGTCAAATAGGCAATTCTGTGGATGCAGTCAGCAGACCCGGATGGTAGTTTGCCTCCCTGGTGCCAGGGTCCGGGACCAAGATCTGTGTCCTGATCGCGTCCAAGATATCCTGAAGTGGGGGGGGTGAGGAGCCAGAGGTCATGGAACATATAGGTACCAACGACATAGGTAGGAAAAGGCAAGAGGTGCTGAAAGGAGAATATAGGGAAATAGGATGGGAGTTGAGAAGAAGGACCACGATGATAGTAATCTCAGGATTACTGCCTGTGCCACGTGACAGAGAGAGTAGGAATAGAATGAGGTGGAGGATAAATGTGTGGCTGAGGGATTGGAGCAGGAGGCAGGGATTCAAGTTTCTGGATCATTGGGACCTCTTTTGGGGCAGGTGTGACCTGTACAAAAAGGACGGGTTGCACTTGAATCCTAGGGGGACCAATATCCTGGTGGGGAGATTTGCTAAGGCTACTGGGGAGACTTTAAACTAGAATGGTTGGGGGGTGGGAATCAAATTGAAGGAACTAGGAGAGAGGAGGTTAGTTCACAAATAGAGAAAGCTTGTCAACAGTGTGTGAGGGAGGATAGGCAGGTGATAGAGAAGGGGAGCAGTCAGACCGAAGATGCAGGGGAGAAGGAAGAAAAAGATAATAAAGTTGTTTGCACCATTAGGGATAAACAGAGAGTAAGAGGTGGAGAGTTTCTTAAGTGCATCTATTTTAATGCTAGGAGCATTGTAAGAAAGGTGGATGAGCTTAGAACATAGATTGATACCTGGAAATATGCTGTTGTAGCTATTAGTGAAACATGGTTGCAGGAGAGGCGTGATTGGCAACTAAATATTCCTGGATTTTGTTGCTTCAGGCGTGATAGAATCAGAGGGGCTGGGGGGGGGAGTTGTTGCATTGCTTGTCAGAGAAAATATTACAGCGGTGCTTTGGAAGGATAGATTAGAGGGCTCATCTAGGGAGACTATTTGGGTGGAATTGAGGAATGGGAAAGGTATAGTAACATTTATAGGGATGTATTATAGACCACCTAATGGGGAGTGAGAATTGGAGGAGCAAATTTTTAGGGAGATAGCAGGTATTTGTAGTAAGCACAAGGTTGAGATTGTGGGAGATATTAATTTTCCACACAGACTGGGAAGCCCATTCTGTAAAAGGGCTGGATGGTTTGGAGTTTGTAAAATGTGTGCAGGATAGTTTTTTGCAGCCCACTGGACTCAGGGTTGAGATTTTTGTTTGGAGAAAAGTTAACTTTGAGGAGATGCGAAAGGATTTAGAAGGAGTGGATTGGGACAATTTGTTTTATGGGAAGGATGTAATAGAGAAATGGAGGTCATTTAAAGGTGAAATTTTGAGGGTACAGAATCTTTCTGAACCTGTTAGGTTGAAAGGAAAGGAAAGTTTGAGAGAGCAATGGTTTTCAAGGGATTTTGGAAACTTGGTTTGGAAAAAGAGAGAGATCTACAATAAATATAGGCAGCATGGAGTAAATGAGGTGCTCGAGGAATATAAAGAATGTAAAAAGAATCTTAAGAAAGAAATTAGAAAAGTTAAAAGAAGATATGAGGTTGCTTTGGCAAGTAAGATGAAAATAAATCCGAAGGGTTTCTACAGTTATATTAATAGCAAAAGGATAGTGAGGGATAAAATTGGCCTCTTAGAGAATCAGAGTGGACAGCTATGTGTGGAGCCAAAAGAGATGGGAGAGATTTTGAACAATTTCTTTTCTTCGGTAGTCACTAAGGAGAAGGGTATTAAATTGTGTAAGGTAAGGTAAACAAATAGGGTAGTTATAGAAACTATGATGATTAAAGAAGAGGACGTACTGGTGCTTTTAAAGAATATAAAAATGGATAAATCTCCGGATCCTGACAGGATATTCCCTAGGACCTTGAGGGAAGTTAGTGTAGAAATAGCAGAGGCTCTGACAGAAATATTCCAAATGTCATTAGAGACGGGGATGGTGCCGGAGGATTGGTGTATTGCTCATGTGGTTCCATTGTTTACAAAGGGTTCTAAGAGTAAACATAGCAATTATCGGCCTACATGAGGAAATCTGCAGATGCTGGAAATTCAAACAACAACACACACAAAATGCTGGTAGAACACAGCAGGCTAGGCAGCATCTATAGGGAGAAGCGCTGTCGACATTTCAGGCTGAGACCCTTCGTCAGGACTAACCGAAAGGGAAGATAGTAAGAGATTTGAAAGTAGTGGGGGGAGGGGGAAATGCAAAATGATAGGAGAAGACCGGAGGAGGTGGGATGAAGCTAAGAGCTGGAAAGGTGATTGGCGAAAGTGATACAGAGCTGGAGAAGGGAAAGGATCATGTGACGGGAGGCCTCAGGAGAAAGAAAGGTGGGGGGAGCACCAGAGGGAGATGGAGAACAGGCAAACAACTAAATATGTCAGGGATGGGGTAAGAAGGGGAGGAGGGGCATGAACGGAAGCTAGAGAAGTTAATGTTCATGCCATCAGGTTGGAGGCTACCCAGCCGGTATACAAGGTGTTGTTCCTCCAACCTGAGTTTGGATTCATTTCGACAGTAGAGGAGGCCATGGATAGACATACCAGAATGGGAATGGGACATGGAATTAAAATGGGTGGCCACTGGGAGATCCTGCTTTTTCTGGCGGACCGAGCATAGGTGTTCCGCGAAACGCTCTCTCAGTTTGCGTCGGGTCTCACCAATATATAAAAGGCCACACCAGGAGTACCGGACGCAGTATACCACACCAGCTGACTCACAGGTGAAGTGTCGCCTCACCTGGAAGGACTGTCTGGGGCCCTGAATGGTGGTGAGGGAGGAAGTGTAAGGGCAGGTGTAACATTTGTTCCGTTTACAAGGATAAGTGCCAGGAGGGAGATCGGTGGGAAGGGATGGGGGGGACGAGTGGACAAGGGAGTTGCGTAGGGAGCGATCCCTGCGAAAAGCAGAAGGGGGGGGGGAGGGGAAAATGTGTTTGGTAGTGGGATCCCGTTGGAGGTGGGGGAAGTTATGGAGAATTATATGTTGGACCTGGAGGCTGGTGGGGTGGTAGGTAAGGACAAGGGGAACCATATCCCGAGTGGGGTGGCAGGTGGATGGGGTGAGGGCAGTTGTGTGGGAAATGGGAGAGATGCATTTGAGAGCAGAGTTGATGGTGGACGAAGGGAAGCCCCTTTGTTTAAAAAAGGAAGACATCTCCTTCGTCCTGGAAAGAAAAGCCTCATCCTGAGAGCAGATGCGGCGGAGACGGAGGAATTGTGAGAAGGGGATAGCCTTTTTGCAAGAGACAGGGTGGGAAGAGGAGTAGTCCAGGTAGCTGTGAGAGTCTGTAGGTTTATAGTAGATATCAGTAGATAGGCCGTCTCCAGAGATGGAGACAGAAAGATCAAGAAAGGGGAAGGAGGTGTCAGAAATAGACCAGGTAAATTTGAGGGCAGGGTGAAAGTTGAAGGCAAAGTTAATGAAGTCGACGAGCTCAGCATGCATGCAGGAGGCAGCGCCAATGCAGTCGTCAATGTAGCGAAGGAAAAGAGGGGGATGGATACACGTATAGACTTGGAACATGGACTGTTCCACAAAGCCAACAAAAAGGCAGGCATAACTGGAACCCATATGGGTGCCCATGGCTACACCCTTGGTTTGGAGGAAGAGGGAGGAGCCTAAGGAGAAATTATTGAGAGTAAGAACTAATTCCACTAGACAGAGGAGAGTGGTGGTAGAGGGGATTTGGGTAGGTCTGGAATCCAAAAAAAACTGAAGAGCTTCGAGACCATCTCGGTGGGGGATGGAGGTATATAGGGAAAATAGTGAAAATAAGACGGAAGGGGCCAGGGAACTTAAAATCATAGAAAAAATTCAAAGCATGAGAAGTGTCACGAACATAGGTGGGAAGAGATTGAACAAGGGGGAATAAGACAGTGTCAAGGTATGCAGAAATGAGTTCCGTGGGGCAGGAGCAAGCTGAGACAATAGGTCTACCTGGACAAGCAGGTTTGTGGATCTTGGGTAGGAGGTAGAAACAGGAAATGCGGGGTGTGGGAACTATGAGGTTTGTGGCAGTGGATGGGAGATCCCCAGAGCTGATAAGGTTGGTGATGTTATTGGAGACAATGGCCTGGTGCTCCATAGTGGGATCATGATCAAGGGGTAAATAAGAGGAGGTATCATAGAGTTGTCACTGTGCCTCGGCCAGGTAGACGCCAGACAACAACAGCTCCCCCCTTATCAGAGGGTTTTATAGTGAGGTTGGGATTGGTGTGGAGGGAGTGGAGAGCAGAGCGTTCGGAAGGAGTTAGGTTGGAATTGGAACAGGGTGCGGTGAAGTCAAGACGGTTGATGTGCCGTCGGCAATTAGCAATAAAGAGATCCAGAGCAGGCAGAAGACCAGAGCGGGGTGTCCATGAAGAGGAGGAGGGTTGAAGACGGGAGAAGGGGTCATCGGTGGGTGTAGGAGAGTCCTTGTCAAAGAAGTAAGCTCGGAGACGGAGCCAGCGGAAGAAGAGTTCAGCGTCATGGCATACACAGAACTCACTGAGGTGTGGGCGAAGTGGGACAAGGGTGAGGCCCTTAATGAGGACAGAGCACTCTGCCTCAGAGAGTTGAAGGTCGGAGGGAATAGTAACGACCTGGCACGGATGAGAGATGGGATCAGAGGGGGGAGGGAGGTTGGTAGTGTCAGTGGAGAGGGAAGGGTTGGGCTGAGAGGAAGATGGAGCCTCTGAGGGCCCAGGTGCTGACGCTGGGATCTGAGGGAGAGGGGATGGCAGAGTGGTGGTGGGGGAGGGGGAGATGGGAGACACAATCACAGCATGTGAAGACCCGGCCTGGAGTTTGACATCAGTGGTGGGTAAATTAATGGAAAGTATTCTTAGAGATGGTAAATACAATTATCTGGATAGACAGGGTCTGATTAGGAACAGTCAATATGGATTTGTGCATGGAAGGACATTTTTGACAAATCTTACTGAATTTTTTGAAGAAGTTACTAGGAAAGTTGACGAGGTTAAAGCAGTGGATGTTGTCTATATGGACTTCAGTAAGGCCTTTGACAAGGTTCCACACGGAAGGTTAGTTAGGAAGGTTCAGTCGTTAGGTATTGATATTGAAGTAGTAAAATGGATTCAACAGTGGCTGGATGTGAGATGCCAGAGAGTAGTGGTGGACAACTGTTTGTCAGGTTGGAGGCCAGTGACTAGTGGTGTGCCTCAGGGATCTGTACTGGGTCCAATGTTGTTTGTCATATGCATTAATGATCTGGATGATGGGGTGGTAAATTGGATTAGTTAGTATGCAGATGATACTAAGATAGGTGGCATTGTGGATAATGAAGTAGGTTTTCAAAGCTTGCAGAGAGATTTTGGCCAGTTAGAAGAGTGGGCTGAACGATGGCAGATAGAGTTTAAAGCTGATAACTGTGAGGTGCTACATTTTGGTAGGAATAATCAAAATAGGACATACATGGTAAATGGTAGGGCATTGAGGAATGCAGTAGAACAGAGTGATCTAGGAATAATGGTGCATAGTTCCCTGAAGGTGGAATCTCATGTGGATAGGGTGGTGAAGAAAGCTTTTGATATGTTGGCCTATATAAATCAGAGCATTGAGTGTAGGAGTTGGGATGTAATGTTAAAATTGTACAAGGCATTGGGGAGGCCAAATTTGGAGTATTGTGTACAGTTCTGGTCACCGAATTATAGGAAAGATGTCAACAAAATAGAGAGAGTACAGAGGAAATTTACTAGAATGTTACCTGGGTTTCAGCACCTAAGTTACAGAGAAAGATTGAACAAGTTAGGTCTTTATTCTTTGGAGGGTAGAAGGTTGAGGGGGGGGGGACTTGATAGAGGTATTTAAAATTATGAGGGGGATAGATAGAATTGATGTGGATAGGCTTTTTCCATTGAGAGTAGGGGAGATTCAAACAAGAGGACATGAGTTGAGAGTTAAGGGGCAAAAGTTTAGGGGTAACAAGATGGGGAACTTCTTTATTCAGAGAGTGGTAGCTGTGTGGAACGAACTTCCAGTAGAAGTGGTAGAGGCAGGTTCAATTTTGTCATTTTAAAAAAATGGATAGGTATATGGACAGGAAAGGAATGGAGGGTAATGGGCTGAGTGCAGGTAGGTGGGACTAGGTGAGAGTAAGCGTTCAGCATGGACTAGAAGGGCCGAGATGGCCTGTTTCCGTGCTGTAATTGTTATATGGTTATACGGTTATATGCACCTCTTGTGTCATTCCAGACTTGAATAAGTCTGATCTGGCCTCAGCACATTTCAGATCCCATGGTTCATCCAGGGCTTCTGGTTGGGGAAGACCCTGAATGATTTAGTGGGGACACCCTCACCTACAGCTGTTCTAATGAAGTCCATTACAGCCATGGTGTATTAATTCAGATCTCGAGATGAGTCAGTACACTGACTTGAAGCAATCCCATAATCACTCCTCTGCCTCCTGTGACCCTTTAGTTGTTCTATTCTCTGGAGCCTTGCTTTTCAGGCTTTCCCTATATGCAGGTAGGAGGAGGGCAGCCAAGTGATCTGATTTACCAAGATGAGGAATGGTAGGCATTCCTTATCTTACAGTAGCAGTGGTCTAGTACATTGGGACATCTGGTGTTACAAGTTGTATGGTGATGGTAATTGGGCAGGGTTTTCTTCAAACAAGCCCGGTTGAAGTCTCCAACTATAATTAAAATGTATTGAGATGAGCTGTTTCTGTCTACAGGAGGCATCGTACAGTGCCGTGAGTGCTTGGTTATAGTTGGCCACTCGTGGTACATACACTGCTGTCAGTGTTACACATGAGAACTCCTGAGGGAAATAGAATGTTTGCATTTGACCGTGGGGTGTTCAAATTAGGGGGAACACGAGTTCAACAGGATCACCACATCGGAGCACCGAAAAACACACACTTCCTCCCTTTGCCTCCCCTGAGTTCACAATTCAGTCCATTCTGTAAATTGTAAATTCTTCTGGTCTGACTGCGGCATCCAGTGTGACTGCAGATAAACAAGTTCTGATAGCTGAAATGTCTCACAGCTGCCTCTGAAACAGCAGTCTTACCCTCTGATCATCAGTTTTATTCTCCAGTGACGGCACATTTGCAAACAAGGTGCTGGGTAGAGGAGGCCTCATCCCTCTGCGTTTCAGCCTAGGTTTGCCTCTCTTGCCATGAGTTCAGCCATGGCGATGAGACTTAAATGTCTGGATTCTTCAGTCACTCATGAGATATGAAGATCACTGAGGTGATTTAAAGTACTTTGTTTAGGGGAAAGTTCCATGCTACAGTTTGCAGTGAAGGCAATTCTAAAAAGTATATTTAAGAGGAATAATTAACATAAATTATTAACCAGTTATGTGATTCCTTGTGTCCTCAGGTGCACAATTATCAATGAGGAGCGAAAGTTCTACATTATGTGAAGCATTTCATGACACTTTAATAGTACAATACAATAACAATATTTTTATAAATCACATAAACTTAGCAAGCTTATTTATAATCTGAATGGATAGATTATAGAATCCCAGACATACCAGTCAAAAAATTCGATGGAGAATGTTTATTACATAACTGGAATGCAGTGCAGATTGGAATTAATAGTACAGGGAAACAATATTAACAACTAATCTAATTCATAATCTCTATTTTAATTTTAACATCAAAAGCAATTTAATGGTTCTCATCTGCTCAGTGTGGGAGGGGCTCTTTGCTAGATTTAAACTCCCAGAGATTATCATCAAACTTCGTAATGAAGTCTACAGCTTTTCCTGTACTTTTCTTTAATCATTTTCCCTGAAAGTGTACGTTCTTACAGCTGATTCTCTGATCAAATGCACTGAATCTGGCTGAGCTAGAAAGCTCTGGTCAGGAAAGGCTCAGCCACATTCCTCTGAAATGAACATAAGGTGAAATGAGAATGTGAACTCAGATGTGTTCTCTAGCCACCAGAGTAAACTTGCCGTAAACGTGGCAGTTCAGCATGCCCTCTGGATGTATTAACATTCATTATGTCCAATCAATTGCTTGTGAAATGCAGTCACCCTTAAAGTCGCTCACTAATAGGGGCATGTTGGCGTGCCACTAATATTACTGGACTGTTTTGTTTTAATTTATTTAGAGATACATAGAGTAACAGGCACTTCTGGCCCAATGAGCCTTTGCAGCCCAGTAACACCCATGTCACCAATTAAATTACTAAACCATAAGACGATAAGATATAGGAGCAGAATTGGGCCATTTGCCTGTCGAGTCTGCTCCACCATTTCACCATGGCTGATCCATTTTTCCTCTCATCCCCAATCTCCTGCCTTCTCCCCATATCCCTTCATGCCCTGACCAGTCAATAATCTATCACTCCCTGCCTTAAATATACATAAATACTTGGTCTCCACAATTGCCTGTGGCACAAATTCCACAGATTCACCACTTCTGGCTAAAGAAATTCCAGCTCTTCTCCATTCTAAAAGGACACCCCTCTATTCTGAGGTTGTGTTCTATGTCTTTAGACTCTTCCACCATAGGAAACATCCCCTCCACGTCCACTCTATCAAGGCCTTTCATCATTCCAAAGGTTTCAATGAGGTCACTGCTCTTCTGAATTCCAGTGAATACAGGCCCAGAGCTGTCAAACGCTCTTCATATGACAAGCCATTCAATCCTGGAACCATTTTTCAGTTTCAGCTCACCCCTTTCTAAGATAAGAGGCCCCGAACTGTTCACAATACTCCAAGTGAGGCCTCACCAGTGCTTTATAAAGTCTCAACCATACATCCTTGCTTACCGTACATAGGAGGAAATTGCAGCACCCGGAGAAAGCCCACAGTCATGAGGAGAACATATAAATTCCCTACAGACTCCGACGGAATTGAACCCACATCACTAGCAGGGTCATAGATTTATGCTACCCATGCCGAAAAATCAAAATGATTAATTAGAATTACTTTATTAATGAATAACATAAACTTAGAATAAATCCCATTATCATTTGTGAATGCGGATTCACTATCCCTCAACCATCAGGATCTTCGGAAAAAGGTGTTAACTACACTCATTTAAGGATTGTTATTTCATGCTCATTATTTATTGCTATTTATTTATATTTGCATTTGAGGAGTTTGTAGTCCATTGATCCTATTTACATGTACTGTTCTATCAATTTGCCAAGTATGCCCGCAGGAAAAAGAATCTCAGGGTTGTATGTGGTGACATGTATGTATTCTGATAAAAAAAATTACTTTGAACTTTGAACTTTGCATTGTCACAGAGCCCATCTCACTGATCAGCACCATCAAGGGACAGAAATCTACTGGACTTCCCATATCTCAACCGCACATGATTAAAATGTGGTTTACTCCTAAGTGCTCTCTGAAATGACTTAGCAAACCACTGAATTGTACCAAATTGGTGCAGAAACAACTCATTAAGAATAAAACAGATGGATCACACAGCACTGACCCAGGCATGAGTCACAGCAAAGGCATTAACAGGCAATCAACCTTGAAAATTCCTCCTCACCAAGATACTGGGCTAAAATTGGGACAATTGCCATCAAATTAATCATGCAAACCTTGACTCAGTCACATAATCCTGCCTACTCCTTTCAATAACCTATGATACTCCATTTTGAACATCATGGTATTGGTGACACAGGGACTGAAGATACAACATACAAGATGTTGGAGGAACACAACAGATCAAGCAACACCTATAGAGAGAGATGGCCATTAGATGTTTCATGCTGTGACAGTCCAACTGGATGGAGCGTTTCAGGGGAGATAGCCAGTATATGAAAGGGGGAGGGAAGGCTGAAGCAAAAGCTAGCCTGTGATAGGTAGATCCATGTGAGAGACAAAGAGGGGATGGGTGAGGGGAAGTAACAACAGAGGCTGAGAGGTGAAAGCTGGAGGCAGAAAAAGAATAAAAATGAAGGAATCTCTCAGGAGGGGAAGGTGGAGAAGAAGTTGTAGGTGGGGGGGCAGTTGGAACTAGTCCGGTGGGGGTAACCAGTGGGAGGAGAGTGGGTGATGGGAAATGGAGTTCAGGGGGTTACAGAAAGAAAGCTGGAGAATTCATTGTTAACACGAGGAAATCTGCAGATGCTGGAAATTCAAGAAACACACACAAAAAGCTGGTGGAACACAGCAGGCCAGGCAGCATCTATAGGGAGAAGCACTGTCGACGTTTCGGGCCGAGATCCTTCGCCAGGATTAACTGAAAGGAAAGATAGTAAGAGATTTGAAAGTAGGAGGGGGAGGGGAAAATCCAAAATGATAGGAGAAGACCAGAGTGGGTGGGGTGAAGCTAAGGGCTGAAAAGGTGATTGGCAAAAAGGGATACAGAGCTAGAGGAGGGAAAGGATCATGGGACGAGAGGCCTAGGGAGAAAGAAATGGGGAGAGGAGCACCAGAGGGAGATGGAGAACAGGCAAAGAGTGATGGGCAGAGAGAGAAAAAAAGGGGAGGGGAGGAAAAGAATAAATCAGGGATGGGGTAAGAAGGGGAGGAAAGGCATTAACGGAAGTTAGAGAAGTTAATGTTCATGCCATCAGGTTGGAGGCTACCCAGCCAGTATATAAGGTGTTGTTCCTCCAACCTGAGTGTGGCTTCATCTTGACAGTGGAGGAGGCCATGGATAGACATATCAGAATGGGAATGCGACATGGAATTAAAATGTGTGGCCACTGGGAGATCCTGCTTTCTCTGGCGGACTGAGCGTAGGTGTTCAGCGAAACGGTCTCCCAGTCTGCATCGAGTTTCACCAATATATAAAAGGCCGCACCAGACACAGTATACCACACCAGCTGACTCACAGGTGAAGTGTTGCCTCACTTGGAAGGACTGTCTGGGGCCCTGAATGGTGGTGAGGGAGGAAGTGTAAGGGCAGGTGTAGCACTAGTTCCACTTACAAGGATAAGTGCCAGGAGGGAGATCAGTGGGAAGGGATGGGGGGGTAAACGAATGGACAAGGGAGTCGCATAGGGAGCGATCCCTGCAGAAAGCAGAAAGAGGGGAAAGGGAAAGATGTGCTTGGTAGTGGGACCCCATTGGAGGTGGCGGAATTATATGTTGGACCCGGAGGCTGGTGGGGGTGGTAGGTAAGGACAAGGGGAACCCTATCCCAATTGGGGTGCAGGCGGATGTGGTGAGGGCAGATGTGCGGGAAATGGGAGAGATGCATTTGAGAGCAGAGTTGATGGTGAAGGAAGGGAAGCCCCTTTGTTTAAAAAAGGAAGACATCTCCTTCGTCCTGGAATGAAAAGCCTCATCCTGAGAGCAGATGCGGCGGAGATGGAGGAATTGCGAGAAGGGGATGGCATTTTTGCAAGAGGCAGGGTGGGAAGAGGAATAGTCCAGGTAGTTGTGAGAGTCTGTAGGCTTATAGTAGATATCAGTAGATAAGCCATCTCCAGAGATGGAGACAGAAAGATCAAGAAAGGGAAGGGATGTGTCGTAAATTTGAGGGCAGGGTGAAGTTGGAGGCAAAGTTAATGAAGTCAACGAGCTCAGCGTGCATGCAGGAAGCAGCGCCAATGCAGTTGTCGATGTAGCGAAGGAAAAGAGGGGGACGGATACCTGTATAGACTTGGAACATGGACTGTTCCACAAAGCCAACAAAAGGCAGGCATAGCTGGGACCCTTGTGGGTGCCCATGGCTACACCTTTGGTTTGGAGGAAGTGGGAGGAGCCAAAGGAGAAATTATTTAGAGTAAGGACTAATTCTGCTAGATGGAGGAGAGTAGTGGTAGAGGGAATTAGTTAGATCTGGAATCCAATAATAAACAGAGAGCTTTGAGACCTTCCTGGTGGGGGATGGAGGTATATAGGGACTGGACATCCATGGTGAAAATAAGGTGGTGGGGGCCAGGGAACTTAAAATCATTGAAAAAATTCAAAGCATAAGAAGTGTCACAAACATAGGTGGGAAGGGATTGAACAAGGGGGGATAAAACAGTGTCAAGGTATGCAGAAATGAGTTCGGTGGGGCAAGAGCAAGCTGAGACAATGGGTCTACCTGGACAGACAGGTTTGTGGATCTTGGGTAGGAGGTAGAAACGGGAAGTGCGGGGTGTGGGAACTATGAGGTTGGTGGCAGTGGATGGGAGATCCCCAGAGCTGATAAGGTTGGTGATGGTGTGGGAGACAGTGGCCTGGTAGTGGGGTCATGATTGAGGGGTAAATAAGAGGAGGTAGCAGCGAGTTGTTGCTGTGCCTCAG
Organism: Hemitrygon akajei; assembly: GCF_048418815.1. Lineage (NCBI taxonomy): Eukaryota > Metazoa > Chordata > Chondrichthyes > Myliobatiformes > Dasyatidae > Hemitrygon > Hemitrygon akajei. The sequence goes on from NC_133127.1 coordinate 118,034,078, forward strand.
CAAGGTAGAGATCAGTATTGTTCATGTCATTGTTCATGTCATCAGCTTGTACAGCTTGTAGCCTACTTGGGTAGAATATGAGCTGCTGTTCCCTTAGTTTGGGTTTGGCTTCACCCTGGCGGTGAAGGAGGCTGTGGGCAAATAGTCTGGTATGGGAATGTGGTGAAAAATCAATATGGCTAGCAACCGAGGCTCCAGATACCCTTGGCACCTAGAGCGCAGGCACCATTGAAATGATTGCTCAGTCTATGCCTTTTCCTCAATACAGACAGAAGGAACTGTACTTGCTGGAAACTAGAGGCACAAGCAAACTGCTGGAGGAAGTCAGCAAATATTGTCAAAAGGTACAGTTTATATATCAGGTCAAAGCATTTTATCTGCACTCTCAGTCCCACTTCCAATTGAGATTAAGAGTCGAAACCCAAAAAGTCAACTAACCATTTCCCTTCACAGATGCTTCCACAGTGAAACTGATGTAATTCAGAGCTATTGAACCAAACATATGGGACCCTTCATCTTACTGCACGGCATTCAGCATGCCATTGAAGAAAAATCTATAACTGACAATTACAATGCCTGATCAGGGAACTGAAGTACGAGGTAAAAAGGGAGAGCAAGGTTATCAGTATTGCTATAGATTTAAGTACACTATTGAAGGCCCTCCACTTCCTCTGGGACTGATCTTGTTATTAACCGACCTACGCTAAAGAAGTTTTCAGACATAAATAAATCAAGAACTCTTGTTGAGATGAGGAACAAAATACTTTGAGGATAACTGCATTCAATCAGTGGCATGAAATATATCCGACAAAATTCAAATAAAATCTCATTGCTAGGACTTGAAGCCTTTACAATGCTCAAGTCAAAGGTCAGACGCTTTGAATTTCAATGCTGACTAATTTTTGATACCATCTCAAAGCCTGGGTTCCCTGGACTTTTGATTTCAGGACAGATATTAATCTCATTGAATGGCATTGTGCCTGATGACATTGTTAAACCCAAACTTAATTGAGCTATTTCAAATGGTTGACTTCTAAGTCCAGAAAGCTTCAAAATACTGGGAGAAAGGATTTTTCTGTATGTAATAATCAAATTTTGATTTAAATATGGATTTCCTTTCAGGGTTTCAAAAGGGGTCTTTATGCTGCATTCAAGTAACATAAAGTAATATTTCCTATTAAATATTTGCTTCTAATCTCCTACAGTCTGACTGGAGAATGGTATAGCAGACGCTGGGCCTTTCTGTACTTTGCATCAAATATTTCAATTGTGTATCAGTGCACTTCCCCAAAAACAGTTTATTTTCCAAATACAACATGGACATACAGTATTTGACACAAGCTTCAAAGATTCTCCTCTTAACTTCAAACTTTTGAAACTTAAAGCAGCCTTCCAGCAGATACTGATAATTTTTGACACTGAACTGCAGTGTCTTACACAAACAGTGATATATTAAATCGACTCAGAATGTTGAAAGCTTGATAAAGGAGTGCAACACTAGCATCAGATCAGCAACCAACAAAGACCCTGTTATATTGTTATTAATGTTGACATGTGTTATCCTTGCTTGACTGGAGATTTGCACGATGGACATCAGCTATGCAAACATAAAGTAAAGCTCAAACCAAATCTCTGCACTTTTCCAAGACACAATGAAAGGATAAAGGCCTGGTTGTTCTTTAAACAATCTGACAACTGGAAGATACCCCATGCACGATTTCCTCCCAAAATATCAACTATCCTTTTGACTTCACAGATGCTGTTTAACCTACAGAGTTTCTCCAGCAATTTGATTTTTGCTCCAGATTCCAGTATCAATAGTCTCTTGTGTACGGTGGTAACGGGAAAATGAATCTGATGTTTCTGCAAAGGAAGAGAATTTAGACTACATCTAAACAACTGGTAACATATAGCCAATGAAAAGTGAAAAAGGCAATTGTGAAGGAATTGTTAACCGTCATTCCCCATATAACTACATTGTCCATTAAATGGCATCTTTCATACTTACTCACCTTTTGTCACTTGGTCAACAATGATCAACAGTAGAAGGAGACTTCAAGAGATGCTTAGAGTTAAATTCACACTAATTTTTATCTGCTACGTTACCACAAAATGGTAGAAGCTGCTAAGGATGAATTTATAAGAATTGAATTACATATTTGATAATCCAAGTACAAAAAAAATCAAATTATGAAAATGGTCCTCCAGAAAAAAAAGTAAGAAAATTAAATTCTGTTTTCTTCAAAGTAAAAGCATCAAGGCTCAATTTAAGCAACGGTAATTACGTGAAAAATTGTGTTATCATATATCATTCAAGTAGCTTGAATTTGAATTGATAAACATTTGATATGTTATATGTAGCTGGCTTTCTGAAAAGCCAAACTAGGAAAATGAATAATTTGCTGTAACTATGTCAAAGTTTTCTTGAAAATAGAGTTCTGCTTATTTTGAGGAAAATGGGAATGGGTGTAACAAAATATTGACAGGAATATGTGCAATTAAGTAGTCTGTGGACATTTTGTGATTTAGTTAGAATATTGATGTTTCAAGATGCTGAATATGAAAGATAACTTCAAACAATACGGACAATAAAAAAGAATACACAGACACATAAATAAATAAACAATTGGCCATTTTCTTTAGAGTGAGGACTGGACTCCCACTGAGCAATTTACCACTGAAATATTAAATTTCTCTTTCTCTTTTTGGCTGCTATATATCTTCTACATACATGTAGCAGTTTATTTGTGCAGTGTTTCAGTTCTCCAATTAATTTGAAACACTACCTTCCACAATCCATGCTGGGAAAGAGCTAGAAATGGTTGCATGAACCACTTATTGCTGCTAATATTATTGTTCTTGCATAGATTTTTGTAGAGTGACTATGCTGATTTCTCAGATATTGTACTGTTTACAGTTTTGATCTTTACATTTTGAGAAGAGATATAGTAGCACTGGAGGCATTTCCAGGATGGTTCACTGGTTGAATTTTTAGGATGAAGGGGGTGTGTAATGGGAAATGATCCATTGTATGATAAGAATGATTTTATTCAAATATGTAAAATTCTGAGGGAAATGTAGGTTCTGAAATAAAAGATCAGGAATTTAAAACTGAGTGTAGGAATTTCATCTCACAGAAGGTGAAGGAACTCTTGAATTTTCTACTCTAGATGATTCTGGAGGTTAGGCTGCTGACAGTAATCAAACAGGGAACAGATACACATTTCAAAATTCTGGGAACGGAGGGCAATCTGGAATGAGCAATGAGGAAGATCTGAGGCCTGAGGCAGATCAGCAATGATTGCAATAAACAGTGGAGTAGTCTTGAAAGTTCTAGCAGTCTAGCCCTACTCCTGTTTTCATAAGTATTTCCCCTCAGGAGAATCTAAAATTAGAGGTTATTACACCAGAATAAGGAATTGTCCATTTATGGCAAAGGAGAGGAGGAATTGCTTTCCTCTGAGGTCATAAATCTTTAGAATTCTACACCCCAGAGACCACTCATTTAATATATTGATTTTTCGACTATAGAAGAATCAGGATCAAATGAGCATTAACACAGATTGCCACAGGACGGTGGAGCCAAAGCAAGGTTCAGGTGGTTCTAAAACTTAACCTCACTTCTATTTATCGCTCTATGTTCAGCTGGAAAAGATTTTTGATATTTAAAAAGACAGCTTCTTTGACTCTTCAGAGCAGAGGGCTTTATTAATCACTTCTGGAGACATGTAATTTAACATAAAATTTACATTGAAAATGCATTTCCAATTGATGTGGTTGTTGCTAAATTTTACATTCTTTCTTCTGTCTTTCTTTGGAATTCCTAATTTGTCCAAATTGTTTATTCCCTGGGTATGTCAGGGGTCTAATGTTTTGACAGCAGTACTCTCATTCTGTATGTGGGATTCAAACTATACAACACCATTTGCCACCAGCCAGCTGATGTTTGGCTGTAGATCAATTTCAATTGAAATAGCTGGCCTACGATATTATTGAATTTTTAATTCATACTTTCCATTAGCAATGGTAACCGCCATTAAGTCAATAATGCTGCAAAGACTGGCTACTGTCAAACATATACTGCTGAATCTAATGTACTCGTCTCACAGTTCATTAAGAGTCAGAACAGGAAGAGGCAGATCATGCTTTCATGTTGTTACCATCACAGATTCTTTTTTAAAATTGTTCCTTGTCACTTTGATATAGAAGGACCACACTTTCAGTGTGCAATCACGATCAGGATGTGTCTGTAGAGTGGGAGGATATTTTAATAAACATATACCTACGGTTATAATACAGTTGGGGCTTGCCTACTGCTCTATAATGAGACAGAGTGCCATATAAATGCCAGGTTATTTCAACAGTGTAGGGCCCTTTCTCCTATCTGCACAATCAACTTCAGTAAATAGCAAATCAGTGGAGTCATTAACTTTATAACACATTAATACTAACTTGCACAATATCTAATTTGCAATTTCATTAACAATATTTTGGAATAGTAACTAAAGAAACATTGCAAAAATGATTTACAAAGATTTTATTCCCATTATCTTAAAAAATATCTGAATATCACGAGGAAATTGGGTGAAAGGATCAAAATCATAAATGTGTTACTTCTACCCCTCATCACTACTACCACCACCATAACTTACACCCCCCACCCCACCACCATAACTTAAAACCCCCACCACCAAAATAATTAACACCCACTACCCCAACACCATAAATTGAAACCCCCACCACCAAAATAATTTATAACCCCAACCCCACCAACAAAGTTAAACCCCCACCTCCAAAATAATTTACACTGACACCCCATCAACAAAATAACTTACACCCCACCCCCACCAACATACTTTACACCCCCACTCCACCACCATACCTTACACAACCCCTACCATACGTACACCCCACCCCACCATACTTTACACCACCCACCCCACCATCATACCTTACATCCCACCCCACCCTACCACCAAAATAACTTACACCCCACCCCCACCAACATACTTTACACCACCCACCCCACCACCAAAATAACTTACACCCCACCCCCACCAACATACTTTACACCCCCACTCCACCACCAAAATAACTTACACCCCACCCCCACCAACATACTTTACACCCCCACTCCACCACCATACCTTAAACAACCCCCACCATACGTACACCCCACCCCACCATACTTTACACCACCCACTCCACCACCATACCTTACACACCCCGACCACACCATACCTTACACACTCCCAACCCACCATACCTTAACCCCACCCCACCATACCTTACACCACACACCACACCATACCTTACACACTCCCAACCCACCATACCTTAACCCCACCCCACCATACCTTACACCACACACCACACCATACCTTACACACTCCCAACCCACCATACCTTAACCCCACCCCACCATACCTTACACACCACACCCCACCATACCTTACACACACCACCATATCTTACACACCCCCACCCCACCATACCTTACACCACACACCACACCATACCTTACACACTCCCAACCCACCATACCTTACACACCCCCACCCCACCATACCTTACACACACCACCATATCTTACACACCCCCACCCCACCATACCTTACACCACACACCACACCATACCTTACACACTCCCAACCCACCATACCTTACACACCCCCACCCCACCATACCTTACACACACCACCCCACCATACCTTACACACTCCCAACCCACCATACCTTCACCCCACCCCACCATACCTTACACACCCCCACCCCACCATACCTTACACACCACACCCCACCATACCTTACACACTCCCAACCCACCATACCTTCACCCCACCCCACCATACCTTACACACCCCCAATCCCACCATACCTTACACACACCACCATATCTTACACACCCCCACCCCACCATACCTTACACACCTCCACCCCACCATACCTTACACACCCCCAATCCCACCATACCTTACACACACCACCATATCTTACACACCCCCACCCCACCATACCTTACACACCTCCACCCCACCATACCTTACACACACCACCTCACCATACCTTACACAACCCCCAACCCACCATACGTTACACACCCCCACCCCCACCATACCTTACACACCCCACCCCACCATACCTTACACACCCCCACACCACCATACCATACACACCCCCAACCCCACCATACCTTACACAAGCCCCACCCCACCATACCTTACACACAACCCCACCCCACCATACCTTACACCCCCACCCCACCATACCTTACACACCCCCACCCCCACCATACCTTACACACCCCCACCCCACCATACCTTACACACCCCCACACCCACCATACCTTACACACCCCCAAACCCACCATACCTTACACACCCCCACCCCACCATACCTTACACACCACACCCCACCATACCTTACACACTCCCACCACACCATACCTTACACACCCCCACCCCACCATACCTTACACACCCCCAATCCCACCATACCTTACACACCCCACCCCACCATACCTTACACACCCCACCCCACCATACCTTACACACCCCCAATCCCACCATACCTTACACACCCCCACCCCACCATACCTTACACACCCCCAATCCCACCATACCTTACACACCCCACCCCACCATACCTTACACACTCCCAACCCACCATACATTCACCCCACCCCACCATACCTTACACACACCACCCCACCATACCTTACACACCCCCACCCCACCATACCTTACACACCCCCACCCCCACCATACCTTACACACCCCACCCCACCATACCTTACACACCCCCAATCCCACCATACCTTACATCCCCCACCCCACCATACCTTACACACCCCCCACCCCACCATACCTTACACACACCACCCCACCATACCTTACACCCCCAACCCCACCATACCTTACACACCCCCCACCCCACCATACCTTACACACCCCCCACCCCACCATACCTTACACACCCCCACCCCACCATACCTTACACCCCCACCCCACCATACCTTACACCACCAACCCCACCATACCTTACACACCCCCCACCCCACCATACCTTACACACTCCCAACCCACCATTCCTTACACACACCCCACCCCACCATACCTTACACACCCCCCCACCCCACCATACCTTACACCCCCCCACCACACCATACCTTACACAACCCCCACCCCACCATACCATACACACCCCCACCCCACCATACCTTACAACCCCAACCCAACCATACCTTACACACCCCCACCCCCACCATACCTTACACACTCCCAACCCACCATACCTTACACACCCCCAAACCCACCATACCTTACACAACCCCCACCCCACCATACCTTACACACCCCCCCACCCCACCATACCTTACACACCCCCATTACACCATACCTTACACACCCCCACCCCACCATACCTTACACACCCTCACCCCCACCATACCTTACACACCCACCCCACCATACCTTACACACCCCCACCCCACCATACCTTACACACCCCCCACCCCACCATACCTTACACCTCCACCCCACCATATCTTACACACCCCCCACCCCACCATACCTTACACCTCCACCCCACCATATCTTACACACCTCCACCCCCACCATACCTTACCCCCACCCCACCATACCTTATACACCCCCCACCCCACCATACCTTACACACCCCCACCCCCACCATACCTCACACCCCCAACCACAACATACCTTACACACTCCCAACCCACCATGCCTTACACATCCCCCCCACCATACCTTACACCCCCAACCCCACCATACCTTACACACCCCCCCACCCCACCATACCTTACACCCCCCCACCCCACCATACCTTACACACTCCCCCACTGATTAATGTGCTTCACATTCTTTGCTTCTTTGAAATTTGACATAGTGAATCAGTAACTTCTTCAATAAAAACAGTATAAATGCCAGCTCTAAAATCTGCAGACAGATCATTACAATCTCCATATTGTCAACGCCGACCACATCAGAAACCGGAAAAGGAAATGTGATTGTGAAATATACTTATCGTGCCAACAAGGTAGAGGGTGAGAATCCTCTGTGCACAGTTTAACTTCCTTTGTGCATCAGTAGCAAAAGGTGTGTGCACGTATACACACACACACACACACACACACACACACACACACACACACACACACACACACACACACACACACACACACACACACACACACACACCATAGCTTACACCCCCACCCCACCACCATACCTTATACACTCCCCCACTGGTGGATGCGTGCGTGTGCGTGTGCACACACACACATATACACTCACACACACTCACATACAGTCACACACACATTCACACACAAGTAGACTCACACACACACATGCACAAACACACTCTCACACACTCACACACAGATACTTACACATCCACACACACACTCACTCACACATACACACACTCATTTGTTGTCAATCCTGTTGTTTGTGTGCTGCAGGAGTTAGGGAAATGGGGAGATATGGAGAATGGGAATGTTGGAATGGGGTGAGTGAGATTGCTTCTCTGACAGTTTGCACGGGCCTATTGGATCACACGACCTCCTGTGGCATTTGGGGAATCTCGGTGGCATTGCGGTTAGCACAACACTTTACAGTACCAGCGACCTGGGTTCAATTCCCGCTCCTGTTTGTTGAGAGTTTGTACGTGACCACGCAATTTCCTCTAGTTGCCACGGTTTCCTCCCACGTTCCAGTGATGTACTGGTTGGTAGGTTGACTGATTATTGTAAATTGTCCCATGAGCAGGCCAGGGCCTGGGTTAAGTTGGGGGAGTGCTTGGTGGTGAGGATCAAAGAATCTGTCCCACACTGAATCTCCAAATAATGTGACTAATTGTATGATGGCATACAGTATAGCCATAAAATTCCATTTATCACTCCTAATAAATCCAATGACAAAATACATAGATTTCCCCCTTTCAGCAGAACATCTAAATACACCCTAATCTGCTTCCTTACCAACTGTGCATGGCTCAATTGACATTAATGCCAAGTGATTCACTGACTAGTGGGCAAGGAGCTTTGCATTCCATGTCATCATAAATTATTTATTTATTCTCACAGCTGTGGTCGGAGAGGGTGGGTGTATGTAGCAGTCAAAGTATTCTTGACCACAATACCCAATGATGCTGGCTGACCCTAATGTCAACATTTCCCTTCACTCCTCAGATGCTGCTGGATCCATTTGATTTTCTCCAGCAGACTATTCGTTGCACCTGATTCTGGCGTCTGTAGTCACTGGTGTTTGCCAAAGGATAACAGGGATCAAAGAAATTCTGCCAGGAAGACTATCTGTTGTAAGAACAAGAATTGTCCATTCATGCTTATTTTGCCAATGAAACAACATTGAAAATCAAGGACACTGTCTGCTGATTGTGGGTCAGACCCGGGGCGTTGACGATGTATGTCTTTCATGTTGGAATGACTTGTGCACAGCTGAGAAATCTAACACTGGCACTGTGACGAATCAGAACATAGAACAGTACAGAACAGGAAAAGGCCCTTCGGCCCACAATATTGTACTGCACTATTGAAGTTAGAAATCAAAAGCCCACTAAACTAATCTCTTCTGCCAACACAATGCTACAAACTTCCATTTCATGCACATTCACGTGCTTGTCGAAGAGCCTCTTAATGCCTCTATCTTGTTTGCCTCCACTATCATTCCACCTTTCTCTGTGTAAAGCATTCACCCTGCACAGTTCCTTTGAACTTACACTCCCTCACTGTTTCAGTGCTGTGAAACAATACTGGCTGTTTGCTCTACCAAGGCCTCTCATAACCTAAGAAACCACTATCCTCCACTGCTCTGGAGAAAGCTCCCCAAGTTTCTCCAAACTCTCCTTATAGTACAAACTTCCTAATCCAGGCAGCATCCTTGTAAACCTGTTCTTCACCCTCTCCAAAGCTTGCACATTCTTCATTGCGCATATAATGGGGCAGCCAGATTGAATGTAATACTCTTAAGTGTGGCCTCTCTCGACTTTTAACTTCCCGACTCTTAAAATCAGTTCCTCCACAAATAAAGACAAGCATGCCGTACGCCTTTTCTACAACCCTGCCAAACTGTGCAGCCACTTTCATGCAGCTGTAAACTTGGACCTCATGACCCCTCTGCTTATTGACACTTTTTTTTAGCATGTCGCACCAAACAGTCAGCCATTATTATCTGGCACGTGGTGCCGGGATTGGGCTCCATTTCAGATTAACTGGGTCATGGTATGACCGTTTCTGACTCGACCCTTGTTTTTTCACGAGGCCGAGTGGCTAGCTCGATGCTCAACCCAGCACAGATGGAAAGCGTGCTTGGGGGGTGGCACAACTTACATTCGAACTCGGGAGCCTTCGCTCCGGAGTCCGGCGCTGATGCCATTGCGCCACCAGCGGGCTAAAAATAAAAAAAATCAACATTCTACTGTCTTTTGACATTTCACTCCCAAAGTGCAACACTTCACATTTACTGGGTTAAACTCTATCCACACACATCTGCAACTGATCTATGTCCTGTTGTATCTTTTGCCAGTCTTTTATGTTATCTACAGCAACACCAGTTTTTGTATCACCTAGATCATTAATATACATATATCACAAGCAGCAGAGGTCCCAGTACGGACCCTCCAGCCAGAATAAGTCCCATCAACCACAATGCTCTGTCTGCGATGGACAAGTGGCTAATTCGGCATGGATCTCAGACACTTTAATCTACTGCATGACTGAAGGACGCTCGATATGAAACGCTAACCATTTCTCTTTCCACACATGCTGCTTGACCAGCAGAATTTTCTGCTTTAAATTCATGTTATTACTCTCTGTTGAAATCAACTTATCCTCAGTTCTTTTGAAGTTTTGTTGATCTAAAATGTTAACTCTGATTCTTATTCCATAAACGTTGCCAGACGTGTTGAGTGTTTTCATGAGTTTTGAGTCATAATTTCTTTATTTCAGAGCTTGTTCGGGGCTGTTTGCAGTATTGAACAGCTTGAAACTGCGAGATGGCAGAAGCGTACACACGATTCCTGCCCATATTTTCATTTGAATACTGAAACAGTCATTCATTAGAGAGTAATATCTTAAATAAACATTGGATGGCCATTCATTACTACTTTGTATTCCCAGCCAAAAAAATGTAGAAAAAAGTTGTGATTGTGTGGGAAAAATATAGAGAAGAAATCAGCAAAATATTATTTTTTGTTATGTAAGCTTTGATGGTTTTTAATAACCTAAAACAAGCATTAGGCCCCTTGTAACAAAGACCTAAACAAATGAGTTTGGTACAGGACAGGAGGCATTTACACTCTGGTCCAGCTCACAAGTGTTATTTTAATGCTACTTTAATTCGGTTCTAGAGAATCTATAAATAGCAGGTACTCTTCTTCTGCCTCCAGAGTAATTTAAACTATCTGATGTCAGACACCATTGGAACACCTCCCATTATTTCACCATACTTGGCCATCTCTTTAGAAAGAGATAGTCTGCTTGAGGAGCCAGGGTAAACACTGACACTTTCTGAAGGTTTCACAAAATGTACCATGCCCCAAGTGCCCCTTTTCTCTTGATCATCTGGGAAATTTCTAATAAGCTGTGCAGTGAAAGGGCAGAAAGTGCAACAATTACAGGAGATGTGAGTTATCTGCAGGTCTTTTCACATATTTTGCATATAAATTAATATATTTCCTTGACAAGAACATTGTGCATTGCTTAATACACTCTGACATCTGCTTAAGAAATCTCCCTTGTAGCCTCCTATAAAAAATGAGTGGAATAAGGTTGTGGGTTGGAATTGTGTAGAAATTTTTTAACTTATTTCCCACCAGAATCAAACTTACCCCTATGAAGGTGACTGGTGGAGAGTCCGGGCTGTGCTAATGGGTACCTTGTGAGAAAATATGTTGTAAGGAAATAAGTGGAGGAATGATTTTGATGCAAGTTCTCTGACAGTTGTAATAGACGTGGTGTAGAAAAAATTTGGTAGAGAAAGTATAAAATATTATCCATTTCCAAAGGTCAAGAATCTCAGCAATGATTTTGTTTGAAGTTTGTTTCTTTGTCTTGATTACTATTTGACTTGCATAGCATCTGTGTGGATTGCTGCCCTGCATTGGTTCAACAAATTTCGGGTGCCTTGGTTTCTTTTGGTTCATCCTCCATTATTTCAACATCATTTTTTAATTACTCCAGTTAATTGTTATCCTTTTGTATATGCAGTCTAAAAATAGAACTTAAACAGTAATTAGGCTGTTAATAGAGTCAATCACAGAACAAACATATACCTGCAATATTTGAATTTTATTTGTGCAATTGATGATTTGTGGAATTTCTTGTATTACCGTACATATTTTATCAAAGTAATCAAATAGCTTGCTGAAGTAAGGAAGCAACTCTCAGTCACCTCCTCTACCTACCACAAGAAGAGGACTCCACTATGGACCATCAGAAAATTTTCTCCCACACCATCACTAAACTCATCAACTCTGGCGAACTCATATGCATTGCCACCAAGCTCATAGTTCCCTTACCCTGCACTGATCATTTCTACGTCCTAACTAAGATCCACAAACCTTGACAGACTGGTTAGGCCTATTGCCTCTACCTGTTCCTGTGCAATGAACTCATGTCCACGTACCTTGACTCCATTCTATCTCCCTTTGCTTAATCCCTTCCCGTCTACATCCACATCTCTACGTATCCTGTCAATCTCCTCGACAATTTTCTATTTGCTGGCTCTGACAGCCTCATTTTCACCACAGAAGTCCAGTCCCTAAACACTCCCATCCCCCATCAAGAAGCCATAAATTTCTCTGCTTCCTACTCAACAAAAGACCCACCAGTTCCCCTCCACCACCACCTGCCACCATCTAGCAGAACTGGTCTTCACCCTCAACAATTGCTTCAGACTCGAGCGGTAGCAATGGGCACCCACATGTGCTCCAGCTATTCCTGTCTTTTCATTGGCTATGTTGAATAGTCTATGTTCCAAGCCTTTGCTGGTAATGCACCCCAACTCTTCCTGAACTACACTGACAAGTGCATTAGTGCTGTTTCTTGCAGCCTTGCTGAACTGGTCAATTTCATCAGCTGTGTCTGCAACTTCAACCCTGCACTGAAGTTCAGAGTCTATTTCTGACACCTTCCTCCACATTCTTGATCTCTCTGTCTTCATTTCTAGAGACAAACTGCCTACTAACTTCTTATACAAACCTACCGATTCCCACAGCTATATTTAGTGTACTCCGTCCACCTTGTCTCCTGTAAAACTACTATTCCTTTTCATGGTTGCATTAGCTCCGACACATCTGTTCCCGGGACGTGGCTTGCCTTTCAAGGGCATTACAGATGTCCACTTTCTTCAAGGGAACAGATTACCCTTCCTCCACCATTGACTCTGCTTTCACCTGCATCTCCTCCATTCTCTGAACATCTGCGCTCACCCGTCACCTTAACAGGGAGAGAGTTCCTCTTGTCCTCACCTACCACATCATAAGCCTCCACATTCAGTACGTAATTCTCTGCAATGTCTGCCATCTTCAATGGGACCCTACCATCACCCCCCACTCTGCTTTCTGCAGGAATTGCTCACTCCGTGATTCCTTGTCCATTTATGCCTCCCCACTAATCTCTTTTCTGACATATATCCTTTCAAGCATCCAAAATGCTACCTCTGCCTATTTGCCTCCTCACTTACCTCCATTCAGGGCCATAAACCGTCCTTCCAGGTGAGGCAACATTTCACCTGCAAATCTGTTGGGATATCTGGTACTCCCAATGCAGCCTCCTCTACACTGGTAAAACCCAACATTGGGGACCACATTGATGAACATCTCCACCCCATCTGCCAACTGTGGTATTTCCCAGCAGCCAACCATTTTAATTCCTATCCCAGTTCCTGTTCTAACACGGTGGTGCATGGCCTACTCTTTTGCCACGATGAAACCATACTCAGGGTGGAGCAGTAACTTATATTCTGTCTGGGTAGCCTCCAACGTGATGGCATTAACATTGATTTCTTCTTCCTGTAGAAAAATGCCTCCCCCTTCCCTCTTCTTCTATTCCCCACTCTAGCCTCTTATCTCCTCTCACCTGCCATTAGTTCCCCGGTGCCCCTCCTCATTCCCTTTCTCCTATGGTCCACTCTCTCTCCTATCAGATTATTTCTTCTCCAGCCTTTTACATTTTCCACCCACCTGGCTTCACCTATTATCTTCTAGCTCATCCCCCTTTCCATCCCCCTGCCTTTTTTATTTTGGCAACTTCCCCCTTCCTTTCCACTCCTGAAGGGTCTGAGCCCAAAACTGATCAAAAGGATTGTTAATCAGTCCTATTGATCAGTTTTGGGCTCAGACCCTTCAGATGTTAATTTTCAGATCATAGTTTTCTTATTTGGCCTTCTGGCATATAAAATGTATTTTTGGCAGATTAAACAAATTGAAAATCAAGAAAGCTGAAAAGCAGGGACACTCTGTCTTGTCAGATACTCAAATAGTCAGGTTCAAAGTTCAAAATCTTTTCTGTTTGATGCATTTTGCACAAGAGAGTTAACAATAAAAATTTGTTTGATTGAATGGCAATTTTCCTGCTGAGAAGCCTCAAGGAGTTAATAGTTAAACTGAGTAATTTCAGAACAATGTTGTCACAGATGCTTATCAAAGTCTACCCTTGGGCCTTCTCACACATCCTCAGTTAACACGTTAACATGACTGGAGTATATGAATTTCGGGGCTGCTGCTTTTAGATTTCTACATCGGCTGACAACCTTGAATGAGTAAACTATAGTAAAACATTCTGCTTTTGGAATTCAGACTTGTCCAGGTTTTTAAAAAAAAATCATTAACAATACAATAAGATATGCATTTCCTACAATGTGTTTCTCATAGGGTGTAATTCATTAGGAGGCAGAATGTTGTCAGTTTTTACCTCCTGCTTGATTTAATCCTTAAAAACAGATGTTCACTAAGATACTGCCAAATTTTAATTGCAGTTTGAAATCCAATCACAAACATTTATCATCCATGATTTCTTCACCGTTTTTGTTCAATTTTCTGCCTTAATTAGGAATAAATATCAAAATAATACTAATTTCATTTTTTTTTAAAACAACTCCTGTGTCAAATCTTCCCAAGCCTGTTTGTGAAACCTGGCAGAAGTTGTTTTTATGAAGTGTTTGAGTCTATCTCTGTAACAAAGACCAACAGCAAGAACAGGGAGCATCTTTTATTCCACAGTTATGTACTTAGGCAAAAATAAGACTGGAAGAGTGCAGAGGGCCTCAAAAATTAAAGAAAGAAATTAAGTTCTATAAGGATAATTAATGAATGTGGTGATCAAGTATTCAATGGGTTGTTTGTATCTGAGGCATATTGTACCAAAGATAATGGTAAATTGATAAATTGTAAATTGGTAAATTGGTATATTATTGACACGCACTATGGTACAATAAAAAACGTGTACAGGTTCATACAGATCAATTCATCACAACAGTGTGCTGAGGTAAAACAAGGCAAAACAGTAACAGAATGCAGAATACATGTTTCATTTACAGAGTAGAGCCAATAGGACTTGATGTTTCAATCCCTATGATCAAGTCGGCACTCTCGATGTTGGCAGTAGGCTTGGAGTGGTGACAAGGAGGGTAGCTACGTCATCAGGGTCATCAGGTGGGCACCCTCCTTCTTTAATGTTTTGTTGATAAGCCCACAGCGTCTCCAGAGGGCTCAACGGTGCTACTTGGCATCCCAGATACACCCCCGCTCAGTTCCGTACCCTCCTTGCAGCCCAGTTGTTGTCTTTCCTTTTAATCCAAATCCAATTGCTGCTTTCTTCTGCTGCATTTGACAAGGATTTGACTGCTTGTTGGAGGGAGACACCCATCACCCCCATCTTCTTCAATAGACTGGTCGTAGATGTAGCAATGAATCCCCTGCATCCCACTTCTACAGGAAAAATCTTGGTCTTCCAGCTGTTCTGATCAACTTCAGTTGCCAGTTCAGAGTACTTGGTCTTTTTCCTCTCATAAGCTTCTTCAACACCATCTTCCCATGGTACTGTCAATTCCACAACATACGCCAGCTTGGCTGTTGTGGACCACAGGACTATGTCTGGCCGGAGTGTTGTAGCCGCAATGTCTGGGGGAAACACAAGCTTTTTCTCCAAGTCCACGTCCATTTTCCAATCCTGAGCAACATGCAGAATGCTTATATCCTTTGATGTTACTTGATGCCCTGGAGGTTGGCCTGCTGGTACAAATCATGTAATGTGGATATTTCCTGCCAATGTTTGTGGGAGAGCATTTACGGTGGTTTGCCTCTGTTCCAAGATTGATGCCAGCTGTCTGAGAACTTGGTTATGCTGCCAAGTATACCACCCCGGCTGAGGCTCATGGTGCATCCTGTTAAAATGTGCCTTAGTGATCCAGGTGCTTGACAAAGAGAGCAAGTGGGGTTTTCTCCCCACCACTGGTTCAGGTTTTGAGGTGTTGGTAGAAGGTCATAAGTGGCTCTGATGACAAAACTTAGCCGAGATCCCTCCATCTCCCAGATGTCATGCCAATTGAGTTTCCTGTTTTCCAGGCTCTTCCAATTAGTCCATTGACCCTGCTTGGCCATCGAAACAGCTCTGGTGTGTCACTCTGCCTCCTCCTGTCTCCTCACCTCCTCCATCACGAGCCGTCTCTTCTGCACTGATGTTGCCTTGTGCCATTGAGGGGCCTTTGGGATGAGCCCGAGACCGGCTCTCCCATGTTGGACTTGGCCAACCACATCCCTGAAGTGAAGAGCAGACCTAGCACTCTGATCGGCTTCAGATGGGGTCCACTTCCTCCCCGTTGCCACACGGGGGGCCGCTGTTCGAATAACAGTATCTTCAGATTCACTGAGGGTCATGACCAACCTTGCATTTGAATTCTTCCAAAAGACTTGTAATTGGTAATTCCAATTTGCTGTTCCCATACAGTCCAACAGGACGTAAGTTTCGTGGAAGTCCAAGCCACTGTTTCACATGTGTACTGATCACTCTTTGTAGCTTTTTCACCTTGTTGATGGGGATTTCATACACTGTTGAAGGCCACATGAGTCTTGGGAGCATGCCGAACTGGAAGCACCACAGCTTGAGTTTTCCTGGCAGCAAGGTCTTGTTGATGCGAGCTATGTACATGATGGTATCCTTTTTGAGTTGTTTAAACTGCTCATATCCTTGAGCTTAGCATCATACCATCGACCCAAGCTCTTCACTGGCATTGCTGAAACAGTTGGGACAGGTGTTCCATCAATATGAAATCTTTGATCCGTGATTTGACCTTTGACAATGGAGATGCTTCTGCACTTGCTGGGCTTGAGCTTCATCCTCACCCATGTGATGCTTTGATGAAGCTTTTGCAGAAGTCTCTTGGTGCAGGGGACAGTTGTCGTCAGTATTGTTATATCGTCCATATAGGCTCGTATCGGTGGTAACCTTTGACCAAACTGTAGCCGTTTTCCTCCCGCAACCCATTTTGAGGCTCTGATAATGAGCTCCATTGCCATAGTGAAGGCCAATGGGGAGATGGTGCACCCCGCCATGATGCCTACTTCCAGTGGTTGCCAAGCTGTGGTGAAGTCTGATGTTGTGAGACAAACTTGCAGATCCTGGAAGTAGTGTTTTACCAGATTTGTTATTGTTGCGGGCACCTGAAAGAATTCAAAAGCAGTCCACAGCAGGGAATGAGGAACTGATCCATAGGCGTTGGCCAGGTCGAGGAACAAGACATGCAGATCCTTTCCTTCTTTCTTAGCCATCTGGATTTGATGCCATATGACCCTGGTATGTTCAAGGCATCCCGAGAAGCCTGCTATGTCAGCCTTTTGGATTGACATGTCAATGAAATGGTTTTGTTTCAGATATTTTGTAAGCCTTTGCGCCAACATGCTGAAAAAGATCTTGCCTTCTATGTTCAGAAGGTTTATTTGGCAAAACTGTTCAATGGTGGATGAATTATTTTCTTTTGTGATCAGAACTCCCCCCGCTCTTCTCCAGGCTTTGGGGTATCTTGCTTTTCCCACACAACCCTCATGTTTCTCCAGAGGAATCTCAGGACATCCGGGGTGTTCTTGTAGACACAATACGGAACACCGTTAGGGCCTGGCGCTGATGCCGATCTTGCCTTCTTCACTGCCCTTTTTACCTCGCACAGCTTGGGAGGGCTGATGTTAAATAGATGTTGTCGGGGTGAGATTGGTGGGATGTCAGCTGGGACAAGTATCGGTTCATCTTTTAGCTCATCAGTGTGGGTGGTTCTAAGATATCTTTCAACCTCCTCTTTTGATGCTTTCAGGAATCTGCTTTTCTCTTTTGTGAAAATACCTTTCACATATTTAAAGGGGTCTTTGTAGAAGTCTGTTCTAGCTTTTTCCTTCTTTTTGCGCTGTTTCCTTAAATTCTCTGCTCTGCGCAACTTCGAGAGCCTCTGTTTTAGGTCCTCTTGAAGGAGGTTGATGCCCTCCCTTTCTTCTGCTGTTGCTTTTTTCCACAACTCCCTCAGGCCTCTTCTTTCTTTAACAAGTCATTGGATTTCCTGGAGATGATGGGATTTGGGGGGAGGAGGCATATCTTTCCTACTGACTTGTCCCTTCACTCCAAATTTCTCCTTTCTGTAGCTGTAGATCAGGCCGCCCATCTTCTCCAACTTCTTTTCTACTGATCCCCTGATGCCACTTAAGATCAGGCTCACATCTGCATTGATGGTTTCCCATTTCTTGCTGTTAGACTTTGGCCATTTCACCAACGGCTTACGTCCTTGCATGTTCTCCATTTTACGATGCGCCTGGCTGTGTCTTGGACTGCTGCTTGTGCCTGAAACTTCTTCCACATCCCGTGGGGTGCTGATACTCTGCAAACTATAGGTTTCTTCCTGCCGCTGAGTTTCATGCGACTGATTTGACCTTCCTCTTAACGGAATCTGGTCAATGCGGGGCCCTAGGTTGGAGATTTTCAAGCATTTCTTCCGTCCTTGATGACAATAAGATGCAAAATCATAACAGGTTAGTTTGCTATTAGATGCAAGGTCATAACAGGTTAGATTGTAAGATCAAGAGTCCAACCTTTTGTGCCAGGGAACTGATCAATAGTCATATAATAGCAGCATAGGAACTGTCCTTGAGCTTGGTGGTACATGCTTTCAGACTGTTTTATCTTCTGCCTGGTGGGAGGGGAGAGGAAAGAAATGTTGAGAGTGGGTGAGTGCCTTTGATATTGCTGGCTGCTTAACAGAGGCATTGGCAAGTGTAGAGTGAGTCCATGGAGGGCTGGCTGGGATCTGGGATGGGTTGGGCTGTTCAGTACACTCTGCAGTCTCTGGCAGTAATGGGATAGCAGTTGCCTTAGCAACCTTTAAAGCATTCAGATGGGATAGTTTCTATGGTGAATCAATAAAAATCTGTGAGGGTCAAAGAGATCATGCTAGATTTCTTTTGCCTCCTGAGGAAGTAGAGGCATTGGAGAGCTTTCTTGGCTGTGGACTCCATGTGGTTAGACCACAATGGGCTATTGGTGGCTGTTATGTACCCTTCGGGTCCATTTTTTCTGTGGACTGTCACTTTAAAATGCTGGGAGATTGAGATTGACTTTTGGACAATGATTGAACTGCTCCAGAGAGAGAGAGAGAGAGAGAGGTGGAGATATTTGATGGACAATGAATGTTTCTGGTTTCTTGTGGCTTGTTTTGAATATACAAGGACACACAGACATACACAGTTAGAGTCAAGATGGATTTGGTCAATGGAGTGAGTCAGTTGCTGGTTTAATCTTTCAGTAGCGCAAAAGGGTGAGTTGAGATCGATCCAGAGTATTGATAAATGACTCTCACAAGTTCTGCAAATAGAAGAAGTTTGCAGAGAGAGGAGAGGAAGGTTTGAAACAGAGGACACCTAGTGACAAAGAGATCACAGTTTGGACTCTCTGTCTAAGTAGCCCGTGAGGGTGAGTTTGTTTCCATTCGACTACGAAGGTGTGATTGTCACTTAGTTAATCCACAGGGGTGGGTTCTCTGCTGAGGGGAAAACCTTTGTGAATACCATGTGTGTGTTTACCCTATATGTCTGGGGGTTGTAGTTCACTGAAGAAAGTCACCCCTGTGGCAAATTACTGTTGGAGTTATTTTGTATGTCATGGAACTGGATAAGTGGCTATCATGTTGTGTGTGATTGGGGTAACCTTGTGGAATCTACTGGTGCGTCGACCCTTGCCTGGGTGGTGGTTCCCTTGAAGATGGTCCCCTTTGTGATAAGCTACTGTTGGTGATAATCCATACCATATAACCATATA
The DNA here is from genome assembly GCF_048418815.1 of Hemitrygon akajei. NCBI lineage: Eukaryota > Metazoa > Chordata > Chondrichthyes > Myliobatiformes > Dasyatidae > Hemitrygon > Hemitrygon akajei. The sequence continues at coordinate 118,054,410 of NC_133127.1, forward strand.
ACAATCACAGCACGGAAACAGGCCATCTCGGCCCTCCTAGTCCATGCCGAACTCTTAATCTCACCTAGTCCCACCTACCCGCACTCAGCCCATAACCCTCCACTCCTTTCCTGTCCATATACCTATCCAATTTTACCTTAAATGACACAACTGAACTGGCCTCTACTACTTCTACAGGAAGCTCATTCCACACAGCTATCACTCTCTGAGTAAAGCATACATGGATTCTGTTTGAGTATCCTGTGGCCACCACTTTAGGATGTCTTGTAGCTGAATTTGGGTGTGGTGCCACTTGTGTTGGAAGGGTATTCATTGAAGATCACTGTCGGTGATACTTCGTGTGTGGAGTAGAACAACTTCGGAGATAAAACCGACTGCTATTGTTATTTTGTATTGCTGTGGAATATCGACGTAATTGCCTTCTCACAACACTCGCCTTTGGATTACAAACATCTCGCATTAATTAACCTGTGCATTTGAACTGAACTTTTCTTACATCCCATCGTAAGACTGTATCACTTACCACCTAAGCTTGAAGAAGTTTGGGGATCTATATATTTACACCTATGTATGCATAACACCGTTAACTCTTGATTTACCTAGTTTAAATTACTATATTACATAGTTACTAATAAAATAGTGTTTTGTTAACAGCAAAACCAAACTCCAGGTGTGATACTTTTACAGGGCTGCGTGTACGTGATAGTGGCATTCACTTTGAGAAATTTGAAATTGTCTCTCAACCTGCTCACTATTGATGTAGACAGGAGTATGTGCACCACCCCACTTTCCAAAGTCAATGACCAGCTCTTTTGTTTTACTGACAGATGCAATCAGTAGAAATAGGCAGCAACACTTCCAGCATGGTTATTCCAAACACAGACATCCCACAAGGCTACATCCTCAGCCCCTTTAAAGAAATTTGGCACGCCCCCATTGACCCACAGATAGACTATAGAAACTATCATATCTGGCTCAGTATGGCAACTACTCTGCCCAAGACTGCAAGAGACTCAAGAAACTGCAGAGTTGTGGACACAGCTCAGCACCATGCAGAAACCAACCTCCCCTCTATTGACTCTGTCTACATCTCATTGCCTCTGAAAAGCAGTCAATATAGACCTTATCCACCATGGAATTCTCTCTGCTCCCCCTCCCATCAGCTAAAGATACAAAAGTCTGAATGAATACACTACCAGACTCATGGACACCTTTTATCTCACTGTTATAATGCTTCCCTATTGTGATAAGATGGACTCTTGACCTCACAATCTACGTTGTGAGTTTGCATCGTCCTTTACTGCATATTATCTGCACCTGGTACTCTCCATGCTATATTCTGTTATCGTGTTCCCTTTGTAGCCTCTCAATAAACTGATGTGATGAAATGATCTGTACACACAGCATACAAAACAAAGATCTTCACTCTGCCATGGGAGATGTGATAATGATAAAACTATTTACCAATTTAATTTTTAACCAGAAGTGGACCAAGGTTTAAAGACTGCAATGCCATAACTCTGATATTCTCATTTGCAATTCCTTCAAGAATAGTCCTTGTTCAGAAACAAGGAATTATTTGAACTTATTCCGAGACCCTAATAGACTTGGATTAAAATGAGGTTAAGTGATCAGTTGCTAGGAAAATATTTTAGACAATTCAAATTAAAGTAAAAATCCAAGCCTGAAGTTCTACTCCAACCATTGAATCATACTAGAATGATGCAGTTGCAGGGAGACATCAGACATTTTGATACATAAGGTCTTAGCAGGTCATTCGTTGCACAGAATTAACAGATAAAAACTTGCTGTTCCTCAGGTTGGACTTGGGAGGTTGGGGAAGCTTGGGAAGAAGAGGTTTCAAGATGAATGGAAGTATTTTACTTAGCTTGCAAGACACCAACTTGGGCACTTCTGGAATATAACAATGTTATATCTTGAATGTTCAGTGGCATGCACATGCAGAAAAATAGAGTCCAAATTCTCTCCAATACATGATGATAGTGCTGAACAGGACTGACTACATCACTTGCATTTCTGATGCAAAAATCAGATTGGATTCATTGGATGTTTCCTGGCCAGAAATGACCAGTCAGTTTTGTCAAATGGCATGAAATGATGCGGAAACAAGAGTTGTCATGTTTGACTCCAGAAAAGAAATTATTTTGAATCGCAGAGCATGAAGACAAAAGGAATTTCGCAATTGAAATGCCTGGCTAGTGTTCACAAATTAAAATGTTGAAATTCAGTTATTTCCAGAATCCCACTGGAAGAAATACATCAGTGGAATAAAAAAGGTAGGACATGATTTAGCAAAAAAATCTTTGAGTTATTTTAAGAAAAGAAAAGCATCAGAATTTGTAATGTTCTTCAAGATAGCAAAGAGCTATGATGGAAAAAATGTTGACAAAAACGTTTCCATGAGTGAACAAAAAGAAATTAGAAGACATAAATTTCAAATAATCACAAATGGAAGTCAAGCGAGGATAATAAAGAATTTTGTTATGTAAAGGAGTGGTTGGAAGGTGTAATTTATTACCAACAAGCATATTATGGCAGAATCCATAAATACTTTTAAAGACCATCAGCTTTTGGTTAATACACAGAAACAATAAAAGTTAGCAGGAACACACAAGGAAATATAAAGCTATTTGGCAGGGAGAAGAAATGTATTAGTATAGCCATAATGAATTAAATTTACAAGACTGGATGATTTTGTTACATTCTGACTCAACTATCTGACTGATTTTCCATCCAGTGCCCTACCAAACATACTGTAGAGACTCAAGTTCATCTGAAAGCCTAGTGATTATTTACTAACTCATTCTAACCTGTAATTGTTCACTAATTTGGTGGTCATTATCAGAATGCAGTACTTCAGCACCTCAAGTAGCCAAAATTTCCTTTTCTCTATTCCCCAATGCCTTACCAGTGCTGTACCTCTTTTTTTCCAAATCTGGCCTCTTCTTTATTACCTCATCATTGTTATGCCATCACCTTCATGTGTCCCAAACACCAGAAGTTTATTTTATATCCCTCCCCATTTCTTTGTTGCTTTAAGATTCTCCTCAGAGCCTACCTCATTGACCAAGCTTTTCATGACCAATGGATTCCAGTTCATTGGCGCTCATCAGGACCAGTACATTTTAGCTCATTTATAACACTGTCGATACTAGTACAATACTGTAAAACTGTTTCAGTTCCCAATAGTTACCGGCAGAGGAATTCATCCTGTGTTCTTTTGATTGTCTGTAAATGAACAAAGTTAATGCAGACCCCCAGTGCAGATAATGGATTGCCTTCATACAATGCTTTCGACTATTCCATCATCCAAATCTTTGTTTTCTTTATAATATTTAAGATGATTGTCGATATCTTCAAATTTTTCATAGTTCTTAATTTGTTGAAGTCGTGAATTATTTGATCTTCACTCCTGGTTGTTTCTGGCATCTCCAAACCTGAATGTTTGAAACTACAGTGAGAAGAACAGCTCTAAGTTGTCCTAGTGCTCATTTCTCACCAACTAGCAGTGACAAAAATCACTGCTGTTTGAACACAAACAGATGCAACTGATGCTCTTTAAAAACTATTTGCTCTAAGCATGGTGTAGTCTCTAATGGAATCAGAATCAGGTTTAATATCATCGGCAAATATTGCAAAATTTGTTAACAGCAGCAGTACAATGCAACACATGATAAATAAAGAACAAAATAAATAAGTCAATTATGGTAGGTATATGTATCTATATTAAATCGTTAAATAAAAAAAGCAAACAAAACAGAAATAATAAAAATGGGAAAAAAGGCCACATAAGTGCACACTATGACAATAGTTAGAAACTGCTCAGCACCAGTCTCCTGTTCCAATTAAGCGGTACAGTATCTCAAATAAATGAAGAGAATTCTGGCTATTTTCTGAACTAGTTTTTGTTCTTAAAGTGTTGTCCCAAATAAGAGGTGGTCCTCATTAACCAATGGTTCAATTAACTGGAAACCACTGGATTTACTTTGATTTAGCAACTAATTTAATTTAATTTCAGTTGTTTGAAATACCTTGGGTTGTTCGAATGTATTAAATGAAATTAAAAGTACTGTTAAAATCCAAAGTGCTGTTGATATGATACAATCTGACTTGTTTTCCCTGAGTCATAAATTACACTCCTAATTTTTCCAATTTTGACAGTGAAAGCCACAGGTTAGAAATTATAACCATCTTCAGAAACAAAATGTCCAAACTCCTGGAGAGCTACTTTTCAATCCATCTCACTATTGATAATTTCTCCTTCTATGTTTGAAATGCAATGTAATTAGTTCTATCAGCTGGGGCATGTGCATTGGACACATTTATTACAGATTAAAATAATAGGAAACAGCAGTCATCTGAGCAGGAGACTGTTGTTTGGAATGATGATTGGCATTTTTCAGGAACCTCTGCTGAGAGAGCAGGAACACATAGACAAGTCCTCAGATCAAAGCCTGAATGACATTTAAAGATTTCTCTTTGATCTGGAACGAACAGTAGAATGGCTGTAATACAGGGCACCAGCTCACTTGCTTTCTGATATTCCATGCCTTATAGACAGTGCAACATTGTGTGATTTGTAAGGGAAGAACTGACAGATCAAAGGAAAGAAACGTTGTCAGACAGGAATGCAAGACAAACAGGATTCAGGCACCTAGAGGCTACCATGCTCTTGTGGAAATCATCTTGGAATAAACTTTGTGGCTAGAGATACAAGAATTTGGCTCTTACGGACCTGGTTTGTATCTAGTTTGTTGCTACAAACATAAACTAAAGTATTTTGATCAAAGAATCTCCCTAATAAAAAACTGGTTGAAGGTCTTCATTTTGCGAATTAACTTTATTCATTGCTACTCCTGATATTATTTTGCAAGCAGAAGCAGAGATGGCTATCCATCAAAATAATTTGCCAGATAGTTGCTCAAGAAAAGTATTTTCAACCACTATGGTAAGTGCAGTAGCAGCGTCTCAATAGACAAGGTGGCTATGGAAAATGTTAGTAAGACAAAGGAGGCTTAAAGGAGCAAATATCATGTTTGAATCAGTCTGCAGAATCAATCCATTCATCAGTGGCCTTCTTTCCATCAGATATTTTGATGTAAGAATATTGTGTTTGTTTTAATTTTACATCATATGTTTTTGGGAGCTTTTCTATTTGTTTTTTATATATCACATTAAGGTTTAATAATTAAATCAGTTTTAAATATTGATGATACATCTATATTCAAGATATAATTTTGAGAAAAACTAGTATCAGTTTCATACAATACTTTTGACTATTCCATCATCCAAATCTTCTTTTTCTTTATAACATTTAAGATGATTGTCAATACCTTCAAATTTGTCATAGTTGTTAACATGTTGAAGTCGTGAAATCATTTCATCTTCACTCCTGACTGTTTCTGGCATCTCTAAACCTGAATGCTTGAAACCACAGTGAGAAGAACAGCTCTAAGTTGTCCTAGTGTTCATTTCTCACCAACTAGCAGTGACAAAAATCACTGCTGTTTGAACACAAACAGATGCAACTGATGCTCTTTAAAAACTATTTGCTCTAAGCATGGTGTAGTCTCTGGTGTAGAATCAGAATCTGCTTTAATATCACCAGCAAATGTTGTGAAAATTGATAACTTAGCAGCAGCAGTACAATGCAACACATAGGCATCCGTTAGTCTCGAGAGACCATGGAGTTGCGCCTTGGAAAGTTTCCAGGGCGCAGGCCTGGACAGGTTTGTATGGGAGACTGGCAGTTGCCCATGCTGCAAGTCTCCCCTCTCCATGCCACCGATGTTGTCCAAGGGAAGGGCAAGGGCCAATACAGCTTGGCACTGGTATCATCACAGAGCAATGTGTGGTTAAGTGCCTTACTCAAGGACACAAAATGTTGTCTCAGCTGAGGCTCAAACTAGCGACCTTCAGATCACTAGACCATCGCCTTAACCACTTGGCCACGCGTCAACACAACACATGATAAATATAGAAAAAAATTGGTTAGCTAATCAATTACAGTAGGTATATGTATGTATATTAAATAGTTAAATGAAAATTAGTGCAAAAACAGAAGTAATAAAAAAAAGAGAAAGAAACTGGCCACACAAGTGCACAGTATGATGACAGTTAGGAACTGTTCGGCAGCTGTCTTCTGTCGCCATTAAACAGTACGGTGTCTCAAATAAACAAAGGGATTCTGGCTATTTTCTTAACTAGCTTTTGCTCTTAAAGAATTGTCCCAAAGAAGAAGCTGTCCTGATTAACTGATGAGACAAGTAACTGGAATCCTCTGTATTTACTTTGATTTAACAACTAATTTAATCTAATTTCAGTTATTTGAATACCTTGGGTTATTTAAATGTATTAAATGAAATTAAAAGTACTGTTAATACCCAAGTTGCTGTTGGTTTGATACAATCTAACTTGCTCTCCTAAGTCATAACAGTGAAAGCCACAGGTTAGAAATAATAACCACTTTCAGAAACAAAATGTTCAAACTCCTGGAGAGCTACTTTACAATCCACCTCGCTATTGATTGTTTCTCCTTCTATGTTCGAAATGCAATGTAATTAGTTCTATCAGCTGGGCATGTGCATTGGACACATTTATTACAAATTAAGATAAAGGAGGTTTAAAGGAGAAAATAGCATGTACAGAATCAGTCCATTTATCAGTAGCCTACTATCCATCGAATGTTTTGGATTAGATTTAATGACAGTCTCAAAGTGTTCTCAATTTACAACTTCCAGAAATGAAAATACTGTAATATTTGCAAACCAATCAGCATGCATGAAGGATGGGTAATATATGTCATCTAGACTTATACGATATACTTGCTTGGCTTAACAAAGGACAGTTTACAGACACAGCAGAGCGGTGATAAGCAGCAGTTCATGCTGCCGACTTACCTCAGCTGCTGTCCACACAAATGTCTGAACATTTTCCGTGTGACCAGGCTTGTTTCTAACAGCTGATCAGCTTTCTGGTTCTCCCGAGGATGTGCTATTAATTTAATTGGCCAATGATCTCTTCACAGAAGCAAGTGGTAATAATAGTTAAAGTAGAGCTTTATGGTTATATATGCTTATAGGTTAAAGTAGAGCTATATGGTTATATATAGAGCTGGTGGACATGTTGCAGGGGAATGGGACTTATGGGATCAGTCTTTTGGCAGCTAGCATGCACATAAATGAGCAGACAGGCCTCTCATTTGTCATAATAATCAGCTAAATAAACATTAACATTCAGTGGCCACTTAATTAGATACCTCCCCTACCTAATAAAGTGGCCACTGAGTGTATGTTTGTGATCTTCTGTTGTTGTAGCCCGTCCACTTCAAAGTTCAACGTGTTGTGCATTCAAAGATGCTCTTCTGCACACCACTGTTGGAACGCATGGTTACTTGAGTTGCTGTTGCCTTCAGGTCAGCTGGATCCAGTCTGGCCATTCTCCTCTGACCTCTTTGACTAATAAACACTTTCGTCCTCAGAACTGCCACTCCCTGGGAGTTTATGTTGGTTGTTCTTTCAGACTATTCTCTGTAAACCGTAGAGACTGTTGTGCGTGAAAATCCCAGGAAGTCAGTAACTTCTGAGGTGCTCACACCACCCTATCTGGCCCCGACCAGCTGGTCAAAGTCACTTAGATTACAGCTCTTCCCCATTCTGATGTTCGGGCTGAACCTCTTGCCCATGCCTGCATGCTTTGAAGCATTGAGTTGCTACCACGTGAATGGCTGATTAATTGTTTGCATTAACCAGCAGATGTACAAGAGTACCTAATAAACTGACCATTCAGTGTATGCTTGCAAATTTAAAGTGTGAGTCATCATGGTCAACACGGTATAACACCTTAGGTCCATAAGACATTGGAACAGTATTAGGCTATTCAGCCCATCAAGTCTGCTCTGACACTTCATTATGGCTGCTTCATTATCCCACTCAACCCCATTCTCCTGCCTTCTCCCCATGACCTTCGGCACCCTTACAAATCAAGAACCTATGAACCTCCACTTTAAATATACCCAATGACTTGGCCTCCACAGCCGTCTCTGGCAAATTCCCCCTCTTGGGATTCAGCACCAACTTGATTTCCTAATCTACCTGCAAATTGAAATTCCACAATATTCCCTCTAATTTGTAATAACCAGTGTGCACAGAAATCTTGTGCTGTGCAATTTTTTTGCCTAGTGGCAACAACATGAGTGCACTGAATTTTATATAGAGAGGTATTTATTTTAACAGTTAGCAAAACACTGTCAGTAAGAACTTTGATCTCCTCTGGGTTTGATAACTTTCACTCTCGTTCATCTGCACTCTCACAAAACATACGTTGCTGGCCTGGTTCGGGTAATAAAGGATTTTCTCACTGGAGCTTTTGCATATTGTCCATGTGCGATTTGTTTGCTAAATTACACTTTAAAACATTAGTTTCCAAATATCACTCCACTTTTTCCTAATTACAAATTCTTCAGCAACTTTTCAATACACACGGCTTACACCTTTTTTTGTAGTGTACATAAATATTTCTCACAGCTGCGCGTTCCTGACCTCACGAGCTTTCGGTGCAGCATTTTCTACTGTTTCATTAAGCCATTCTGCTTTAAAAAGTCTAGCAGTTCTTTTGTGCTTCATAGTCTTTGCTTCTTTGAAATTTGACATAGTGAATCAGTAACTTCTTCAATAAAAACAGTATAAATGCCAGCTCTAAAATCTGCAGACAGATCATCACAAACTCCACATTGTCAACACCGACTGCATCAGAAACCAGAAAAGGAAATGTGATTGTGAAATATACTTATCGTGCCAACAAGGTAGAGGGTGAGAATCCTCTGTGACAGTTTAACTTCCTTTGTGCATCAGTAGCAAAAGGTGTGTGCATGTACACACACACCCCACTATACCTTACACCCCTACCCCCCACCACCATACCTTACACACTCCCCCACTGGTGGATGCGCGCGCGCACGCACGCACGCGCACACACACACACACACACACACACACACACACACACACACACACACACACACACACACACACACACACACACACACACACACACACACACACACACACACACACACACCCTCTTAGGGGGAACATTGCCCATGACTATTGTAACATTGCCCTTTCAAAATGCATTTTCTACTTCCCATTGTCATTTGTACCCCATATTCTGGCTACTGTCCAGAAGCATGTATATAATATAACATGGTTATATTATAGATGGTATTTGTGATTAATGCTCCTCAGTATTATCCAGGGAAAGTAGATGGTGACATTGAATAGTATCATAACTGATTTGATTGTATTATTTTCACTTTGGAGTTCAATGTTACAGCTGACACCATTTCCTAACCTTGTACAGCTGAATAAGCTCTCAACTGGCAAAATACACCCCCCCCCCCCCCACCAAGAAAAACACAATTTAAAGAAGTCACCTTCTGCTTTCAGCTCAGTTGTTGATTGATTTTGTACTGGTGTTTGGCACTTCCTGGACCTTATTAAAGTTGTCAGTAGCTTGAGGGAAAGATATGAAGGATGCTTAGCCTGACTTCAGCTCATCAACACAAGCCAGTTATGAGTTTTTGATACGTATTCCCCTTGGGGCCACCATATGATGAAAGTATCCAAGGTAGGTAAAGCGAGGAGAAAGCAATGGACAGGGACATTGAGAGAACAATTCTCACACTTGAACCTCAGCAAGAAACATTATATTAGGCAATCGTGCTATAGTGTGGGCATCTCAGTTTGAAATACATTCCTCATTCAAGCACAATTACAACTTTAGAATATGTCAATAGCACCAAAGGGCAGTGAATGTGACCATGATCATGAACCCTCATGCATCAGAATTCCTTTAGGCTTTCACTGGAGATATTTCTGAGCACCTCATAGTTTTACTGTCAATTGCTGAATGAAGGTGGTTGGTGCGATCACAAGTACAGACAGCATCATTTTTTTAAGGCAGGCTTCAAAGGCACATAACTTATCAAGAGTTTTAGCTCCTGCCTAGATTAGAATGCAACTTAGTCATTTTTAAATGGGCTTAAGAGGGATAATAGACCAGCCATGATGGTATGGCAGAGCAGACGATGGGTCAAATGGCCTAGTTCAGCTCCTATTGTCTAAAGATGGCAGGTGTCATCTCTGAGATGCACAACAACCAAAAAGGCTTGCCTTCACTCAAGGTATATCTGCTGTTTGTTCACAGTCCATCTGGTTCTTGCTCACACTCAAGGTCCATCTGGTTCTTGCTCACACTCAAGGTCCATCTGGTGCTTGCTCACACTCAAGGTCCATCTGGTTCTTGCTCACACTCAAGGTCCATCTGGTTCTTGCTCACACTCAAGGTCCATCTGGTGCTTGCTCACACTCAAGGTCCATCTGGTGCTTGTTCACACTCAAGGTCCATCTGGTGCTTGCTCACACTTAAGGTGCAGCTGGTGCTTGCTCACACTTAAGGTGCAGCTGGTGCTTGCTCACACTCAAGGTCCATCTGGTGCTTGCTCACACTTAAGGTGCAGCTGGTGCTTGCTCCTACTCAAGGTCCATCTGCTTCTTGATCACACTCAAGGTCTAGCTAGTGCTTTCTCCCACTCAAGGTCCATCTGGTGCTTTCACCCACTCAAGGTGCATTTGGTGCTTTCACCCACTCAAGGTCCATCTGGTGCTTTCACCCACTCAAGGTCCATTTGGTGCTTGCTCACAAGCAATGCCTGGAGTCCAAATGTGATCACAATCTCTTCATTCAGCAGCAGTACGAAGTATGCCTGCTGTTCATTTATATTTACATGTATGTTTGTACGGGTTGTGCACCAAAGTCATTATTCACTGTCATTCAACCATTTAAGGCATCAGGACAATTCAAAGGGTGGCTTTTTAGGGAAACACAGAGGGTAATAAATATGGTGCACATCCCAAACATAGATATAAACAGTGCCTCTAAAACGTATTCACTTCCCTTGGAAGTTTTCATGTGTTATTGTTTCGCATCTTTAAATCACAATGGATTTAATTTTTTTGATACTGATCAATAGAAAAAGGCTCTTTCATCTCAAGTGAAAACAGATCTAAATTGACCTAAAGTGATCTAAATTAATTACAAATATAAAACACAAGATAATTGATTGCATAAGTGTTCAACCCTCTTTAATATGACACTCTAAATATTCACTAGTGCAGCCAATTAGTATTAAAAGTCACATTAGCTGTTAAATGGAGATCTGTTTTTGGAGAGCTGTTGCAGTCAAAGTGTTTAAACTGATTGTAAGAAAAATATACCTGTATCTGGAAGGTCCAACTGATGGCGAGTCAGTTTCCTGGCAAAATCTACATCATGAAGACAAAAGAACACTCCAAGAAATTCTGCTAAAATGTTATTGAAAAGCACAAGGCAGGAGATGGATATAAGAAAATATCCAAGACACTGAATATCCCTTGGAGTACAGTTGTCAATTATCAAGAAATGGAAAGAATATGACACAGCTGTAAATCTGCCTAGAGCAGGACGTCCTCAGAAACTAAGGGGACTAGTGAGGAAGGCCATCAAGGCCATATGACAACTCTGGAGAGTTACAAGCTTCAGGGCTGAGATAGGAGAGACTGTGCATACAACAACTGTTGCCCGGATGCTTCACCACTCACAGCTTTAAGGGAGAGTGACAAAGAGAAAGCCGCTGCTGGAAAAAAACTGACATGAAATCTCAGCTAGAGTTTGCTAAAAAGCATGTGCAAGAATCTGAAGTCAGCTGGAAGAAAGTTCTTTGATCTGATGAAACCAAAATTGAGCTTTTTGACCATCAGGCTATATGTTGTGTGTGGCGTAAGCCAAACACCACACATCATCAAAAACGCAGCATCCCTACCGTGAAGCATGGTGGTGGAATCATCATGCTGTGGGGATGTTTCACTGCAGCAGACCCTGGAAGGCTTGTGAAGGTAGAGGGTAAAATCCTGGAGGAAAACCTGATGCAGTCTGCAAGAGAACTGCAACTTGGGTGAAGGTTTGTTTTCCAGCAAGAAAATTACCTCAAGCATAGAGCCAAAGCTACAAAGGAATGGTTTCAATACAGCAACAAAGTTAATATCCTGGAGTGGCCAAGTCAGAATCCAAACCTCAATCCAAATGAGAACTTGTGGCTCGACTTGAAAAGGGCTGTTCACTGACACTCCCCATGCAATCTGACAGAGATCGTGCAGTTTTGTAAAGAAGAATGGGGAAAAATTACAGTGTCCAGATGTCCAAAGCTGATAAAGACCTATCCACACAGACTCAAGGCTGTAATTGCTGCTAAAGGTGCATCTACTAAACACTGACTCGAAGGGGGTGAGTAATTACGCAATAATTTATTTTGCATTTAATAATTATAATAAATATAGGCCAATCTGTAGAAACCTGTTTTCACTTTGACACAAAAGAGTCTTTCCTGATGATCAGTGTCAAAAAAAGCCAAATTAAACCCATTGTGATTCAATGTTGTAAAACAATAAAATATGAATCTTCTAAGGTGTGGGGCAAATACGTTTTATAGGCACTGTATATATGGGCAACATGAAAACAGACACCTCTTCTGCTATCATATGAAATACGGATGGGCAAGCATTGAATTGAGAAACCAATGATTCCAGCGATGGACTCCTCTTGAGAACCTTTGAATTATTGACTGAGTAGATGTCATGATTCTTGGAGGTCTGCTCTGATCTTCAAAAACATCAGCATTTGCATCAAAGCACTATTGAACACCATTACCTGCCTGATGTCCACGGTCATCAGCTGTGTGTCATGAACCTTTTTAGTATAATGATATCTTGCACATCAAAAATATGCCTAGATATTTTGGTCCCTATTTTTGAATGGTAAAGCTCTTAAAGCAGGTAGTACTGTGATCAATTTCCCTGCCCGTTATTAGGATACTTTGATTAAATTGCACAGCAGTCCCTTGAATAGGTTTTTGATTAATTTATAGAATTAGTATGAAAATTCTTGCAAACAAATGAAATGTAACAGCAATAAAGAAAGATTTGATATGATGAAAGGGCATGGTAAATAGCTGTAATTGCAGTTTCAAATGCTAATCTTTATAAACAGTGGTATAATTATTCTACTTAGTCTTTTCTTATCTACATAATGGAACACTGAACTGTGAAACTTGTGGGGAATCTCAGATGAATAAAGTTTTTTGTAGCTTGATAAAACTGAAGGAGTTAGGCAAATAAATGTAAAATGTTTAGTGACATCTTGTATTGTGTAGTAAAATCAAATTATAACATTAAAATCAGTCAAGCAATTTCATGCAAACATTTGTTCCCATAAAATTCAGTTTATTTAAAGATGCAAAATCTTTTGTACATTTGCCAAGGTTTTTTTTCTGAATCTAAGTGCCTGCTGAAATTGATTTCCCGAGGTGAGTTAGCTTGATGGTTCAAAGAATTCTGTCTAATTTACACTAAATGAGAAAATGAATCAAACCCTCCAGCTGCATCAGTGTGGGCAACAGTTCAAATTCTGGCTGTTTTAATTAACAAAGTACAAATTCCTGTGTGCCTTACTCCATGTGGTATGACCATGGAATGATTGCTTTCTTTCTCTCGTTGACTAGGAAGACATGAGTCAAAGTATATCCCACTCTCAATAATGCAATTCGCCAACATCAACCGCAACAAAGGAAACAAGAGATGGCAGACTAAAATCTCCCTACAACCCATTTCAAAACAGTTACTTTTGAGATATCAGCATATTAAGAGTGATAGAAATGTTCCTTTTTGACTGTTTTATTTTATATTTAAAGATACTTATTTATATTGAGGGACTTACTGGGGCATTAGGAGCACCCCTTTGTGACTGTGAAGGGCTTATATCACTTCTTCAGTTGTCTACACCCACTTTCTCTTACCCATTCGCAAAAACAAAACAATGCTTAAAGAAATTCCAAACTTTTGGTTGGGATTCCCAGCCTGGACAGGCAGTCCGTGTAACCTGAGATTATAAGGTTCATTTTGAACTTTACGTGAAATGGGATTAGCCAACACTTAAACACCCCATCTGATTTTCCTTCTGTTGACTTCAGTACAAAAGATAATTGGGCAGGATGTAGGATAAGCAGTCAATTTCCTGAATTCATACTGCTCCTATAGTGAGTGCACCAAATGCGACCTCTGCCTAGCTCTATACCTATGTCATTTGCTGGCTAGCACACTGGGCACACAACCTGTTCCCAGGTTCCTGCCAACTTTTTTTCTGGTCAGGGAGACGTGTAAACCTGGTCCTGGATGACTTGTTTGCCCTGTTCCCTCCACTCTCATTAAAATGGAAACATATAGTCCTTTGCAGGTCTAAGATACAGGCTGTAGCAGCACAGAATGCTGTATTGATACATCATTGACAATCCAGAACTTAGACCTTTTTTTAATTAGCTGGATCTATCTTGGCTACAAACGTAATGCTAATTGACATCTCATTAACGCTGCTGGCAAAGGTATTGCTGAGGTATGCCTTGAATGTTCCAGAAAATGCTTTCATTATTGTTCTGCCAAAAACATACACAGATTGAGTTCTATGTGTATTATTTAGAGAACAAGGAAAGATGCTTTGCAGTATCTGTTCGTATTTCATTAAGTGGAAACCAGCCGTGAGGTGAAACTACAAATAATGTCTCAGATACTGGAACAGGTTCAAACTTCCTCCTGCAATCACAAGCAAAACTCTCCGCTTTAAATCACTGAAATGCATCGAGTGAGGAGCTGAGAGGAAAACAAACAGTGATTGATGGGACTGCGTAGCAGACTGATTAACAGCTCTTGACCTCCATTTGTAGAGGCATCCCACAAACACGTCAAGATCTTTACTGACAGTTAAATGTAAGAAAAATAACTAAGCAGGAAAATGAACATGTTCGGCCTTAAATTTCTTCTACCATAATATCTACAAAATGTCAACTGTATAATGGTGGTAGTGACAATACATTCCCTTATGACAGTCATGGGTCAGTGGCAACAGAAGCTCATAGTTTCAGTTGCACTCCAGACCTTCGTATGGATGAACTAGGCTGCCAACCGAGTGCAGCAATCAGCATTTGCTGACTGGAGGCATGTCGTGTTTTAAAAAAGGCATTAGATCATCTTACTTCACAGGTCATGCTAAAAGATTCCTTGGCATGATTTCAAAGAAGAAAAAAGTTGTTTTCTCTGGTGTCCCGATCAATATTTATCCTATAAATAGCACATTCACACAAAAGCACATCATGTCGCTGTTACCACACCAGTGGATATCTCACAATGCAGATTTTAGAACTGCATCTTCTATTTCACATTGGTGACTAAAATCATAGATATTAATACACAATGGAGTACTTTGGGGCATCTGGAGTTTGTGAAAATGATATAAAGCTTTCTTTATATATTGATGCCCTAAAAATGTTGGAAGTTGTTTGGATTTTGAGTTGCTTTGTGAATCAGGTGATATTGATTCTGACTCCATTATACTTCCTCCTGATCGTCATTTCTACTGACTTCAATCAATGCCTCAATTTTTATACTTTCACTCAAACTTAATATAACAATTGTTGGTCTTAATCAGTAACCTGTATTTCTCTTATGCACAGGATTGTTAAGAGCAAAATGTAGGAGGAAAATCTGAAATTTAAAGGATCACACTGCAAAGACGTTATTTCTGTAACTGAAATTGGTTGTTTGGGGATATTTTCAATATGAGTAGACTGCTTCAACATCCTCTACCAATATGTGCTGAGTGTATCACATTTCATTTCTGAATGGCCAGCAGCTTTTCCTAACACATAATTGTCCTGACATTGCATACTGGGCGTGGTCAGGGAATCAAATTAAACTTTTAACTTGCCAAAGATTAACCATGCCAGTAAGAATACTGAAGTCAATGGAAATGAAGGGGAAATTTCATCAGGAAGATCAATGTGACTTTTGGAAGTTATTTTTCTCTGTTCCAGGACACTAAGATTTACATCACTGTAAGAATTGCTTAGACAGTCTCCTGTGTCCAACCATCTCCAGTTGCTGCAAAGGTATCCTTCCTGCCAATAGAAGCCAAAAGCAAAGAAGTTTCCACATCTTACCATTAGAACATAGAGCGCAGAACTCAGGGAAAGTCCCATCGGTCCACAACGCCTGTGCCAAACACAATGCTAAATTAAACCAAATCACTTCTGCCTCAATATGATCATATCCCTCCATTCCCTGCATATCCCTGTGTTTATCCAAAGTGATACTCTGATACCTGCCTCCACCATAACACCTGGCAGCGTGCTCCAGGCACGTAACTATGCTGTGTAAAAAACTTGCAGCCACACTTTCATTCAAATTTTCCCCACTTGCTTTAAGTGCACATTGTTTAGTATTTCACAGTTCTCTCTTGGGTAAAAGGATCTGACTATCTACTCTATATATGACTCATATTTTTATAAACTTCAATCAGATTCCCCTCAACTTCCAGAACTCGGGAGAAAACAAATCAAGTGATTCCAACCTCAGCTTCTAGCTCATCCCAGTGCTTCCCAGAGTGAGCCATATCACCCCCTGGGACAAGTCAGAGTTTCTAAGCAGGCAATAAAGATAAAGTAGGTGGTGGGTGGTGGGAGGTGCTGGGTAGCAAGGGGGAGGCAGCTGAGGTATTACAGACTTAATTTAAGAAATGAATTACTTATTAGAATCATTTGATTCTCAGTGCCTCATTATTAATTACAATGATCACGTAATCATCTCTGTTGCTAAGGCACCGTAACCTTAGAATTTGCTTGAAGCATGTTATAGTTGCTGAAAAGCTATGTGGTTCTTCCGCATTTTGCGTATCATGAGAAACTGCATTTTTTCCCAGACCAGCCAGTGCATTATTGCCATTCACTACTGTAGTACAGTGTAGGTTGGTATGATTTCCACACAATCATGCAGTGACACAATTCCTGTGAATTAGGGTATAGCATTTCATGAGGTAAAGCCCAGAATCTGCCCTTTCAGATGGTCTTGATTATATTGTTCTATCCCACAGCCCAACCGAGATATGGCTGCCCAACTTTATGTACTTCCGGCAGAAAGTCAGGCTTTACCTGAGCTATCATGACATCATAACTTTCCCCATTACCAATCGCAGCGCTTGAGACTGACCTTCAACAACTGATGGCTGACTGTGGTCATTAATCCATAACAAAAATGGCAGAAGCAGACCAAAGGAGAAAGAAGGCAGAATCATGTGGTGTAACTGGAAAATGGAATTTTACCATCACCAAGCAATCAAGAGCAAGCAATGTGCCTGTTGTGTGAAAAATCCAAGCTCCTTGAACATTTGAAGGGACACACTGAGATAAAGCAAACAAGAACTTGGCTTATTTTTAGTTGTAAAAACTTTCAGAAATGGAAAAACACTTGAAAACATGCTTACCAGTACTTGACAATGAAACAGTGAGGGTTTGCATGCTTCATGCAACATTTCATTGCTCATTGCTAAATCTGGAAAGAGTAAGGGAGGCTCTGAGTATGGTTTTTACATAAATCATCAGACCAAATAATTAAAGCAATTCCACTCAGCAGCAGCTCTGTTCAAAGATGAATAGATGAAACATCCAAGAATATGGAAGACGCCTTGTGCGAAGTTCTTAGGATAACTGAATTTGCTCTGCATTTGGATAAGTCAACTTTGCCAGGCAACAAATCTTTGCTTCTTGTTTATGTTCACTTTAAAAAAAATGAAAACATGGTGAAAGGGTTATTACTTGCAAGGGGGCTAGAAACAGAAATGAAGGAGGAGTCAATACATTGGGTTGTTGAGCAATTTTTCAAAAGAGAAGCATATTCCATTTAGCAACATTCTTGCTTGTACAAATGATGGGACATTATCAATTGCAGGACACCTCCATGGGGTTATTTGTTGAAAAAAACTGCATCTAACTTATTAACCATTCACTGTATAATCACAGATAACATGTTATCGCAGAAAAAACAAGTGACTGGCTGCTCAAATCACTAAGTACTGTTAGCACAGCAGTAAATAAAATAAAATCCAATGGTTTCAATTCCCAACTATTTTGAGAGCTTTGTATTGAGAATGAAAAACAGTTTGAACACTTACAGTTGCACACAGAAGTCAGATGGCTCTCAAATAGAAACTGGCTGAGATGCTTTAATGAGCTTTTTGTGATAAAATTCCTTGAAGACTCAAATGCTTCATTCACTAATCAACTCAAGAATATTAGGCACTACATTGCTTAATTATATTCAAAAAGTTTAATGAAATCAGTCATCAATTGCAAGGAAATGATGTGAATCTTATAAAAGGCAAATGAGTCATCTCCACATTTCTGTCCAATTTAACCCTATTTGAATGCAACATTGGCTGTCACGATCTTTTCCAATTTCTGAAACTCTCTGAGCTGGAAGAGAAAGAAAGAATACCAGATGATGATCTTCAAGCATATAATGCCAACCTGGGGGAGCTGCATAAAGACATGTCAGGGAGATTTCAGGATCTTCCCTTAATCCACTTTCCAGATTGGGTAGTAACTCCATTCCAAAACACTTATAATGTGGAATTAGCAGGAAGGATGGAGGAAAAGCTGATGTTGCTACAAAATGACTTTGAGCTGAAGCCAAGGTGCGAAAAATCATATGGTTGCAGAAAGAAATCTCTGAACGTTATCCTACACTGTGGAAAAACATCAAGATGTTCTTTATTGCCTTTCCAACATCATGTTTAGAGAAGGGTGATTTCAGTGTGGTTCCCAACTTCTTTCAAAGCAACAGGACAGACTGCAAATTACAGAATGTGGGGATCTGAGACTCCTTCGGAGTGACGTTCAGCCTGGTGTTGAGAAGCTGAGATCACTGCAGCAAGCCCATCCATCTCATCGAAAGATGAAAAAGCAATGACGTAGTGAATAGTTGACTGCTAATGTACACTTTTAAATTGTTAATAGAATTTGTTTATTGTAATTAAATAAAGAAATAATTTATTTGTAGCTTTAAATAGATTAGAATAATGTTTATAGTTCCTATTTTCTGTCTGCACATCATAAATCTCAGCTCTTCAGCGAGTTTATGCAATGGCAGGAAAGGGAGAGGGGGCACTGGAGATCTCGACAAAGGGGCAGTAACTCAAAAAATATGGAAAACACTCGATTATTCCCTCTTTGAAATATCCTGGTATACACATTCTCTCCACCCCCCCCCCCCCCCACCACCTTCTTATTCTGGTTTATTCCCCTTTTCTTTCCAGTCCTGGTCTTGACCAAAAATGTCAACTGTTTATTCATTTCCATAGACGCTGCCTGGCCTGCTGAGTTCCTCCAGCATTTTGTTCGTTGCTCTGGATTTCCAGCATCTGCAGAATCTCTTGTGGTTTTGACTTGTACCTACAGTTAACAGGTATGACAATTTTTAGTAAACTGGATCGATTCTACAATGCAGAAAAGGTAAGCCAGTCACTTCTACTTGACAGTGAATAAATGTTTGTCTGCTCATGAGAACAACTTATTGAGTAAAATCTTCCCCAAAGATTTTTCAAGCCATTATCGACTAGATGCTGCAAGATATTCACCCTTGGCTCTCTAATTAAGATGATATATTGTTCACTACAGAGACAAAGGAAGAAAACCTGTGAATGATCAGAGGTTTCAATGAGCTCCTCAAGCACAACATGAAGTTGAAACAAAACAAGAGTCCTTCTTCAGAGAAGGGTTGTGTACTGAAACCAGAAATGGATAAGAACTGTCTGCCACATATTGAGGAGAGACTAACATAGTACTGAATTCTCAAAGACTAAAGAATACAACAGAGGTCAGATCTTTTCTAGCTATCCTAACAGTATTGTGCCATACCTTTATCACTCCTGGTAAACATGAACAACTTTCCAATGGCTACAAAGAAATAATGAACTGCGACTGGAACAAAATTAACCAAGGGTTTGAACTGAAATGTGATACCTTGGACTATAAAGTTAGAACAATCATCACTCTTGCCATGGAATGGGAAATTAATTGCCTACATTTCCTCACTAAGATAAAGGATGATAGAATTTTTACAAATCAAAAGAGAGACATATGCATTGGCTTTGGGGGTTCACTCAATTTCATTGAGAGAGTACTTTACGTTTCTGATAGTCTGTTTTAATTGGATATCCAAGTATTCTGATTCAGGTTCATTTCTCTATCAATAGACATTAGACAATAGGTGCAGGAGTAGGCCATTTGGCCCTTTGAGCCAGTACTGCCATTCAATGTGATCATGGCTGATCATCCACAATCAGTACCCCGTTCCTGCCTTCTCCCCATATCCCTTGACTCCACTATCTTTAAGAGCTCTATCTAACTCTTTCTTGAAAGCATCCAGAGAATTGACCTCCACTGCCTTCTGAGGCAGAGCATTCCATAGATCCACAACTCTCTGGGTGAAAAAGTTTTTCCTGAACTCCGTTCTGAATGGCCTACCCCTAATTCTTAAACTGTAGCCTCTGGTTCTGGACTCCCCCAACATCGGAACATGTTTCCTGCCTCTAACATGTCCAATCCCTAAGTAATCTTATATGTTTCAATCAGATCCCCTCTTATCCTTCTAAATTCCAGCGTATACAAGCCCAGTCGCTCCAATCTTTCAACATATGACAGTCCCACCATCTCGGGAATTAACCTCGTGAACCTACGCTGCACTCACTTTGAAATATACCATGAAATTCATCATTCGTGTTAGTAAACAACTAAGGATGTGCCCACATTCTGGTACCACATCTGCAGAACGCACAAGCAACATCAATGACAGCAGAACAACAGCAATAAAGCAACCAGAGCCAAATGAGCCCCTGACCTCCCTCCCACCTGGCCACCTGCTCACGTATACGCGCAAACACTCCTCTAACCCCAGGACAGGCCATCTTCGGGCCTCCAGGGGAGTCGAGCTCGCTGGTGTTAGCACTTCAGCTTTCCCAATGGGCTCACAAAGTTTCTCAGACCCATGCTTCAGCCATCGGCCTGCAACTTCTGGACTTCCAGTTGTCCTTCGTGCCTCCTGCCTGCATGGAACCCTGATCCCAGAACCAATAACAACTCACTGAACCGGGGGGGGGGGGGGGGGGGTTGATGTGGTGGTGCCAGGCCTCGTACTTATTGGTCTGCTGGCCCAACACCTGTCCGTGGATTATACTGATTGACTGGAAAAAGTCAAGAGCGAATTTTAATAATGACATTCAACCTTTTCACCCGACAACCTGAACTGTCAATGAACCAGTGAAGAATGAAATGGGGACACCATGTAAGCATTTCAAAACTCAAAGTTCAAAGTAGATTTATTATCAAAGTAGGTACATATATGTTACCATATACAACCCCTAGATGATGGATGCTGCTTTCCTGCTACAACACTTTGTGTACATATGCTCAATGGTGGGGAGGACTTTATCCATGATGAACTGGGTTATATCCACTACTTTTTGAAGTATTTCCTGTTCAAAGGCATTGGTGTCTCCATACTAGACTATGATGCAGTCAGTCGATATGCTCTCCACTACACATCTATCATCAATCACTTCCATCCACTTCCAAGGCCTCTCAAAGGGGAGCTGCGTGTAATGTAACTGGGACACGTGAAAACACTAAAGCTGTGGCTTTGTTTACTTGCATGGATCAGAGCAAGACGTTTAAGGTATAACTAACACTTGTTGCATTTGCCAGAATAGTGAGGTACTAACTTTCAGATAAGCAACACATTGATAACTTTATTTGAATCCTATAGAGATTCATGAAGGCTTTGACAATCTAGAAAGGAAAGGATAATGAATTGTGGTTAATATTCACAAAACTTAAGTTACCAGAAATACTTCTGTTGATGAGGCTGCAATTTTGTTCAGCACTATTGAATGATTCACGTCCATGAATGTTACAGAAACACACATTCACATCTTCATCCTAGCATGTCCCACGCAGGGAAGCAGGAGTTCTGTCTCCACTGTAGAGAAGGCCCTCAGAAATAAAAAGTATCCATGAAGCTCAGACTTTCCTGTTAGCACACAGGAAATCATATCCAACCTTTGGCTACACCCCAAATGAGATTGAGGGCGGACAGACAGACAGACAGACAGACAGACAGACAGACAGGCAGACATACTTTATTGATCCCGAGGGAAATTGGGTTTCATTATAGCTGCACCAACCAAGAACGGTGAAGAAATATAGCAACATAAAACCATAAATAATTAAATAATAATAAGTTAATCATGCCAAGTGGAATTAAGTCCAGGACCAGCCTATTGGCTCAGGGTGTCTAACACTCCGAGGGAGGAGTTGTAAAGTTTGATGGCCACAGGTAGGAATGACTTCCTATGATGCTCAGTGTTACATCTTGGTGGAATGAGTCTCTGGCTGAATGTACTCCTGTGCCTAACCAGTACATTATGGAGTGGATGGGAGACATTGTCCAAGATGGCATGCAACTTGGACAGCATCCTCTTTTCAGACACCACCGTCAAGGAGTCCAGTTCCACCCCCACAACATCACGGGCCATACGAATGAGTTTGTTGATTCTGTTGGTGTCTGCTACCCTCAGCCTGCTGCCCCAGCACACAACAGCAAACATGATAGCACTGGCCACCATAGCCTCGTAGAACATAGTGCTGAGGGAGCAGGGAGGCTATAGTGTACTCAGACAGATTAGGAGAATGGGCAAAGTGGCAGATGGAATATTGGGTCAGGAAGTACATGGTCATGGACTTTGGGAGAAGAAATAAGACCAAAGACTGGTTTCTAAATAGAGAGATAATTCAAAAATCTGCGGTGCAAAAGGACTTGGATGCAGGATTCCCTAAATTTGTAGACTGAGTAGGTGGTGAGCAAGGAATAAGCAATGGAAGCATTCACTTTGAGAGGATTAAAGTATAAAAGCAAGGTCTGAGGGAGGATCTCATTGAAAACTATCAAATGTTGAAAGGCCCTGATAAAGTAGATTTAAAAAGGGTGTTTCCTATGGTGGGGGATTCTAAGACCAGAAGGCACAGCCTCAGAACAGAGGAATGTCCATTTAGAACCGAGATGAGGAGGAATTTCTTCAACCAGAGAGTTGTGGCATTCATTGTCACAGGCAGCTGTGGAGGCCAAGTCATTGGGTATATTTAAGACTGAGGTTGATGGATTATTGATTAGTCAGCGCATGAACGGATATGGGGAGAAAGCTATCGATTTGGACTGAGAAGGAAAATGGATCAGCCATGATGAAATGGCAGAGCAGATTCAATGGGCCAAACCATCTAATTTTGCTCCTATATCTTATTTCTCATGAGCTGTAGTTTCAAAACAAGGCTGGACAAATGTGGATAACCTTCAAAATGGAAAAGAAGTTGAGACAAAGAAAGTAGTCTCAATTAACCGAAAAGTTTTGAGGTGTATGACAAGACTTGAGTATTCAGACCTCCATACAAGGCGCAGCCAACACATGAAATCTGGAAGTAATCACAGATTTTTACAGAGTGAAGATCTACATTGTAAGAATGGATGGAAGCTCAGAAAGGTTCATATAGGTCACCTACAGTTTGTGCATGATTTTTAATATCTAAAAATTAAAGGCAAATAGAGCTATAGGATGGAAGCTGGAAGATAGAAGATGGAAATAATTAACTTCCTGAATGATTTCACCCTAGTGAATACTGCAGCAGATGATCATATGTCAACATCGAGCAAAAACAAAGAAGTTTCGCCAACCTCACCAATAAGCTCCCAGAAAGCTAGGAAATTAATGAAGCAGGTGGACTTGTAAGTCTTACAAGAATATTAAGTTACATCCAATGGCAATTTTTCCTCTTTATTTCTGACAATGAAAGCAAACGAAGAAAGTAAATAGTGCAAATAAGTAAGTTTAATGCCATGCAACATGTGCAGCTGTGAGTTAGAAGGACACATTGAACTTCAAAGTGTTTGAACTCCAAAGTCCTGCATTTTCTCAAGAGTTCAGATCATTATTGTTTCATTATGTATCACATGGAATCAGAAAGAACATTAAAGGACCATCCTTTCCTATAACGTGACAGCATTGTATTAGAACAGAAAGGAGTGCTGGAACTGGTGAGCTAGTCACGGGAAGTCAGGAAAGGTATGATTTCATGAGATGAGGTGCGGAGGAGATGCTTGAGCATGCTGCCATTTTTTGTTGAAGAGAAAGATTGGTTAGCTTAACATTGTTTTGGTTGAAACAAATGAGAATAAAAGAAGATTTAAATGAGGTGTATAAAATCATGAAAGGTCCAGAGAATGGATAGAAAAACTGTTTCTCTGAACTGACGTCAGCAACTACATTTCAGAAGCTTTCTGAAGGCAACTGTCAAAATGTACAAGAGAAAATAGGATATATTGAAAGGCTACACTGGACAGGAGTGTAGGGAGTGTCCAGTGAGGGGTAGCTCCTCTGGTGAAGGGGCTTATCGTGTCCATTCTGGGGCTCCAAGTAGCTGTTTGCATGTGACAGTGGCCACACCCTGATACATCACTATGACAGGTGAGCTAAAGCAGGTGAGAGTAGCCAGTGACCTCAGATCCTGGTAAGATAGGGACATGCCTGTCCTAGCGTGAGAAATCAGCTCTGGCGGACTGGGCAGATGAGATCTACAGTGAGATCCTACGGCCAGGAAGACGGTTCTGCAGCACTCCGTGGAGAACGAAAGGCATAACAAGACGCAGGAGACTTCACGGTCATCTGCTGCAACCAGATGAGACTCCAGTTTCTGATGCTTGTTCGTACCACTGGACTCAGACTTCTAAGGTTGAGGGAGTGTAACTGCCCCAGTGCAATGGCTTTTCCACTTTAAAAACTCTCCCACACAAGTTTCCTGTCAATGTTGGCCACAAGGAACAACCACCACAAAGGAAAGGAGAGTAGATGTACAATGTATGTTTATTAACATTGAAACCAATGAGACTTTTATGTGGCTTCTTCCAGAAACCTGCCTTAGAATAACAGAATTCCAAAGCATACACACTTGACCACTGCTACGTCACTGGCAAGGGCTCTTACCCTGCCATCCCATGGCCACACTTCCGAAAGTCTGGTCACCTAGCTGCTACTCCCAGGAGACAGGCAGAGACTAAGGACTGCAGCACCAGTGGTGAGGAGCAAGGAGGTATGGTCATGGAGGCAGAGGAGTGTTTTGAAATGGTGGACTAAACAATATTCAAGGATTCATCTTCTAATCTGAATGAATATGCCACAGTTATCACTGAGTTCATCAAGACCTGTGTAGATGAATGTCTGCCTATGAAAACATACCAGACTTACCCAAACCAAAGGAATGTGATGAACCAGGATGTTTATAGTCTGCTGAGGGCTAGATCTGTGGCATTCAAGACCAGTGATCCAGAACATACAAGGAGTCCAGATATGACCTATGGAAGGCAACTTTAGGACCAAAAACGCAATTCTGATTGAAGTTAAAGACAGAATCAGAAGCGCATTAGCTCTGGCAAGGTCTGCAGGACATTACCTCCTACAAGCCAAAATCATGAATGACTGTGATCCTTCATCCACAGGTGAGTTCAATGCCTTTTGTGCACACTTTAAATGGGAGAATAAAACTACACCTGGGCAAATCTCTGCAGCCTTTGGTTGGTGCATGAGAACACATAAGAGGGAAACTAAGAAGGCTAAAAGAAGGCATAAGGTTGCTCTGACAGACAAGGTGAAGGAGAATCCCAAGGGTTTCTGCAGATACATTAAGAAAAGAAGGATAGCAAGGGACAAAATTGGTTCATTTGAAGGTCTCTCTCTTTATATATGCATGGAGCCAAAAGAGATGGAGGAGATCTTAAATATAACTTTTGAAAATGCATTTACTTAGGAGGGAGACGCAGAGTCTATAGAACTGAAGCAAACCAGTAGTGAGGTCATGGACCAGATGTGGAGTTCAGAAGAGGAGGTGCTTGCTAACTTGAGGCAAACCAGAGTGAATAATTCTCCAGGGCCTGACAAGGTGTCCCATCACACCATGTAGAAGGCTAGTGCAGAAATTGCATGGGCCATGGTCGAGGTATTTAAAAAGTTCTTAGCCCTGGCTGAGATGCTGGAGGACTGGATGATAGCTAAAATTGTTCAAGAAAAGCTCTAAAAATAAATTCAGAAATTATAGGCCAGTGAGCTTGAAGTCAGCAGTGGGTAAATTAATGGAAGACGTTCAAAGGGTCAGGATATCAGTATTATGGTAGAGTAAAGGGAATAACAGGGTCATGAGGGAGAAGCTGGCCAAAATTAATTTGAAGGGGACATTAGCAAGGACGATTGCAGAACAGTAACGGTTGTAGCTTCTGGGAGCAATTAGGAAGCAGTAGGATATATAAAGGAAAAAACATATTCTAAAGGGAAGAATGGGCAACTGTGGCTCACAAAAAAAGTCAAAGAGAGGGCATATAATATAGCAAAAATGAGCGGAAAGCTATAAGATTGGGAAACTTTTAAAAACCAACAGAAGCCATAAGGAGAGAAAAGATGAAATAAGCTTGGCAATAGAATAGAGGAGACCAAAGGTTCTCTCTGATATATAAAGAGTAAAAGAGAGAAGAGAGTGGATAGACTATTTTCTAAATGGAGAGAAAATTCAAAGATCAGAGGTGCAAAGAGACTTGTGCAGGATTCTCTAAAGGTTAATTTGCAGGTTGAATTAGTGATAAAGAAGGGAAGTGCAATGTTTGGCATTCATTCAACAGGGCTGGAACATAAAAACAAAGATGTAATACTGAGGCTTCATAAGGCACTCGTCAGACTGCACTTGGAGTATTGTGAGCCATCCTGGGCCCCTTATCTAAGAATGAATGAGCTGGCATTGGAGAAGATTCAGAGAAGGTTCACGAGAATGATTCCAATAATGAAAGTGTCAACATATGAGAAGCATTTGATGGTTCTGGGCCTCACCTCACTGGAGTTCAGAAGAATGAGGGGGTATCTCAATGAAACATTGAATGTTGAAAGGCCTAGATAGAGCAGATGTTCAGGGAGGGAGTCTAGGAGCAGAGGGCACAGTCTCAGAATAGAGGAATATCCATATAGAACAGAGATAAGGAGGAATTTTTTTAGCCAGAGAGTAGTGAATCTGTGGAATTCTGTGGAGGCCAAGTCATTGGGTATATTTAAGGAGGAGGGTAACACACACAAAATGCTGATGGAACGCAGCAGGCCAGGCAGCATCTATAGGAAGAAGTACAGTCGATGTTTTGGGCCAAGACCCTTCATCTGTCCTGACGAAGGGTTTCGGCCCAAAACGTGGACTGTACTTCTTCCTATAGATGCTGCCTGGCCTGCTGCATTCCACCAGCATTTTGTGTGTGTTACTTGAATTTGCAGCATCTGCAGATTTCCTCGTGTTTGCGTTTTTAAAGAGGAGGGTGATGGTTTCTTGATTAGTCAAAGGCCAAAGGTTATGCAGAGAAGCTGGGAGAATGGGGTGGAGAGTGGTAATAAATCAGCCATGCTGGATTGAAGGAGAAGACTCAAAGGGCCGAATAGCCCACTATGCTCCAATGTTTTATGGTCTTATAGTTGAATAGACAGGGCCTGATTATTGTTAGTAAACATGGCTTGGGTATGGTTGGTCAAGTCTAACCAATCTTACAGAGTTTCTGAGGTTACAAAGAAGGTTGATGAAGGAAAGGTGATGGATATTGTCTATGTGGACTTCCACAAAGTCTTTCATACATTACTGCGTGAGAAGTTGATCCAGAAGGTCCAGTCCTTCAGCTTTCAGGATGAAGTAGGAAATTGGATTCAACATTAGCTTAGTGGGAGAAGCCAAAGAGTGCCTGTCTGACTGGAGGCCTGTGATTAGTGGTGTGACACAGGGATCAGAGCTGGGTATGTTGTTGTTTTCCATATATATTAATAATTTGAATGATAATGTGGTCAACTAATTCATCAGATTTGCAGAAAACACCAAGATACAGTGGACAGCAGGGAAGCCTATCAAAGCTCGTAGACGAATCCTCGCCAACTGGAAAAATGGGCTGAAAATGGCAGATAGGTTTTAATGCAGACAGGTGTGAGATGTTGTATTTTGTGTGGACATACCAGAGTAGGACTTACACAGTAAACAGAAGTACACTAGAGTGCAGCAGAACAAAGGGGTCTGGATTATAGATCCATAATTCTTTCAAAGGGGCATCACAGGCAGATTGAGGTACAGGGATATAGAGAGGGTAAGTGCCAGCAGGCTTTCTCCACTGAGATTGGGTGATACTCAAACTAGAGAGCACACATTAATGAAACAAGTTCAAATATTTAAGGGGAACCTGACGGGATCTTCCTCACTCAGAGGGTGGTATGGATGTGGAATGATCTGCCAGCAGAGGTGGAGGTTTTGGGTTTGATTGCAATGATTAAGAGATGCCTGGATATGTACACGGACAGGGGGGTATGGAGGGGTGTGGTCCAGGTCAAGTCAATGTTATGAGGCAGAGTAATAGTTTGGCATGGACTAGACAGGCTGGAGCACCAGTTACTGTGATATTGTGCATTCAGTGACTGTATAAAACAGATCTAGTTGCTCAAATTTGGGCACCTATGATCAACACACACCAACAAACAATGAGCTTTATTCCATTGCATAGGTCAGTCTCATGGCTCGGCATATTCTTCACCTAGCCAAGGTGGTGAACCAGTCTTGATTTACTGAGGTGTGCAAAGAGTACCTGTTAGCTATGCAGTGAAAGCATTGTGTAAATGGCTGACATCAATAATCCCTAACCAACAGTTCTGATCAAAGTTTTGAAATCCTGCCACATCTAGTCATGAACAGAAATAGACCATAATACAGCTAATGAGATGAAGAAGCTGTAAAAGTACCCCCATCTTTATTGTTAGTGGAGTTCAGTACATGAGTGCCAAAGTCAAAATGTTTGCCATTGTCTTTGGTCAACTGGATAATTTGTCTTGTCATTTCCCTGGCGTTCCCATCATCACAGCAGCTAACTCCATTCAATACACATGATACCCAAAGAAGTCTAAGAGCACAGACAATAGTAATTGCTCTGAATCAAACCAAAATTTATCCTCCAGCACTTCCTTCAAGCCTGGCCAACAGTGACATCCGCCTGATTTCAACTCCTTGAGGTTTCTTCTAAGTTGTTGCAAGTATGTTTAACTAGACTGCGAACACATTAAAATAAGTTAATAATTAAAATAAAATAAGTTAAGTTTTCTCTCATGCAAATCCTCTATTGAGCCAATCAGGCAACCTGCGTGATTTATGTTGGTAACTATCAGGCAATCAATAATGTCCACTAAATTATGTAATAGGCGTTTCATAAGATACGTCCTGTTTTTAAAGGGATTCTAATCTACATGGCGCTCACAGTAGAAAGAATCCCATCCCGAAAAGATGGATAAACTTAATCTGGACCAAAAGTTTTTGTTCAGACATGGAGATGAAATCATTGTTCAGAATTTAACTTAATCTCTAATTGCCCTATAAATGAATGACGTTCACTCAGAATAATTATTAGCAACACCATGCCAACTTGTGAGCTGGAGATGTAGTAGGTTATGCAACTCAGAGCAAGATTTAATGTACAGCGGAGTCAGTGCTGTTTGGCCTGGAACCATTCCCTGAGGAATTACTGTCGGTGCAACTCCAAATAAGGCAGGTGACTCTTTGGACGTTTTGTTTCATAACCTGTTGATCCTGTACCTCAAATCTTCTTTCCTACTTGATCCTGAGAATTGTCCTCAGAAAGTGCAGTTCAAAAATATTTACATGCAGATTATCTGGATAAATAAAATTTCAGATACTCAAACAATGTGTGCACTTTTCTTCACTGAGTGGTGGTGAATTTACCAATTATCTCAACTCCTTTAAAAGCACCTTCTAAGTATTCCACTTTCCACTTTGCAGAACTGGTTAGCCCTGTGCTACTGCACCTTATTATCTCAAGCAGCAGTAAAGTGAAAGATGGTATCATCAAGCAGAATGGATCACCAAACTCAGGTTTGGTTTGATCAAAATCATTTGGCTACAGAGCTTATTACAGGATTAATCGGACTCTAAATTCCAGAGATGAGATCAAATGCCCTTGGCATCAAGTCAACTCCTGACTAATGAGAGTATGAAATAGGGTTTGTGGAACCAAATTCAATTGAAAAATTTCAACAGTCTGGAATCAGACGTAGCACAAAGTAACATGGTTGTAGATTTTGGAAATTAATTGTCTCTGCTCCAGTATCAAAGTGCTCATTGGTAAAAAGAATACTTACTGGGATTGTACAAGACCTGATGAAACCTCATTTGGAATAATGTGTGCATTTTTGGATTCCATCTGCAGATTTTCCTCAGGTCGCTCAATATCACAGTGGGAACAGATTGCTGCTCCTCCTTCATCAGTGGGTCTGAAGGCAGCAACTATCCAATCTTTTCAAGGTCCCATTCCATTAAAAATATTTTAGAAGAATCTTGGTATTCTAATTACAATCACCAATAACACACAGAGAATGCTTGAGAAAGTAATTGACTGTGTTGTGCTAGATTTCTAGCATCTGCAAAATCTCTTGTGTTTATTGTTCACCAATAAATTGTCTTAACATTCTTTGGATAATTGACCTTACAAATGTGGCCAAATCAATTCTGCTGCAAACTTAATTAAATGTACAGTATTTGTTATTTTATCCATAAAACAGGAGAGAAACTTACAGAATCTAACAATATTATTTATTTATTTACTTATTTTATTTAGAGATACAGGATTCCAGCCAAACATGTCCATGCTGCCCCTTTGCTCACTGTACCATCAGGTAGGAGGTACAGGAGCCTGAAGGCACACAATCAGCGATTCAGAAACAGCTTCTTCCCTCTGCCATCCGATTCCTAAGTGGACATTGAACCCGTGAACACTACCTCACTTTTTTTTTAATATACACAATTTCTGTTTTTGTACATTTTTTAAAAAATCTATCCAATATATGTAATTGATCTTCTTGTTTATTTATTATTATTATTATTTTTATTTAATGCTAGATTATGTATTGCATTGAACTGCTGCTGCTAAGTTAACAAATTTCATGTCACATGCCGGTGATAATAAACCTGATTCTGATTCTGAGTCTGATTCCACCTTCTAACCCACCTTTGGAAGGTAGGAGGAAACCAGAGCACCCGGAGGAAACACACGCGGTCACAGGGGGAATGTACAGACAGTGGTAGGATTTGAACTCAGGTTGCTGGCACTGTCATAGCGTTACACTAGCTGCTACATTTCCGTGTCACCAGTCACGTCTCCAGCTCTTCTTTCTAAAATGCTCAGGATTGTTAATAGCCAATAATAAAAGGCAGAACACACATGAGGAACAGACCATGGAAGGATGGTGCTAAGAACTACAAGAGGGTATTAATACAATCATATTTCATTGCATGTTGCAGGAATATAAAAGTGTCACATGTTTATTGGAGTTATATCATTATTTTGGTCAACTTTGCAGAAAGAAGCATCTGCCTGAGGCAAGAATGTCGGCTGCTAAGTAATACAGAGCAAGCTATTTATTGTTGTCAATAGCAATAAAGTATAAGGTTTTGCTGATGTCATAGTAATTTTGTCTTTGCAGTATATGCTTATCTTTGTGGTTCACACTTAGAGCTGGGCACTTCAATGCTAAGTGTGTATATTGTAACTTCTTGCTTCCTGAATTCACCATTTATCCCATCATTTTAAATAGTCAAAGAACTGTGTTTGGTGCAATGCTGAATTTCTGATAAGCTTCTCAGCCATTTGATTGGCCACTAACAGAATAAATTCAGAAATCTGATGACAATATGACATATTTTTAAAAGGCCCCATTTTACCTATTCTAGATAAGACTAGTATCGCTTAAAATTTGAATTCTACCCTGTCTTCACTGTATGGCGATACCTAAGTGAAAGGTACTGTTTTTATTGGAATGCAGCATAAATTTGACTTTTTCTGAACAATTGAACAGCACATATGAACAGTTAATATTGCAATTAAAAGTGATGGATGACCAATTTCACAGGATGAAAATTATAGGCTTATTCCTCTGTTATTACATTCCTACAGGAGCTGAATACAAAAATGACAAGTTTTTATTTTGAAAATGAGTAGTAGCTTAAAATATTGCAACAATTGGACACAACTGTATACAAAAAAATGCCTTTCACTAAAGCAACAGTTAAATCTTCAACTTTTCTTGACCTTAAATTAATTCCAAAAGCAATTTGGCTTGCATACTAAATATTCTCATACAGGAAAAGGAAGCTAGCCTAAGTACCTGCAATAATAGCAATCAGCATTCCAGATAGTGAATTCTCCAGAGGTTAGACACAACGTTCTCCATTGGCAGCTGGCAAGTGTGAAGCTTCCTGTTGGTAAATGGACCCCTTAACTTGCCTGTGCTTCACATAAGAACTAAACAAGCTTCTAAGTCTGGTGTTTACTGTACTCATGCTTTAGATGACGTATGGATATTAAAGTTGGTTTATATTGATAAAAAATCCAAGCATTATTCCAAGCTGGTTTAACTGATCTTATCACGGGGTATGAGACTGCTTTCAGCTGTTTCCCACAGTTGTTTGGTCTTTCATATTGGTCGGGTTCAATTTAGTCATCAGCAAGATCTTGTGCAGTTACACCCAGGACTTAGGCATATGGGCCTGGTTTTCCCTCCTGGCAGGCATTAAAAGTCAGAGCAGAAGGAGCCATTAGAAAAGAGGGGGGGGTGGGATTCTTGGAAATAATCCTTGTGTTTCTCATCCATTTAATATAGCCTGAATGTTACACACAGAATGGACTGGACATGTTGTTTCATAGAATGTGTCTCTGAATGTCTTTAATCAAAATAGGACCTTCATTTTTAGTTGAATCCTGAAACTACATAAATAATTCAAACTTCTAACAGCACTTAATATCAAAATATGATCATAATTGTACTGCCTTCACATTAATCGATTTCTGATCCTGAATCATTTACTCCAGTAGTTGCGTATTGGATGAAATTTGTTACATCAGGTGAATTAAATCTCTGGAACCTTGACAGGGTAAATTCCACATTTAGTGCACTTGGCGCACAGAGCACCACTGATATTTTGACTGGACTAAATGGAAAATCTGCAGGAGATTAACACTTACATTCCTGATGCACACTCCCAGCATAAAATGTCAACATAGAAATGCTAGAGGCAAGAGCTTATCTGGGATTTTCTAAAATCACATCCCACTCAGTCCACAGCCATTTGTTTGTCTACAGCCCTGTAGAAGTGACTTCAATAGTTAAGAAAGCCATTTCTCCATGTTCCTACAAAACTCGTTAGAAAGCATCATGGAACCAACATGGAAGTTATCAACCAGACATATAGGTACTTGGCTCGGTCAATGATAAAATCGTAGTTTCCAAGGTAGGTGCAGAAGTAGACAACATGGCTGATTCTCCAGTGTAGTGAACTGGGTGCAGTGTGTAGGGTAAACCACCTAATCCTCCAATTGTATATCCGCATAACAGAATACTTACATAACTGAAGTACATAGTCAACACGAGGAAATCTGCAGATGCTGGAAATTCAATCAACACACACAAAATGCAAAATCCCGTCCCATGATCTTTTCCCTTCTCCAGCTCTGTATCACTTTTGCCAATCACCTTTCCAGCTCTTAGCTTCATCCCACCTCCTCCGGTCTTCTCCTATCATTTTGCATTTCCCCCTCCCCCCACTACTTTCAAATTTCTTAGTATCTTTCTCTTCAGTTAGTCCTGACGAAGGGTCTCAGCCCGAAACATCGACAGCGCTTCTCCCTATAGATGCTGCCTGGCCTGCTGTGTTCCACCAGCACTTTGTGTGTGGTGTTTACATAGTCAACAGTCATTTTTCTTTTCTGTTAATGTAAGTGAATTGTTTGCAGCAATTTCAAAGTATCACAGTGATTATATTCAAAATCATTTTATTTTCAGTTGTCTTGAAATCAGGCAACTTCAGTGTAAGTACAAGCATTTCTATCAAAATTGAAAGAACATTTATTATTAAAGTGTGTCTGCAGTCTACAACCCTGAGATTTGTCTTCCCCACAGACTGTTTTTGTCAGATGAAACACTATACCTGAGCAAACTGCAGTTCGGAGGTAATACTCCTGAGATATGTCGGAATATGAGTTACAGACACCACATTGTGACACACAACGAGATTTTGTACTCAAGGGCAGTAAGTAACGTTACCTATTGTTCCCCTTTTACAAGGTACGGGAAACAGAACTTTGCCACCTCCTCCCCAGAGTCAAGATAACTTCTGTGACAAGCATGTCTTTGGGCCTGCAAAGTCAAAGGTCCCACAGACCATGGACACTTTCTCTTCTCCCTTCTTCCATTGGGCAGAAGATAACAAAGCCTTAAAGCACATATCACCAGGCTCAGAGACTGATTCTACCCCACTGTTATAAGACTACTAAACGGTTTTGTAGTATGCCAAGATGAACTCTTGGCCTCACAGTCTACCTTGTTATGATATGAACCCAATGGTTTACTTGCACTGCTCCTTCTCCGCAGCTGTTACATTTTATTTTACATTGTTCTACCTCAACGCTCTGTGTAATGATCTGTTCTGTATGAACAGTGTGCAAGACAAGCTTTTCACTGTATCCCAGTGCATCTGACAAAAATAAAGTAATTCCAGTTCCAACATCATCCCTGAAACTTGTCCTGGAGCATTGTGGCAAAGTGACTGCGAGGTCTGCAGCTGGGTGCGTAGTGTCTACAGAGACTGAAACATTTTGACTGTGCTTGTGAAGAAGTCGAGATAACTTTTCACCATCAGTGTGCCAAGAGGACACAGACTCAGCACTGCAGAGAAACTCGGAGTGTTCCAAAGCCAAAGGCATAAACAGAATGAAGAAGGTATACTGGGGAAGGAGTGTGAGCAATGATTACCCAGAGGGAAGCAGAATCACAAAATAATAATCCCTAGATTAGTATTTGAGCCTGGTACAACCCAAACTGACATTCTGCCATTATTACAGGCTGAAGATGAAAGAACTTTCCATCATGGAAGACTGGTAGTAATTTTTGGGAAATGGGGAGCTGTTTTGTTGGGATGGTTTTAGATGAATCCGAAAGGTGGAGGTGTTCTAATGAATCAAATAATCGCCATTGTTGTTCAGGCTTTAAGTTAAATAAAAGAGAAAATGGGATATTTAGGAAGTTCAAAGAGAAAAGACAGCAGCAAAATGGTAAAGGTGAGCAAGGTGTGCTAGGAAAAGAATCTTGGTCTTACTGATGTCGAAAACAATGTAGTTGTTGGGACACTACTCAGCCAGCTGATCTGTGTCTCTCCTGTACACCTCCTGGTCACTATCTGAAATTCTGCCAGTAATACTTGTGTCATTTGCAAATTTAGAAACATAGAAAATCTACAGCACAATACAGGCCCTTTGGCTCACAAAGTTGTGCCGAACATGTACTTACTTTAGAAATTACTTAGGGTTACCCATAGCCCTTTATTTTTCTAAGCTCCACGTACCTATCCAAGAGCCTCTTAAAAGACCCTATCGTATCCGCCTCCACCACTGTCGCTTGCAGCCCATTCCACGCACTCACCACTCTCTGAGTAAAAAACTTACCCTTGACATCTCTGTACCTACTTCCAAGCACCTTAAAACTATGCCCTCTTGTGTTAGCCATTTCAGCCCTGGGAAAAAGCCTCTGACTATCCACATGATTAATGCCTCTCATCATCTTATACATCTCTATCAGCTCATCTCTCATCCTCTGTCACTCCAAGGAGAAAAGGCAAAATTCACTCAACCTATTCTCATAAAGCATGCTCCACAATCCAGGCAACAACCATGTAAGTCTCCTCTGTACCCTTTCTATGGTTTCCACATCCTTCCTGTAGTGAGGTTACCAGAACTGAGCACAGTACTCTAAGTGGGGTCTGACCAGGGTCCTATATATATTTATAGATGACATTTGAGCTGTGCCTAGCCACACAATCATAGGTGTTGAGAGAGCAGACCAGTGGGCTAAGTACACATCTTTGAGGTGCACCAGTGTTGACTGTCAGCGAGGAGGAGATATTATCAATCTGCACGGACTGTGGTTTCCCAGTGAGAAAGTCAGGCATCTAATTGCAGAACAAGGTACAGAGGCCCAGATTTTGGAGCTTATTGATTAGAATCCGTGAGTATGATTGTGCTGAACATTGAGCTGTAATCAATAAACAGCAGCCGAGCATGGGTATTGCTATTATCCAGGTGATACAAGGCGGAGTGGAGATTGCATCCTCTGTAGACTTTGTGGTGACAGGCAAATTGCAGCAGGTCCAGCTCCTTATTCAGGCAGGAGTTGAATCTGGCCATGACCAACTTCTCAAAGCACTTCATCAGGATAGCTTACAAGCATAAGACTGTCCTCATTTGTAGGGAATGAGATAAAATAAAAATGCTGAATGATCTTTAGCTGAACTTGAGCAACATTCATAACAAGATGGACAACTTAATGACTCATATAGAAATAAATAGCTACATTCCAATTTCCAGAACTGGGAATTAAAATTCCATGATCCTGGATTTTCATGAGGTGATTGGAAAACCAGAAAAGAAGGGGTGGAAATAATAACAAATGGATAAAGGCAGTTGACTGAAAGGACCTTGACCTGAAAGATTGTGTAGTGCAATCAATATGAAGAACAGCAGAAGAAAAAATTAAATATTGCTGGGAGTTGTCTATACACCCTTAAACTATAGTAGTAGGTCATGGAATATATATTATCCACGTGCCATAGACCTCTATAAAATTTGAGGTGCAGGTAAACAGGGTACTGTTGCGACTGACTTCCCAGCGCACTCGAACCGGCTCACAAAGTGGCTCGCATCGGCATTGAGGCCGGTCCCAAAGAGGGCGCCAAGCCTGCTTCACCAGCAAGGGGAAAAGCCCGCGCGCGGGACAGGACTATGAATACACTTCAGCATTCCCACCCGGGGAGGGCGGGATCAGGAAGGCTTTAAAGCGAGGCCGCTAAGTTTGAATAAACCTCTTTTGTAAATGCAGCTCACCGACTCTGTGTCGTTATTGCAGTGCAGCGTGTAACACACCGCTACAATTGGTGACCCCGACGGCCCAAACGATATTTGGACGGGAGATGAACAATGCCGCACCTGTTCATGCAGTTTCGTTAAAACTGCCAAGCGCCTGGACGCTACGACCTCACCTATGGTTCCAGCAGTGTGGTGAACTACATATACCTGTCTGGACACGCCCCCCCGCTGACTGCTCCTGTGGCTCCTCCCACAGACCCCTGTATAAAGGCGATTGGAGGCACTGCCCCTTCCTCAGTCTCCAGGATGTTGTGTGATGGTCTCTTGCTGCTGACAGTGCTTTCTTCCAGCTAGTAAAAGCCTATCTCGCCTCACGTCTCCGAGAGTTATTGATGGTGCATCAAGCAGGCAGAAGCCCAATTCCACATTCGGCAGATAAGCTCAGATGCCACACGTTACTACTACGTGGTGAGATCCTTCGACCAGGAGACAGCCGCCCAGGTTGAGGAGTTCATACAATCGCCCCCAACGGATGGCAAATACACAGAATTCAAAGCCTTGCTCATAAGGACTTTTAGACTCTCATGGCGCGATTGAGCTGCCCGCTTACTGCACCTGGATGGTTTGGGGGACAGGCCACCGTCGGCTTTGATGAACGAGATGCTGTCCCTGGCCGGAGGTCACAAGCCCTGCCTCATGTTTGAGCAGACATTCCTGGAGCAGCTGCCCGAGGTCATACGCCTGCTGCTGTCCAACGCAGATTTCAACAACCCCCGGAAGGTGGCGGCCCGGGCGGACGTGCTGTGGAAAGCCAAGAAGCAGAGTGGGGCGTCCGTCGGACAGATCACCAGGCCACACTCCCAGCAGCAAACCAGACCAGGCCCGGCTGCAGAGCCCGCTAACCCCAGAGGCAGGGGTGAGGAGACCAACGAACAATGGTGCTTCTACCACCAGCAGTGGGGCACAGAAGCCCGCCGCTGTAGCCCGCCCTGCAAGTTCCCGGGAAACACCAGGGTCAGCCGCCGCTGATGGCTACGGCGGCTGGCCATCGGGATATCCTCCTGTATGTGTGGGACAAACGGTCGGGATGCCGCTTTTTGGTCGACACCAGAGCCGAGATCAACATCTTACCTCCGATGAGTTACGACACCCGCAACAGGGCACCGGGTCCCACCCTGAGGGCCGCGAACGGCAGCACAGTATGGACCTACAGCACCCGTATGGTGCGGCTACGGTTCGGCTCCAGCCGATTCACATGGGACTTCACACTGGCCGCCGTAGCCCAACCGCTCCTGGGAGCGGATTTTTTGCGAGCTCACAGCCTACTGGTCGACCTGCCAAGGGAGAAGACTGGTCCACGCCGAGACCTTTCAGACGTTCTCCCTGGGTGAAGCCCAGTTGCCAGCCCCATACCTAGATTCCATCACGTTGTCCGACAAGGACTTCACCAGAGTCCTGGCGGATTTCCCATCGGTTCTGGCACCACAGTTCACGGCAGCCATGCCCAGACATGGCGTACAGCACCACATCCCGACACAGGGACCACCCCTACACAACCGTGCTCGAAGGCTTCCCCCGGACAAGCTCCGACTGGCGAAGGAGGAGTTCAAGAGGATGAAGAAATTGGGGGTCATACGGCGGTCTGACAGCCCATGGGCCTCCCCCCTGCACATGGTGCCCAAAGCAACAGGGGGCTGGAGACCGTGCGGCGACTACTACAGGCTGAACAAGGCTACAACACCAGACTGCTACCCTGTGCCGCACATTCAGGACTTTGCAGCAAACCTGCACGGCGCACAGATCTTCTCCAAGGTAGACCTCGTCCGGGGATACCATCAAATCCCGATGCATCCGGACGACGTCCCCAAAACGGCTCTCATCACCCCTTTCGGCCTTTTCAAGTTCCTCCGAATGCCGCACAGACATTCCAGCGGTTAATGGACGTGGTGGGATGCGATCTGGACTTCACTTTCATCTATTTGGATGACATCCTCATAGCCAGCAGCAGTCATCAGGAGCATCTGTCCCACCTCCGTCAACTCTACGCCCAACTGAGTGAATACTGCCTGACAATCAACCCGGTCAAATGCCAGTTCAGGCTCGACACCATCGACTTCCTGGGCCACAGGATTACTAAAGACGGAGCAACCCCTCTGCCCGCTAAGGTAGATGCGGTCCGCCATTTCCCCCGACCCAACACAATCAAAGGTCTTCAGGAATTCGTGGGTACGGTGAATTTCTACCACCGCTTCCTCCCTTCAGCTGCCCGAATCATGCACCCTCTGTTCGCCCTGATGTCGGGAAAGGGCAAGGACATTACCTGGGACGAGGAGTCCGCCGCCGCTTTCATTAAAACCAAAGAAGCCTTGGCAAACACCACGATGCTAGTGCACCCCAGAACGGACGTCCCTACCGCCCTCACAGTGGACGCATCTAACACAACAGTCGGTAGGGTGCTGGAACAACTCATCGAGGGGCGCTGGCAACCCCTGGCGTTTTACAGCAAACACCTACGACCACCCGAGCTCAAATACAGTGCTTTCGACTGGGAACTGTTGGCGCTATACCTGGCAATGCGGCATTTCAGGTACTTCTTAGAAGGTAGGCCCTTCACCGCGTGCACGGACCACAAACCGCTTACCTTTGCGTTCACAAAAGCATCCGACCCCTGGTCATCCCGCCAGCAGCGACATCTGTCCTACATCTCCGAATACACGACGGATGTCCGGCATGTCTCAGGAAAGGACAATGTCAGGGCGGATGCCCTCTCCCGCCCTAACATCCAAGCCCTGTCCCAGGGGGTAGACTATGAAGCACTGGCGGAGGTGCAGCAGGCAGACGAGGAGATCCCTAGTTACAGGACCACAGTCTCCAGTTTGCAGCTCCAGGACCTCCCCGTAGGCCCAGGTGAGAGGACCCTACTCTGTGATGTCACCACCGGCCAACCCCGCCCCGTCGTTCCAGCAGCCTGGTGGTGGCGCATTTTCGACTCCATTCACAACTTAGCGCACCCCTCCATCAGGACAACCGTCTGGATGGTCTCCAACAGGTTCGTTTGGCACGGACTCTGCAAGCAGGTCTGTGAATGGGCCAGAACGTGCATGCACTGCCAAACAGCCAAGGTGCAGCGGCACACCAAAGCTCTGCCGCAGCAGTTCCACTCCACCCACCGGCGTTTTGACCTCATTCATGTGGATATCGTGGGGCCCCCGCCAGTGTCGCGAGGAGCGCGGCACCTCCTGACTATCATGGACCGGTTCACAAGATGGCCAGAGGCGGTCCCGCTCACCGACACCACTTCCGAATCTTGCGCCCGGGCACTGATTGCCACCTGGGTATCTCGATTTGGTGTACCAGCCCACATTACCTCCGACAGAGGTGCCCAGTTCACCTCCAGCCTGTGGTCAGCTATGGCCAGCCTTTTGGGGACACAGCTGCACCACACAACTGCCTACCACCCACAGTCGAACGGACTGGTGGAGCGTTTCCACCGTCACCTGAAGTCGGCTCTCATGGCCCGCTTCAAAGGGCCTAACTGGGTGGATGAGTTCCCCTGGGTCCTGCACGGAATCTGCACGGCGCCCAAAGTGGATCTGCACACCTCATCGGCCGAGTTGGTGTACGGTGCACCCCTGGTCATCCCAGGAGAGTTCATACCAGCCCTAAGGGGGCAAGAGGAAGAACCCGCAGCAGTCCTGGGCAGTCTACGCAAGAAGCTCAGTAACCCGGCCCCCATACCCACTTGCGTACCCAAAGACCTGCAAAACTGTAAGTTCATTTTTGTACGACGGGGCGGACATCGGGCACTGCTACAGTGGCCCTACGAGGGGCCATTTACGGTGATCAGAAACAACGGGTCCACATTCGTGCTGGACATTGGGGGGAAAGAGGAGGTTTTCACGGTGGACCGACTCAAACCGGCCCATGTGGACTTGGCGCAGCCGGTCGAGATTCAGGCACCGCGGTGCAGAGGCAGACCTCCCAAACAGAGTCCGACCCAGACTGTGGACATTGGGGGGTGTATCGCCGATTCTGGGGGGGTGGTTATGTGGAGACCCACTTCCCAGCGCACTCGAACCGGCTCACAAAGTGGCTCGCGCCGACATTGAGGCCGGTCCCAAAGAGGGCGCCAAGCCTGCTTCACCAGCAAGGGGAAAAGCCCGCGCGCGGGACAGGACTATGAATACACTACAGCATTCCCACCCAGGGAGGGCGGGATCAGGAAGGCTTTAAAGCGAGGCCGCGAAGTTTGAATAAACCTCTTTTGTAACTGCAGCTCACCGACTCCGTGTCGTTATTGCAGCGCTGCATGTAGCACACCGCTACAGTACTATAATACCATGTGGTCATTATCCTACATGGTCTAGGGAAACAACATTTTCAGAAATAGTGTGGACAAGCTCATGGCGTGTATAGAAAGAACATTGTTTTCTAGAGCACCATCTTAGGATATTAACTAGCGAACAATTTATTTTCAATGTACTGTTGTGCAATGGTAAAGGCAAATTCCCATTCTAGTTGAACAGCCATTAAGGAAGAGTTCTAATATGACAGAATGTTATAAAAGCACTCCAAAGTAATTCAGCTCTGTCCAGAAAGGGGATTAAAATCGAACTAAGTAAACTGTGAAATTATGAGGTGGGAGTTGCCTATGGGAAATTGGGAAACCTTATTAAATGCTCTGACAATAGACAAGCAATGACTAATATTTAAAGAATTAATTTTCTGCTGTCTGTGGTTTCCTCCTCTAAATTCCCCCGCTTATTGGTGGGGCCTAAAGAACAATCCCTGCAAAGTAAACATCCCATCTTATTTCTGAATTATATTCATAGTGTCTCAATGGACATTTCCCCTGGAGGTCCTCACTTTGTTCAAGTCTACCAATCTCCTTCCAAGCTGCTGTCTCTTACCTCCATCTTTGTCACACTGGAACACTGAGCTACCAGTGCAGTTTAGCCTATCAGACCTACACTTCCTATCCTACCACTGTCTATCCATGGACTTGCTTGGCCTAACCAAGACTTGCTTCTGTTGGACTACTACTCTTTCTGCCTATGTCATCACTAGCAACTGGGGACTATAACTTCTGGCTGATCACCCGTCCCTAAAAGATGTCACATACACAGTCAGAGACTTCCTTGACCCTGACACCAAGAAGGCAGTTCACCATCCTGGAGTCTCTTATAAAGCCATAGAAGTATTCTAACTCTGCTGTGTTTCTAGGCTGAGCTCCCAAAGGAGTTAGTCATGGTGCAATTGATCTTTTCTGCAGTGTTGTTGCGTTCCCATATGGAGAATCTTTTGTAAAGACTGAGCTGCTCTTGGCTGGAAGAAAGTGGAGCAGATGCAACAACTCCCCGGTCCTTACTGAAGATGATCAAGATTGAGAAGAGATCATATGTGGGAGAACTGTTCTGGTTACCCGTTGATATGCTTGGCATATCATCCAGCCCAGCTGGGAGAGGTGACAGGCAACATGGGAGAGGACTCTCTAAAGTTTCAAAAAAGCCTTCTCCAGAGTCGGGGACACATGCTTTACCCCCAAAACCTGTGGGCCATTGAATGATAGCAACTTGTTGTCTGAATGAGACGCATTTCTGCCAGTAAACGAGGCGGACGTGGAGACCATTTAAGATCTGTGTGTCTCCGATGAGTATCAGTCCTTTCCCATCCATCTCTGCCTGCCATCATATGGTGGCGGACTGATGTCATTATGGAGCTGACTACGTGCGCTAGAGCAGGTCTGAAGAGATGAGCAGCACTAGGCTGCATCAGCATCTTGACACTGAGCTGTTCCAAGGTTTTGTCAAAGTCAGGTTGGTTGTATGAGACAAACTGGATACTGCAATCCTTTGAACTGTATCAGCTCTAACTGGCTCAGACAAATACTTTCCTGTATTCGTCATGCAGGCACTAATTATTTCTGCCATTACCAGGAACATACAGGGACACATATTTTTGCAAGTGATTTACTGAGTAAATTAGCAGACAGACAAAGGCTTCAATCATTACAGACCAATGTGTGTGAGAGCAGTTAGTTATGAGGCACTCCCATGCCCACCATAGCAAGAGAAGCAGATGATGAATTCATTCTTGCTGGCAGAGACAATCAACAATTGCATGACACATATTTGAATCTCATAGTCAGACTTTGTAAGTTGCTCACAGCATTTACTGCAAACATGACTCATGGCTGGGAGTAGCAATTGTAGCTGATATCTTCTACATTTGAAGTAAAAAGTTCCTTTTCTCTGTAGATCTCTAGAGACTGTGAAGTCCAGACATGGCATGTGCCTGCAGCTATCCCTGTAGATCTCTGTTACCACTGACCAAGAAAAGCTGGTCTCTGGGAACTCAAGATATCCACTGGAACACAAGATATCAGAGAGGCAAAAACTGTCACGGAGAAATGGAGCTGTAGAGGAATATAGCACAAGAAAAGGTGATTTGCCCCACCAAGCTCATGAAAATCATCAATCACCCATAACACTGGGGTTTCCAACCTAGGGTCCATGGATGCCTCAGTCAATGATAGGGATCCATGGATGCCTTGGTCAATGGTAGGTGTCCCTGGACACCTCAGTCAATGGTAGGGATCCATGGATGTCTTGGTCAATGGTAGGTGTCCATGGACACCTCAGTCAATGGTAGGGATCCATGGATGCCTCAGTCAATGATAGGGATCCATGGATGCCTTGGTCAGTGGTAGGTGTCCATGGATACCTCAGTCAATGGTAGGGATCCATGGATGCCTCAGTCAATGGTAAGAGTCCATGGACACCTCAGTCAATGGTAGGGGTGAATGAATACCTCGGTCATTGATAGGAGTCCATGAATGTCTCAGTCAATGGTATGGGTCTATGGACGCCTCGGTCAATGGTAGGGGTCCATGGATGCCTCAGTCAATGGTAGGGGTCCATGGACGCCTCGGTCAATGGTAGGGGTCCATGGATGCCTCAGTCAATGGTAGGGGTCCATGGACGCCTCGGTCAATGGTAGGGGTTCATGGACACCTCAGTCAATGGTAGGGGTCCATGGATGCCTCAGTCAATGGTAGGAGTCCATGGACACCTCAGTCAATGGTAGGGGTCCATGGACGCCTCAGTCAATGGTAGGGGTCCATGGATGCCTCGGTCAATGGTAGGGATCCATGGACGCCTCAGTCAATGGTAAGAGTCCATGGACACCTCAGTCAATGGTAGGGGTGTATGAATGCCTCTGTCATTGGTAGGAGTCCATGAATGGCTCGGTCAATGGTAGGGGTCTATGGATGCCTCGGTCAATGGTAGGGGTCCATGGCATGAAAAAGATTGGGAGCTGCTGCATTACACTAATCCTGCATTAATCATTAATGCTATTTTTAATCTTTTTTCCACATATCCATTAATTCTTCCCAGATTCTGCCATTCACCTACAGAATAGGGACAATTTATTGTGGCCAGCTAACCTAACAATGTGCATGTCTTTGGAGTACGGGAGGAAATTGATAACCCCAGATGAAATCCATGCAGT
The DNA here is from genome assembly GCF_048418815.1 of Hemitrygon akajei. NCBI lineage: Eukaryota > Metazoa > Chordata > Chondrichthyes > Myliobatiformes > Dasyatidae > Hemitrygon > Hemitrygon akajei. The sequence continues at coordinate 118,098,932 of NC_133127.1, forward strand.
CCAGGAATAAGTGTAAACTCTGTACAGATGGCACCCGAAGTCAGGATGGAACTCTGGCCCCTGGTACTGAGAGACAGTGGTTCTACTGGCTGTGCTACTCACCCAAAGCAGTCCAGTGCCCCCACACCACCACCCTATGGCCCCTGGAGCTTTTCCAAACCGCAGTTTCACAGCCTATGAAACTCACCCATGCAGCACAGAAATTATTGCAATGCATGAATAAATTCCTGGGTGCTGAATATTGAGTCCTCTGTGCACATATAGGCTTCCACATTTCCCATATCACACCAGTGATTACACTGGGTCAATGAAGGCCACTATATATACAAACAGATATGAAGAAGAAATGCATTATAATTCTGTTTACATAGCAGAGTGATTTCTGATGATCTTGCAGGTTCATTCAATCATATTTCATGCCAGTTAAAAGCCGACACCACTCCAGACCATATCAGTTTGTCGTTTAATCCCCTTTGACCAATTTGAATGTCAGTCAAACACACCACAGTTCATTAAAGGCTAACAGCCTGGAAAACCACTTTATCATTATAAACACTTGTATCAAACTTCACGCTCTTGTGTTTTGATATGTATTAACTTTGTATTTTAATAGTGGAGTATAATAATACCAGCATTTTAGCATTCAATATTGAACACTGCCTTTTGTCACCGAGTATTCAGAATCTAACAGCCCACATGGATATTAAGTTTCATGAAGCAAAATAATAATGAGATTCTTCTCAGTTTTTGTTTAATTTCCAGATTAATTGTCAGATGCTTTTCTTTCAAATGTCACCATCAACTGCTTCTTCAACTATTTTGAGGCTTGTTTAAAATACTGTTGAATGAAGTTTTTTTTCTCTTCTGTCCATTTTTAAGACCTGAAGACTTTGGTGGGAATTACCATTTCTGGATGGGAATGAGCACTGGTGGTCTGCCAGCCCCTCCAGAAGCAGCAGCAGAAAGCCCAACTGATTATAACAGTTAGACATCATTAAATTGCCACTGGCTGACTTCCCAAGGAATTGGCTAGGAATTATCACTGAAGCAGAGGCTAGTCATTCAGCTTATAGATCATGCCCAAGGTACGTTGAGGAAAGGGCTGAATTCATCAGCTGTAAAATGTTGCTCATTCAGAAAGGGTGCAGTGCCAAGGCAGAGGGCCCAATGCTTCCTTTATGCATACAGGGGCACATCTCTGCTCTTTAGGGAAGGCTCTCAATCTACCAGGCCATGCCTCTTTGTGAGTCTTAGCTGTGTTTTTCATGGTAACTGTTTGCATCACAGCTGACTTTCAAGTTAAAAAGCCATGTTCACTTTGTCCTCTTTTCTAGACAATAGTTGGTGTCAATTATGACATGCCTCAGTTCCAACACGATAAACTCTGAGGTGGCTGAAGAGTCTAATCTAGGATGAGTGACCATTGAGATGATGCTGGTTTGGCAGAATTCTTATTGACAAACACTCACAAAACTCCCGATTGACCGAAATCCAACATTATGCTGGAAATGGTTTCTAGGAATGGAGAAAGGCTTGCCAAAGGACTTCTCCTAAAAATATTTAATCCTTGAAAGTGAGCAAAATCCAGGGAGAAAATTTCTACTCACATGTTATCGATTTATGTTATATTCTATCCATGTCCTGCTTACCAACCTCACTTCCCGTTCTGATACCAGATTGTCAAACTGAAATATTAGCTCAGTTTCTCTCCCCACATGTATTGCTTGACCTACTGGCTATTTCTACCATTTGACTTGTGCAACATTGAATATCTTTAAGTGTTTCTCAGTGTTACTGGAAATTTAACAGTCTGATCTCTGCCTTATGACATTTGTTCCTAACAGTCATTCATTGACTATTTAATTTAAAAAAATAATTGGCTCCGCTCTCGGAGGCCACTTCCATCTGCTTTCTACCTTCAGGCTCTCCTGTCACACTAAATCTAATGACATCTCAAACCTCATACCATCCTGATGGCAGCTTGACTTCAATGCTTGGTCAGATGTCTGCCTGTCATTGGCTTGACTTCAGCTGTGTAGATTGCTTTGGCCATTTGCCATAACATTGCTTTAGAAGCGTCTGTTAGTGGAGGCTGTTAAACCATTTTCATGTGGCAAATGGGAGATCACCCCTGTTTTATTCTGGCCTTGGTCTCACTCCTTCCATCTCACTCACTTCTGTTCTTCATTTTCAGTCTTTAAGTAACAAAGAATCTTCTTTGGTCCTACATCCTTTCAAATCCAGCCTCAATCCCGACTTTCATTGCTACCAACCAGCCCATTTTGCAACCTTGGGCTTTTCAGATGTGAAGTGCCAGTTTGCCTGGGAACCCGATAGAACAAGCCCGAGACATATGGTCATGGATGATACTAGGGAAATGGTGGGAAGCTAACCAGAAATCAGCATGGAGTGGGCCCAGGGCCCAACACTGAACTGGCTGGACAGGCTCCCAATTGGGTGCCGCAATTACCTAATGTAAAAGAATCGTGGAAGTGGAAGGGTGGAGGGTGGTTGGGAGGAGGTGGGTGTTAGACAAAGGGAGCTCTTGTTGTTTGAAGTTCAAAGGGTCATTCTGATTCCTTTCTAAAATATTCCCTTTGTAATGGCTGGTGTGAGAAACTAAAGATTTATTTAGATGAATCTTTATCCTGTTTCTGATCATGTGTTAAGCCTGCTGCAACAAAACAAATTTCATGTGTCATATATCAGTAGCAATAACCCCAGTTCTGCTTCATATTCTGAAAATGCCATTTGCCCTCTTAACTACTTGTTGTACTTGCCTATAGGCTTCTTACAATCCATGATTAGAAACTCTGTACCTCAATCAATTTGATTGTACATAGCCTACACGTTCAAGGACTCATCATGCCATGTTCTAAATATTTATTATTTATGTATTATTAATATTTTTCCTTTTCTCTCTTTTTGCATTTACACAGTTTGTTGTCTTTTGCAGTATGGTTGTCTGCCCTGTTGGTGCTGTCTATCATTGATTCTGTTATGGTTATTGGATTTATTGAGTATGCTCACAAGAAAATGAATCGCAGGGTTATAAATGGTGACATATATGTACTTGGGTAATAAATTTACTTAGTACTTTGTAATCTCTCTGCATTCAGTTAATAATCAGCTTTGTGATTTCTTTTACCAAAGTGCACAAGCTCACACTTCCCCACATTTTACACCAGTCATCTATCTTTGCATCATTTATAATACCTTGCCAAGCACAGATAAAAAGTGTAATTCACTGTGAAGTTCTTTGATATATGCTTAGGACATGAAAGGCTCTAATTAAATTCAAGTTAAGTTTCTTTGATCTGAAAGTTTCTTTAATTTGAGAAGTATTTTGCTGCTGGTCCATATTTTTGGCAGAGTATGTGATAGAAATCATCATGCATGGTGCAATGAGCACATTTTATCTAAGACGATAATTAAACAGTTGGGTCTTTGTGCATGCACAATTCAATGCCAATTGTATACACTGCTGAACACAAATGTCACAGAAACATGAGCTGTATGAATATCAAGGGTAATTAGTTTGATCAAAAATTAGTTGAGCAATGCATATTGCCCAGGACATTGGGATGGATTCAGCTTTTCTTCTTCAAATTACTCTCCAGTTGGGCTGAATAGACCTTGTTTTACAGTCTCCTCTGGAACCTGCAAAAATACAGCCTTTCATGATTATATGTCTGAAATGTGACCTCTGATTCAAAGGCATGGAGACTCAGCTGATTCCACAAACAACATGACACACCGACTGGTATCTACCTGCACCAAATAACTCAACATTCATGATTGCTGCTCAGATAATCACTTCCAAATGTTAAGGAACTCTCTGACATAGTTTGCATGTGTTGTGCACTGTCTCCAGTTTCCCTACCAACGAGCATGCAGATCTCAGTGATATGATGAAAACTAGCTCATATATGAAGAAGAGGCACTTTTTTATGCTGGCAAATATTTAGTGATATTGCTCATAAAATGTAAAAGAGATATTGCTTTATGGCATCAGGGGACCAGTTAGTATATCCTTGGAAGAGATAACTACAGCTTCAGGTTTTCAAAAATTATTTTCTGTTCAGCTGTTTGACTCTGCCTTAAAATGGAAAAATAATGTGTTCGTATTTAGTTATTACCATTTACTTGTATAACCATATAAATTTACACCTACCTCTAGTTACTAAATCCATACTGTGATGGGAGTCCTTGAAGAGGATGGTTTGGACCCAAATGCTGGCGTATCTGGAGCAAGGATTGAGACGGTATCAAACTGGATTGAGAACTGAGCACAGAACAAACGCTAGCCAATATCATCAGCAGGGTTTACGATTGAGCACCAAACCCCAGTTCAGGTACTCTTTAAATACTCAATTCTTGGTGGCCAAAACATGATCACCAATTAGTGGGACCATCCCAAACCTGTTACCCACACTCCAGGGAGTTAGAGCATCTAAATCCCGGAAGCTGATGCAATTGTGAGAATCTCATAACAGGACCCTCTTTCCTACGGCCGACTCCAGACAGCACTGGCTGCTCGGAGAGACAATGACTGTAGTCATGGATGAGAGCTCGATCCAAGATGTTTCTTTCAGGCACCCAGCACCTCTCCTCCGGTCCAAATCCTTCCCAGTCCACGAGGTATAGCCGAATACCCAAACAGTACACAAGTCCAAAAGTCTTTTCACCATAAAGCCCTGTTTCCCCCTCAATACACCTGGGTGGTGGTGGGGCTGAGGTGCTGGTGCAGACAGGTTTCAATTTAGAGATGTGGAAGGTGGGGTTGATCTTGGGGAACTGTGAGGAGTACTTTCCTCAGGACTCTAAAGGGTCCAGTGAAGCTGGGCACCAACTGTCTAGATTCCACTCAGAGAGACAAATCAAAAGTGGACAGCCAGACTTGTTGCTCAGGCTGCAATGCCAATCCTTTCTTCTTCAGTTTGCCTTGGTCTCCACCTTCCAAGTAGAGGCCAGCAAAATCTCTCTTACCCTAATCCACTTTTGTTTGCAATGTTGGATGAGATCTTCAGCTGCAGGAACCCCAGTGTCGGCTTCCTGTTCTGGAAAGAGAGGTGGAGGACAACCAAACTGGCACTCAAACAGTGACATTCCATATGCCAAGTGCTGTAAGGTGTCATGGGCGACCTCTGTCCACATCAAATGGTCGCACCATTCATCACGTCTTTCTGAGGACAGGCATCTCAGGGTCCATTCTAAATCTTAGTTGTTCTGCTCCGTCTGCGGGGGAAACTCTATCAGTTTACAGAATTCCCTCCAGAAATGTGATGGGAATTGTGGACCACGATTTGAGACAATGTCCATTGTGAATCCCAAAGACCTGGTCCAGGACAAAATCTCTACCACAGATGGTAGCTTCTCCAAGGCAAAGGCTGAGAAAAGTCCATCTCCCACCCCTCATCCTCATCACATTCTACAGGGGTTGTATTGAGAGCATCCTGAGCAGCTGCATCACTGCCTGGTTCGGAAATTGCACCATCTCGGATCGCAAGACCCTGCAGCAGATAGTGAGGTCAGCTGAGAAGATCATTGGGGTCTCTCTTCCTGCCATTACAGACATTTACACTACACGCTGCATCCACAAAGCAAACAGCATTATGAAGGACCCCACGCACCCCTCACACAAACTCTTCTCCCTCCTGCCATCTGGCAAAAGGCACTGAAGCATTCGGCCTCTCACGACCAGACTGTGTAACAGCTTCTTCCCCCAAGCCATCAGACTCCTCAATACTCAGAGCTTAGACCTACACCAACCTACTGCCCTCTACTGTGTCTATTGTCTTTATTATACTGCCTGCACTGTTTTGTGTAATTTATGCAGTCCTGTGTAGGTCTGTAGTCTAGTGTAGTTTTTGTGTTGTTTTACTTAGTTCAGTGTAGTTTTGTATTGTTTCATGTTGCTCCATGGTCCTGAAAAACTTTTGTCTCGTTTTTACTGTGTACAGTACCAGCAATTATGGTCGAAATGACAATAAAAAGTGACTTGACTTGACTTGACTTGACTTGCAGGCCTTCGAATACCAATCAACAATTACCAAGATGACAGTCGTCCCCTTGGTAGGTGGAAGATCGTGACAAAATCAGTGGAAACATGCGGCCATGGTCTTTCAGAAACAGGTAGGGAACGGAGGAGCCCCTGAGGTTGGGTACGGGGGCTCCTTGTCAGGGCACACACCTCACCTTCCTTCATGTATTGCCAAACTTCTTTCATCATTCCAGGCCACCAATTCCTCCTCTTGATAAACTCAAGGGTCTTGGCAATCCCTAAGTGGCCAGCTATTATTGATGGACGTTCCCATTAGAGTACCAGGGACCAGATGGAAATTGGGACGAACAGCTGCTCTGGAGGACTGTTCTCAGGAATCTCTCCTTGTACTTGGACTTTGTGAGCAAGAGTTGATTCCCCAATGTATTGGCACCACCCCCTTGGCTTGGGAAAAATGTGGTAGACTGCTCCTCTTGCATGGGTTTGTCAAACCAATGGGACAAAGCATCTGGTTTCTGGTTCTTTGACCCTGGTCGATACATCAGGATGAAATTAAAACAGTTAAAGAACAAAGACCACCTGGTCTGCCTGAAGTTCAGCCTCTTGGCCTCCTGAGTATAAGCCAGGTTCTTGTGGTCTGTTCAAATGATAAAAGGGTTCTTGGCCCCCTCTAGCCAGTGACACCATTCCTCCAAAGCTAACTTACCAGCAAGAAGCTCCCAATTCCTGACATCAACATTTCTCTCTGCCTGCAGAAGAATGCACACGGTGCAGTTTATTGTCCAAAGGTGATTGTTGAGTCAACACTGCACCCAATCTGATGTCTGAGGCGTCCACCTCCACGATGAAGGAGAAACCAAGATGGAAGTTGGTGTAAACCACTGTTTAAGCTCTGTAAAAGCAGCCTCCACTTCAGTAATCCAGATAAAAGGGACCTTGGATTTCTTAGTTAGTGCCGTCAGCGGAGCTGCCACCGAGCTGAACTCAGTGGACTGAGGTCGGAGAGCAGGACTGTGATGCCATAGGGACCAGACTCGGACTGGCTCTCTTCGACCTCCTGAAGTGGTCCGACTTTCGCCCTGCCAGGTGATCATTGAGATGAATGGACTGGTTGACCAGAACCTCTAAGTTCCCTTCTGGCTCTCTCAAGATGAGGACAACCTTCAACTTCATCTCAGAGTCATTGGCATTATAGAGTGGCCAAGGCCTTCCCATTCAAGTCACCCTCTTGGGCCAGGGTCCAAAATTCGATCAGGTAGTTGGCCGCTGACCATCCACTCTGTCGAATCCTTATTAGGCAGTCCAAGGCTCGGCTGACTCCAACAGTGTGAAGGAACACCTTCCTCGTGATGGCCATGAATTCCTCCAATCTCAAACAAATCTCTCACCTGCTTTCCCAACACGCTGCTCCAGTCCAGGGATCCTCTAGTCAGAAGAGATGTAATGAAGAACACCTTTCAGTACTCAGAAGGGAACTGGGACGGCTAGAGTTCAAACACTAATGAGCTTTGGATGAGAAAGCCGCGTGAGAGCCTGGGTCACTGTCGAATCTCTCCGGAGTTGGAAGACGTTCTGGCTCTGCAGAGTGACTGATTGGCTCTCCTGAGCGACTCTGACTTCTTATTTGCAAAAGCTAACAAACAACTACCTGGATGACCTCCCAGGCTCTGTCTGGAAATGGTGCCACTGTGGTTGCTCACAGCAGATGAAAGACTCTGACACTCCACTAGGTCCATACGGGCTCAATCATACCATGACAGGAGTCCCTGATGAGAATGGTTTGGACCCAAATACTTTAAAATACTCCTGAAAAGTCATAGCATGATTTAGGCCATACTCGACTGTATGCTGTTTTGTTTGCTGGCATTTGTGTGAAATTGTTTAGCTTGTTAAAGGTGCGTTGTTATGTAATTCTCTTCTATTTTGCAATGGACACTGTTTGCCACTGCTTTTAATTTGTCACATAAATCCCTGTCTAATTGCAGCTTTGTTGTAGAAACAAATCTTTACTATAATCCAAAGCAAAACCTCATCTCCAGACTCCAGATACCTCCCTTTGCAACAGACCACAACCAGTCAGGATAGGCAGCAACACCATTATTCCCAACACAGGCATCCCACTGGCCTCCTGCTCTTCTCCCTGGGCGAGGCCAGTTTCCGCTCTACTTCCAGCTTCAAATTCATAGCTGATGCCGCTTTAGTCAGCTGAGCCTCAAAAGACATTGAGTCAGAGAACAGTAAGGAGATAGAGAGCCTAGTGACCTGATGTCATAACAACTAACTTTCCCCCAGTGTCAGCAAAACGAAAGAGCTGGTCATTGACCTCAGCAAGGGAGACAGTGTTTATGTTTATATCACCTGCGCTGAGGTTGAGAAGGCTGAACGCTTCAAATATCCTGAAGAGAACATCACCAATAATCTGTCCTGCTCAAACCATGTAGATTCAACGGTCAAGAAAGCCACCAGTGCCTCTACTTCCTCAGAAGGCCCTTGCCATGTTTCATCGATGCACCACAGGAAGCATCCTGTCTGGATACATCGTGGCCTGCTATGGCAACTGTTCGGGCCCCGAATGCAAGAAACTGAGGGAACTCATCACCTCACAGAAACCAGCTCCCTCTCCATGGACTCCGCCCACACTTCTTATTGCCTCGTAGAGCAGCCAACATAATCAAAGATCCCTCTGCCCTCCCCATCCCAAACATTCTTTCTTCTGCTCTCTCCCATCGGCTAGTAGATAGAAAGGCCTGAAAGCAGGTCTGTTTCTATCCCGCTAGGTTAAGACTATGGAATGGTACCCCAGTGCGATAAGGTTGTCCCATGCCTTCGCAGTCTACCTCAGTGTGGCCTTGCACCTTATTGATTGTCTGCACTTTCTCTGTACCTGGGACACTTTCTTCCGCATTCTGTTATTGTTTGCCCCGTACCATCTCAAAGCACTATGGAGTGGTTGGTATGAATGACATGCCAAACAAAGATTTTTACTGAACCTCGGTACCTGTGATAATAACAAGCCTATTTATCAATTTAGTAGTGCAGGCTGAGCACAAAGTAAATGATTCCTATCATGGGTCAATATCATACCAGTCATTTAGTCTTTTTCTTGCATCTTGTACCCAAGGCAAACAGTTTTGTAAACAACTATCATTGGTGTTACCTGAACACAGGCAGGCAGGTTACAGCCAAGAAATTACTTTCGTATTTGGCACACAGAAAAGAAAATTAAGCAAATCTTGGCACTAGTGCTCCACAAAAATGGTACAGAGTTGAGAGGAGGACATGATTAAGTCAAGATACAGGTAGCAAACAAAGCTAATTCATGGTTATGTAGAAAAGCAGGAAGGTGGGCAAGAGGAAGAGGTTCACCTTAATAAATATCATGGAGACATCATGAAGGAATAAAGCAACATGAGTTGCAGTCATAGAAGTGGACCTCTGTGTCTTTATCTTCTGCTGTCTCAATAATATGACATCATGGTAGCAACACTAAAGGTTTAAACAAACAAGGGTAAGCTTGCAACTGAATGGAGAAGATAAATTTCAAGGACAAGAGAAAGTAAAATGTTGTTATAAAATATTGTAAACTAAAGGACAAAGGTGCTGGGGTAAAGAAGCTGTTTATGATGGTTCAAAAATTTGGAAAAGGAATGATAGTGAAATGATTGAATTGTGAACATGAAGACTCAGCTTGGATCACAAGGAAGATATTTATTTATTTATTTATTTATTTAGCATGATAGTGGAGAGTACTATCATACTGCCCCATCGACCCCTGACAGCCGAAATTAACCCTAGTTTAATCACGGGACAGTTTACAATGACCAATTAATCTACCTGGCATGTCTTTGGACTGTGGGAGAGAACCAGATCACCCGGGAAGAACCCATACATTCCACAGGCAAGACCTACAGAGACTCCTTACAGACAGCGCCAAGATTGAACTCCCAACTCTGACAGACTGAGCATCACCCTAACCACTACGCTACCGAATTGGGGGAGTGTTGAACTGTGACACATGATGCCTTCAACAAGAGATGAGAAACAAAAGCGTTAAAGATCCTCTTGAGTGGTGTTAAATAGTCAATTACACAAATTTTAAAAAGTGGAAGAAAGCTACTGATCCATTGTCCAACAATTACCCGGTCGTTATCACATTGCTATTTATGGGTGCTTACTCTCGGCAACTTGATGTCACAATAGAGATCAGTCTTCAAAATTATTTGATAGGTTGTCAAGTGCTTAGGGCCAGTCCTAAGATTGATAAGACTTTACATAAATAAATGTAAAGTTTTTTAAATTTCTGGGACAGAGGGTCATACGAACATTTGATGTTGTACACATTTCCATCCTAACTAATTGATCCTAATCTGCAGCAGCAAACAAATTGCTTGGAGGCCTTTCTCTATTTTATATATTTTTAAATAATAAGCAAGCTGAATATATGCCACTCGATAGTGTATAATATCCTTGCAACTTCCATTTAGTCTCTCTATTTATGATGCCCCCAACTAAAAATAATCTTCTTAAATCATATTTCAAAGAATAAAAACTTACAAAATCAATACAAAATGTTAATTTATATTCTACACACAAAAACATTTTCTACCAATTCTTTACTTAACACACAAGTGGGTTTCTAATAAAAATGTCATAATTGATTGGAATAATTAAAACTGAGCTTACAGGTCATACAAACAAGCAGACTTTAATATAACAAGCATCATATGACCACAAAGCATCATTAAACAGAACGAGTATTCTGTCTATCAAGATTGTTTTTCCACAATCCATATACGATTTCACACACATTGAAAACTACACTATCTATTCAATTGGTTAAGAGACGGTGAGAAGGTTTCTCTTGTCTTTTTGGAAAAAGGAACAAAAATTCCTCCCTATCTCTCTGTTTCTCAACCATTTGAGATGTTTACATATCCATAAATCTGGCATTTTGTACACCCATGATTTTTTTGCTGTTTTGTCTTGGATGACTGTACTTTGAGGCAATCAAGCTTCAAATCTGTAATCTCCTCTGCTCTGTACTCTCTTTTTCTCCATTTTTGACATTCTCAAACCGTTCTCCTTCACTAATCATTTGGTCTACTGATGTCTTTCACTGTGATTCAGTTTTTCATGTTGTTAGCAATACCTTAGCACATTTTTCTAACGTTAAATGTAGGTTACTGCTGATTCCATTAAAAAGAATTATCTTTGACTTTCTACTTATCTCTGTATGAAATTTTGTTGGCTCAAGTTGTAATTTACACAAGATTAAAATAGTTTACTTAACCTTAACAAAACTTTCATATGATTCTGTAAGAGCTGCATTTTGCTGAAGGAAATCTTCACATCGTGCACCTATTTTTTATTTCTTGGTTTGACATGCATGACCTTATATATGTTTATAATAAAATCCATTCTGTTGGCCATGTGTCTAATTCGATTGGTTGCATTTGAAAACTTCCTCAGTTTCACAACAGAGAGCAAGTTGCCAAATCATCCATGAAAGCCTTAATGGATTATTTTATGTAGACAGGTAATGCCAGCTGCAACATAAACTGTAAGTAAGCTTGTATAACATATTTTCATTGTCACAGCCCTGTTCTGGATTCCACGCCAACTTCCTGTATTCAAATCACAATAAAAGGAGATTAACTGGTTCTTTGTCAGGAAGATCCAGTTTTGCATGCTTTGTTTGTCAAGTTTGTCTGTATGACCTTTAGAAAATATTACATGGGTAATAACACACTTCTAGATATATTAAAGGTGAAGATACCAACTCAGTGAAAGCTCTTTTAATGCATTTAATGATAATCGGCCATATTTATGGTTCATATTTTGAATCTTAACAGATCCTTTTAGAAATGAAATCTAATTCTCCCCTCCTGGAGTTAATTTCTCCAGGATTTTGCCATGGAAATAATGCCAGTAAAGGTCAGACTCTAGATGCTGCTGTCCATTGTGCAATTTTCCTCTTTAAGCTACAGAAATGTGACCTCTCCCTGTTAACATCCACAAGCATCAGTTTATTCCCATAACCCCAAGAATACTGTGATGTCAGAAAATCAGGTTAATTGAGAATAGTGCACATCCATGGGTTTCAGGCATCGGAATTTTTGTTCTCCCTGGTACCTTTTCTCCTGCATCGAGCTCCTAACAGTGGCACAAAATTCTGTATTAATCTACAATAAGATTTTCAGCTTCACTAGTCTGAATAAAAACAATCTTAATTACTTGCAGAACAATTAGCTTTTACAAAGCCTATTTCCCCTGAAATCATGCTATTTAAAATGCCAGTGTTCTTTGTTCTCTCTGGGACCTGGGACCTGAGACTTCAAACACAATTTCATACATGTGCTCGGATGCTATGCTCAGAGAAGGTCAAGGAAATTCTGACTCTTAACTTTCATAGCCTCAAAGGATCATTTCAGACTGCCACTGACCTCTGCCATGTCTTTCAATTTACTGCTGACTTCTACATCCTGGAGGTCTCCCAGATTCCATACACGAAGAGAGGAAAATTCACTAACCCAACAGAGCTCAAGTACTTTGGGTGTATTGTGCACTTCCCTAAAATGTGGACATTCAGAGAATGGATTGATAACTTCAGTTACCTCCTTGGTTTCTGCTGCCACAAGAGCCTCACTGTACAACTAGATGGTCTTCATGGTCCCTTGTACAGGATACAGTTCTTTATCATGCCGTCCCACCAAACCATGGGAAACATTCTCTCACTTGTTTGAATGTGAGGTACTGGCACTTGTCCAAGTGATACTGTTCATGCTTGGAAACAGATTGAAAGAGCCAGTCGAGAGCATAAGGGACAATGATACCACAGCTGTTCGAAGTGATATCTTTTTCCTATCAAAGGATGACTAATTACACTGTGTAATAATCAGTATGCTCTTGCATCCAATGAATGCTATCATGATTGGGGATATGAGACCCCACTGACATGATAGAAGACACCAAAATTATCCCAGTTGTAAAAGATAATCGAGCTGTGGGAATTGAGGAATATGAAATAATCTCTACCTTCAGAGAAATGTACCAAGCAAACAAAAGGCCAATAATTCACCTCGATCTGCTATCCTATATCCTAGGGTCTGGAAAGAATGGCTGCAGAGATAGCAGGTGTGTCAGCTGCAACTTAGCAAAACTCTCTGGATTCTGGAAAGGTCTGAAGTATTGGAAAAGTACAAATATTGTGCTATTACTCTATAAAAAGGCAGATGAAAAGGAGGAATCTAAGGGTTGGTTAGCCCAGGATCGGTCCTTGGGAAGATGTTAAAATTCACTATTAAAGAAAGAATGAGCAGGACATTTAGAAAGTTGTGAGATAACTAAGCTGAGTTAATGTAGTTTTATGAAAGGAAAGTTATGTTTGGTAAATTTCCTGGAGCTCTTTGAAGATACTGAGGAAATGTTAGATAGAATGTGTTTGGAAACCTAGAGAAAAGGTTACTAAACAAGTTGAGAAAGAATTGTGTCTAGGGTAGTACATGGGCAGGTGAGTGGCCAACTAAAACAATGGTGTTCTCCCTCATGGATAAGCGCAGGGGCCTCAGCTGGTCACAGTTTGTATCAATGAACTGGATATAGGGATGTCCTGCTACATATTTGCTGAATAGAAGGGTGCTGATGAGGAGGGTGCAAATGGATACAGAAAGGTTAAGCAAAGAGGTGAAAGTTGACACCTGACGTATAATATCAGAATAATGTCAGAACGTATAATGACGTATAATGTCAGAGCTTGTGAGATATCCACCGAGAAAGGAAAAACAAATATCTAAATGCAATGTACCAGTTTCCTCTCACATTCCAAAGACGTACCAGTTAATAGGTTCATACACGAAATCAGGCAGAATCTATGGAAATGAATACAGTCAACATTTCGGGCTGAAACCCTTCAGCAAGACTGGAGAAAGAAGATGAGGAATAGCGTTAAAATGTAAGGGGGAGGGAGAAACACAAGGATATTGGTGAAACTGGGAGGGGGAGGGATGAGTAAAGAGCTGGGAGGTTGATTGGTGAAAGAGATACAAGGCTGGAAACAGGGGAATCTGGTAGAAGAAGATAGAAAGCAATGAAAGAAAGAAAGGGGGAGGCAATGGGCGGGCAAGGAGAAAGGGTGAGGGAGGGAAAAGGGAATGGGGAATGGTGAAGGAGGGCATTACTGGAAGTTCAAGGAATCTATGTTCATGTCATCAGGCTGGAGGCTACCCAAGCGGAATATAAAGTGTTGTTCTGCTAACCTGAGTGTGGCGTCATCACAACAATAGAGCAGGCCATGGATTAACATTTCCAGATAACTGGTCATTATAAATTGTCCTGTGATTATACTAGGGTTAAATAAGTGAGTTGCTGGCAGTGCGGCTCACTAGGCTGGAAGGGCCTTTTCCGCACTGCGTCTCTAAATAAATAGAAAATGTTTCCGTACAACAGTATGTGGGGGTCCTGATACTTGAAACACAACATGTTGGCACAAAGGAAAACAAAGTAATTGCAATCTCAGCATTTAGTACAATGTACAGTATGTGGAGTAGAAAAGTAGCGAAGTATTGATGCATCTTTACAGAGCGCTGGTGAGACACTACCCAGGGTCCTGCATATACATTTGGCAACTATATTTCTTTGTTGTTTATTTCCTGGTCCAGGACATGGTTTGGTTGGTCAGGTTGCTGGGTCAGTAAATAGAAAGAGTGATCGGATGTTCATTTTCAATTTAATATCATTCGCCAATTCTCGCATGAGATAGGTGTAACTGGAATCCTATGTTCTCCCATCCATCCAAAGCTCCTCAATGCTGCTAGAACATTCAAACTCTCTTGTTGCTTCTCCAGTACTGTGCTCATTGCCCCCAGATGCACTAATTGAAAACCAGAAGAACATTGAATAGTACAGGCCGTTCAGCCAGCAATGTTATGCTGAATTATTTAAATTAGGAATAAAAAGTTCAACTCAACTAATCCCTTCTGCCTACACAATGTCCATATCCTTCCATTTCATGCACATCCATGTGCTTCTCAAAGAGACTCTTCAACAATTCTAGCATATTTTCCTTCACCACTACCCTTGGCAGTACATTGCAAGCACCCACCACTCTGTAAAAATCTTGCTCTGCACATCTCCTTTCAACTAAGTTAAATGAATGCCCTGTGGTATTAGACATTTCAACCCTGGGAAAAAGAAACTGGCTGCCTATCTATGCCACTTATAAACTTATAAAGCTGCATCCAATCTCCCCTCAGCCTCTGCCACTCTGAAGTAATAAAACCAAGATGGTCATCATCTCCTTACAGCACAGGCACTCTCATCCAGAATCCTGGTAAAACTCCCAAAACTTCAACATTATTGCAGTAATGAGACCACTAGAATTGAATGCAGTGCTCCAGATGTGACATAATTACATTCACTGGTCACTTCATTAGGTACCTCCAGTTTTGACAGCCAGAGTGAGCGTAAAAAGCATTGAGCTCATCTGGGAGAAAAACCTTGTTGTCACCTACAGTATGCTGCCTGGTTTCTGTTTGTAGAGGGGAAAGCATTTGAGCCCTGTTTCAACTGTCGAGCATCCTCTGGTGATTTACGTTTGGTCTGGAAATGCCACTTCGCACGTGAGCTAGTCGTACATGGACCTCGTATATTTCTTTTGTCACCAGACCAGAACCCCTCTGAGCTGGCCCTCGGCAGAGTGCACGGTACCATTACATTTAAACTCCCAACAAGCAAAACTTCACTTCTGGCCAAATTAAATTCCACATCTACAGCTGACCTATATCCTACCGTATCCTTTGCCAGTCTTCTATGCTATTCACAACACTAATCTTTGTATTATCTGTAACCTTACTAACCCACCATCTACATTTTCATCTGAGCCATTGAGATATACCCAACCAGATTAGGTCCACTGCAGATCCCTATGGAATGTCACCAATTACAGACTTGCAGCCAGAATAACTCCCTTTCAGCACTACACTCTGTCTCCTGTGGACAGGGCAATTAAACATAGAAACATAGAAAACCTACAGCACAATGCAGGTCCTTCGGCCCACAAATTTGTGCTGAACATGTCCCTACCTTAGCAATTACTAGGCTTACCCATAGCCCTCTATTTTACTAAACTCCATGTAATTCTGAATCCATTGGCCAGTTTATCACGGATCCAATGCATCTCAAAGTTCTGGATGAGCCTCCCATGAGGGACCTGGTCAAATACCTTACTTAAATCCATGTAGACAACATTCACAGCTCTACTTTCTTAATCACCTCCTCAAAAAATTCAGTCAAGTTAGTAACACATGACTTGCCCCTCACAAAGTCATGTGGACTATTCCTGATTCAGCCATGGCTTTTCAACGCTTACAAATCCTATCTGAAAGGATCATCCCAGTTACTTCCCTTTCACTTATATGAGTCTCAATGGTCTATGGTTTTCGGGATTATCCATCATTCCCTTCTTGAATAATGCATCATTGGATACTAGCAAGTCCTACAAGATCTCCCCTGTGGCGAGAGAGAATAAGAAGATATTGGTCAAGGCCCTGTGGACATTCACCTTAGTATTCTTTAAGAGACCCAACCCTACCTCTTTCTTTTCTCAAAATGCCCCAGCATGTTAGGAAACACCACACTGATCTCCCTACCCTCCACATCCATCTCCTTGGTAAATAATATTATTTATGGTATTATTTATTAATGATATAATTTATGATCTCACCCACATCTTCTGCCTCCAAGTACATGTTTCCTCCTCTATCCTCGAGTGATCCAATCCTTGTGATTTTGATGTATCTGCAGAGTGCCTTAGTTTTTATGATCTTTAATCCGGTTTACCAAGGACTTTTCATGGCCCCTCCTGGCTTTCCTAATCCTCGTTTTAAATTCTTTCCTGGTTTCTTTATAATCCTCAGGCTTCTGTTTGATTTTATCTTTGAAAGCTTTACATATGCTTCCTTTTTCTTCTTAACTAAATTTACTACCTCTCTCAACATCTAAGTTTCCCTTACTTTGCCATCCACACCCTTTCTTCTCACCAGACCATACCTGTTCTGTACTCTGTGCAGTTAATTCTTAAACACCTTCCTCATATCAGGTGTGCACTTGCTCAAATACAATTGTTCCCAATTAACTTTCCTAATTTCTGACTAATACTCTTGCAATTTTCCCCTCTCCTGCAAGGTCCATACTTACCCTTATCAGTAGCTTTCTTAAAACTCATCTCTGTTACCTAAATATTCTCCCACTGAAAGATGAGTCACTTGGTCAGGTTCATTATCCAAAAAGAGGTCTAGTATGGACCCTTGTCTTGTTGGACTACTAACATACTGATTTAAGAAACTCTCTGAATTCTCCAAATAAGTGGTGCCCTGTCTAAACCTTTTGTCAGTGCATATTGGGAATTAAAAGTCACACACGATAACAATCATGTTGTTTTAAGACCTTTCATCTGCCTCCATACTTGTTCCTCAGTGTCCTGGTGACTGTTCAGGTGGGGTTTAGAGTCTGTAGTATAATCCCATAATGATTGCACCTTTCTTATTTTTGATTTCTTCCCTCGTAGGCTCAGTGGATGAACCCTCTCTCGTGTTCTCTCTGAGTGCAACTGTGATATTGTTACAGATTCACTGCCCCCTCCCCATCACCTTTCCAGAACCTATTGTCTATCTTTTCTAAAACGCTGAAACTCTGGAAAACTAAGCATCTATTCCTGTCCCCCTCTTAATCAAGTATCTGTTATGCCTACAAGATCATAGGTGCAGCTATAACACTGCTCTAAGTCCATCACCCTTACCCATAATACTCCAAGCACTGAAGTACATTCACTTCAGCTCGTCCATCCCATGTGTCTATCACTTTCCTCTTGCCTATGATGTGGTGATAACCTCTACCTTCTCCCCAGTGCCCTTCACTTTCTGACCTTGTACCATAGTTCCTACACCCCTGTCAAACTAGTTTAAACCTGCCTGAGTAGCACAAGTGAAACTCCCAGCCAAGATACTGGTTCCTCTCCAGTTAAGGTGCAACCCCTCCCTCTTGTACAGGTCACCCCTGCTCCAGAAAAGGCTCCAATGAAACCCCGACCTGTACCAGTTCCTTCGCCATATATGTTTCAGTCTACCTTCCTATTCCTGTGCTGACTAGCATCTGGTGTCCTGTTCATTAGGTGTGACCACCTCACTGAAGGTCTTGTCCATGATATTCTCAGCATCACAGATGAAGCTACATCTAACCTCAACTCTTTTCCCTCTACCTGGTCAGTCAGGAGCTGAAACAGGACACGCTTTCCTTGGTGAAGTCCTCAGGGACACCAGAACTCTCCCTGATCTCCCACATCCTGCAGGAGCATACCACTGCCCTAAACGAATCCCAGCTGCTCTAACAGGACAATAATGTTCACAAAAACCTCACCTGCAGTTACCTGTGCCTCCTCTTCACGCCAAAGCCCCCGAAGCAAAGATTCAACTCTTATATAGAACCATGCTACTTACACCTCAAACCAGGCCAATCCACCATGGTCACCCTACTAGAGCCTGCTTCCTCTTTGCACCTGCAAAGAACAAGCTGATAATTGATAAACAATTGTCAATAAGCTGCTGCTGCAACTGCAGACACTGGAGTCATTTTCCACATGACATAGCTCATGCTGTCTGAACAAAACATGTACATATTTATACAAAACAAGCATTTAATTTCCAAAGATGTCTTCCTTTTTTATTATAGTGTCTGCCAAGTCCCACCACTTGTCATTATGCCTCCCTTAATTTTATCCCTCCGCTTGGTTTTTTCTGCTCTCGTATCTTTACAGCAAGCTTTCAAGTTTCTCCCTATGAGATTCTCTTGACATCTCCTAAAGAGCCAATGAGATATTTAATGTTGCCTTCTATCACCTCCCAGTGTGTCGTTTCCTCTCAAACCTAATCCTAGTGATTCACCCCACACAGTGGAAGCCATGTAGATCTGCAGTGAGCAGTAATAAACAGTCTTCTTTTCATTACAAAATATTTTCCTGGTCTGCATGAGGAAATAGATCTTTGAGATCCTCAAGATAATTCTGGTACAATTTCATTGACATAAGGGCCATGATGAAAACCTGAGTGTGTGCTGACACCTTCATCCAGTAAAAATCTCATGCCTTGCACCATATTTTACCATTTGCCCCATCAAGATCATAATGGTGACAATCTGGTTATCATCAGTAAATAACCACCAGTCCCTCCTTCTGGAGCTTTCTCCTCCTCATATCATCTCAGTCTAGTACACTCTCTTGCATCTTATTTCAAAGTATTATGCTGTATCAATCCCCAAAGCTCAGTACAAGTGCTCTCAACAAAATATCCACCTTCCTTCATCAGCTTTGTACTGACTGGCTCCACATTATCAGTGATTTCAACGCACACCTCATTTCATTTTACTCTGTCCCCTGGGTTAATTGGTTTTCTCTCTTTCCTTCCTGAATTCCACCTAAACTCCCCAACCTATTCTCAGTCACCACTGCTACTTGTGACCGCATGAGACAGCATGAGCCCATCACCTCAGAGAGTCGATGGCTTGTGATCTTCTTACATCGTTCTCCATTCTGACAAATTCTATTTCCTTCGGTAGCTGCTGTTGCAAACAGTCAGGTTTGCCTGCATCTGCATTTG
Source organism: Hemitrygon akajei (assembly GCF_048418815.1). Taxonomy (NCBI): domain Eukaryota; kingdom Metazoa; phylum Chordata; class Chondrichthyes; order Myliobatiformes; family Dasyatidae; genus Hemitrygon; species Hemitrygon akajei. The sequence goes on from NC_133127.1 coordinate 118,118,582, forward strand.
TAAAACCTTATCATCTCATCTCCCAAACTTTCAAGGTCTATACACCACAGTGTTTCCACCTGCCATGCAAATATTAGTTTTGGTTTGATGTATGAACTTAGTTTAAAGATTACTGTTTCTCAGTCCAGTTGCTTCATCTGATGTAGACCTTGTCTGTTCCTTCAAGTCCAAAGAATGCAAACTTGAAAAGAGCTGGCAATAAAGTGGCTTAGATATTTTATATTCTATATGGCTGGACCAAGCAAAGCAGGACAAAATAGGCCCTGTGCTTATTCAGCAAAACTGCTTTCTATTCTGGTGTTCTCATTGCTTATTTACCATGTCGCAGAGGTCAGCCACTCCATCAGTTCCATGAGGGTCCCAGAAGAGCATTAGTCCAATTTCTCTTCTTTATATTTCACAGTTCAGCTGTATCATAATCTCATGCACATGCCCATGAAGAAACCAAATTCTCTTTAATTTTGTTGCCGCTTTGCTACACCAAGGAATAGTAGTGAATTAATCTGTTAGCCAGCAGTACCAGCATATGAGTGGCAGCCAGTGCAACTGACAGAAATGCACAGGGTCATGGGGGAAAGATATAAATATTCACTTCCTGGGCCGGGGGCATCTTCTTTTTAGCCAAGTTAAGCTTTCTAAACACAGCAGCTGACACACACCTTGCAATCTGTTGCCATCGGTTGGGAGGTGCAGAAACCTGAAGGCACACACTCAGCAATTCAGGAACAGCTTCTTCCCCTCTACCACCTGATTCCTAAATGGACATTGAACCCGTGAACACTGCCTCACTTCTTCAACATGTATTATTTCTGTTTTTGCAATATTTTTATCTCCAATGTACATATACTGTAATTTATTTATTTTTCTCGTCTAGATTATGTACTGCATTAAACTGTGGCTGCTAAGTTACCAAATTTCATGACACACACTGGTGATAATAAACCTGATTCTGACATCTAGAGATCAAAGTGTTGTTTTGGGTAAGTTAAACTTCCAATATTCTTTGTTCAGTTTCTTGTCATAAACTGGAGACAGTTTTCAGTTTGTAATGTAAATGGTAAACAATAATCAGTTTGAAGTTGAAAGGACAGCTTTCAAACAGACGTAATATTTATTGAATGCAGGAAGTTGGGTCACAGTACCTGGACTGACTTCTCAAGAGTTGCAGAGTAAGACGATGGGTTATTTAATGGGCTTGTTTCAAACCCGACAAACTGGCTAAGTTATTTAGCTCAAGGAAACTTACAGAACCGATTGATACTATCACCTAGCACATCAAGTAGATGATCTGTTAATAGTTGGATAGTTTGTATGCTCAAAGAGTTAACTTCACAGCATTAATTGTTGGAATCTGGGAATTGTGTCTCCAAGAAGCTTTTAGACTTTTGTGTAAAAAGGGTACTTGAAAAAAATATCATATATGTGTGAAGTCACCCGTGGCAGAAAAACAGTGTAAATGTAGAGAGCAGTTCAGTCTTATTAGGAACGGTCAAAGAACATCAAGAAGAATGACAGAAAGATGGCAGATACTCTTATTTGTGACAGAAAGACAGGAAACTAAAACTCATTCCCCTACCTTCAATTTCTAGGAAGGATCATTCGTCCATCTGCATCATTGGTATGTCTTTTTAATTGTTAGGAATTGCATCTGTGTTTTGGAAATCCTTTGATATTTTAGAAATCATTTGTGACTTGGAAATTACTCTGCCTTTGACTTTTGTGATGTTTATTTGCATCATTGGTATGTTTTCTTTTAGATTATAGGATAGTTTCTGTGTTTTAGTTTTAGAAGAGCATCTAAAATGTTTATTACATGGTATTTAGAAACTAGTTTTGAACAGGAGGCAGTCACAGTATAAACTCCCTTCGATGAGTTTACTCTTAGCTATCTATATCGGCTTACGGTCTTCACTTGAGTTTGGAACTTTGTGGTCAGTGAGCCCAATATCAGCACAATTGGCACCCAATGTGATCACGTGATACTAAAATATTATTTTAGAAACATTTATTATGTAACAGTAGCCCAACTCAGAGAGCTCTCAATAAGTGCTGCAGCACTGCACCTAATACTATAATATGGGCAACATCCTGGTTTCCAGCATTTGCACAGATAAATGCTGGTCAATATTGTTACGAATGTGCCACAGCTCTGAAGGGCCGAAGGGTGCGGGGTAGCCCCCTCCTTTGTGAGAATCGCAAGATCACTATTAAGTCAGTTCAGGGGACACAGGAAATGAGAGAAAGACATGCAGAATCCACAAAAGGGTTGGAATGTGTCCTGGCCTCCGAAAGGCGGACCCATTGATACCAGCTATTGTCTCTTGGAGACGGACTTGCGTATTGCATCCTGCACGATGCATCAGAGCCCCCCCAGGCAATGAACCGAGGGGGGAGATTGGTGGAGGGATTGCATCATCCCAACCTGATCGACATCTGTGACCCTGTGAGTCAGGATAAAAAGAGGGTCTGGGGGAACAGCCCCTCAGACGCACCAGAAGAAACGCTAGCAATCCCGTAATAGCAAAAACCAGTGGAAGGCCACGTGAGTCCGTTTCCATTTGCCCCGGAATCGGTGGCCTTTACCACGGAAGAACAGTTTTTAGCTAACAACAGGGAAATCAACTCCCAACGACTCTCGAAGGATTGACATCATAAAAGGAATGGGCAAGTTCTAACCCGTCTTTCTCTCCAACCAAAGGCTGCAGCCTACAGCTTGACTGAACTAAAGTGACTTTTATATTTCCATCGGACAATACATTATCCCCTAGACAACGATAGAGCTATTTCTTATTGATTATTATTATACCCGCACTTTTAGATTTAGTATTGACGACGTATATTATCTGTGTGTTTGCATTGATATTATTTTTGTGTATTTCTATCAATAAATACTGTTAAAAATAGTACTATCAGACTTCAACGGACCTCTCTATCTTTGCTAGTAAGTGACCCAGTTACGGGGTACGTAACAATATTATGAATGTGTTAATAATATAGCAGAAATATGGGACAATATCCCGACTGCTCCTCAGATTGAACATGATGAATACTTTATTCGTCAAGTCGGAGACTGGAATGATGAAGGGATCAAACGTAAAGAGGATGCAGATTTGTCAGACCAAAACTCGCTGTAGAACCTGTTGGATTCAAACCATCACAATTTGTATAGAATCCTAACAATGGAGCAAAAATTTGTGTCTGGGCTCAACAAATTGGCCCTTTTTTAGATAGAAACTAAGCACCCGGCTGGGGACCACATGCTTATATGATAGAACCTGGTGACCAGTATCTTAATCTCAATGCACGTGGATGTCATGTATTTTTTGAAGACATATGAGGTAGCACCCACACCGGCAAATCGTACTGCTACTAATGAGGCCTGGAGAACAGACACTTGGAAACGTACTAGAATTACTAAAAAGATTGACTATAGTCAGTATCAGAAAAATGCAGGCACAGGTTCCTGTACAGGGAGCTGCTGCAAACCACCCATCAAGCTTTTGGACCTTTGACTCTTCAGAGTCTGCAGGCAGAATGCACCACACTCCTGCTGATGCTGAAGGAATTCTGAAGTGGTTACTTCAGAATGCCAGAAGGTTACAGGCCTTTTGGGCTAGTCACACTCCCCAGCATATTCAGCAATTCTCATTAATGTTATTTCCCAAAATCTTGGTACCTCAAGGTGACATGTCTGCAGAAGATTTAGCACTGTATTGAGTAAAATAGTCGAAATCCTAGAGCAATAACGGCTTATAAGATCAAAGAACAAACGGTCAGGGCAAGGGCAGACTTCACTCTACACTGTTGCCTCTTTCTTGTAGTGAAAAACTCCACACCATGTGTGGAATGGCATTAATCAACACCCGATGCAGAACAATTTCAGGTTGTTGAAGAGATCCAGCGTTCCCACATAGTCATGGTAGGATTACCGCTCATTCCCATACAAGGGCAATGAGATAATGGCATAGGGTCCTCCCTCTTTCCCCTAAAGGGAATGTAAAAAAGTAACAAGTCATCAATTCCTCTGGCCAATTGCATTCACAGCATTCTCCTACACCAGAGCCTCACAGAGTCAAAATACTCAACAAACCAAATCATTTCCCTGGAGACTACCTCCTTAGGCAGAGACACAACCTAGGTGGCTATTCGACGGGTAGAGGCCACGATCTTTAGCTTCACACCTTTCTGTGCAGAAGAAAATCTTGGACCATGATGCTCCTTCTGGGTCAGAGGGAACATTCAGAGGCCCCATTGATATTATGGAGAAGAGTATGAAACTGAGCACACGCCTCACCCTTTATCCTCTAAACAGAGCCCATCTCAAATGTCCACTCAAAATGTAAAGAAGGGGTAGGCCAATGTTAATGTAATAGAAACTGCACAGGATTTTAACTAACATGCTCCATATGACAAATAGTCAACAGACACCCCTAGTCTCACCTTTCCATATGTCAAAGCTCGTGTTTTTGGCAAAATTACAAGCCCTGCCATTTTGATACAGGTGCAGGCATTTCAATGCTGAATTCTGATATGATTCAAGATGATAAGCTAAGGGAGAAGACAGAAAATATTTAAATTGCAAGGAAGAGTCCCCAACTTAAAAAGTTCCCGTACAGATATGTGGAATTTAACAAATGATAGGAATAGCCATTCATAAAGTCTTCACATCAGCTTGCCCCAGATCATTCTAAACCAGCATTTCATCGGAACATTGGATGTTTGCTGCAGAATTCAATAGGTTCAATAGGTACAGTTAATGTCAGAGGAACGTATATAATATACATCCTGAAATTCTTTTTCTTCACAAACATCCACTGTATCAAACCATTTGGACTATAACCAAACCAATGACTGGTGCAAACGCACCAGATGAGCGAGGCATAAATAATTAGCAACAGCTAGACTGCCATCAAGTTAAAATGATTAGAGTGAAATTAAAACATATTTTGTACAAATACTATGACCATCTACAACAGCTTAACCATTGTGGGATGGTGGATATTGGATGCAAATTAGGATGCAACCCTTTCCCACACCAGAAACAATGGTGTGTTTCCAGACATAGAGGAAAGCTAACCCTACAATAAACTGTGAACTCCCTCTATAAAGAAGGGATTTTGATAAAAGTATCTCTTTGATTTAACTCATCTATGTTCGGCGTAGCAAAGCCAGATGGACAATGACAACTGGTCATCAACTACATTGTCCTGAATAAACACACGGTACCTAATTCAGCATAGCAACAGCCATTATAACAAATGCTGCAAGGATTGACTCAAAAAATATGTAAGTCTCGCATAGATCCAGCCAATGGCTTCTGGTCACACCCAATTCTTGAAAGTATCAGACATTACAAAGCTTTAAAATCAACCGTGGGCCTATTGAATTATGCTAGAGCTTTCATACTTGACAATGTTCAATTTGCAAAGCCATTATAAACAGATTTACACTGAAAATGAAAAACCTTTTGTTTTTACCCCGGAAGGTTACAAGGCACTGAAGAAATTGATGAATGAAGTTCAGCGAGTGATATAACTCTGAGCAAGAGACCCAACAAGACCTCTCATTCTGCGAATTTCTGCTTCTCCAAAAATCACTGTAGCCATCTGCTATAATAAGGGAGAAGTAACACAAGAGCCCATATGCTACGTCCCATATAAATTCACCCCAACAAAACAGAAATTTACTGCCTTAGACTGATGTCTTGTATATAGTGTTCCATAAACTTACTGCAGTAAGACAAACCCATGACATGGACAACAAGCAATCTGACTGCTGAATACTTTTGGGTGTATCTTATGGGTTATGGATGATCATGAAAATCCACCATGAAATTTTTCTATCGTGTATCATTTTTGAAATTGTTTTTTTCTATTCATAATTCAAGTCAATAAAAATGTTGCCCACAATGTAAGCTGAAAAGTTTTCTATCTTGTCCAGACATACCTGGGCAAGCTTAGGCAGGGTGGATACTGCATGACAGGACAGGTTTTAGAAAGGATACAAAAGCATCATGCACACACCGTTCTATGCATTGCGTTTATATGTATATTGATATGTGGCCATGTTGATCAGCATGCTCTATGCATATTGCATACTGTGGGTACTCATAATAAAGAAACTGTATTTTCAGGACTATTTGTGACAGCAAAATGTCTGACCAATGTTGCAGCAGCCGCGGTACTTTCTGTTATATTTGAGGCAAGTATATGCTTATATCTCAAAGATGGAGCATGACTTCTCTTATTAAGAAAGTCATGAGTTCTGCATCGGGGATGTATAATTGGTGACCAAGACATAGAAAGCCTGGCTCCTCACATTTGTCGTTTGCAACATGTACTGTCAATCTAAGAGGTTGGCTCAGAAGTACTCAGAAGTCAAAGCTGTTCGCTGTCCCGATGATGTGGTGAGAGCTGAAGGATCATGTGACAGACTGCTTTATCTCTCTGATTCGTGTGTCTGGTTTCTCTGCTAAAAACAAGAAATCCATCGAATTCCCAGGAATGGAAAATGACACTGATACTGATACAGATTTAGAACACTTTATGTCAAGTGAGCCTTATCTGATAACTCAGTCTGAGTTAAATCACCTGATCAGAGACCTGGGTCTGTCAAAGGCAAGAGCAGAGGGATTGGGTTCAGGACTGCAAGGATGGATATAGAAACATAGAAACATAGAAAATAGGTGCAGGGGTAGGCCATTCGGCCCTTCGAGCCTGCACCGCCATTCAGTATGATCATGGCTGATCATCCAACTCAGAACTCTGTACCTGCTTTCTCTCCATACCCCCGATCCCTTTAGCCACAAGGGCCATATCTAACTCCCTCTTAAATATAGCCAATGAACCGGCCTCAACTGTTTCCTGTGGCAGAGAATTCCACAGATTCACCTCTCTCTGTGTGAAGAAGTTTTTCCTCATCTCGGTCCTAAAAGGCTTCCCCTTTATCCTTAAACTGTGACCCCTCGTTCTGGACTTCCCCAACATTGGAAACAATCTTCCTGCATCTAGCCTGTCCAATCCCTTTAGAATTCTATATGTTTCAATAAGATCCTACCTCAATCATCTAAATTCCAGTGAGTATAAGCCTAGTCAATCCAGTCTTTCTTCATATGAAAGTCCTGCTATCCCAGGAATCAATCTGGTGAACCTCCTTTGTATTCCCTCTATGGCAAGAATGTCTTTCCTCAGATTAGGGGACCAAAACTGCATACAATACTCTAGGTGCGGTCTCACCAAGGCCTTGTACAACTGCAGTAGAACCTCCCTGCTCCTGTACTCAAATCCTTTTGCTATGAATGCCAACATACCATTTGCCTTTTTCACTGCCTGCTGTACCTGCATGCCCACCTTCAATGACTGGTGTACAATGACACCCAGGTCTTGTTGCACCTCCCCTTTTCCTAGTCAGCCACCGTTCAGATAATAATCTGTTTTCCTGTTCTTGCAACCAAAGTGGATAACCTCACATTTATCCACATTAAATTGCATCTGCCATGAATTTGCCCACTCACCTAACCTATTCAAGTCACCCTGCATCCTCTTAGCATCCTCCTCACAGTTAACACCGCCACCCAGCTTCGTGTCATCTGCAAACTTGGAGATGCTGCATTTAATTCCCTCGTCTAAATCATTAATACATATTGTAAACAACTGGGGTCCCAGCACTGAGCCTTGCGATACCCCACTAGTAACTGACTGCCATTCTGAAAAGGTCCCGTTTACTCCCACTCTTTGCTTCCTGTCTGCCAACCAATTTTCTATCCACATCAATTCCATACCCCCAATACTGTGTGCTTTAAGTTTGCACACTAATCTCCTGTGTGGGACCTTGTCAAAAGCCTTTTGAAAATCTAAACATACCACATCCACTGGCTCTCCTCTATCCACTCTACTAGTTACATCTTCAAAAAATTCTATAAGATTCATCAGACATGATTTTCCTTTCACAAATCCATGCTGACTTTGTCCAATGATTTCACCTCTTTCGAAATGTGCTGTTATCACATCTTTGATAACCGACTCTAGCATTTTCCTCACCACCGATGTCAGACTAACCGGTCTATAATTCCCCGGTTTCTCTCTCCCTCCTTTTTTAAAAAATGGGGTTACATTAGCCACCGTCCAATCCTCAGGAACTAATTCAGAATCTAAGGAGTTTTGAAAAATTATCACTAATGCATCCACTATATCTGCTGTCAGCAGGCACAACATTTTCCATAAAGGATTTTGATATTTGAGATGGATATTTTCTGGAATAACTAATGCCAAGTTAAGGAAAGCACAAATCAAGCAGGACATTAAATGTAGGCAGTTGAAGAACTTCTAGTGGGACTGGAAGACATTCAAGTGTAGGTTTGCACAAATAAAGCAAAGTGAGGTGTTTTATGTTTAATAAATCCTGTAATACATTTTATTGAACCAATTACATTACCCTACACAGCCCCCCCCCCCCCCCCAGCATTGTGAACCAGTCTGGAGCTCAGATGAGCCGCCTGGCTTGAGTCCTCTGTTCCATGGGCAGAGGAACCACAGGTGTAGAGGTATGTTGACACAATCGTCCAGAGGTGTGTTGACATGTTCATCCAGAGGTTCTGGGCCAGTGCAGCCCAGAGGTCTGAAATAAATTGGGGACTACCGTCCGATATTTTTCCATCCAATGCACAAGGGGTTAGTGGCCAACCAATACTTTGAAATTATGACCCTCTGGAAGTAAACAAAAATGGCTGACTGCCAGATTGAGACAGAGAAGCTCATGGTCAAAGGTGCTGAACTTCCTTTCAGGGGCATGGAGCTGCCGACTGTACCCACAGCATAGACTGAGGCACCTGTTGTAATGGCTATGAGTGCATTGGATAGTGGGTGCACCAGTAGGGACTCATTGGAAAGAGCTTGATTGGTATCATGAAATGCCCTGGTCTGGTCTGCTGAAAGTCAAGTATCTGATTAGGGGTTTTGCCTTTAAGCACCCTGTACAGGGGGAGCATAAGCTCAGTAATGGAGGGTGGCGAGAAATCCATAATAGCAGCTACCTTTGACAGAGGTTCTGTCCCTTCTGTGGAGATGCGATGGCCAAGAAAGTCAATGGTTGACAACCCAAACTGGCATTTAGCAGAGTTAATAATCAACCCATGTTGGATTAAGAGGTCAAAAAGAGTGCAGAGATGGAATACATGTTGGGATTTGGATACACTGGCAACAAGGTCATCCAGGTAGATAAAAAGAAAATCAAAGTCTTTTTATACAGAGTCCATCAGCCGTTAGAAAGTCTGTGCTGCATTTTTCAGTCCAAATGGCATGTACAGAAACTCAAAGAGGTCAAATAGGGTTATCAGAGCCATTTTGGGTATGTCTTCAAGCACACAGGAACCTGCTGGCAGCCTCTAACTATGCCGAAAAGTCTTGAATGTGTGGGAGCAGGTAAATAGTGAGGGTGGTGACCTCTTTAAGGCATCGATAATGCCCACATGGGTGGCAAACACTGTTGGACGTAGGGACCATATGGAGTGGTGAAGCCCAGGGGCTATTCGATTGGTGTACAATGCCGAGTCTTTCCATGTTGGAAAACTCAGCTTTTGTGATTTCCAGCTTTTCGGGGTCCAGCCTATGCACAAAGGCATAGACTGGTGGGCCAGTTGTGGGAATGGCTCAACTCCATGTTTTATGACTGTAGTGGAGAATGTGGGCTTGGTGAGGTCTGGGAATTCACCCAGCAGTCGAGTAAACTCACATGTGGTGGTGCATGTGCTTGACAGAGTCGTTGTGGGGAACTTATTGGAGGAGCAGGGAAATGACCTAAAGTCCTTGACATCCACAAGCAGAAGTTCTTGAGATCATCCAACAGTCCTTGGGTACACAGGAACTCTGCACCGAGCAGAGGTCTAGCCATTTTAGCCAGGACAAAGTATCATATGTAGCGTCTCCCACTCTAGCACAGTGTCACCCGTTGTGTCCTGCAAGTCTGGATCCTGCTACCACTGACGGTCTCTGGTGAGGTTTCATCGCTCTTTGCCTTCTCATCAATAGGTGTTGCTGGCAGCACACTCACTTGAGCACCCGTGTCACACATGAAACGACACCCTGAAAGGGTGTCTGTAATGAACAGTAGATGACCCTGGTAGCTGGGACCCACAGTGTTCGGAGACCACTGATGTCCCAATGGGCAGGCACTGACAAAGCTGCAAGGTGGTTGGCACTTCCCAGAATTCCCACCAAAGCAAGTGTGGTGGAAGCACAGACCCAGTACCATCTGTTTCATAGCCACAGGCATCCTTATGTGGTGGGCCTTGCTGACCAGGCTTAATGAGCAAGAGGAATGACAGACTGCTGTCTAGCTGAGTGTAGACTACCAGCCATTTTAGCAAGCTCTCTATCGTCCATCACGGGTGCTTTAGTAAGGGCTACTTGAACTGGATCAGGCATTTGCTGCAGGAAGAGTTCTTTAAAAATAAAACAAGGATGGTGGTTTCCCAGGAGAGACAGCATGTGATCCGTTAGCTCTGATGGCTTAGCATCGCTCAGGCTGGGCAAGGAGAGCAACTGTTTGGCATGCTCAGATTCCAATAGTCCAGAAGTCTGTAAAAAGTGAGTTTTCAGCGATCAGTAATTATCATGTTCAAGTGGGTATTCTAGTAGAGTCACCATTCTCACCACCATGGAATTGTTGAACGACACTACCACATAGAAATATTTGATGTCGTCAGCGGAAACTTCTTGCTGGGTGAACTGGGCCTCCACTTATACAAACCAAGCAACGGCAGATGGCTCCTAATACTGAGACAGTTGTAAAGCAATTGTGTTGGCCAGCATATTCAATAACTCTGGAATTGTCTTAGAGCATCATGGTCTCCAAAGTGGGTTTTCTCAAATAAAGCAAAGTGAGACATTTTTTGTTTAATGAAACCCATAGCACATTTTATTGAAATCCAAAACCTACACAACAAAAGTGTGCTAAAAATCCTTAGGTAACAACGTCATCACATCAGACCAGTCTCTTAAAGTGAACCCCCAACTCAAAGTCGATGGTTGTGAATTATGCACATTTCCACTAATTATCCTACCGTACACACGGATATGGTTGAAAATTTCTTGGTGTCTACAGAGCACCAAACAACATGAAGCTGGTTGACAGCATGTTTTAAGGATACAACAACATGAAGGGCAACATGTCACTAAAGATTCATTTTCTGCATTAGCATTTAGACTGCTGTCCTGCAAATCTTGGCGCTGTCAATGACGAGCACAGTGAAAAGTTTCATCTTTCCATCTTTCCATCTATTCACCTTTCCACCTTTCCATCTATCCATCTATCCACCTTTCCAGCTATCCATCAATCTATCTATCCACCTTTCCACCTTTCCATCTATCCATCTATACACCTTTCCAGCTATCCATCAATCTATCTATCCACCTTTCCACCTTTCCACCTTTCCATCTATCCATCTATCCACCTTTCCACCTTTCCACCTTTCCATCTATCCATCTATCCACCTTTCCAGCTATCCATCAATCTATCTATCCACCTTTCCACCTTTCCATCTATCCATCTATCCACCTTTCCACCTTTCCACCTTTCCATCTATCCACCTTTCCACCTTTCCATCTATCCATCTATCCATCTATCTATTTATCCATCTATCCATCTATCCACCTTTCCACCTTTCCACCTTTCCATCTATCCATCCATGCACCTATTCACCTTTCTACCTTTCCATCTATCCATCTATCCATTTATCCATCTATCCATCTATCAACCTTTCCACCTTTCCATCTATCCATCTTTTCACCTTTCCATCTATCCATCTATCCAACTTTCCACCTTTCCATCTATATCACCTTTCCATCTATCCATCTATCCATCTTTCCATCTTTCCATCTATCCATCTATCCATCTATCCATCTTTCCACCTTTCCATCTATCCACCATTCCACCTTTCCACCTTTCCATCTATCTATCCAACTTTCCACCTTTCCATCTATCCATCTATCCATCTATCCACCTTTTCACCTTTCCATCTATCTATCCAACTTTCCACCTTTCCATCTATATCACCTTTCCATCTATCCATCTTGTCATGGGCAAAGTACTGGAGAGTTTAACATCGGTAGCTGAGCGAAGGGCGCTGAGTAGGCTACGGTCAATTATGGAAAACTCTGAACATCCTCTACATAGCACCATCCAGAGACAGAGAAGCAGTTTCAGCGACAGGTTACTATCGATGCAATGCTCCTCAGACAGGATGAAGAGGTCAATACTCCCCAATGCCATTAGGCTTTACAATTCAACTGCCAGGACTTAAGAACTTTTTAAAAGCTATTATTATTGCTTTTTGAGATAGTGATTTAGATGCATATCATATTTTTTACTGAGTTAAGTATTGTATGTAATTAGTTTTGCTACAACAAGTGTATGGGACATTGGAAAAAAAAAGTTGAATTTCCCCATGGGGATGAATAAAGTATCTATCTATCTATCTATCTATCTATCTATCTATCTATCTATCTATCTATCTATCCATCTTTCCATCTTTCCATCTATCCATCTATCCATCTTTCCATCTTTCCATCTATCCATCTATCCACCATTCCACCTTTCCACCTTTCCATCTTTCCATCTATCATCCACCTTTGCAAATTTATCTGCTGCAGCGGTAAATACAGTTTCTGGTTGGATAGGCACTACCTTAAATTGTGCTTCAGATTTTATTTTGTAGTTTTCCAATGGACAGTTCAGCTAGCCATTGAAATTATTATTTTTATATTGCTCATTTTGTTCAGACATTGCAGCCTGCAAGGATGGAAGTTTGGTGATCTCTGCCTTTTGTGTAATGGCTCCTTTAACTCCAGTACCTAGGTTGCACTGGTATGGATTATCTCTTCTAGAACTGCTTTGCTATCCCTTTTCCCAGGTCCTTTGGTTTGTCCTTGGCTCTGGATGAGTGCAGAACAGGGACCTCTCTGACCTTGTTGTCTTTGCTCCTTTCCCTTCCTTTCCTAGTCTTGATCATTAATGTTATATAGAGCTATGCATGTTTCTCAGCTCACCTTGAGGAGGATCAGGGTGTGTCTGTCATGAACAATCAGTCTATTAACACAATCCCATGGACTGATGAGTCAACAAACATTTTTCACTGGCCTATATTACATATTTACTTTCTAAGAGAAGTAAATTTTTATATAATATGGTTCTTAAGACTTTGTAAATATGTTACTCACTGCTAATGATGACATCATGGTTTACACCTTTGACTTTTATATTCAAACCATCTGTCTTACTGTATCTTGTGTGGTATGTTATACATGCAATGTAAAGGACTTACCGGCTGAAGGAAGGTGGCTACCCCGGGGAATGTTATACTCCTGAAAACCTTCTGTTGCGATTTCTTTGGAAACAACAATGCAATCCTAGGGCCTCCAGGGTCTACAAAGCATTATATTGCCACAAGTTAAATCTATCTGGAAGTTGTTTAATTATGATTCGGATATAGGGATGTATTGTTAAAGTGGTATTCCTGCAACGCAGTAAGTAAGACACCAGGCCTACCAGTACTGTCATTTGCTTCATGTTTAATGTTACCAGAACAACCTATATATTTAGTTGAAAAAATATCATGGTCTGACAGCACAGACTGGATAGCCCTTGCTCAGTTAAAGTTTTCTGGGAAAATACAAAGTTGTGAAAATGTGTCAATTCTTCTCACTCAGGTCCAATCCTTAACAAAGAACAGAGGACTATGTTACTCAGAATGCAGAATGGTTCTGTAATTAAAATAGGAAGAAACTTAGGCAGATGGTGTGGTTGGTGTCAGAACGTCAAGTTTCAGAATACCAGTGGGTGCTCACTCCCATGAGAGTGACATTACCAACCCCTATGTTCTGACATCCTCTTCTGAGAGGTTAGAACTTTCAGAATCCTCAACAGGAGAACTGTACTCTTCCTAACATCTATAAATTTTTCAAATGCTATGTACATAATCATATTGTGAAAACATGTAGCTGATGAATATATTTTTCTTTAACTAAAATGTGAGATGATTAATCCTTGGGCAAAAGAAGACAGCAATACACCATCAGTAACTTGTTTAGAAAACTCATTTTCAGAGAACCTGAATTAAACTGTGCAACTCATCGAAAGCAATGTAAACACCCCTGGGAAGGAAATGAACTATCTTCAGCTTAGTGAAATTCATTATCAATGATCTGATGAACTAACAGTGATCAACTTGCATCTAGGAAATGGCAAGAACTGTTTGTGAAGAATAAAATCTTTAAAATGGGCATGTTTGCACATTGATGGGCTGCTGTGCCTTTTATGGAAAAGTTATAACAGCAACAATCCTTTCAGGTTTCAGAAGTGCACGCAGCTGAGATTAAGGAAGTGAATACTCCAGTGAGAAAATCACATAGAAACCCCTACATGGCCAAGTAGTACCACTCCGTTTGAAGAGAGCATTTCTAGCAATGATAACCTACTAGAACAGTTGGTGCAGTAATAGTTTGTTCCCAAGAGGAGTTTTGGCAGGAGTCTGATCTCAAAACTGGTATGCAGGGAGAAGCTGGGTTAGAAATCCTCACTTAGCAAGGGGGGGGGCTGTGGTGGATATTCACATTCTGGGCCATGGCATCTTCTTTTGTTGCCAAACTCAGCTTCCTAAATACTGCAGCTGATAATTCTAGAGATCAAAGCATTTTTGGGTAAGTTAAACTTCCAACCAATATTCTTTGTTCAGTTTCTTGTCATAAACTGGAGACAGTTTTCAGTTTGTAATGTAAATGGTAAACAATAATCAGTTTGAAGTTGAAAGGACAGCTTTCAAACAGATGCAATGTCTATAGAACACAGGAAGTTGGGTCACAGAACCTGGACTGACTTCTCAAGAGTTGCAGAGTAAGACGATGGGTATTTAATGGGCTTGTTTCAAACCCGACAAGCTGGCTAAGTTATTTAGTTCAAGGAAGCTTACAGAGCAGATTGATAATATCACTTGGCATAGCAAAAAAGGATAATCTGTTAATAGTTGGAAAACTTATATGCTCAAAGAGTCAACTTCACGGCATTAATTGTTGGAATCTGGGAATTGTGTCTCCAAGAAGCTTTTAGACCATTTGTGTAAAAAGGGTAGCTGAAAGAAAGTGTGAAGTCACCCGAGTGGCAGAAAAACAGTGTAAAGGTAGAGAGCAGTTATTAGGAATGGTCAAAGAACATCAAGAAGAATGACAGAAAGACGGGGAACCAGAATCCATTCCTCTGCTTTCGATTTCTATGACAGATCATTCATTCATCTGCACCATTGGTATGTCTTTTTAACCAATAGGAATTGCATCTTTGTTTTGGAAATCCTTCACGTTTCAGAAATTGTTTGAAATTTGGAAAAGTTTTTAAGATAGAAAATCTTTGTGAGATTTAATTTTTTAAGAGTTTTGTCTGTGTTTTAAACTACTGTGTTAGCTGGAAATATCTCCTCCTTGGGGGGGGTCCACCGCACAAATAGTGCACATTAGCGGCTAATCTCACCGTGGGGGTTAAACAAGAAAGTGAACTAGTTTTTGAAGAGTAGCTGCTACAGTATAACCTCCCTTTAATGACAGTACCCATAGCAATCTATATCAGTTAGGGCTTAAAGTCTAAAATTTTGCAGTCAGGAAACCCAATATCATCACACCCTTACCTTTAATACCAGAGGTGGAGATCTCATTGGTTACTTTGTCACAAGGATGAGATGATTCAGTCTTTTGTCTTTGTTACTCCCCAAAGTTTCTTAATCCAGTAGATCAAACTTTCTGCATACTCATTTTACCATTAAACTCACTTACTGCTTCCCCAGCCCTTTTCTCACAATATCACTCCAGTTTTCCTAGACATTAGCTAACATTACTATTTGACTTTTTTTTAAATCGGCATCACCTTTCCTCTCAAAATAAAATACTTTCCTATTCTGCTCTTGTAGACTATCATCTTATCCCCAGTTTCCCCTCCCTCTCCAGAGTCCTTGAATACTTTATAATTCCAAAATTCTTACCCTTTTTTCATGATGCATTTTGCTTGTATCCCTCCAGTCAAGTCTCTTTCCCTGTTGTAATGTCAAATCACAGAGGACATCCAGGGTGATTGTGAGATAGGCCATCAATGCCTGTTTGCTGCTCTCAACCTTCTGGAGCCTTAGAAGGCATTGAGCACAGCATCTTCGCCCTCCTCTCCACTGTCCTCAACATGATCTCCTGTTCTTACTTCTCCATTCATAGTCAAAGAAGCAACTTCAATGGCTTCCCTTCCTGTTCTCACCCTGATTTTCTCAAGGTAGCAAGCACCTCCTCCTCTGTAATCTGTACATGGCCCATGAAGTTGATGCTGCTTTGCCTCACTTCTATAGACTCTGTATCTGTCTCCCGAGTAAAAACAGGTGCAAAGAATGCTTTTAAGATCTCCCACCATCTGCTTTCGGTCCACACATGGATTACCATTCTAGTCTTCCAGAGGATCAATTTTCTCCCTTTCAATCCTTTCTCTCTTAACATAGTATCTGTAGGATCCCTTGGGATTCTCCTTCATCTTGTCTGCTAGAGCAACCTTATGCCTTCTTTTAACCTTCCTGATTTCTTTCTCAAGTTCTCTTGCATTTCTTGTACGTCATAATCACCTCATTTGTTCCTACTTGCCTATCCCTGTTATGCATCTCCTTTTTTCTCTTAACCAAGGCTCAATATCTCTTGAAAACCAAGGTTCCCAATGCTTATTATCTTTACCTTTTATTCTGGCAGGCACATACAAGTATTGTGCTCTCGAAGGCCTCCCACTTTCCAGTCAGCTGCCCTGTCTCATTCCCTAGTGGAAGATCCAGAATCGCATGCTCACTTGTTGGGATGAAAGAAACTTTCCTGGACATATTTGACAACTCTATCCCATGCTGTGTACACACACCTCTGACTACATCATCACGTTCCTGGAATCATTGGGTGTTTTGGGTCTTTCAACATCATACACCCTCCTCCAGGTCATCCAGGGCTGACCAGACCCCAGCTTGTGTCCAGATGACTAGATATTTATGACTCCATGGTTCCTCTCTTTTGAGCCACAGCCATCTTGAGGCCCTCTCTGCCATATTGGTGGTACTGCCGATGGCTCTCCTCTTCCACTCTCCCTCGATGCCCAAATTACTGAAGTCTCTGGCTAAAGAACAGGCTATAAATCCCCTATAACCAGCCTCCGCTTGGAGACACCTCGCTCTCCATCCAGCCTACTGGCAGTTGCTGACCAGTCCTGCATACTTGGAGAGCTTCCTTTCAAAGGCCTCTTCCAAGCGATCTTCCCATGGGACTGTCAGCTCCAGCAGCACCACTTGTGAATTGCAGCCAAAATGTGTAAAGTTAAAATTTCTACTATAACAAACCTTGTGTTTCTAGCAACAGTCTGTGATCTCGAGAGATAAATAGGGTTTATAGAAGTGAGGCAAAGTGGCATTAACTTCATGGACCCTCTACAGATTACAGAGGAGGAGGTGTTTGCTACCCTGAGGCAAATCATGGTGGATAAATCCCCTGGGGCTGAAAAGGTGTTTCCTTGGACCCTACGGGAAGCAATTGCAGAAATTGCTGGGGCCCTAGCAGAAATATTTAAAATATCCTTAGCGACTGGAGAGGTACCAGAGGATTGGAGGTTAGCCAATTTTGGTCTGCTTTTTGAAATAGGGTCCAAAACAGAAACCAGGAAATTATAGTCTGGTGAGTCTGACATCAGTAGAGGGAAAGATATTGGAAGGGATTCTAAGGGACTGGATATACAAGTATTTGGATAGATATGGACTGATTAAGGATAATCAGCATGGCTTTGTGCATGGTAGGTCATGTCTAAATGGATATTATAGAGTTTTTGAGTAAGTTCCCAGCAAAGTGGATGAAGGAAAGGCAGCGGGTGTTATCTACATGGACCTCAGTAAGGCCTTTGACAAGGACCTGCATGGGACACTGGTCAAGGTTCAGTCACTCAGCATTCAGGATGAGGTAGTAAATTGGATTAGGCATTGGCTTTGTGGGAAAAACCAGAGAGTGGCCGTGGAGGGTTGCCTCTCTGACTGGAGGCCTGTGACTAGTGGTGTGCCACAGGGATCGGTGCTGGGTCCTTGGTTGTTTGTCATCTGTATCAGTGATCTGGATGATAATGTGATCAACTGGATCATCAAATTTGTAAATTACACCAAGATCTTTTAACACATTTGTTCCTTTAAATCCCGCAGACAGTTGGGCAGTCAGTAATATAGCCCCATTAGTATGGCTATACCTTTCCTATTTCTCAGTTTCACCCATGACACCTCACTAGATCACCTTTCCAGTCTGTTCTGACAGATCACTGCTGTGACACTTTCCCTGACTAGTAACGCTACCCCTCATCCTTTAACCCCTCCCACTCTCTCACGTCTAAAACAGCGGAACCCCAGAATATTGAATTGCCAGTTCTACCCTTCCTGCAACTGAATGTCATAATTCCAGGTGTTGATCCATGCCCTGAGCTCATCTGCCTTTCCTACGATATTTCTCACATTGAAATATACACAGCTCAGGACTGTAGTCTCACCATGCTCAACCTTTTGATTCCTGACTTTGTCTGAGGTCTTACCAACATCGGCCTCCACAACTTCTCCACTAACTTCTGGCACTCTGATTCCCATCCCCCTGTAACTTGTGCAGCATTAACAAACTGTCCCACTTGGATATCAGTCCCCTTCAGTTCAGGTGCAAACTGCCCCTTCTGTATAGGTTATACTTTCCCTGGAAGAGAGACAATGATCCAAAAATCTTATGCCCTCCCTCCTACTCCAACTCCTTAGTCACGTATTAAACTGTATAATCTTCCTAGTTTTAGCTTCACTAGCAAGTGGCACAGTAACAATCCTGAGATCACAACACTGGAGGTCATGTTTTTTAACTTAGCACCTAATGCCTGAAACTCCCTTTGCAAAACCTCGTCACTCATCCTACCAATGTCATTGGTACCTCCATGGACCACGATCTCTGGCTGTTCATACTTAAGAATGCTGAGGACTCGACCCAAGATGTCTCGGGCCCTGACACCTGTGAGGCAACATATCATCCAGGAATCTCGTTCTTGCCCACAGAAAGTCCTGTCCATACCCATAACTAACAAATCCCTTATCACCACAGCGTGCCTCTTCTGCACCCTTCCCTCTGAGTCACAGAGCCAGACTCAATGTCAGAGACCCGGCCACTGTGACTTTCCTCTATAAGCTCAACCCACCCCCACAAAAGCATCCAAAGTGTTGCTGAGGTCACAGGGGTACTCTACCCTGGCTCCTTAACCCTTTCCCCTTCCTGACAGTTACCCAGTTTCCTGTGCCCTGCACCTTGGGTGTAACTTCCTCTCTATGTGTCCTATCTACCACCCCTTCAGCCTCTCAAATGATCAGGAGTTCATCCAGTTCCAGCTCCAATTCCTGAATGCGGATTGTTAAAAACTGTAGCTGGATGCACTTCTCACAGTGGTAGTCATCAGGGACACTGGAGATCTCCCTGCCTTCCCACATCCCACAAGAGGAGCATGCCACTATCCTGCCTGGCATCTGGACGGTGCTAATGGAGCAGATGTAAAGAAAGGAAGGGAAAATGACCTAGCCTGGATCTATTCTGTTGTTTGCCTCTCTGACTGTGGCCTCTCTTTGCTGAAGCTTCAAATCTGTTCACTCCTACGACGGCCGCTGTGTTGACGGCCGCTGTGACGATGGCCACTGCACTTGCCCCGCCTTCCTTTCATTTGCTCTTGCTAATCGATCCCAAACGGTGACTGGTCGCTGGTCAGAGCTCTACTACACTGTCGCAATCTGCTGCTGCCTTTTTCTACTCGGGCAGTGGACCTGAGTAAAATCCCATCCTCGTAAACTTCCGATGTCCGGATTAGTCGCTGGACAAAACTCTAGAACTGAATGGCATCATTTTCCACATTTCATTAACCCCGCCGAGCTTGACCTCAGTGCCACTTCTGACCTCTGCATTCTTTCCACGTTATCAGATCCAGCATCCAGGACTGAATAAACAAAACCTTCTTCCATTGCAAAAGAAACTAAAGGCATCATAAACTCTGTTCTCCCCTTTTAGTTACTCTCTGACAATTGACAGAAAATAGAACAGACTGTTTGACAATGATGTAAATTTTAATCCTAAGCGCTAGCTAAATGCTAATTCCAACTTCACAACATAGCATACCAAGACCTGCCTCAGTTCATCTTCTGCCAATACCTTCATTCATAGCTTTGCTACATCTAATTAACATCATTACTTTCCCAGTACACTGCACCTCCTTTCCGTCACCCAGGGCAGGTTTGAAGTGTTAAATGGACCACTCCTGTTCACATCTTTTTTATGTTTTATGTTGTTGCACTATGTAATTTATAAAGTATTGTGAAGCTTACTGATTTATGATGACTGAATAAAGTGCACAAAATTACATCCTCCCCAGCACAGTAACTGATCATTTAACTCAGCAGCCAAATGCTGGCTCAGGCTCCGATTGAGCAGCCTCCTCTTTGTCTTCCACTTGTGCTTTACAAGAACCATGAGCTTTGGTTTTAATAATCTTGGCAAGCTTGTATCAGCAGTGCTCGCTGTCAGTCAAAGAAGGCAAAAATAAAAATGAAGACTGCCGGAAATACTCAGCAAATCAGGCGGCAACAAAAGAGAGTAACAGCCTAAGTTGAAACATGAGGCTCGTTTCTTTCTCCATAGACCTTCTATTTTGGGTCAAAGACTGTATAACAATATGGTGTGGATAACCGATAATCAAGTGTTACAGGCAGGAAGTGTGAATCCCATAAAAGGAGCAATGTGGAAAACTCAGTATTGCGAAGACGGAGCAGCGCTTGTGGATTTACTGCACTCTGCAGAAAGGAAATCTCATTCCGCTTGGTGGTAAGGCATCCTGAGAATCTAGTTTAACTTACTGTGCAGATTTCGTTCCACAGAGCATCCACCCAGAGAATCATTTCTCAAGCCCCCTACCACCCCCTGCTTTCTCACCATCCACTCATACAGAAAGGCGGCTCTTCAGTACAGTCTGA
This sequence comes from Hemitrygon akajei, assembly GCF_048418815.1. Classification (NCBI taxonomy): domain Eukaryota; kingdom Metazoa; phylum Chordata; class Chondrichthyes; order Myliobatiformes; family Dasyatidae; genus Hemitrygon; species Hemitrygon akajei. The sequence continues at coordinate 118,139,643 of NC_133127.1, forward strand.
GGTTTAACTGCGTTCTGAGTACCGAGCTGCCTTCCAGTTTGAGATTTCCTCACGTTGCACCTGGTTATATTTAAAAGGAAATAGAGATGTTATATGCTTTTGTTTTAAACTTTCATTTTTAACGCAAGCAATGAGAAAGGCAATGAAAAGCAGCCTTGCTCTTTTAATAACTTAGTTCAATTGTTGGGTTCTGTGCACCTCCAAAGTGTGCATGAATTATGCTTTTCAAAACGTTCAACGGATGGGTACTGGTTATGACACTGTGTACGACCACTGAAATGACCTGGACAATGGATTTTCATTTTTAACCACTTTTGCACAATTTCATTTGCCCTGCCCCAGTTTTGCTTCAGCTGATGCAGTTAAACTCAGGGGGTCTTGCATGGTGAAAATGAATTTTGGCCTTTGACATACAGATGAAGTTTAATCTAATAAAGGAACCCTAAAATTGTTGAGGTAGCCAGGAATAAGGCCTCAGTGATAACCACAAGATGCAATTTAAATTTCTTTATTTAAATTAGCTCCCGTATTCATTGAGCAGCCTCACTGTCCTGTTGAAATCTGATGCTTCAACATTTGAAATTTATATTTCCAAACAGTTGTACACCAGGCTTTAAAGCAAGTCAGCTGAACTAAGAAAAAGTAATGGGTACCAGCAAAGATCAGACTCAAAATGAACACATAACACATCGGATACCTGCAGCCATTTAGGAATACCTAGGAATAATAAGACCATTAACACTATATGACATAGGAGCAGAGTTATGCCATCTGGCCTATCAAGTCTGTTCCACCATTTCTTCATGCCTAATCCAATTTCCTCTGAACTACATTCTCCTGCCTTCTCCCCATAACCTTTCCCTAAATGAGCAAGAATCTATCAACCTCCACCTTAAATACACCCAATGACTCGGCCTCCATGGCCGCCAATGACAACGAGTTCCACAGATCCACCACCTTCTGGCTAAAGAAATTCTTCCACATCTCCATTCTAAATGAACCTCCACCTCTATTCTAAGGTTGAGCCCTTTGGCCCTAGACTCCTCCACTATAGGAAACATCCTCTGCACATCCACTCTGTCTAGGCCTTTCAACATTCGATAAGTTTCAATAAGACCCCTCCCCTTTTATTCTTCTAAATTCCAATGAGTACAGGCCCAGAGCCATCAAACGGTCTTCATATGATAACCGTTTCAATCCTGGAGTCATTTTCAAGAACCTCCTCTGAACACTTTCCAATGCCAGCACATCTTTTCTCAGGCAAGGGGCCCAAAACTGCTCACAGTATTCCAAGTGAGGCCTCACCGGTGCCTTATAAGGCCTCATTATTACACCCTTATTTTTATATTCTAGTCATCTTGACTTGAATGCTAACATTGCATGCCTTCTTCACCACCGACTCAACCCAAAAGTTAACCTTCAGGGAATCCTTTGCATGGATTCCCAATTCCCTTTGCAACTCAGATTTTTGAATTTTCTCTTTGTTTAGAAAATAGTTTATACCTTTATTCCTTCTACCAGTGCCTGACCATACACTTCTCAACACTGTGTTCCATCTGCCACTTCTTGCCCATTCTCCTAACTCCTTCTGTAGTATCCCTGCTTCCTCAACACTACCTGCCACTCCACCTGTCTTTGCATTGTCTGCAAACTTGGCCACAAAGCCATTAATTCCGACATCCAAATCATTAACATGTAATGTAAAAAGAAGCATTCCAACATCTAACCCTCCCAAACACCACTTGTCACAGGCAATCAATCAAAAAAGGCTCCATTTGTTCCCACTCATTGCCTCCTGCCAATCAGCCAATGCTCTATCTATGCTAGAATCTTTCCTGCAATATCATGGGATCTTATCTTGCTAAGCAACCTCATGTGATGCACCCGGTCAAAGGCCTTCAGAAAATCCAAGTACACTGATTCTCCCTAGTCTATCCCACCAGTTATTTCCTCTAAGAATTCTAACTTAAGAGAAGTTGGAAACAAGAGATCCCCTTAAGGAAAGCTGACTTTGGCATTGTGGTGGTTCAGTCCGAAGTCCGTGGTCCGGTCCGCGGACTCTGGACTCTGGGTCCAGCGGTCCCTTGCTGTGGTTGGACTTAACTAGAAACACCTGAGGCTCATATTGGAACTGGGAATGTAAGTGGCCCTGGTATTGAGTGTGGTTAGGGGGTGGTCATCTTGTCAAGAGACTCATGGTACAGATGGCTGGTGGAAGGCTAGAACGGGCTCTTGCCATCCTTGGGGCCGCGTTGGAGAACCATGGCTTCTGGGAGCCTTGTGGGTAGTAGTCAGAGTGGTCATTGCGGTATGGATTCAGCTGTTTCCCGGGCCAGCTGGGTGGCTGTCAGCTACTCTGAGCTAGGTAGGGATCCGGTTGTTTCCGTAGCCAGCCAAGGCCGCCAGCTGGAACGGCTACTCAGAGCAGCCCCGATGCAGAAGTGGAACTGTCTGTTGTTCCTTGGTGTTTGTCTCTTCCTGTCCTTGCCTCCATGGGGTAAGTCTGGCCATTCAGCCGTTGCCCTGCGGGGGGATCTGTCTTGTCTTGTCCTTGCCTCCATGGGGTAAGTCAGGCCGTTCTGCCGTTGCCCTGTGGGGGGATCTGTTTGTTTTGTCTTTGCCTCCATTGGGTAGGTCAGGCTGTTCTGCCGTTACCCGACAGATGGTCCTGACCCACCTGGCTGTAGGGTTATAGATGAGTCCCGGCTTGTCGGTGGATAAGTCCCGGCTCTATGTCTGTGTACTGTCCTGTTTCATGTCAGTGTCCTGTTAAAGATGAGTCCCGGCTTGTCGGAGGATATGTCCTGGCTCCATGTTGAAGTACAGTTCCTAGTCTGCCCCTAGTTCCAGCCTCCAAGTTCCCCAAGCTCCAAGCCTGCAGCCTCAACCCAAGCCTGCAGCCTCCAGCCTCGACCCAAGCCTGCAGCCTCCAGCCTCGACCCAAGCCTGCAGCCTCCAGCCTCGACCCAAGCCTTCAGCCTCCAGCCTCGATCCGAGCCTCAAGACCCCAAGTCCCTAGCCAAGCCTCGTCACGTCCTCGCCTGGGTTTTGGGGTCCGAGCCCGAGGCAAGACCCAGGTTCTGGGTCCTTGTCCATTCTCCGGCTCGGAGTCCATCCCAGGCTCCTTGTTCCCAGTCCCTCGTCCTGGTCCTGCTTCCCTTGCTTGGACTGCATCCCGTCCCGTCCTTGGGTTCCGTCTCGTCCTGCTTCCAGCACTCCAGTGTCTGTGTCCTGCAGTTGGGTCCTGATTCAAAACCCGACTTATGACAGGCCTATTTTATCATCTGCCTCCAAGTACCCCAAAACCTCATCCTTAACAATTGACTCCAACATCTTCCCAACCACTGAGATCAGACTAACTGGGCTATAGTTTCCTTTCTTCTGCCTCTCTCCCTTCTTGAAGAGTGGAGTGACATTTGCAATTTTCCAGTCTTCCAGAACCATTCCAGAATCTAGTAATTCTTAAAAGATAGTTATTAATGTTTCCACAATCTTTTTAGCTACCTCTTTCAGAACCCTGGGGTGTAGTCCATCTGGTCTATATGACATGTCTACCTTCAGACCTTTCAGCTTCCCGAGCACCTTCACCCTAGGAAGAGCAACTATGCTCACTTCTGCCCCCAATACTCTTAAACCTCTAACAGACTGCTAGTGTCTTCCACAGTGAAGACTGATGCTTATCACTTCTCAGTCTATCCACTATTTCCTTGTCTCCCTTTACTATCACTCCAGCATCATTTCCTAATGGTCCGATGTCCACTCTCACCTCTCTTTTACTCTTTATATATCTGACAGACTTTGGGTATCCTCTTTTATATGTATCTGTCATGCGCCTTCCAATTGCTCCTGGAATCTCCAGACATTATTGCTCTGCCATCATCCCTGCTAGTGTCCCCTTTCAATCAACTTTGGCCAAATCCACTCTCATATCTCTGTAATTCCCTTTACTTCACTGTAATACTGATACATCTGACTTTAGCTTCTCCTTCGCAAATCGCAGTGTGAATTCTATCATACTACGATCACTGCCTTCTAAACATTCAGCAATGATATCAATAATGAGACAAAAATTTATAAAGTCACCAGCACATTTTTTTAAGTTAAAGATTTTAAAGATGAGAGCAATGTGTAGCTGCCTTTCCTTTTAACCAATTCTTTACTAGTCAGAAAAGGATACTTTTTTTCTCCCCGATACTGATTCACATCCACTTAATCTAATTAACTTTCCCGCCAATGGTGCTGTAACAGATTCTGGTGTGCTGGCCCAGGAGATTTAAACAAGGCAGGGGAAAATAAAAGAGCTTTCAGGGCTGTGTATACCAACAATTGTATTCCGCAGTTTTTTTTTTCAATTATGGAGACAAGAAACAGTATGTATTTCTCAGGGGAACTGCCTTGGAGATGGCAGTGTAGATAATTATATTTTTAGGTATTTGTTTGAAAGAAAAAACAATATGTGGCTTCCTGTTCCAAATGGCCATAAAAAGCACTGAAGCTATTGCTATAGATTTCTTTAAGATCATGCATCATAATTATGAGGAATGGGGAAGAGGCAGGAAGTTCAGATTAAGTGAAGCTATAATTGTTGCCCCTGGAGAATCATTTCCCTTTTCATTACAGAATTCTGTTGTCAATAAGGTAATGAAACTGCAGAAATGTCTAAAAGAAATTGGAACTGGAATATTATTGCCACATATTCTGGGGTATAGTGACAAGTTTGTCGAGCATTCTGTATGTTCCGATCAAATTATTATGCAGTGCATTGAGGTAGTTCAAGGTGAGAGTAACAGAATGCAGGATAAAGTGCTACAGCTAAAGGGAGAGTACAGTGAAGGTAGACAATCAGGCAGAAGATCATAATGAGTTAGATTGTGAGGCCAAGAACCCATCTTATCATACTAGAGGACCATGCAAGAGTCCTATAACAGCAAGGTAGAAGGTGTCCTTGAGCCTGGTGGTACTTACTTTCAGACTATAGCATCTTCTGCCTGGTGGTAGAGGGTGGATGGTGACTTTGGTGATGCTGGCTGCTTTACTGAGGCATGAGAAATAAAGACAGAGTCCATGGAGGGGAGTCTGGCTTCTGTGATGTGTTGAGCTGTGCCCACAACTCTCTGCAGTTTCTTGTGGCCATCTGCAGAGCAGTTGCCATACCAATTCATGATTCATTCTGATAGGTTGCTTCCTATGTGGCAGTGACAAGAATTGACAAGGACCAACAGGGACTCGCATATTTCTGTAGCGTAACCTCCCGTGGAAGTAGAGGTGCTGTTGAACTTCAGTATCTCTGTGGTTGGACCAGGGAAGAATATTCGTGTTGCTTGCTCCAACGAACCTGAAGCTATCAGCTCTCTTAACCTCAGCATCATTGATGAACACAGGAACCTGTGCACTGCCCCACCCTTCCTGAAGTCAATGACCAGTTCTTTTATTTTTTCAACATTGAGGGGAAGGTTGTTGACATGGCACCATGATACTAAACTCTCTATCTCTTTCCCGTACTACAACACTTCATCAGTTGAGATACGGCCCACAACAGCTGTAGCATTTGCAAGTGTAGATGGAGCTAGTGTAGAGATATTAACTCGATTTCACATGAACATAGTTGCATTTAATATTGTTGGCAAAATAAAATTCATTCTAATTCCTCCGTGAATTTAATAAGTGTGAGCAGAAGCAAGTGATACAATGACTTGTAATCTATCATCAGCAAGATGTTATTATTCATTTTCTCTTTCTGTTTTGGGGGTATTGAATTGTTAAGAATCATTGTTACGGGTTTCAGGATAGTTATTCATATTATTCAGGACAAGTTGAGGAAGTTTTTCCAAGTGCATATATGACAATAAGTCATGACAATAATCCCTGCCACTGGACAACCTCCAAAGTGTAAACCATTGCTTACTGGTATGAACACAGCAAAGCACTTAACAACAAACTTGCACTAAGAATCATTTTCCGCTTCCTTGTCCAACCCCTGGCCTTACAGTCATGGAGACCAAATTCAGGGCCTGTTCTGTTGTTTCGTTTGAGACCAATGTGAAAGAAGTTTCAGTAGTTAAGATGTTCTTCCTTCATTCCAATTAGTTTCTCATCCTCCATTGTGGCATACTGCGGACTGACTTTTCTTTCCGATTTGAGGTAACATGACTTATTTTAAATAAGGTAAGTAGAGGGCAGGTAGAGAGAAACTGCTCCCATAATTAGTTAGTCAAAGATCAATGGATATGTGTAAAATTCTGGTAAAATTTATAAAGATATGATGAGTAAAATGGGGAAGATGGGATCTGGAATTTGCTGCCTGTCAGGGCAGAGGAAGCCGAATTGATTAGAAACTCAAAGGCAAATTAAATAGACACTTGAGAGAAAATAACTTACAGGGCTTTGAGCAAAGAGCCAGAGAATAAGGCTGATACAATTTCTTCATCAGCAATGGTCATAAAACACAGTGGCTGAGTGGCCTTCTTCCGTACCATATGATTCTATACGAAAAGAGCAAAAATGTGTCTGCCTGTTCTTTTTAAGCAGAAATATCTATTGCTGAAGGCAACACTATCCACAGACCAGAAGGGTACAACATGGAATTGCTGATTTGCTGTGTCAATGCTAAAGTCTAAAAAAAAAACTAAAAATCTCTTGCATTCTTCTCTATGTCACCTCATGTCATAATAAATATTGTAAAAATAACACCTTCACACTCTTACATTTGCTTTGCCATAGTTTTTAACATTGAGCAGTCAATTCAGTAAATGTGTTCTAAAGTGTACTGACTGATTTGGAAGCCAACAGAGTTAAATACGATCAGCAATTTTAATCCGATTCATTATATGTGGCAATTGGAGAAGATGCTGGAGTGCTCCTGCCTCCTGTGAAAATCTGTACTTTAAAACAAAACTTGCAAGAAGAAAAATACTTATTTCATAGCATTTCTTCATGACCTGTGTCCAGTGCTGTATTCCTGGGTGGTCGAGAAGGGCTGGGAATCCATGGCCTTGTCTCATAGTTTTCATCACTGCCTAAGTTATATTGCCTTTCAGAAAATGCACTATTTCTGGATCTTGCTGAAAAAGCTGTGATGGGTACATTATAACATTTTAATCTGGCATTTTATTTATTCAGAATCAATGCTCTTAAATAACAATCTGACTGGTGTTGCTGTTTCTCATAATGAGTGATGAGTGAGGGACACTTTATAGAGTGGGAGAAAATGGACAAACTCCTTATCTGCACTTACTGGAAAGGTGCCCGATTTGGAAAAAAATAAACAAAAGATACAAGTCCTGAAATAGCATGAGATAATGCTGTGTTTTTAAGTACTCTGCAAGTGAATTTAATTGCATTTGTGAGTAAATCATGATAATACATGCATCTTGCTGTAATAATTACACGTTTGTCAAATTCCATCCCATACTTCTGGTTGCAGAAACATCGGCTCACACCAGATGCACAATGCCACTCGGCGTTGTATTGCCAGCTACAACCGGGTCACATTCACTTGCTTTCGAAAAGTTGTTGGCCACTCACTAGGAAGTATGTTTTGATAGTGTTTCATTCACAACAGTTGTGCAATTTACAGAATGGCTTACTAATTTTAAAGTCTGCCACAGAGCAGCCTGGAAGCTAACCGTTGATTCACAGTGTCATTATATTGTGCAGAAATATTTTGTGATATCACTGGACAAGTTTTTTCAAAAATGTTTTTTCCTCAGATTTTTTTTTGGTTTATGATAGACCACCTGAAGCTGAACACAAATATGATTTCAGGCCATTTGTATCATGTAGACGTTTGGAGAAACAAGAATGTAACTGTTACGGAGTATAATGCATTTAATTGCATAACAGTGCTGACACTTTGCAATAGTTCAACTAATCTAAAAATGTTTTGTTGATGATTTTTGTTTGTAATCAGTGTCTGAGGCTTCTCACTTAAGTGTCCAACAATAATCAGCCAGCATTGATGGATTCCAGTTGCCCTGATACCTTTCACTATGACTGCAATGACCCAGCGAAACCTTTCACCATGCTCGTCACTGACAGCGCAAAGATTTGCAGGGAAGAAGTCTAAATGGGAATGCAGAATCTCAAGTGACATGTTGCACTTCATGGTTTTATATGCTTGAAGCATGTTACCAACCAGCTACATGTAGTTTGGTGCTCTGTAGTTGCCAAGAAAATTTTCAACAGCATCCTTGACTGCCTTCCATGTGATCTTCTCCAGTTCCACTAGAAGTTCTTCAAATTGCCTGTCATTGATGACCTGTTTGATTTGCGGACCAACAAAAATGCCTTCCTTAATCTTGACTTGAATTACTAATTAAAGTAACAAATATAGCTAATTTCAAAAACAAAAATTGCACGATAAGGAAATTTCATGGTGATTTTCAAGATCAGCAGCACAAAATCCATAACAAGTATTTTTGCTGTCCAGTGTTTTCACTGCCACCTCTTCACTTACTGCTTCTTTGCAATGAGTGGTTTAGCAGTTCAGCAATACCACCAATGAGACTGCTGAGAAATCCGGGGCACAGGGCAGGGTTTATCCTGGACACTGAGGAAGGAAGGGAGGAAGGAAGACTGTGGCTTTTCACTCTAAACTTCCTAGTCTTTGGCTTACTTCTGTCATCAATGATGGATATATACCATTTGTCCCAGTTTTCTGAGGGAGCTCAAGGAGAAAAAGGATTTGTAAGGAATTCAGACCTTCTCAAAAGTTCATGGACGATAGACTGAAGCCATGTTGGATGCTGTCAATGGCACGTTTCAGAGGAAATCAAATAACTCCCAATTCTTAGGCAGTGTGCCTTGCCCATCATGTTTGTCCATTGGGCATATGAAGTTCTTAATCTAACGCTATACAGTGAATCCTTTGCTTGCATCTTCAGAAACAGCCCTATTTCCATCTTCAATCTATCTATTTTCCCCTTTCAGGGTTCTTTTGAAGTCCCTGACCTGGGGTTACATGCTGACTTCAGTTCTTTGCAGGAATGGGACCCACTCTTGGGGTTTCACAACTGGCCGTTATCCAACATGCCAAGGGTGCGGCCTAAGAGTTTGGCTCACCTTCGAAGGCCTAGGATCTTGGGGCTCTGGGGACGGGCGGATCAAAGGTCGGTGTCCCGGACCAGTGTGTCGGGGGAGCTGGAAGATCTTTGGCTGTGTGTCCAGAGACCTGAAATCTTCAGACACAGAGTTCAGAAAAAGCAGTGTAACAGACTTTTAACATTGTAAATAGGTGAGTTGTTTGTTATGTCTCCCCTCTTGCTGTGAAATGGAGACATCTCTTTCTCCCTTATTAGGGGGAGAGAGAGCCTATGGTACATCAAATACCGGGTGAAACACGGTCTTTGGGTACTACAAGTCTGTGTCTTTGCTGTTGATTTTTCTGTACGCTTGAGTGCACGGTGGTGGGTGCCAATGCTTTTTTTTGCCAGTGGGGGGAGGGGGGATTGTTGCTTGCTGCCGCTTACAGGCAGGAGGGACTTTGGGGTTCTAACATTTAACTGTCACTCATTCTTTGGGGACACTCCTCTGTTTTCGGGGATGTTTGTGGAGAAAAAGCATTTCAGCATGTATATTGCATACATTTCTCTGACATTAAATGTACCATTTAACCATATAACAATTACAGCACGGAAACAGGCTATCTCGGCCCTTCTAGTCCATGCCGGACGCTTACTTTGAATCTTTGAAACCTTTGAGTTATTCCCTCATTCCTCGCTTTTGACTTCTGCCCATGTTCTCACAGATGGATTCAAAGATTCAGAGTATATTTATAATCAAAGTATATATGTAGTGTACAGCCCTCAGATTTGTCTTCCCACAAAAACAAAGAAACACCACGGAAAACATTCAAAGAAAACATCAAACAACCAAGATGCAAGAAAGGAACAAATCATATGAATGGCAAAAAATGAGCAAAGATCACAGAATATAAAACAATCTGGAGATGTCCAATTTAGCTCAGTTCAGTTCAATTTAGCATTGTGTTGTTTGTTGACTGCAGGCCTCAGAGCTAGTCTGCACCGATCAAAATCACACAAAATGGCAATAAAAATGAAGTAAACAGAAAGCATAACATGAACCCCAGAGTCTGATATACACACTGCAAATTCACAAATCCATCTGGGCATTGCTGAAGACCATCCTACGACAGTATCAGGTGAGCAAGAGCGAGAGAGAGAGAGAGAGAGAGAGAGAGAGAGAGAGAGAGAGAGAGAGAGAGAGAGAGAGAGAGAGTGGCCAAACGCAGGCATCCTCCTCCGGCAGCAGTGAGCAAGACAGACCGATCAAACACAGACAGACAGTGCTGAACACTCAGTCTCATCCTCACTGATTGCCATCTTGCTCAGTGCTCTGATCAGTGAGAACTGCATTGATCATGTGCTCGCACCCATCTTCAGACTTCTTGGCCTCCAAGTCGCACACGCTCGAAATCTCACCGGACTGCCGCGGAGGCCGCTAAGCACCAGATCGCTCAATCAGCCCGAAAACACAGCATCAAAGTGTAAATCCAGCAGTAGCTGCATCATATTTGGTAAGTGAGTTCTCGTCTCACTTACCAGTGGAAGATGAAGAAGTAGCTTTGTGGTCTGTCTGAAGGACATCACCTTTGGTCGTGTTGTTTGCTGACACCATCTTCTTCGGCTGGCAGAACATTATTATAAAGTTTCCATAGAATCAGTAAGAGCCAACTGGAGAAGGTGGAGAAGGACCATGAGGGGTGATATTGAGAATCCTGAATTCACACAAGAGGAACATAAAAACATAAGAAATAGGAGCAGTAGTAGGCCATCTGGCCCGTCAAGCCTGCTCCGCCATTCAATAAGATCATGGCTGATCTGGCCATGGACTCATCTCCACCTACCTGCCTTTTCCCCACAACCCTTAATTTCCCTGCCATGCAAAAATCTATCCACCCTTATCTTAAATATATTTATGGAGGTAGCCTCCACTGCTTCCTTGGGCAGAGAATTTCACAGATTCACCACTCTATGGGAATAGCAGTTCCTCCTCATCTCTGTCCTAAATCTACTCCCCCGAGATTTGAGGTTATGTCCCCTCATTCTAGTCTCACCTACTAGTGGAAACAACTTCCCTGCCTCAACGTTATCCATCCCTTTCATAATTTTATACGTTTCTATATGATCTCCTCTCATTCTTCTGAATTCCAGCAAGTACAGTCCCAGTCGACTCGATCTCTCCTCATCTCTGGAATCAATCTGTCGAACCTCCTCTGCACTGCCTCCAAAGCCAGTATATCCTTCCTCAGATAAGGAGACCAGAACTGCACACAGTACTCCAGGTGCAGCCTCACAAGTACCCTGTACAGTTGCAGCATAACCTCCCTGCTCTTAAATTCAATCTCTCCAGAAATGAAGGCCAGCATTCTATTTGCCTTCTTGATAGCCTGTTGCACCTGCAAACCAACCTTTTGTGATTCATGCACAAGCACTCCCAAGTCCCTCTGTACAGCAGCATGCTGCAATCTTTTTACTATTTAAATAATAGTCGGCTTTTTTCAATTTTGCTTCCAAAATGGATGACCTCCAATTTACCAACATTGTACTCCATCTGCCTGACCCTTGCCCATTCTCCCATGGCATCACCACCTCACCATTATGCATACCCTTTCCCATTAGCCACTTCTTGCCCCAACTGTGGAAGTGTTTGTTTCCACATCAGCCTTATTAACCAATTCAGAGCCCACACACCAGAGTGGGAGCAAGTTGTCCTCAGTTTTTGAGGGATTGCCTAAAAAGCCCAATACAACACATTAGATGTGTCCTCAGCATACATAGGGCTTTGTCACCTCATATATCGTGAATAGTCATTTCTAGCACTGGCAATTATATCTGTCGTGGGAAGACTGGTAAAGACAAGTCCATGGTTATACCCCATATGTTAGTTCACTGAGTACCTATCAAAGGCAAATCTGGCAGCTACAACATTCAGGTCTTGACTATTGCTGATATGACCAAAACATTCTTGGTGATATACATCCAAGTTCCTCACCCAAAATGCCTTGTGCAACTTCATTAATTTCAGTGCTTTCTCTGTGCTGCACAACACTTGGGACAACACTTAGAAGAAATATTAACTCATCAGCCTATGGAGAAAAGAAGATAGTTTTACTATGATTTATCTGATGCCTTGGGAGCTTGGACAAGAAGATTCAGTCATTTGGCCTTCATGATGAAGTAGTAAATTTGATTCGACATTGGCTTTGCATGGAAAGCCAGAAAGTGGTCGTAGATGGTTGCTGCTCTGAGTTGGAATGTTATGTTGAAGTTGTATAAGATACCAGTGAGGCCTGATTTGGAGTATTGTGGAATTGAAAGAGTGCAGAGAAAATTTACCACAATGTTGACCTGAGTTATAGGGAAAGGTTAAGTATGTTAGGACTTTATTAACTGCGTGTAGGAGAAAGAGGGGAGATTTGATAGAGATATACAGAATTATCAAGGATATAGGTAAGGTGAATCAAAGCAAGCTTTTTCTCAGTGAGGTTGGGTGAGACTAAAACGAGATGTATTGGGTTAAGGGTGAAAGGTGAAATATTAAAGGGGAACATGAAGAGGAATTTCTTCACTCAGAGGGTGGATAGAGTGTGACACAAGCTGCTAGCAGAAATGGTGAATGTGATTTCAACCTGAAGAGAAGTTTGGATAAGTCTGGATGGCAGAGGTATGGATAGCTATGTGCCAAGTGCAGTAATGGTTTGGCATGGACTAGATGGGCTGAAGGGCCTGTTTCTATGCTGTAATTCTCTAAAAATCTCTGATTATTAAAGCATCATCTGTGAGACAACTGTTCAACTGTAGACAGAATATTAATATAATGTTAGTTAAGACACAGAAAACAATAATCCGCCATGGATAGCAGGTAAGCACACTCATATTCCCTTTGGCCCTTCTGCTTCCACAAAGTACTCTTCTGTGGCTGCAGCCAGCTCGATGGAAAGCTGTTCACTTTCAGTGATGTCACCTGCAGAGGAGGGCACTGAGCAATCCCAGCCCTGGAGGTTGCGCAGGTATTGCATGAGGAGCAATGGTGGCAGGTGAGATGCTGACATCCTGAGAAAGGATAGCATCTTCATACTTGATAATGCCAGTGTGACTCTCTGAGAGGCAGGTATCTGCCGTGACCTGATCATACTTCTGTCTTCAAAGCCTCTGGATCCATGCCAGTGACAAATTATCACTTTTCACTTAACATCCTGTCATACCAGGCAAAGCTCCAGACACAATGACTCATATCCACAATCTTCCCACATCTCCAAGCTGGACTGGCATTCAATCTCTGCCTCTAACTAGCTGGCACAACCTAAACTTTTGGCCTGGATGTTTTCTTCCAGTGCCAGATATCTCACCACATGAAATGCATGTTTCTAATACAGTTCATTCAAATGGCACATTGCCTGAGTCTGAGAGGAAACACAGAATCAAGAAAAATGGTTAAACATGTTGCTCTTTCTCCACTATCTCCTCCTCCTGTGCAGAATGGTGCTGCCCAATGGCTGGGAACTGGATTGGGAATTGGCCAGTGGGTATCATCAGACTCCGCAGTGAAAAAGGTCAAAAACGGACAGCAATGTAATGCTGAGTGTGTGGTGCTATTGACGAGCAGACTTGAAAATACATATCGACAGGAAAGTCATTCCTGGGAACATTTGGCAGTGGAATGATTTGGTCGATAATGGCATAACCAGTACATCTACTGCATCCTCATTCCCATCTCGTGCATCAGCCTGGGCTCCCAAAAATCCGTAAGGGTGATGTTAAGTTTTGTAACTTCAAAGCATTAAACTAATTCAAAGGAAGTCACAGGAGTCGGAGGATACAAGTCTAGCATCATCTTTACTGTAAGAGAGGCACGCAGTATCACGTGGTAGTGTGATGATGTATGCAATTAATGTATCTATACTTATAACCTGTAACTAATTATTTAAATGAAAAAGAATGCTTAATCAAATAACATATATACAAGATTATTCAAACTGTACTGAAATATTAAATACACAGCACTCCTCCCTGCTCAGCTATAAACCAACACAACAGAGAATCCATCTCCACTATATACACAGTATACTAGATAATACAGCTACTAGATACAGACGTCCACAGCATAGTAAATTTTAACTTGTCCCATTGAAGCTTGAAGATTTAATCGCTGTGTAGGGTTTCTTACTCATGTAGGATAACGTTGCTCCTGACAAGGCAAATCCTCCTCCTTGCAGGTGAGACCTGTGGCTGTGAGAACAATCTCAGGGTTTGGGGGCTCCTCCCTGGTGATTGCAGAAGTTGATACTGAAACTGCAGAAGGTGGTTTGACAGCTCTGGACACCTTTCTTTTCCCTTTCTCTCTCTTGGACTACTTTGTTCCCTTTTTCTTTCTCATATTTCATCTCTCTTCCATACCATTCTCTTTCTCATCCACATACTTTTTCTCTCTCTCTCTCTTCCCTCCTTTTTCTTCTTCTAGTTTGTGCATCTTGTTCTGGGAAGGTGCATTTAGTTCACTAGAGTATTGTGTTAATAATCCTTCAATTGCTCCCTTTATGATCTGATCTCTGCTCTTGGTTTCCTCATCCACAGCATCTGATGAATCCTCTGTTTTTGTATCTCCATGGACCCCTTTCTTTTTGGCCTTCCACTCATCCAGCTGGACTTTGGTCTTTGCATTTACTTTTACCAGCAGCTTTTTGTCTCCCACTTGAAGCTCATGCAATGAACTTAACACACACAGAGTGGATTCTGGTTTTTTACACTCACAGAAGCCGAATGTTTGCAACTTTCCTGAAGCTGCTTGAACTCTCTTCCCACTGAAAACCAAGCCATATTTTGTAAGAAACTGCATGACTAACATATTAGACATTCTCAGACATATTACTGACAAAATCTGTTGTTGTCAGACCACTGCTATCGTTACTTTCACAATTCCTCCGAGCAGCATGGTCCTTCCTTGGTCCTAGATGCTTTCCAACCAGAGGCACAGAGGTTGGCATCAAAGCCTGCTTGCTCTCTGTTGGTGCAGAGCATGGAGACAGTTTTGGCATTACCTAGTACCTTTCTTAATTCACTTTCATATGGTTTCATTGCAGGGTATATGTATGCAAGCTGTGGATGGATCTTCAATCAAGTTGTAGTTGTCTCAGCCAATCACGCCCCCACAATGCTGGTCCTCCTGTTTTTACCACATACAAGCTCAATATAGCTTGTTGGTTACTGTAGTTCACTATTACAATTGTCATTCCCATAGGAATTATTTTTTCTCCAGTACAAGTTCTTAGTTGGATATCTACAGGCTTCAGTTTGGTATCTTTGAAATGCTGTTCAAACTCATTGTGTGGAATGACTGAAACAGCTGAGGTGGTGTCCAATTCCATTTCAATGAATTTGCTGTTCACTTCTGGTGTAAGCCATGTTGTTTGCCAATGTTCATTTTCACAACAGTAATCTTAAAGCTACTCAGTCCTGTGTCACTCTCATCATTATTAGATTTTTCATCAACAGCGTACAGACTAGTCCACTTTTTGAAACTGCAAATTCAACTTTTATCTTTGTTTCTTCTCCGTGTTGATAGCCCTGAGCTGAACTACCGAACCTGGAACACTGGTGGACCGCTCTTAGTCTGGCTTCTTTGACCCTAAGAAAAGTCAAAGTTTAAAGCAATTACTTCAGCCAACATAGCTCTCTAGGTTATTTGAGGCATGCAAGCCTCTAAACCATGACAAGATTATGGTCCTTTTGGAGGTTGAAAGCAAAAAAAATCCAAATGTTAAAATTCTGGAAACACGCAGCAGGTCAGGCAGTATCTTTGGAAAGACAAATTGGGTTAAAATTAGGCTTGGGTTCTCAATTCCCATAAACCATTGCCCTAACTGTGTCCTGATGCCAAGTATTTCAGTGTTTCTAATCGAGCTCATTTAAACATAGCCTTGTCTGCATCTCAGCCTCTCAGTTTAGAAATTTCAACCAGGTTGAGTGTTGCCTGTGCTTTCTGCTATAATTTAAAGAATATCCTTCAGGTTTGTGCATTTCTTTGCCATTTGTTTAAAGGTGGAATTGGTGACCATTATCAGGAAGCCATACACGTGCTTGTCTGCTGGTCTGCATCTTGCTCAAGCCATCCACACGTGGTGAGACCTGACACAGGAGCAGCACCTCCATTCACCTGAGTGGGTGCAATGGGACTAAAGCAAGATTTACAAGTCTCTGAGTCATTTTAGTTTTTTTTATACTGTATCTTTCAATTATATTTAAATAGAATTAGATTTTTTTTTAGTATTCAATAGGTTTTGAACGGCTTTGAAAGTTTCCAATGATATTATTCTCAAAATTTCTGTCAGAGTTTTGACAGTTCAGTAGAGAACATCTCATTCAGCTCCTTTAAAACCCTTACACCATTTAATTAGATCATGACTAATCTGTATACAAATTCATCTATCTCAATTACCTGCTTCATCTGGATATTCTTCCTCCTGTTCATATGTTTAAGTTGCTTCAGAATCCAAAGATTTTCAGGGGACAGAGTTCCATACCTCTGCTGCCTTTTAAATGAAATTGTTTCCCTCTTAAATTGCCCAGATCTATTTTAGAAATTCTGTTCCCTTACATTTTTGACTCCCATTTTTTTGTGGAAATAGCTGCTTTGTATCTATTCCACTGGTTTATGCTGTGATCTCAAAATTTCTGAAGTTTTTAAACTACTTAAATGATGTAGTTTTTAAATGTATTGATTTTAATGGAGTTAATAAATGTAACAGCCAATGTACTCACGGGCAGCAAAGTAATAGGTCAGTGTTTACAGTGATGTTGGCTGAATGTCAAATATTGGCTAGAACACCGAGAACTCCATTGCATTTCTCTGGATCGAGCCTTGGAGTTCTTTACATCCACTTGAGAGAACAAAATTGAAAACATGACCTATGTCCATCAAGGGAAATTAAATTACCCAGTTTGATAACAAATGAGGCAGAGGACATGTTGTTACAGACAAAAGCACTAGTGACATCCGAAGTAGACAAGAATGCTTTTATTACCATTTCAACCATTTTAGCGTTTCCTTGTTCAAAGTGTAATGTCACTCAGTCATTTTTGTTTCCTTTTCCTCTTGTCTCAGACAGGGCTTTATGCCAAAAGGACTATTGACTGATGATGCACTGCTTACCCGACTGCGTCAGCCATCGCAGAGGATGTGCCTTTGTTAGAAACCCTTGCCCAAGTGAATGAGTAAAGGAAAATGCAGAAGCCAGAAGATTCAAAGATTCAAAGTGCATTTTTTATCAAAGAATGTATAATTTAAACAAACTTGAGACTTGTTTGCTTACAGGCAATCACAAAGCAAGGAACCTGAGAAAACCAATGTAAAAAATAAGACCAACCCCCAGAGCCCACAGAGAAAGAGAAAAAGAACAAACAAATCACACAAACAACAGAAGGAAGCAACAACAACAGCATCTTGAACCAAATTGAGGGAAGCATATCCATGGAGCAGTCCGGAGAAGGCCCAAAACCTTGGTATTCAGTTCAGAGTATTAGTGAGCAAATTGCACAAAGTTCGCAGGCATGAAGCACAGTAACCGGGGAGAGAGGAGCCACCACTCTATCTGAGCAGTCATTTAAATTGTCCAAACCTTGCACTAGGACCCTACTCTGCCACCAAATATCACTCCAGGCCTAGATTTTGCTGCCAGAGAAGCCATTCTTGACTTCTCCAAGTCAGCTCGGCACCCCGAGCAATCCAACCTCTTCTGTACATTGCCTTCAATTCTATTTGGGCTGGCATTTAGATTGTCCAAACAGCAGATTAGGACTCAGGCCTCATCGTGGCAAATCGCTCTGGGCCTACAACACATCACCCAGTGATTTGTTTTGGACCTGGACTTCACTGCCAAAGAAACATTCTCACCAGCTCCGTATCCGTTCAGCACTTGGAGCAATCCAGCTTCGCACCCAGGTTAGGTGGACGGGCATCAGAACTCCTCTGTCCCACCTTCTCCCCTCCAAATCGTCCACTCCAACCTGCATGACTCCAACTCGAAGTGCTTCGATTTTGCAGCACACCAGCAGGGCACATCTCTTGATTTTGCTTTGCCTTCGTTTACCTCTCCATTGTTTGTGGCAATAGTTTACCACAATTTACTTCAAAAAAGTATTGTTAATAATGTTTTTGATCAAATTCCTTTGCTATCAAACTACCAGTGCTCTGTTGCACGTATTCGGTAGCATCATTTTAAACCAGAAGGCAGGCATTCAGAGCAGCAGATACTGGTGCTAAAGTAGACAGGAAAGCAAGAAAAAGCAAAGATGATTAGAACAAGTCCTCAATGTGTTTCGTTGAAATGCACTAAAAAACACGTCCTGTTACTTTCAGAGACCTGGCAGGCATCTAGCCAGATCACAACAAATATAATTTGCTGGAAGTATTGCGGGCAGGGAAGTACCTTCGTGCTCCCTGTGTAAACTTAATTATTGAGCCCTTCCGTTCTACTTTTCATTTCCTGGGCTTTTATTTCAAATCCTCTGACCGTGAAAGGCAAAGAAGAATCTGCCAAAACTCTGCAATGTGTTATTAGTTTCTTTTTCTTGAAGTCAACTGTCTTATCACTTTGAAAAGGATTTGAGTTGACATCCAGTGAGACCAAGGACCGGATCTTGCCGGCTTTTTCCAATGGTTCTAATTGGAATGCCAATGTTCAGCCATTAACACCTCGCAAAATCTGGACCTCTGTGCAGGGCAGTAAAACAGGGAAGTATGGAAGGTACTGACACTTTCAGCAGGCTGAATTTAACGATTTATTCTACTGCTGGGCTTCCCATGAGGCCAACAGTGGGGCCCAATCTTACCTCTCAGATTCTGTGCCAGGTCAGAGCCAGAGTAGATACTTTAGTTGGGAGTTATGGAGCAAAAATGCAGGAGATAGTTGAAAATGAATTTGCTAGTTTAATGTCTCTTAACACCAAAGATCATTAAAAACTAATAAAATAAACAACCAAGAATATAGCAGGCAAAGATATCAAACTAATTTTCCTGCATGCCAAATGCTATGAGGAAGAATTTGCAGAGTCCCCACACAGCATTGCTAAGACCCAGTAAGCATCCCAGGGTATCGATATCCACCACAGGTAAGGACATGACAACAGGCAGTGATTTCAGCATGATCATCTCAGTAAATTGGTCTATCTGTGGGAAACAAGGAGAAGATTTTAATGCAGTTTACATCCTCACAGTTCCTAAAGTTAAATTGCATGCTCATATTCTGCAGTACAATGATGATTTAAATCAATCACTACTGAAATACAATTGAAACACAACAGTGCAAGAGTCAGTTAACTCACTCAGAATAACACAACTTTGTACAAGAGCAAGAATTTCATTCCATCTGTCTATTTTGACAAGTTATTTATGTAAACGATGTGGTTCCCAGGGAGTAGACCCCCAGAACAGACACACACAATATAAACCTCTTCCTGTTCTGCTATGCCATGAAAAACTTCAGGTACTCTATTCATCAACATAAATCTGTTAATTTTTCACAAGAGCAATTTTTATGTCATCTCTGTTCATCACTGGTAATTAGTGTCAAACTGGACATATAACATTGAAGAATCTCTACTATTAAGAATTAGATTGAGTATGTTCTATTTCAAATATTATCCTCGATCAAAAGAGGAAACAGCTGTCACATCTGTTTCTGCCCAACTATGGAAAGCAAGATATAAAGGAGCAGTGTTTACACATGGTAACATAGCAGTCAGCGTAAAGCATTAAAGTGCCAGTTCAATTCCCACTGCTGTCTGTGCGGAGTTCGTACGTTCTCCCGTCACCGTGCAGGTTTCCTGCAGGTGCTCCAGTTTCCTCCCATGTCCCAAAGACCTACGGGTTAGTCGATCAATCTGTCACATGGGTGCCATTGGTTACTGTGGGCCATTTGGACGGAAGTGGCTGTATCTCCAAACAAAATAAAATAAATGTATATTACACCTCCCAACCTTATATTGGTAAACAACACTAATTAATCTGCCTCTTCATTACTGGTGACACTTCCACCTTTGAATTGTTTTTATTCTGTAGATGTTGCATGCTGAGCCAGGATTTAATCGCCTGTCCCTAATTGGCTTTGTGAAGAGCTGCAGTCATTGAGGTGTGGGAATGCCCACGATGCCATCAAGGAGGGAGTTCCAGGTTCTTGGCCCAGCAGTAGTGATGGAACAACAATATATTTCCAAGCCAGGATGTTGTGCAGCTTGACGAGAAGCTTCCAGGTTGTTGCATGTTCATGATTTGCGGCACTTCTCCCATCTGGCGCATTCATAGGATTCTGTCTCCGGAGTCTTCATCGTCTAACTCATCGTCTCCTTTCCACCCTGTTTCTTCAAGACTTCTTGGCCACCTTCATTCTTATGTCTCAGCTTCATTTTGTCATTTAGTAACATTTTCCAAAAAGACAAGGATTTCCACTTTTCCATACCGTGCCTTTAAGAAGCATTCAGCCACCACAACTATTTTCACTTTTTACTCTCTCATTCTCGAAACTTAAAATATTTTGAAGCAGGATTTTTGAACCAATGTACACAACATTGTATATCATGTCAAATCAAAAGAAAAGTTTGCAAACTTGTCAACAATTTACTAGAAATTAAAAACCAAAACTGTGAGGCAGAAAAAGCATTCATCCCCATTGTAATTGGAGGGCCCCCTCTTTACTATGAATTCTTAACAATTAATTCATAAGAAGATTCTCAACAGACCAAAACAAAATGAAGATTAAAAGAGTTTCAATACAAGTCAGGGAAATGACAATAGAGAAACACAAATCTGGGGAAGGGTACAAGATCATCTCAAAGGCATTGAACATAACTCAGAGCTCACAGCAGTTCATCATAAGGCCTAGGTCAGGCCACCTCTTTTAAATTTAGTCACCGGGGAAGAATTGCACTTGTAAGGGAGACTACAGTAATGCCAACAGTCTCTCTGAGTGATCCGCAAAAGTCAGTGGCTGCAACTGGAGATGAAGTTCAGGGCTCAACAACCTCTAAGGCTTTGCACAAAAAGGGTATTTTTGGGAAAACAGCAAGGAAGAAACCCTGGCTCAGATAGAAGCATACCCTTACCCATAAAGACTTTGCAAAGTGTCATTTACAAGATACTGAAAAGATGTGTAAGGAAGTCTTGGGGTCAGATGAACTAAAGTGGAACTTTCAGGCCTCAACACTAAGCAATAGGTGCACTTCAGCCAGGTAACATCATCCCTACTGTAAAGTATGGTGGAGGTCGCATCATACTGGTTTTCAGCTGCAGAGACTGGAAATCTGGTCAAGACTGATGGGAAGATGAATGCTGCTAAACACAGAGAGATCCTGGATACATAGCCAGAAAGCTTAAACTGGGGAGGAAGTTCATATTTCAGCAATACTGCCAGAGCAACCAGGGAACAGGTTCAAGTGAATGAAGGAAATTGATGTCCTTGAATGACCCAGTCAGTCCTGACAAAAAACAAACATCTCTGGCAAGACTTCAAGGTAGCTTTCCACTCCCACTCCCCAACTAACCTGGCACAGCTTGAGCAATTTTGCAGGGAGGAATGGGCAAAACTTGCTCCATCAGGTTGTGCAAAGCTAATAGAGACTTATTCAAAAAGACTACTGGCTGTAATAGTTGTGAGAGGTGGTTCAACTAAGTGCTGAGCAAGGGGCATTTTGATCTGCTGACATTTCACTTTTTCAATATTTAGTTTACTGGGCTCTATTGTGAAAAAAGGAGCCTGTGATTCACAAATAAAAATTCTCAGTTAAATTGATCAAAATCCCTGGTTGTAATACTCAATTATGCGAACAAAGGGTTGGGGGCTGAATAATTTACAAAACACTGTATTTAACCTGAGTCTGGCTTGTGTCCTTAACCAAACCTCAAACCAATAATGGACACTATAATACTACTGAATGATTCCTCATCAATGGTCTTAAAAAAGTCATTACTCCTCATCAAAGGGTCCACCCTCAGTCCCTTACACACCCATGTTGATTCTGTCCAATCCTGTCATTATTTCCAGTTGCTCTGTTGCCAATTCCTAAATACTACAATACAACATCTTCCCTCCTCCTGATGTCAGGCTAACCAATCTAAAAATCTTAACACTATATTGTCTTAAATAGTCAAATTATATTGTTTCCTCTTCGCTCTGTACAAATCATTCTCGAATCTACAGAATTTTGAAAGATGAAGGCATCACAGAGCAGCCAATATTTTTATACTAATATGCTTCAAAGTGATCAAGTTATAATTTTCCCTAGTTTCCATTCAGGTGATGAATATTCACCAATGGATAATTTTGGTAAGCCCCTCAATTACTCTCAACCTGTACTGCTTCATGTCCTATGTCATCAGATACAAAGTATTTGCATCATTTATTTATCATTTCCTTATTCCCCTATGTAATTTCTCTGCCTCTGTCCATCAAAGGTCACATTAACTTTTGACAATCTTATTCTCTTTACAAATCAATGCTTTACAAACCCTTGCAATCTGTTTTAATGTTTCTGACTACACTGTTCATCTGTTTCACTTTACCTTTCCTTTTCGCTCCCTTAGCCCACCTTTGCAGAATTCTGAAGCAAGTCAATCCTCGGGCACACTGCCACTTTCTGGCATTGTTGTACATATTTTTTGATAGCACGTGGACTACTTTTCCTGTTAATTTTCTTTTGCCTTAGAGTAGAAAACAATATTAATTTTCAAATATGCATTGATTGTTTTAAAGTTACTCATCGATGCTTTACTGTCATCATGCTCGGTAAAGTTTCACAATCTTTCATAGACAACTCACACCTCATTCCAAAATGGTTTACTTTATTCATATTAAAATATGCTTTCAGATTGAAAACAAAATCACCGTCAATGTTTATACAATTTTCTACCACATTATAATTACTGTTCCTAAGGGTTCCTTAATTAGCAGATCAGCAATTAATCCTTTCTCACTGCACAATGTTAGATCAAAGATACCTGCCTCCTGAATGGGTCTACAACATGCTGCTCCAGAAAACCATCTATTATGCACACCATGAATTTATTCTTTTTGCTACTTTGGTTTGACCAGTCAACGTGCAAATTACAGGCCCCACGGTGATGATATTACCCTTTTTACATCTACCTCCAATTTCCTGATTTGTACTACACTTATTCAATACCATTCTTATGCAAGGGGCATTTTGCAACTTTGTCCTTCTTTCCAATGACTGTCTGAGCTGACCTAAATTGTTATATTTAACGGTGTTACCAAAAACCAACCAGATTGATGAAGAGTCTTGGCATAAAGCATTTCCTTCCATCAATGCTGCCTGACACATTTAAATTTCTCCAGCTTCTTTGAGTGTTGCTAGACATTTTAAAACCAATACAAAGACTGTATTTTAGTATATCCACCTGAACACATACCATATCATGCCTCAATTATTGTTGAAACCTTCATTCATACCTTTGTTATATTTAAACTGTACTTTTCAAAGATCACCACCTCCATTTCTCTTGCACGCTGACTTTTGCTCATCCAAAACTTTGCCCATATTCTAAACATATCATCTTTTACACTCATGATCCATGTACTTGCTGAACAAAAAGTTAACTTGCACTGAAAAAAATCTGTTTTAAAATTCTCGGCTTTGTTTACGAATTCCATCATTGGATGCTATCTTTATGATCTGCTCAACCCCACAGAATGTGTCATGCCTGTTCTTCTTAAGTTTCAGCCATTTGTCACCCATATATGGCCACCCATGCTATCAGATTGAAGATAGAAGGACCAGAACTTCCCTTAATGAACTTCTCCAATTCTACAGCCATCCTTCTCCTTTATGATGGTACTTCAAGCTTCTTTTTAATCTGTTTGAAGCCCATTTTATATAACTTAATGCCAAGCTTTTCGGTTTGCTAATCTTTCCATGAAACATTTTAATTTATCAATGCAATTTGTTGCTGTTGTTTATAAACCACAAAATAATTCCTGTAAATATTTCTTTCTCAGTTGTGATGATTTACTTATGAATTCTTTAGCTTACTGTTTGTCATTCAGTTATTTTCTCTCCTTTCCACACAAATCTTACTTTGCTTCTGTGACCTCTGCATCTCTATATCTGCACTTCCCTCATTTCCCTTTCCAGTAAGTTTTTATGTTCCTTCTCCAGTGCAGCTCACAGCCTCCATGTGTTTCTCACAAGTGTTTATTAACAGGTGTACTCCATTGCTTTATGAAGGTGTGTCAGTAAAGTTATTAAAGTCCGCATGAACGGTCTTAACTTGAAATGTCAACTCTCCGTTGATCCTGCCTGACCTGCTGAGTTCCTCCAGCATTTTGTGTGCTGCTTCAGATTCCAGGATCTGCGGTCTCTTGTGTCTCCGAGTTATTAAATCCATCAGTTCAACATTTGCAGGTGGTGAAGAAAGCAAATTAACTGTGGCGGCACTAACATGTTGAGAGCCAATATTAAGAAACCATCTGACTCCTTATAAAAACATAGCTGAAGGGCTTTATTGAGTTTTAGTTACCATATTCCTGGAAACAGTTCCTCCTGGAATCCTGAGGATGACTGGTTTATTGCTGAAATTAGAGTAATACAGTGTAAGGTATGATGACTGAAGATGTATCCCAACTCCTTTTTTCCCTTTGTTCAGGAAAAGTCTATCAGGCATTAGATATAGTATTTGAGCATGCAGTCTGTAGAATGTTAAAAATGAATCAGACTACTCGAACATGTCGTGACAGGTATTTGGTACAATGGCACTAGATGTGTGGAGTAGATTATCAGGTTAGTATCCTGTGATCCAGAAAGGGATGAGGATGAGGTCATCTGCATTTATTTTTGTAGAATTCGGAGCAATACCTCTGCTCCTTCTTCTTCTACAGTTGTCAACTAATGATGCCTCTGTTGGTCAGGGTCGATAACGGATGTTGCATCCCAGCTGTCCAGATACAAAAGCCGGGGCAGTACGATCTGGCGAGCAAGCTGTTGCCCTCTCCAAGCATCTGATGAACCCAAAGAGATCGAACGAATTTGGCAGCAGCAGCATCACTGGAGTTGATGTCAGCATTGAACAGAATGTAGGACTGCCAGAGGGACTCCAGCTCCAGATTTTTCCCTTGGGATTTACTCCTGAAACCTTCTCCTTGAGTGGATAAAGCCACAAGGCAGCAGAAGTTTGAGATCAGAGTTTTCCTTCTCCTAGATGAGCTGCCAACCATGGCTGACGCACCCTATCTGCCCAAAGTGACTGGTTTTAAGCTGCCAGTAACCTGCTTTTGCCCCTTCTCCTGTCAGTAGAAATGGTTCCACTGGGCTTAGTGGCTAAGCCACACACGAAGGCCAGGAGCTGGACTTAGTTGTCAGAGTCTATCTGAGGTGCACACCTTTGGGGGCATTTAATAGGTAGTAGGAGCTTATCTCCATTACCATCCCCAGCAATAACAATCTTAGGAACCTTCAGCTAGTGAAGCCTGTCTTTCAGAAGAATTACTTCCAATAGAGCTACACTATATCCAGGAGATGACCAGTTCTGCCTGAAGGAATGACCGTGGTTATTTTAGCGTGGTGATTTTAGCAGAGTCCGTGCTGTTAAATTGATTATCAATGTTCATACCCATAATGTTCAGGCCCATAAAGTGACTGCAATGATGTGAGAAGTAAATTACAACGTGTTTAATTGGTATCATTTGATGGATTGCTCTGTGTGGCCATTTCAGTCCTGTGAATTTTGTGTAACTCTTCTTGCATTTGCTAAAGTCTCTTCAAGGCGCTAAAGTGACACAACCCCGGAGGCCTAAACCGGGGCGCATTTGTGTCAAAGCAGTCAAAGCACTATTAGCTTTGGTGTAAAAATATCAATGGGAAAAAAGAGAAGGTGAAGAAGGATTATCTGAACAGCTAAAAATACAATAAAATTGATGGAATAAAAACAAAAGTGCCGATTAAATGAGAGTCAAAATTGTAAATAGAATGTAGTCTTCTAATGAGAAATAGTTGAAACAAGAGATAGAAAGAAGAGCAAATGTCTGCTACATCAAAGTCTGTCACTCCTTGAATGAATACACATACAAGAAACAATTTGAAACTATAGAAAGCATGTAGCATTTAACATAAATGAAAGTCAGCGCAAATTTAATAATAAACACAAATAAGTCTGCAGAAACTGGAAATCCAAAGCAACACACACTAAATGCTGGAGGAACTCAGCAGGTCAGA